>NW_027518714.1:17435500-18037000 GCF_043159265.1 Tasmannia lanceolata
CAGCTCTCTCAGCAGGACTCAGCTCTCTCAGCAGGACTCAGTCCCTTCACTTCGTTTCACTCCGGTCCCGCAGGACTCAGTTCTTCTGGTCATCCAGCTCAGCCCTTACGTCACTGTCGTACCTGTTACGATTTTCGGTCTAACAGATTGGCGCCATCCATGGGACCCCAGAACTAAAAGCTATTCAGATCTCTTATAAAAATGGCAGGGCGCAAGAGTGCGCGGGCACCAACTGCACGGACTGATCGAGCCGTGCTGCCTCACAGGGCTCGAAGTGAGCGAATCGCCTCGCTAATGGTGGCAGCCTCTGCTACAGCTGAACAGAGCCCTGCTCGCTCAGAACACCTTAATCCTGCACCTACTCCGGATCAAGTTCAAGCCCTTTTTCAGCAGATGACAGCCCTCGTCGGTCAGTATCAGCAACTACTTTAGGCGCCTCCCCAACCTCCTCCAGAAGCTCCACGACCTATACGGGAAAGGTCGAATTTCCACGAGGGAGAGTCGGCACGCCACGGAGAAGACCGGACTCACCACTCGAGGCAAGTCCATCCCCCCAGAGCCAAGCATGCTCATACAGAGCCGCACCGCCGCCAAAGGCTGCGGTCCCGCTCTGCACAAAGGCACCGAGCTCACGAAGGGCGTGCACCACAAGAGAAGTCCCGGCCTCGTCGAAGGAGTCCGGACAGTCAGTCCGGCTCTGCGGCGAGCCCATCGGTGGAGAGAAACAGGCCGCTGGACCAACCAGACCGCAGAGGTGATCCAATGCTTCAAAGGATGGAAGAAATGGATCACCGCATAGAAGAGCTGGCAAGAGATCAGAGCTGGCCTACTGTGCGGGCGTTCTCAAGCAGAACGCCGTTTACCGACGACGTCATGGGTGCCCCAGCACCCAGAGGGTTTAAAATGCCTACCATCCCGCAATATGATGGAACCACTGACCCAGTGGACCACTTAGAGACATTCACAGCAATGATGCTCCTCCACGGTGCGTCAGACGGCTTCCTCTGCAGAGCGTTCCCGACCACACTGACTGGCGCGACCCGGGACTGGTACTCCAGAATCAAGCCAAACTCCATCAGCAACTTTGAAGATTTTGGGGACGATCTGGTCCGCCATTTCATGAGCAGCAGAAGGCCAAGGAAAACAACAGCATCCTTGATGGCCTTGCGGCAGGAGGACAATGAGCCTCTGAAAATGTTCGTCAGCCGCTTCAATAAGGAGGCACTTCAAGTGCCAAATCTAAATCCCTCAGCCGCAATGAACGCGCTCCTCGCGGGCGCTAGATCCAACGACTTCCACCGGTCAGTAGCTCGCCAAAATCCGCACTCACTGGCAGATCTAATGGCCGGAGCTGAGGAGTACATAGCAGTCGAAGAGACACTGGGGGCCCTGGACTCAAATCGGAGGAGAACCTCTGAGGACAAGAACCCTACCAAGTAGCGTAGGGATGACCAGGCCGTCAGAAGAGAAAAGTCCCCCCAGAGGAGGGAAGAGAACTTTACCCCTCTCAACACCTCCAGGAGAAGCATACTGGCCGCAATCGAGGGAGAAGAATTCGTAAGATGGCCAACCAGAATGATCTCCAAGGAAAATAAGAGAGACCAATCAAAATATTGTCGGTTCCACAGGGACCACGGTCACGACACAGATGAATGCTGGCAGCTCAAGGAAGAAATTGAGCAGCTGATAGGCCGGGGTTACTTGAAAAAATATGTCCGGAATGATGGCCGCCGACCAGACAGAAGAGAGAAGAGTCCTCCGGGCCGCAGCCCTCGACGGTCGCTGCCGCCCCCTGCCCGGAACAAGTCTCCTCTGCCATCCAGTCCACAACCAGAGGCACAAAATTCCTGGCCAAGGGGAGTCATAGGCACAATTATGGGCGGACCAGCCACTGGGGCACATCGTCTGCTGCTCGAAAAGCATATGCACGCCGAGTCAACGCCGTGCACACATGCAGTAAGAAGATGAGGACGGAGAATGAGATCTCCTTTTCAGATGCGGATCTCGACAACCTGATACTGCCACACGACGACACACTGGTCATAACCATGCTCGTCGTAAACTGGGAGTTGAAGAAAATCATGGTCGACAATGGGAGTTCGGCCGATATTTTGTACTATCATGCTTTCGAGAGAATGATGATAGGTGACGACCGCTTAAGGCCGGCGAACTCCGATCTGTTCAGTTTCTCGGGGGAAGTCGTGAAAATGGAAGGGCAGATTGAACTCTCAGTCCTCGTCGGAGAGCCGCCCTGCCAAGCTTTCGCCATGGTCAACTTCCAGGTAGTGAGGGCTACTTCGGTCTATAACGCTATCTTGGGACGACCCGGGCAGAACTTAATCCGCGCAGTCGCTTCAGCGTATCACCAGAAAATGAAGTTCATAACGCCAAACGGTGTGGGTGAGGTAAGAGGAGATCAACCACAGTCCAGGGAGTGCTATGCCATGGCACTCAAAAGGCAAAGATGCATCGGAATCCTTGCCGATTGAACTACTTGATCTGAGAGACGAAGCACAGGTGACTGAACCCGCCGAAGACCTCAGAAAATACTATCAGCAGTACACCACCCCGCGTGAAAGTGACTTTGTAAATATCTGCTGAATGTGAATGACAAGCTCTTTTGCAAATCTCTTCGTACTCATTACTTGGAAACTCAGTTCGCTAAAACTTGGGTACTCATCAAATTGGAAACCCAGTTCACTAAAACTAGGGTACTCGACGCTTGGTTCGCCACGGCTCGTCTCCGCAAAGACCGGGAGCGCACTCCTGGTCCGGAACCAGTCCGGTGCAAAAACCAAAGCTCCTTGGAAACCCAGTTCGCTAAAACTTAGGTACTCATCAAACTGGAAACCCAGATCACTAAAACTAGGGTACTCGACGCTTGGTTCGCCACGGCTCGTCTCCGCAAAGACCGGGAGCGCACTCCTGGTCCGGAACCAGTCCGGATGCAAAAACCAAAGCTCCTTGGAAACCCAGTTCACTAAAACTCGGGTACTCTGGAAAACCCAGTTCATTAAAACTCGGGTACTCATTACTTGGAAACCTAGTTTGCTAAAACTGGGTACTCGCTGCTTGGATCGCCCCGGCTCGTCTCCGTAAAGAGCGGGAGTGTACTCCTGGTCCGAAACCAGCCCGGATGCAAAAACCAACGCCGCTTGGAAACCCAGTTCACTAAAACTCGGGTACTCTAGAAACCCAGTTCGCTAAAACTGGGTACTCGCTGCTTGGATCGCCACGGCTCGTCTCCGCAAAAATCGGGAGCGTATTCCTGGTCTGGAACCAACCCGGATGCAAAAACCAACGCCGCTTGGAAACCCAGTTCACTAAAACTCGGGTACTTGCTATTTGGAAACCCAGTTCGCTAAAACTGGGTACTCGCTGCTTGGTTCGCCACGGCTCGTCTCCGCAAAGATCAGGAGCGTAGTCCTGGTCCGGAACCAACCCGGATGCAAAATCCAACGCCGCTTGGAAACTCAGTTCACTAAAACTCGGGTACTCTGGAAACCCAGTTCACTAAAACTCGGGTACTCTGGAAACCCAGTTCACTAAAACTCGGGTACTCATTACTTGGAAACCCAGTTCGCTAAAACTAGGTACTCGCTGCTTGGATCGCCACGGCTCGTCTCCGCAAAGATCGGGAGCGTACTCCTGATTCGGAACCAGCCCGGATGAAAAAACCAACGCCGCTTGGAAACCCAGTTCAGTAAAACTCGGGTACTCTGGAAACCCAGTTCGCTAAAACTGGGTACTCGCTGCTTGGATCGCCACGGCTCGTCTCCGCAAAGATCGGGAGCGTCCTCCTGGTCCGGAACCAGCCCGGATGCAAAAACCAACGCCGCTTGGAAACCCAGTTCACTAAAACTCGGGTACTCTGGAAACCCAGTTCGCTAAAACTGGGTACTCGCTGCTTGGATCACCACGGCTCGTCTCCGCAAAGATCGGGAGCGTACTCCTGGTCCGGAACCAGCCTGGATGTAAAAACCAACGCCGCTTGGAAACCCAGTTCACTAAAACTCGGGTACTCTAGAAACCCAGTCCACTAAAAACTCGGGTACTCATTTACTTGGAAACCCAGTTCGCTTAAACTGGGTACTCGCTGCTTGGATCGCCACGGCTCGTCTCCGCAAAGATCGGGAGCGTACTCCTGGTCCGGAACCAGCCCGGATGCAAAAACCAACGCCGCTTGGAAACCTAGTTCACTAAAACTCGGGTACTCTGGAAACCCAGTTCACTAAAACTCGGGTACTCGCTACATGGAAACCCAGTTCGCTAAAACTGGGTACTCGCTGCTCGGAAACTCAGTTCGCTAAAACTTGGGTACTCATCAAATTGGAAACCCAGTTCACTAAAACTAGGGTACTCGCTGCTTGGTTCGCCACGGCTCGTCTCCGCAAAGACCGGGAGCGCACTCTTGGTCCGGAACCAGTCCGGATGCAAAAACCAAAGCTCCTCAGAAACCCAGTTCGCTATAACTTGGGAACTCGCCGCTTGGAAACCCAGTTCGCGAAAACTCGGGTACTTGCTGCTTGGTTCGCCACGGCTCGTCTCCACCAAGACCGGGAGCGCACTCTTAGTCAGGAACGGGCCCGGACAGAAAACCAAACCCTTGCAAAAACCCAAGTTCAATAAAACTTGGTCATCCTAAGCCGTTCTAAACATCTCCAGCCGGACTGGATATGACGCGTCTCGCTAGACGACAAAAATCAGTCCGACCCAAGCCGGACTGACAAATTCTGGACTGATTCTCAAGCCGGACTGACAAATTCCGGACTGACTCCCAAGCCGAACTGACAAATTCCGGACTGATTCTCAAGCCGGACTAACAAATTCCGGACTGACAAATTCCGGATTGATTCTCAAGCCGGACTGACAAATTTCCGGACTTATTTCCAGCCGAACTGATGAATTTCCGGACTCATTTCCAGCAAATTCAAGAATGTAATTCACCACACTTCCCCAAGTCACTCAATGACTTGGAAAACTGGGGGGAAACTGATGGGGTGTAAAAACTCCAGCCTGTAGCAGGCCGACACCTGTCCTGGAGTAGGTAAACTCCAGCCTGTAGCAGGCCACCACCTGTCCTGGAGTAGGTGAACTCAAGCCTATCACAGGCCACCACCTGTCCTGGAGTAGGTGAACTCAAGCCTATCGCAGGCTGCCACCTGTCCTGGAGTAGGTGAACTCAAGCCTATCACAGGCTGCCACCTGTCATGGAGTGGGTAATCCCCGTGTCACCAACTCTCCCTCTATAAAAGGGAGTTCAAAGCTCGAACGAAGGGTAATGAAAAACCTTCTCTCCACCCTAAACTCTTAAACTAGCTCTGCACTCCTGCTCATACTGACTTGAGTGTCGAAGGGCCTGTCCGGAGTAAAACCCGGGTTGGTCTTCTGACCTCGCTTGCCTTTGTGCAGGACTCAGCTCTCTCAGCAGGACTCAGTCCCTTCACTCCGCTTCACTCCGGTCCCGCAGGACTCAATTCCTCTGGTCATCCAGCTCAGCCCTTACGTCACTGTCGTACCTGTTACCGATTTTCGGTCTAACAGGAATTTCCAACAACAGCATTCGAAGTAGTCCTAAATCTGTATACATGGCCATGAATCTGCTTATCGAAGTCCAGGTATGCAAGGTCAGTGTAGGCTTTCAGCACCAAGGGAATGTAAACTGGTTGGAAAGAACATGACCTCTATTAAGTACCTGAGAGATTTTTCAACCCTAACAACAAGCTCTCCCATCTTCTCGTTAGCGGCTCTGCTAAAATGGAGGGTACCGAAACATGCCTTGGAACATCTAGACTTTGCCCTCAGCCATGTGCTGAAACAGAGAGGAGAAGGGAAGAGAGGAGAGGAGTGGAGAGCAGAGGAGAGGAGAGGGGAGGGGAGGAGAGAGAGGAACGACAATTGTGTGATGCGTGAGAAGAGCGCGTCTTTTTTATTTTGATTCTGGGAATCAGAATACCACCTCCTTAGGTGGGAAACAATACGCCCCATTTTTTTCCCTTTTATTTACGCTCGGTGTCAAAACCCGTTACCCATTCCGTTTCGCAAAACAGCCCAAACGCGCGAATCCACTAAAAAGGAATCCAATACCGATTCTTATTTCCAATACCCGCAATCCAAACACACCCTTTAATTGCCGATACTTGGATGCTGAAGCACTAATGTTGATTTTGGATTAGTTTTTCTACTCCGATGAGGCACTCATTTAATGTTGAGATTTGTCAATCGATCGTTTATGATCTTGGTGGAAGTTTGGTTTAGATTAGGATGGGTAGATTAGGGAAGTTGGTTTAGATTAGGATGATCTTCTTATCTTTATCTGTCATGTTTATCTCCAAGTGCTTATTTAAGCACTAGTTATTGTTAATTGTAATCAACATAGATTAATAGAAAATCTCTATTTTACATGGTATCAGAGCCATCAATCCCCTAGGCCTGAGCAAAACCCTAGCGATGCCGTTTTCCGGTGGATGGCCGATCTAGCCATCTGCTCAGCTCCATTAGATCTAGGAATCCATGGCTTCCCAATGCAAACTCTAACCCCTTTCTCCCTATCTACTTTTCACTTAGAACCTCCAACAAATAGCTTGTGGGTGTATGATGCAATCTCTTGCTTCCTCTTGCCTTTGGCCACAAATCGGGGCACCCTCTTGCCAGCCACAGCCTAATCCACCGGCATGACAGATTTGCCTATAGAACACTGAACTCTTTGTCGTTGCTAGTGTTTGCTGCTATCACCACCATCACCCGAGTCGAGTCTTTCTCCACAATGTTGTTACTGGCTTCACATGGGGTTGATGTTGAGGAACACAATCTCCTTTTTCTCCACTTGCACTGAGTTCTTTGCCCCCCCCCCCTTCAACAGATATCGTTAGGAAATACAAAGAGGTGGAGGAGCCACCGTTAACTCCAAAAGGCTTAAAAGCTAACGATTTCTGGGGGGGGGGGGGGGGGTGCGGGGGGGAATATCACTATGCAAAAAAAAGGGTCTGATTTGTCAGTGGGGTTCTCTTCTCATGATGAGACTAGGGGAGAAAAGGTTGAGAATTAGGCATCCACTACCTTACTCAAATCACCTCCTTGCAATTCTTAATCCCTCTTTTTTGTGGAAGCCTCTCTGATCTCATCTAAAGCCCCTTATTTGATAATTACACCCATCCTTTGTACACACTAATTCCTTTCTAAAAGGTTTATATGATCCTTAATGTTTGCCAATAATTTTGTCTTGTCCTTAAGCCTCTAGTTGCCCTTCTTTTTTCCACTTTTTCTCTCATTTTCAATTTCACTTGAGGTACATCTGTTTGATGTGTGTACCTGAAATAACTACTCTACTCAGTTGAGGTGCTTCAGTCCCTTAAGGTAAATGCCTTGGACCCTTGGAGTGCCTGCCTGAGAGAGTTTTCTTGCCCATTGGGCTCATTCTCGCCAATTTTGGCATTGGTCCATGGTGACCCATTTTATGTAGACTCGCCCCATCGAGGCCTTGAGTCTCATTTAGCCCATTGTGGCTTCCTTTCCGCAACCAACCGTGACATACATGTGGCAAGAAGCATCAATCAACATTAATGAACCTTCTTCATCAACTTGGTGTGCATTACACTGGAAGTTTGGCAATATTCCGCTTGAGTGTGTTGGGAGTGTTTTTATTGTAATTGTTTGGGGACTTTTATTTTAGGCAAACGTATATAGATTTTCAATCAATATACGTTTGAGGGGGTGCGTTGAGATTTGTCAATCTGACCGTTTATGATCTTGGTGGAAGTTTGGTTTAGATTAGGATATGGTAGATTAGGGAAGTTGGTTTAGATTAGGATGATCTTCTTATCTTTATCTCTCATGTTTATCTCCAAGTGCTTATTTAAGCACTAGTAATTGATAATTGTAATCAACACAGTTTAATAGAAAATCTCTATTTTACATTTAATGGTTCTCAAATTTTAATCTTTCTTAATTAGGATCTAAGTATGGACATAGTGCTTAGCCTTCTATCAAATCCTTACCATTTTCTTCTGTTTTATTTTTATTTTTATTGTGGATGCTTAAGTTATGGCTTTTGTAAAGACTTTTGTTTGTTTAAATTTATTTGGTTGAAATAATTTTGGTTTTTTAGCTTAAGATTTATCTATAGTTTTTCCATGGAACATGTTCCTCTTTCTTTCTGCTATTATTGTGAAATGTGCAGTGTTGCAAAACTTTTCCAAAAGTCCAAGGTGTGTATAGATTTTGCCTCTCAATGCATTTGGTCAAGTAGCATTGAGAGAGAGAGAGATGCAACACTTATAATTAACAGAAAATGCACAAATCATATATCGTCCCAGTGAATTGCAATATCTATTCATATGGTTGCGATCTTTAACCATTCTCATGATTCTCATTCTGGAAGCCAGAATATATTCTTATTCTTTGGTGTGCTTTCAGAATCAGAATCATGTTTTTAAACTCATTTCTAAGGATCACATTACGGGTGCAACTCGGGTCGGGTTTTGAAGAACCCTACCCTACCCGAGAAATATCTCGGGTCGGGTCGGGTTGGGTTTTTTTCGGGAAAACCCACAACTCCCAAACTCTGCCATACGCATGATAATTCTCGGGTCAGGTCGGGTTTTTTCACGTTGACTTGTTGTAGAAAAATAAAAATAAATTGTCACACCAAAAATCTCTAAATTTATGTAATCACGTGTATAAATTTAAGAAGGAAACTATATTTCCATATCACAAACATGATCACCTCAATAAAAACAATTATATAATTATATTGAAAAATAATTTGCTATGTTATTCAAGAGATAGTTAAAAATGTCATAGTACACCTACATAAGTCGGGTCGGTTCTCGGGTTTTTTTTCTTTAAACTCTACCCTACCCAAGATTGAGCCGGGTTTTTAAACTAAAACCTGACCCTACCCAAGACCCATGATTTCTAAACCCGACCCATGCTATTTTCAGGTCGGGTCGATGCGGTTCGGGTAAACCCGACCCAAGTTTCACCCCTAGATCACATTTTCTACTTTTTTGGAATAAAATAATGTTCTCTTGTCATAAAAAAATTTGATTCATGAATACCAATTTGTAGGATAATAGATGTGAAGAGAAAGTAGTGAAGAAGATAAACGGACTTACAAACTCTAGCCCATGGCCAAGGTACCCTAAGAGATGAAACTGCAAATTGGGATGGCACTTGCAACATGACTGACTAATATTACTTATCACAATTAGTGCTGTACATGGTTCGGTCTGGTTCGGTTTAAGGGAATTTCTTAAACGAACCGATCCCATCGGTTTGGATTTTTTCCAAACCGTAACTGAACCGATTGGCAGTTGAACCGAACCAAACCGAACCGGTTTCGGTTCACGGTTTATCTGTATTTTACCTATAAGTAATGAGCAGTCATAAATAGAAAAAGACATAATGGATTAATATTGGGCGAACCGTTTGATTTTGGGGATAATTGACAACTTTGGACCGTTTGATTTTGGGGATAATGGACGAACCGTTTGAAGTTTGAAGTTGAACGGCAAAAAATACTAAAAAGAGATATCTGAACCGGTTCGGTTCGGATTTCATATCAATTGCCAGTTCGGTTTGGTTTTGCGGATTAATATTTTCTGAACACTGAACCGAACCGATTGGATCGGTTTTGTGAAAATCGTAACCACGACCGAACCGGTAGATATAAAAACCGAACCGAATGGCCCGGTTCGGTTCGGTTTATCAGTTTGAGTGGTTTTGTTGTGCAGCCCTAATCACAATGGGACCAAGCTCCATAATATAACTCGTGAGTATAAACTGCTGATCAATTACTATTTTATTATTTTTTTAAAACATTGATTTCGAATCTTCAATATTTCTCTACTTATTACTTGAATCCTTATATGAGTTGTGAATTGTGATTCACTAATAATTTTGTTCGACTCGACACTTTAGAGATGTTATAGGTGAATTGCGAGCTGTGATTCCCACAACACATATTTTTGTGAATCGTTAGTTATTTTCGGAAACCATTCTGATCCTTATTCGTGGAAACCGGCTGAAATGGGATAATAAGAATCTTGTAAAGCGGATCAGAGTCGTCTATGAAAATCTCATTATTCCGCATCATTTAGCCACAAAAAATAGGAAAATAGAGAAATGCATGGAAAGGACCCAGCTGCTTAAATGCTTGTTTAGAGATTTTTGGGGTTTCTTAGGAAATTTCTCATTCACCGCATCGAAAAACCAAGGTGGAGAATGGCTTTTTAGAGCCCCTTAGCCTTTTTATATTCATTCATGATCCCTTTTATAGCAGTAAATATTAGGGCTGCAACTCGAGCCGGGTAAAACCCGACCCGCATCGACCCGACCCGAAAATAGCCTGGGTCGGGTTCAGGTTTCATGGGTTTCGGGTCGAGCCGGGTTCAGCATTCAAAAGCCCGCATGAATCTCGGGTCGAGCCGGGTTTGAAGGGGCCCGACCCGACCCGACCCGAGTTACATAAGTTATAGTATGTACATTTTTTTCTATTGTTAGTTAAAAGTTAAAGGGATAATTACATTTACACCCCCTCTAGTTTCTGACACATCCACTTCCACCCCTATAGTTTAAAACATGACAAATACACCCTTGTAGTTTCAATTTGTTTAAGGTAGGCCCCCTCAGTTGAAGGTTCGTCCATAGATTGAAGGGTTAGGATGATCCGATGGAGCTGATTTTTTGGGCACACCCTAACTATGTCAGGACCCATCAAATGAACGCTTTGGATCATCCAAACAATGTGGGCCCACATTATTTGGATGATTTTTTGGTACTGTTTGGATTCGGGTAAGGGCCCACATTATTTGGATGATCCAAAGCGTTCATTTGATGGGTCCTGACATAGATATGGTGTGCCCAAAAAATCAGCTCCATCGGATCATCCTAATCCTTCAATCTATGGACGAACCTTCAGCTGAGGGGGCAAACCTTAAACAAATTGAAACTATAGGGGTGTATTTGTCACGTTTTAAACTATAGGGGTGGAAGTGGATGTGTCAGAAACTAGAGGGGGTGTAAATGTAATTATCCCAAAGTTAAAAGTGAAAACCCACGCACCCACTGTTACTGTATGTGAGTGTAATTTCTGCTTCTATGAGCTGAGTTGATTCAAGTGTTTGATTCAGCATTGTTTGATTGTAATTACAACATTGTTTGATTACAACATTGTTTGATTCAAGTGTAATTACATCATTGTTTGATTCAAGTGTAATGTGAGTGTAATTTCTACTTCTATGAGTTGAGTTGCCTTGCCAAACAAGAATTTTCCTTAAAAATTTGCGTCAACGTGAAAAAACCCGACCCGACCCGAACCGACCCGAGATTTATCATGGGTAGGGCCGGGTTTGGGAATCGTGGGTTTTCCGAAAAAACACCTGACCCGACCCGACCCGAGATATTTCTCGGGTAGGGTTGGGTTCTCCAAAACCCGACCCGCCCGACCCGAGTTGCAGCCTTAGTAAATATGAATCATGGGTTGTCCAATAAATAAAAATTTTGGGTCATGACCTATACACAGTATGATTAGCAAATGAATGGTTTGGATCACTTTTGGTCATGACCTATACATGGTATGACCCGCAAATAAATGGTTTGGATCGAACACTGAAAAGTAGCACTACTCTTCTAATTGCCTATCCTTATTTATCTGTAAAATAGAGGCTTGAAAATCAGATCCAAACATGTACAGAAACCTCATTTATAGCTTTCTTATCTTTTCATAGTTGTCACGGTTACTGATTAAGAAAACGATGGGCACCACAAGTACGATCATATTTAAGGGAAATGATATATTCAGCCTTTTTACTTCGTTGGGCCACGGCTTGTAGTGTAAAAGTAGTCATAAATATGTTAAACTATAATTACGAAGTGATTAGCGGAAGTGTACCTCCGGTCATTGCAATTAGATCTTCACATTGAAAATTCAGACGATCCATCCCTGTGAGAATTCATCGATCTCCACGTGCCTACCACGAACAATGAAACGAGTACTTCTGATACGAAGGCTTTATGGCTTGATTGATGGAATCACAGGCTCTTTTCCTTCTCAGAGTAGGGACCCCTTTAGATGGAAATCTTTATCTCTCAATATCTCTCTCCCCCTCGTCAAGATGAGATAGATATTTATAGAGTTTGCAATTTGATAAGAACTGGGATTCCTAATCACACCACACTTCTAATTCTTATTTTCCTTTTAATTAAAGATAATTGGGATTTATCTCTAAAACTCCCTTTTAAAATAAAACTCTAGTGCATCCTTCTAGAATAGTTGGTCGTCCAACTTTAAGTGTGGGTCCCAGTGTGGCTACACTATTAACACCAATAAAATACACTCGAGAAAGGTGGCCCAAGGAAAAAGGGGGCAAATATATCACTTCCTATGTTTTATTGGAAAATCATATCCGAATAGTGAGTACACCAGCTCGCTGGCAGATAATTAATTAAAGCATGCCAGTTCTACAAAAACGAAAAACACCATTTCAGGTGGGTTTAGTGCTTTAAATTATTGGTAAGGAGTATGGTTCGTTTGCTACCGAAATGAAATCCATTTGGATTCAAAAGAATACCAGATTTTGCTTGAAATTTCAGGATGTCGCTAATATTTCGGTCGAAATATGCAAAATACATGAAACTTTTTAAGATAAAAAAGTAAGTTTCAGTCAAAATGTAGATATTGAATTAGAACACCGACAAAATTCAACTCTACTTGTAGAAAAGAGAAGAACAACAAGATTCTAAAAAATGACAATAAAAATCATTGGTGAAGAATCTTATTTGAATTATGGCTGTGATTTTGAACCGAAATGTTTATGTGATTTACAAGAATTCGGTTGAAATTTAGTACCAAAACCAAAATGTTTTTGTTTCACTGATGACCAAAACCGAAATTTAAAACTTGGTGAGTGTTCTCCATGAAGAACTTTAAAAACTATAAATATAGAGAAAAGTGTTTCTACGCACAAGTGGCTTAAAAAGCCACTGATTAGTTCGTAAGCCGGGTCCACCTTTGCGGGATCCACAAAAAGCAACCAATCGGTGGCTTTTTAAGCCACTTGTGTGCAGGGAGCTTTCTGCGCATGTGCGCAGAAACACTTTCCTCATAAATATATTATAATTCCTGTAATGAACTTTTACAATTGTTTAAATAATAAAAGGCAAGATGAGTTAGTGCAATTATGTAAACAAAGCAGTGACAACATCAGTAACTTATTTTTTTACACCAGATTATAGTATGAATATTGGTGTGGAACCCACACCTTGATCTTGAGCATTCATCAAGAGGACCCACCATGAGTGGACTATCATGCAGCAATAGCATTGATTATATTGGAAAATCCAAATTTCATAACATGAGAGGATTAAGTTTTCTGATTACATTAATTAGCAAATGATTACAAATAAATTGAACTATTAAGAATTTAAAGCCATTTTCATTATTCTTTATTTTTTAATATCAATTATTAAAATTTCAAGAGAAAAAAAGAATGCACATCATGGATAATTAACATTGATAAGTACGAGAGTAATTACTAATTAACCAGTCTCTTTTCGGTTTGATTCGAATTATTTCGGGCGAGGGTGGCGACAAGGAGTGAACAGCATTGGGACCCACCGCATACAATTTAAAAAGGGCAGTGATATATTCGACGTTTTTTTTAACTTGGGACAGGCACCTCTAGTGTATTTATGACTCCTCTTTTACACTAGAAGGGGCTGTCCCAAGTAAAAAAAAGGCCGAAATATATCATTTCCCTTAAAAAATGTCAGCATGGGCCCACATCCCATCCCCTCCGTGAGTCACGTGGTATTATTTCTCTCTTTTGTACGAGTCCCCACCTTGAAGCTTTAGGAGGCTGCTAGACTAGTGGAATCCCAACCGAGTCTTTGTGTCCGAGTCTGAGTCGACTCGGAGTTGCACTGAGGGCAATGCTTGGTACCATGAATAGGAGCAACTAAGAAGTGTAGAACACTGCTACACCGTTATTTCCATAAACCCACCTGAGAGACATTGTGTGAGAAGTGATCAGAATTTTTATGACTCGTTTCTTGACAGCTGAGTTGACTCGTGAAAATAGAGAGTCAAGAAGGCAATTATATGTGGCAAATGTATAGAGGCATTTTCATGGATCCGACAACATCGACACACATTTTTTATCCATGCAACTGTGCGAGACCTCCCAAAGTAAAGTAGACGACCAAAAAGAAGCCCCCTTTACACTTTCTATTGGGAGTCGCATTCGAAATTTTAGTGCAGTCTTGTACTGAAGTAATCTATGGACCCATGACTATATAGGCCAATTTTTACTGTCCAGTATTTTTCAAAAGGTACAGTACGGATTACACCATAAGATCATCCAAACCGTCCATTTGATGGGCCACAACGTGCTTAGGTTGTGCCCAAAAAATCATTTCCATAGGATATTGCATATATGGAAAACTTTTTAAGATTGTGGGGCTAGGAATATCCTATGGAAATGATCTTTTGGGCACAACTAAGTACGTTGTAGACCATTAAATGGACGGTTTGGATCATCTTATGGTGTAAGCGTACAGTACCTTTTGAAAAATACTGAACTCTACGGTTTACACCGTATAATTAGAGACCATAAAATCAATCATGATAGATCTTTGGTTCAATTCTCGAGAAACTATCAAAAGCTAAGTACCAAATAAAGCTAGGAGTGGCAATATAAAAAATATGTAACTGATATGCACTCCATTTAGAGAGCTAGTTGTTTTCAGTAACTAGAGGGAGAGATGGGGGGAGGAGAGGCGACGTTAGAAGATACGCCAACTTGGGTGGTGGCTGCTCTCTGTTCTGTTATTGTAGCCATTTCCCTAGCTGTGGAGCGGCTCATTTATTTTCTGGGAAAGGTCTATCTGATACTCTTTGGTTTGTTCAATTTCTCACTCTAAAGATTAAGCTATTTTATGTGTATGATCATCTTGCAGTATTTGAAAAAGAAGGACAAGAAGCCTCTCCTTGAAGCCTTGGAAAAAGTAAAGGAAGGTCTCTCTCTCTCTCTCTCTCTCTCTCTCTCTCTCTCTCTCTCTCTCTCTCTCTCTCTCTCTCTCATAATCTGCAACTGGTTTTCATTTCATCAAATTCACAAAATTCATCATACATATCTTGGGCTGTGAGGAGTTTAAAAATAAAAAACTAGACCTGACTCGAAAGTTGCTCGGTGAGACACCTCGAACGAGTAATTAATGACCTCAGGTACATTTTTCTATCAATATACTGATATTTTTATAGATAGATCTCTTTATTTCTTATATTGGACACTTAAAGATGCAATATATGCCTATTCGTTTGTTATCTTATATACTAAAGAGGTTATAGGTTCAAAATGTTGACTTGGTGATATAGAGCTCACCCCTAAAAGCTAGCCATTAGAGGAAAGTGCCCATCCCTTATAACCCATCCCAATCCATTTCACTTATCCGATGTGGGATTATTTGCTTTTGTGTGGAACCTCAACAATCCTCCTCCTCGCAGAAGCAACGAGGACAATCTCGCCCCTCCACGCAATAGCAACGTGGGAACCAGGAGATACTACACTGGGGTTTCCGAGATCTTCCCCGAGGGACATTCCCGCCTTCGGAGGCAAACCGGGCTTACCACTCCTTGAGCTATGATACCATTTGTAGAAAATTTAACTGGGTAAAACTCACCCCTAAAAGCTAGCCATTAGAGGGAGAGTGCATCCCCATCCATTTCACTTATCCGATGTGGGATTATTTGCTTTTGTGTA
Organism: Tasmannia lanceolata; assembly: GCF_043159265.1. NCBI lineage: Eukaryota > Viridiplantae > Streptophyta > Magnoliopsida > Canellales > Winteraceae > Tasmannia > Tasmannia lanceolata. The sequence goes on from NW_027518714.1 coordinate 17,451,262, forward strand.
GAACCCCAACACAAAACTTCAAATGTGTTTTGCTTTTTCAAATCTGAGTTTTTTGCCAATCAACTCATTTTACTGCTAGTTGAGTCAACTCGGATGAGTTTCAAGTTGATAATCGGGTTTAAGTATCTTGTTTCCTACCTGAATAGGAAAAGAAATCTCCCTTTATAATTAGCCACCCTAAAAAGTAGGATGGGCTTTTCTTTATAAATAGTACAGATAATCAGATGTAGAATCCCTATTAAGGTGCATTTGTTTAGATTATGACAACCGATTGTGGAGACCCGAACTGATTATTAGACTCAAATTTAGTGCCATTTTCGGTCCAATAATTGATTGGGGACTCCACAATCGTTTGTCATAATCTAAACAAATGGATTTTAATCTATTACCATTCATAATTTTATATGTGGGTAGGAATTAATGATATAAAAACAAGGGAGGCAAGACATGTCTCTTTCTTTTTTCGCAGTCATTTCTAAATTTTCATAACGCCCATGACAATTTTCATAACGCCCATGACACCGCCGATGATGGCTCGCTCGTGTTGGAACCCCGACACTTTCCATGGCACTAGCCGTGCACACCCTAGCCTTGCACACTACCCCTGCTCACTAGTCATGCACAATGAGGAATGATAGAATGAAGGGCGCCCTTGCTAAAACCATTTTCATGGGCGCCCCATTGGTCAGTTTTATCAAAGTGTATATAAGACGGCAGCAAAAAAGTGGATGGCGCAGGAGAAACGGAAACGGCTTTGATGTTTGATGAAACTGGCCAATGGGGGCTCCCTTGAATTTATAGATTTGCTAGCTAGCATCCATCATAGAAGGCATTTCGCAGATGGCCTGTTGCATGTGAGAGCAGCCACCTCGTGAATGAAGACAAAATCTGCTGAAAAGTGAGCCTGTGAGGCTGCTCTCACATCCAATAGGCCCATCAGTGAAATGCCTTTTGCGATGGAGGCTAGCAAATCCCCTTTTTTAAACAGTTTGAAGAGCTGGTCAAACTGGTTTGGACCAAGCTGAAAACCAGTTTAGATTACTATTAATGGTTTTGGATCACCCTATGAAATCGGCCCCACTACCTCATAGGAGGATCCAAACCGTTCATTTGTTGGGCCATAAGGGAAATAGGCTGTATCCCAAAAATCATTTCTATTGGATGATCCTAACCCTCTGATCTGTAAAGGGACTGCACATTACTGAAACCTTTACAGATCAGAGGGTTAGGATCATCTTATGGCAATTATTTACAGCGTACAGCCTATTTATGTTGTGGCCCAACAAATGAATGGTTTGGATCACCGTATGGGGCCCATAGTACCTTTTGAAAAATAAGGGACTTGAATGCCCACGCACAATATAAAATCACATACATCTAGTTCTCTTTATATTGTAGAGATAAGCCCTCTCAAGAAACGAAATTAGAACAGAATTGGATGCTGTGTTTATGCAGAATTGATGCTTCTGGGGTTCATTTCACTTCTTCTGAGTATCCTTCAAAATCCAATAGCTGACATTTGCATCCAGGAGCATTTGATCCGCCACATGCTTCCTTGTAAGAAAGAAACTAAAGAAGCTCAGACTATTCATTTCAGAACTTTCTCCGGAGGAATTCCGGGGAGCGGGAGACGCCTCTTTGCCGGAGGACCACCCAAGAGTCACTGTGGACGGGTACTATTCATGCCAACACTTTGCCTTCCTCATTTTGTGAAAGTTTTTATTTCTATTCTCTAAATGCTAATCAGATGCGCCAACCATGTTATGTGCTCTAATGTGCTGATTGTGAAACTATCTATTACTTCAAAAGCTTAAGCGGATGGAGAAGTTGTTATGAAATCTTTTATGCTTTAACACTCCCCTCACGTGTGGCCTCTTTTTCCAGGGTTGGCCTACATGTAGCACTTGTGGCCCCTCTTTTGGGTTTGGCCAATGCATGTGAATTTTTGCTATCAATGAGGTTTGAACTCAGGACCTTTGGCATGTGAAACTATCCATCACTCCAAAAGCTTAAGCCGATGGAGGTGTTATTAAATCTTTTATACTTACACTGATAATCCCATTTCTAGTGGGCCCGCTAAATCTTCTTGAATTAACTAACCAGATGTGAGAACTTTAGAAGTACAAATGATTAAATAACACCAACTCTAACATCTTAAGCTTTTGGAGTAGTTGGTTGTTTCATGTTGAAGTATAAATGATTAATAACACCAGCTCAAACAGCTTAAGCTTTTGGCATAATTGGTTGCTCCACATGGTATCAATGGTACCAGAGCTATTGCCTCCTAGGTTCAAAACCCAACAACTCCTTGATATTAAAAAAATCTATTTGTACAGCCAACCCAAAAACGAGGGGCACACGTGAGGGGGAGTGTTGAAGTATAAGTGCTTAAATAACAACTCTAACTGCTTAAGCTTTTCGAGTAATTGGTCCTTTCACAAGAACCATTATGAGTGTCAATGGACTTTCTGATGGATCCAAAGGATTCAAACGTTAATGGACAAAATTTGTGCAATGGATCTGAACTGTGACCATTGGATCTATATCTTAAGGTCCACAATTATTTCTGATAGTAACTAGTAACCCAGACAGAGCTTCAAAATCTGATAGTGTCCTAGCCGTTTAAGCCTATTACTGAAGGCGTATTTTCCAGTAAAGTTTCTCTCTCTCTCTCTCTCTCTCTCTCTCTCTCTCTCTCTCAACCCGTGTTTGGATTGCAATAAAAACATTTTTGATGGAAATTTTTTTATCTAGAATATTTTTTTTGAAAGGTAACAATGATTTTATTAGATAACCAATGGATGGTGAGCCCCCAAACCGATTATTTGACTCAAATTACATTAATTTTGAGACCAATAATCAGTATTGGGGCTCACCATCAGTTGTTGTAATCTGAAATGAACAGGCAAATAATGCGATTATGGTTAATTTAGAGGACATCATCATAAATTGATAAGGTTAGTTCAAATTATTATTTTTTCTTGTGTTAAAAATTTAAGAAATTTAAGAAATTTTAGGAATATTTTTTCTTTCATAACTTTTCTGGAAAATTTTTGCAATCCAAACAGAGCCTAAGTCTTAATTGGGGGACAACATAAGTACGACCCAGGAGACTCAGAGAGTCCAAGTCAAAATGGATCTGGACCCTGGTTTAAAGCACTTCATAAAGGATCTGAGCAATATAGGATCCATGAGGACTGTAACTAGGGAATAGGTGGATCCAATTCAAAATGGATCCGTTAATTGCCCTACCATCTTTTTAACAATGGTTCATCCCATCTGAAATTGAAAGTCGTCACTCTGCCATTTTCTCTAGACTGACAATAATCTCAACATGGGTGCTACAAATGGGCTGGGCCAACTGAAGGTCTAATAAGCGCGGCCCGGATTAGGTTGGGTTTTGAACTAGTTCTAGGACTGTATAAAACCGGGCCAAGTTTAGGGCCCGATTGTTACAGCTCGATTTGGCCCAATGGGGTGAACAGGGGCCAGTCCAATTCAAGCTAGACTCTGGACTACAGAAACGTGAATGCTATGCGTTTCAAGTATTGATTTGTTTTACAGGGTAAGGTCCCATTGTTATCTCTTGAAGAACTACATCAACTTCACCTCTTCATCTTTGTACTGGGAATAGTCCATGTGGGTTTCTGCCTTTTCACAGCAATTTTGGGAATGGCAAGGGTAACTGTCCCACCCTGCAACCACTTTTTACTTTTGCATGAATTCACTTATTATTTGCTACTTATCAGTACAACTACTTATGAGAATAAATTTATCCCATGGTTTAGATAAGGCAATGGAAACCTTGGGAGGATTCTATTGCCAAAGGGAAATATGATACAGATAAAGGTAATGCTTTCTGATGCTTTTTTAAGTTACTTATCCTATGTTTAGCCACCAAGAATTTTCAATGAAGATTTGTAACTGTTTTTTTTTTACACTGAGTTACTAAACCCATCTGTCATTTTCCTCTCATTGCCATTTTCCTAACATATAGCAATATATATATATATATATATACATGTGACAGTTTTGAAACCAAGGGTCACCAATGTAGATCAGCATGCTTTTATCAGGGATCATTTTCGGGGTGTTGGGATAGTTTCAGCACTCCTTTGTTGGGTGGTAAGCTATTTCCTCCATGTTTTAAATTTTTTTTTTGCTATTTCTAAAAAATATTTGCATATTTTTAATCTTATATGCAAATGGTTTTCACGATAAATATGATTATTTGCAAGTCATTGTTGTAATAGTTTTGGAGATGAAATGATTAATGGCTTCCAAAGAAGCTTTAACCTTTAATGTCCCAATTGCAAATAACATAACATTCAAATAAATATATTTGCAAATAAGGATCAATTTTGTAGCATCACGACTGGGCCGTTCTGTAACCACACTTTGCGTTCCTAGATTATTAAAGATTTGTCTTTGTTATTCTCCACTGTCTATGATCAAAGGCATCGCATTCTTTCCCTAATGACATTATTTACTTTGTTTTCTTCAGCGTTCTTTCTTCAAACAATTTTATCCATCTTTGAACAAAACAGACTACATCACTTTACGATGGGGCTTCATTATGGTAAGCTCTTGAATTTGAATAGGTATTGTTAAACTCAACTTACATGATTATGTATTATTATTTTTGTTGCCTGCTTTGGCAGTCTGTCTTAAGTGATTTCTTTTGTAGACACATTGCAAGGCAAACCCAAGATTTAATTTTCACAAGTATATGGTGCGAGCCCTTGAAGCTGATTTTAAGAAAGTTGTTGGTATAAGGTATTAATATCTGAGACTGAGAGCACTTGTGTGGTGCTAAAGGTTTTGTTTAGCATGTTCTTGTTAATTTATGTCCAGCCCCTATGCCCTCTAACAGCTCAGTTTCTGATTCTCTTCCACTGCAGTTGGCAACTTTGGATATTTGTGATCATTTTCTTGTTTCTGAATGTTGATGGTAAGATCAATCTCAAGCTACTTCATTGACATAGAAAATTAATGATAAGCTTTTTATTTCTATCTTTCTTGTTGAGATTCAATTTAAAGGTTTTCTGTGTAATGGGTTTGATTTCTTATCTGTATAAAAAGTTCTTGTACTCTACAAATTTTGGTTGCATCCCAAGAGGCCATTAAACTCATGAATTACTATACCCCTACTCTATACCAATGTATAAAGTTCTTGTACTTGGACACCAAATAAGTGGAGCCTGAAAACTGGAAAAATGGTTGTAACTGACAGTAATGCTATTGCTGCAAGCAATATCACTCGTAAGAAATTTCTTATGACACAATAACCTTATTTTAGATCATTCTGAGACAATTGTAAACACAATTTTACACCAGGCATTACAGCATAAATAAATGCTTCTACATTCTTCTAGCAGAATCTTGGTTGTTATTTATACATAAAAACACATCCTAACAAATACTGTTGACATATTGTGTACTGTTTTTTGACACCTATTTCTTTTTTAAGGGCATTTTGACACCTATTTCTAGAATCATCATATGTGTCTTCTCTTTACAATATGAGCAGCTAAGGATCATGCTGTCCAAAATGATGCTAAATGCCTCTAAAATCATATCCTTTTACTTTTTGTGAGGTTTTCCACAGTTCAATGTCTAATCGTTTTGGAATACATCTATGGATTCAAAGTTCAGACTGTTCCTATTCCTTGGTGCAGGTCGGCGTATATATTTTTGGATAGCCTTCATTCCATTGATTGTAAGTATCCCAAACCCCTGAATTATTATCCTTTCCATCTTTGCACACCCTGTGTGATTATAGTGGTTTCTCACACTGCACCTGTGAAGATTTTTTTAATTTGCAGACATCAGATTTAATTTGGCATGAGAAGAAGTGACTCGTGCCAAGTTGATGGAGTAAAATGAGGTAGGGTCAGACCGAAAACAACTTGGGTAGGAACCATGAGGAAAGACTTGAGGGCTAGGAATATAACAGAGAACATGACCTTGGGTAGGATAGAATGGAAGAAATTGATCCATGTAGACGAACCCAACTAGTGTCAGGATTAGACTTAGTCAATTTGAGCCGGGTATATCCTTTCACCTTCTTCATGAAAATTTTCTAAACGATTCATTAGCCGACCCCAATTAGGTTGGGACAAAGGATTACTTGAGTTGAGTTGAGTTGAGTATTCAGGTAGTGTGAATCTGTGCCAGGCTTTAGTCATCAAACTCTGGTGATAGGACATGTTACCAAATGTCATAAAAAGCATGTTACCAGCTGGTTTTTAATATCTGCAAGTTTGCTTGCATCTTTCTAAATTGATGCATTCAGAGCTTGATTATGTAAAATAGAACCAATGGTCTGCTATTTTTCTCTTATATGATTGTGAATTCTCACATTTTGAAGCTACAACAGGTAAAATAACAAAACAATTATTACTAACTAGTCAACTTTAAAAACAATAGTGTGCTTGTAATTTTTCAAATAGATAAACCATCATAACTAATATGAGCAATCTTTACAAACAGAATTGTATATTTTGCAGCTTCTACTTGCAGTGGGTGCTAAGCTGGAACATGTAATTATTCAGTTGGCATACGAGGTCCGTAAAAAACATACAGCCGTAGAGGGCAACTTGGTAGTTCAACCTTCAGATAATCACTTCTGGTTCCACCGGCCAAGGATAATCCTCTACTTGATCCATTTCATTCTCTTTCAAAATGCTTTCGAGATTGCATTCTTCTTATGGATAGTGGTAAGCTAGCACAATTTCTCTGAGGTGTCTGTTCTAAAGCCTTAAGATTAATCAATTGCAGTTCCCCACTGGATTTACTCTTTGATTTGACCTTAATCTCTTTCAATTTGTTTGGTTAGACCTTTGTTATCATGGTCTTGAACTTCCAACTCCATAGTACCTTAAATTGGTTTTTTTTCTATGCATGAGTAAGAACCATGCTGAACAGTGTATCTCTTATGAGCACTTTGGATAACCAACAAAATAAGTTAGCTGCTTGAGAAACAGCATGGTTGGCTTAGAGCTGTTCCTAAATATAATCCCAACATACTAACAAGATTTTTCCTCTACAGTTCATATATGGCTTTGACTCTTGCATTATGGGACACTTTTATTATATCATCACCAGGCTTACAATTGGGTAAATCTCACTTTTTCTCTTCGCATCCATCTCTCAACCAGTCTTTCTCGTCTTAAGAATAAGTATATACATAAGTCCATACCTCCATTTTTACATATGAAGTTTGGTGGTCTACAGGGTGTTTATTCAAATATTCTGCAGCTACAGCACACTACCACTTTATGCCATTGTTACTCAGGTGAGATGCAGATTAACTTTGCCCCTATTTTATTTTTTATAACCAAAGGGTTATATACTGATGGAAGAAATGGTTTTCCAATGAAGATGGGGAGTTCATTCAGTAAGGCCATATTTGAGAAGGATGTGCAAAAGGGCCTAAATCAATGGGTAGAGAGGGGCAAGAAGAAGAAGGGATTTAAAGATGCTAGTTTTCTTTCTCTTCCCTGTGTTGTTAAAAACGAAATGGTATCGAAAGCCACTACTAATAGCCAAGACGGGTTGAATCAAGTTGGATCAGCAGATGGCTCTTCTATTGAGATTCAGTGGCAGAATGCAGGGCAAAAAGAATCTATGATGGAAGAGGGAACTGCTGAGCACATTGATTCGATCGCAGCCTTAAAATGCCCTAAACCTGAAGGCTCATGAACTCTTAAAGTGATGACGAAAATTGTGTGCATAAAACTGCATTAGAGAGAGATTTGCATTTGAAATTTCTCCTACAAAATAGTTATATGTATGTTCATATTTCTCTAAATTTGTGTTTGCATTTCATGGTGGAATTGAAATTGCACTGTATCATCTTGAAAGCAATGGTGTTTTTCAGATTGTGAGAATACTAGAGACAGTTTGGAATGATTATACAGATTTTAGAGAGAATTTTGTTTAAATGGGTTATGGAGTAATTAACTTCAATGGATCAAGTCTTAGCCTTTCAAAATTCTATAAATTTCTACACGTAGGATTAGGAGGAAATTGTAGAGATTTATGATCTAAAAGCAATCTAAACCATGGGAAAATAGTAGTAAGTGGTAATCACCCAAAGAAAACGTAAGATTTACGTGGTTTATCTCAGAGACCTACAACCCAAGGCAAGTCAGAAAAAAGTTACACTACGTGCTGGAACAAAGAAGAATGCAACTATTTCGCCTCGATCAATTTAAAACAAAATCAATCAATATTAAATCCTTCGTCTAAATCTTCTCTCAAGCCTCTCACACTGCCTCCCATTTTTCACCTGCAAGTGCACTCTGTCCTTTTCTCTACCAACTTAGGAAACCCCATGTTCTCGTGTTCTATGACTCTTTCCTTTTACAACTAATAGTTAGGAATCCTTGCTATTTTAGGACTCCAAACCTGCCCCACCTAACACCCTCATGTATTAGGAGTCACCCCTTGTCTAGGAGTCTACAACCATGATCGAAGATATGGCTGAAAATAGTCATATCTCAACAACCTCCACTTTGGGTCATTTGCTGCCACTTGAAGATCAACATACTATGCACTCTCAAGAACATAGCTCCGCACCACATGCACATGGTGTTGGTGCAAATAGGGGAAAACTATAAAATGAACAACTGCAAAATATAATTTTAGAGAAAGATGGAAAGATCAAACCAAATATAGATGATCCTCAATATATGTAGAGTTGCTATACGTTCTCGAATGCTTCGCTTAAGACGTTATTCGGCCCTATTCCGGTGCAAGGATTTGACGACCGAACCGGCTCCAGGAACAACAACTAAGTGTTGGTGTGCACCTACCAAACACTTTGAAGGCAAAGCTTCGAGTCTCTCTAGTTAAGCAAATCGGGCTCTACAAAAACACTTTGAGGCTTCATGTGAAGATCTTAATCTCACAACAAAATATGGGACACACCCTTGGTTGGCTTTCCTTTTCACACACCACAACAATGGTGTAGAACCTTTTCCTTCTCTCTTTTTTCTCTTATTAGAAGCTAGCCAAGAGTCTCTTCATTCTTATGGAATCACCCTTAATGAGAGAACTAAAGGCATTCAACTAAAAGGAGAAAATCAAAGAGCCACCATAAATGGAATACAAAGAGTCACCAAGAAAGGCCCACTCTTTTGTCCTTTTGTGCATGACTTTTGGAGACCAAGGAATATGAAAAGCCACCTTAAAGCCTTAGCCCAATTATGGAATATTTGAAACTTAGATTTGATGGAATATTTGAAACTTAGATTTTTTTTTTTTAATAAAATCCAACAATCCCCACAAGTTTCAAATCATTCACAAACTCAGAGTGCGAGGGCTCTAGGAGTATGCCAGCTCCATAGAAGACACATAATCTCCACCCTAACATAGGTGTGTCCTTTAGTGTTTTCCTGTCAAACACCCCGTACCCGAAGTACTTCGGACCACATTAAGGCTTAACAACCAACCTCTTTACCATGACAGGTTTCTGTGTGGGCTCTAGCAATCATTTAGATTACATAGGAGATGGCTAACCTCCACCCGCACATAGGTGAGTTCCTCAGAGTATCCACAATACTCAGGACTCATTAAGGCATTAAAGCCAACCTCAACTCATTCATGTTTCTGTATGGGCTCTAGCAGTCTTGCCTACTCAGACCACATAAGAGGTGATATGCCTCTACCCATACATAGGTGAGTCCCTCAGGGCACCTGTCATGCATCCCACACACAAAGTGCTTTGGGCTCATTAAGGCATACATCCATCATCTACTCCGACAGGTTAAGTGCACTAACACAGGAATGGTCTCAAACAATTTATACTAAAGTGCACCAAAACAAATCCATTCATATTTCATTCTTTGAACCATGAACTATATTTGATGGTAGACTAAGCTATGAACCACTAATATAGTTTAATGGTAGATACAAATATAAATAGATTATCTAGGCAAGAGACCCATTCCGACAAGAGAATATTTCTGCAACAAATGCAATGAGACCCTTGTGCAACACATGCACTTAGTCCTTTATGCAACAAACGCAAGCAATCATGAATCAGTCTACCTGTGTTTTATTCTTTGAACCATGAATGACAAAGTTAGGTAGACAAGTCTTTGAACCATAAATGTCATTACAATGGTAGATATAAACACAAAAGACCATTCCCAAATGCAAATGACCATAATTCAAATGCAAATTGACATACCTCAAATGGACATAAGTCCCATTCTGGAAGATGTCTGCATGACCAATTCTCTTTTCAGACCTTTTGTCATAGGATCAACAACATTCTCTAATGATCGAACATCGATCACTGCAATGACCCATCGACTTATCAGATCTGATAGATAGTTGTGCTTCAGACGAAGAGTCATCTTTCTTCTATTGAAGAGCTTGTTTTCTGCAACAGTGCTGGCCGCTTGATTATCACAAAAGATAGTAATTGTTGACAGACGCAATTTCTTCAACGGAAGATCTAGCAGAAGATCTTTGAGCCACTCAGCCTCATCTCCAGCACTTTCCAAAGCAAAAAACTCTGACTCCATAGAAGACTTAGCTATTATGGCCTGCTTCTTGGATTTCCATGAAATCACAGCACCTCCCAAGGTGAAAACAAAGCCTCCGGTCGATCTAGACTCGTCTGGCTCTGAACACCAACTAGCATCTGAGAAACCTTCTACAACTGCTGCATAACCAGAAAAGAACAAACAATAGTTGATAGTACCCTTCAAGTACCTCACCAGTCTCTGGATTGCATTCCAGTGTTCCTTACCTGGATTGTTCGTAAACCTACTGAGCATCCCCACTACAAATGCGATATCTAGCCTGGTGCAACGCATTGCATACATCAGACTATCAATTACCTTTGAGTACTCCAATTGCTTTACAGTTCTTCCAGTATTGCTATGGAGTTTCTGGTTATAGTCATATGGAACAAATAACTCAGTCAGATCAAAATATCCATATGTCTTCAGCATGCCCTCGATGTAATGAGATTGAGACAAACCAATCCCAGACTCTATCCTCAGAACTCTTATCCCCATGATAGTATTGGCAGCTCCAAGATCTTTCATACTAAAATGTGATGAAAGAAAATCTTTCATAGAAGTCACAATATGTATATTTGTCCCAATGATCAGCATGTCATCTACATAGAGACAGATGATTACTGCCTTATCCCCATTCACCTTGCTGTATAGGCATCTATCAGAGTTACTGACACCAAATCCATCACTCCTGAGGACTTTGTCAAACTTCTCGTGCCATAGCTTTGGAGCTTGTTTTAGACCGTAGAGAGATCTTATCAACTTGCACACTTTGTTTTGTTGACCTTCAACACAGAATCCCTCTGGTTGTTGCATGTACAGTTCCTCAGTCAGATCACCATTCAGGAATGTCGTTTTCACATCAATCTGATGCACAATCATTTCTTCTATTGCTGCTAAAGCGATAAGAACACGAACTGTTATAATCTGACAAACTGGTGCATGAGTGTCAAAGAAGTCTATACCTTCTTTCTGAGTGAAGCCTTTAGCCACCAACCTGGCTTTATACTTCTCTATGGAACCGTCTGCATGCAACTTCTTCTTAAAGACCCACTTGCAACCAATGGGCTTAGCACCTTCAGAAAGATTTACTAGCTCCCAAGTATTGTTCTGGATCAATGAGTCCATATCATCATTAACAGCTTCTTTCCAGAGTAGAGCATCTCTAGAACTCATCGCTTCTTTGAATGTATGTGGATCTACTTCAACACTGTATGCCATAAAGTCGTCCCCAAAAGACTTAGCTTTCTTGATACGCTTTGAACGAGGCTCATGAGATTCAGGAATGATGGAATCATCATTCACTTCAACTTCCTTAGACATGGTTGAATCTCCATTAATAACCTCCTGAGAAGCTAGTAGGGAGACAACCTCTGGTTCAATAGACTCTTCTGCATGAGAGTTTTCTGGCAGATCACTAAGTGTAACCTTCTTGTCTTTGATGAACTTGTCTTCAAAGAACTCAGCATCTTTGGCCTCAATGATTGAGTTAGTGCCAAGATCCAGAACCTTCCAGCATCACTGTCTTCAGCGAACCCCAAAAATACGCACATATTAGCCCTTGGTCCAATCTTTGGTCTCCTGGTATCTGATATTCTAACATACGAAAGACACCCCCACACTTTAAGAATATCCAAACTAGGTGGATAACCATACCAAAGTTCATGTGGCGTGATCTTTGTCTTTGAATACGGAACCCTGTTCAGGATAAAATTGGCAATCAAGAGAGCTTCTCCCCAATAACATGAAGGAAGTCCAGACAGAATCGAGTGCGATCATCGATGAAGGTGACAAAATACTTCATACCTCCTCTTGTAGTGAAGCTTCTGAAATCACACGTATCAGAGTGAATCAAATCGAGACACTCTGTATTCCTTGTAACTTTAGAAAAGGGCTTTCTGACAATTTTGGCTTGTGCACACACTTCACACTTTCCAGGTTTATCACCCCCACATTTGGGTAATAATCCCAAACTCTTCATGTCTTGCAACTTTCTATAGTTAACATGACCAAGTTTATTGTGCCACAACTCCGAAGAATAATCAGAACCAGTGATTTCATTAACAACAGAAGATACAGTGCTCATTTTGTACATTCCATCAGTGGGGTAAGCATTTCTAAAATACACATTATTATAAGAAAGAACAGTCTTACCACCTTGAAAATCAAGACGCATACCAGCATCATATAGAAGACTGCCAAACACTAAATTCTTAGCTATGGATGGAACATGCTTGACATTCTTTAGAGTAAGAGTCTTCACAGACGTGAGTGTCAACACAATAATTCCAGAACCAGGCACATCAGTAGTAGAACGATCCGCCATAGCCACTTTCTCCTTTGAAGCAACATAAAAAGAAAATAGTGACTTGTTGGTGCACACATGACAAGTAGCACCAGTGTCTAGCCACCAATCAGTAGAATCTGAAGTACCCTCTACATGAGAGATTACTGCCACAAAATCTGAAATCTCTTCATTTCTAGTTACAACATTAATCGACTCATTAAGGTTTTTTTTGTTCCACTTCTTCTTGGTATTGTACTTCTTCTTTTTCACATCATATCTTTCCTTGTTATTTTCTGATTTTGCTTCTATCATATTGGCAATAGCCTTCTGCTTCTCAAGCAACTCAATGTGAGAACGGGTTCGAGCTTCATCTTCAATACGAATGAACCGCTTCAAATCATCAAGAGAAACTTGTTTCTTTCTTCTACGCATCTCCGTAGAGAAAGATATCCAGGAAGGAGGGAGCTTGTTTACAATAGCTCCAGCAATGAAAACATTGTTGAGCTTTATCGCTTTCTGTTCAAGCTTCAATACCAATTTTTCAAGTTCTTTAACTTGGGGCAAAACTTCTTTTCCATCTTCAAATTTCATATCTAGAAACTTGTCGATAAGATGAGTCTTTGACAAATTCTCTTCATCTTTTTATTGCTGCTGCAGATTATCCCAAACTGCTTTAGCTGTTTTGTTTTGACCATAAACATCTGCAAGATGGTCTGACAAACATTTGAGCAAATAACTTCTACAGAAATCATCATCACGATCCCAATCCGCCTCTTCCTTAGAGTTCTCTTCTTCAAAATCTGGTTTCTCCTCTTGAACAGTATAGTAGATTTTCAGAAGTTGCATTCCAAAAATCACTTTTCGACGCCAAGCATTAAAATCAGAACCGTCAAAGTTCTCAAGCTTTAGACCATCAATACCCATAGCTCTTGCAATATCCATCTTATACGAATAACGTCTTAAGATTATTGGTGCAAATAGGGGGAAACTATAAAATGAACAACTGCAAAATATAATTTTAGAGAAAGATGGAAAGATCAAACCGAATATAGATGATCCTCAATACATGTAGAGCTGTTGTACGTTCTCGAACGCTTCGCTTAAGACGTTATTCGACCCTATTCCGGTGCAAGGATCTGACGACCGAACCGTCTCCAGGAACATCAACTAAGTGTTAGTGTGCACCTACCAAACACTTTGAAGGCAAAGCTTCGAGTCTCTCTAGTTAAGCAAATCGGGCTCTACAAAAACACTTTGAGGCTTCTTGTGAAGATCTTAATCTCACAACAAAATATGGGACACACCCTTGGTTGGCTTTCCTTTTCACACACCACAACAATGGTGTAGAACCTTTCCCTTCTCTCTTTTTTCTCTTATTAGAAGCTAGCCAAGAGTCTCTTCATTCTTATGGAATCACCCTTAATGAGAGAACTAAAGGCATTCAACTAAAAGGAGAAAATCAAAGAGCCACCATAAATGGAATACAAAGAGTCACCAAGAAAGGCCCACTCTTTTGTCCTTTTGTGCATGACTTTTGGAGACCAAGGAATATGAAAAGCCACCTTAAAGCCTTAGCCCAATTATGGAATATTTGAAACTTAGATTTTTTTTTTAATAAAATTTGCCTACCCCAATCCATGGAATGACTCGCCAATCATTAGCATCTGATGATATTGGCCAAGTTCAAGAAATACTAGAACTTATTTGCCGTAATTGGACTATTCAATCGTCAATTGTATTATCATCTGTATGAGTATGAATTTTCTTCATCTAAATACTTTCCATCTGATATTCACTTTCTTGTGATTTCTCACATACATTTGCTTAGTCCTAGAATGATACACCTGATTCTTTGCTAAATGTGTAACAATCTGGACTGTCATAGTACAACAGTATACCTTAATTTTATTCCGAGCCCAAATCTCTAACTAATCCAGTGAGCTAGGGGTGTGTTCAGCTACGATTCTAATTCTGTTTCTTGATCTTGATTCTCATCCTTGGTTCCATTTTTTTATTTAGAAGATCAAAATCCTGCTTGGTAACTGACGCCGTATAATTTCTCAGTATCTCTCTCATGCCATATTATAAATCTCTTATGCTATATTATCACCACAAGAAGTCTACAAAAATATAGGGAATTTCATAATCCATCGAAATGACTAGGTCTTCTCATACAGGAAAATGACATCCTTTCTTATTTCATCCCACTTGCAAACAAAACACATGAAATAAAATAGCAAAGCCTTGTGTAGTCTGTGTAGAGTTAGTTCTTGTTGTAGAAATACCAAGCCAAAGCCACCCCAACCAGAAGGAGTTGTCGAAGAAGCACAAATAAACACAAGGAGGTTGAAGCCCTATTTTGCACACCATATGAAAATAGTGAGGCCCTTGATATTTGATCCAACGGCAGCCACTTATAGGTAAAGTGGGCTGCTGCTGTTGGGTCAAATATTAAGGGTGACACCTTTGTTAGTTGTTAATTACTATCAGAAACCCTCAGACACCATAAAAAGTTTTCCAACACATGTCAAGATCCATCCGTTTCTAGTTATTTCCGACGGCCAAGATAAAAACGAACCCAAGGTTCTCTCGGTTCAAATACACATTTAAATTAACCAAAAGAAGCCTCGTGAATCGGGCCAATTTAAGAGGCAGTAATGAAAAAGGAGGACTCTGTTGATGTCAAAAGGGTATCAGGGTCTTTTGACCACCCGATTTTGAAGTTTAGCCCTTTTTTGTTCTTGTTTTAAAAGGTGCCCGCAATCTGTATTTTCACTAAACATCGACCCGCATTCCATACTTTTCTCAGAAAAAAAATGGTAATGATTTATTCCCTCCTTTTACTTCCTTGGGCCACCTCCTTGTAGTGTAAAAGGTAGTCATAAATACTAAAATACATTAGAGGAAGGTGGTCCAGGGAAAAACTCATATCCGAACAGAGAGAATAACCAGCTCTCTGGCCAGCTATAAAAGCATGCCACTTGTACCAAAAAAAGCATCATTTCATGTTGGTTTAGCGCTTTAAGTTAATGGTGAAGAGCGAAATGAAATGAAATCTATTAGGATTCGAAAAAATTCCAAATTTCACCTAAAATGTCGAGATTTCATTAATGTTTTAGTCAAATATGTGAAACATGCAACCTTTCGGATAAAAAAATAGTAAAGTTTCAGTCGAAATGTCGACACTTCAATAGAAACCCCGATAAAAATCAAGTCTACTTGTAGAAAAGAGAAGAACAACGAAATTCCCTTAAAAATAGTTTTCATGATTTTCAAGAATATAGCCGAAATTTCATACCGAAACAGAAATATTTTTGTTTCGCTGATAAAGCCAAAATTTAAAACCTTGGTAAGAAGTTGTCTCCGCGAAGAACTTTAAAATCTATAGATATATTATAGCTACTGATATTTGCACTACATGTTCTGATAGACACAAACTCACCTTGTCTTTTCATTCTTAATTAGATGCTGATAACTTTTTGGGAATTGTATTAGCTAGCTTTTGACAGCTGGTTAAATAATAAAAGACAAGATGAGTTTGTCTCATTATCAAAATATGGTGGTGCAAATCTCAGTAGCCTATATTAAATGTATATGTATCTATTTTTATATTAAAATGGTGAGTTTGTCTCGTTATCAAAATATGGTAGTGCAAATAGCAGTAGCCTTATATTAATTGTACATGCAGTTATATTTATATATTTAATTATTTTTTATGAATGTAAACCAAGATCAATTCAGAGATGCAATTAAACGCACACAATGCAACAAGATTTATGTTACTTGACACTGCCTATCTCTTCCATGAAGGAGATGATGAGATTTTAGGAAAACACTTCCAAAATGGGATCTGGGTTCGAAAATAAAGATGAAAGTTACATTGACCACGACTCGGTCATTTCCACTGTTTTTGGCATTTCGTGGGGACTCATGCTCACTCTGTTGTCTTCCTGGGCATGTGTCACAACATAGG
Organism: Tasmannia lanceolata; assembly: GCF_043159265.1. Classification (NCBI taxonomy): domain Eukaryota; kingdom Viridiplantae; phylum Streptophyta; class Magnoliopsida; order Canellales; family Winteraceae; genus Tasmannia; species Tasmannia lanceolata. The sequence goes on from NW_027518714.1 coordinate 17,468,060, forward strand.
GTTTCACCTAGCAGCCCTCTTTCTATTATGTCTGAGGTTATGATTACAGGTCCTATCTTTCTCACCACTAGTCCCGGCGGCTTCACCCAACCCGTATGGGTCTGGGTGGTGCAGGCCAGGTCACAAATGACCCGGAATCTTACAGCAGGTCACTATTTTGTGAACCTAGACCCACCCATATGGGCTGGGTGGACCCGCGGGTCACCAGTTTGTTTTTTTTTTTCTTTTTTCGCTGTTTTTTTTTATGTTCTTTTATTTTGATTTTCACAATCTTTGGTAATAATGGTAGAACAAGATAAATGCAAACCCATCGACCGTAAATCGGTTTCCTATCACTGTCTTTGAAGGACAGAATTTAAAAAAGACAAAACCCGATCAATTTTCCAAAGACTTTTCAAATACACGTAAAAGCGGAATTGGGACACATTCTTTTGTCTCTTCCTAGATATCTCTTTATTGAGAATTTATATGAACTTAATGAATGAGCTAAAAGTAGACCTGGCATGCGGGTGGGCGGGCCGGGTCTCACCCAACCCGTACGGGTCGGGTGGTACGGGCCGGGTCCCAAATGACCTGGATTCTTACGTGTCACTGGCCTGGCAAAAAGTGACCCGGACCCGCAGGTCCACCCGGCCTGCCCGTAAATTACGGGTCCGGGTCACCAATCAGTGACACGTTTGAAATTGACCCGCGGGTCCACCCGGCCCGTCAAAACTAGGCCGGGCCAGTGGACCCCCGGGTGCCCGTAGAGAAGTGCAAGAGGTTTTAGTACCTTTTGGCCTTTTTTCCAAAAATTGTCATAACTTTTCTTTTTTCTACGTATTTTTTTCCTTAATTGTCATAACTTTTTCTTTTTCTATATATATTTTTCCGTAATTGTCATATTTTAGAACATTCTTTCGGTGTTTTTTTTAGTAATTTTTCTACTTTGGTTCTATTTTTCCGTAATTTCTCATTTAAAACTTTGTACCCCAGGATTATTATTTATTGCTAGCCACCCTTTGCCGATCTTTGCAAGTTTGCACCACGCGACAATAAGACAAATCTCTCAAACAGTCAACATAAATGGCTGGTGAAGGTGGCTAGCAAATTCCTATACAAATAAAAAAAAAATCTTAAAAATTATGTCAAAAATCCAGGTGACCTGCGGGTCGACCCAGCCAGTACGGGCTGGCTGCGGGTCCAAGCTACATGTCACTATTTTGTGAACCCAGACCCCACCGATATGGGCCGGGTGGACCCGCAGGTCACTCATTTTTTTTTCCTGTTTTAATTCCCACACAATAATATGCAATTCCTCCATAAATCAGAGTGCTAGGATCATCCTATGGTAATAATTTTTTGGGCCGAACCTATTTATGTTATGGCCCATCACATGGACGGTTTGGATCATCCCATGATGTGGTCCGTATAGTACTTTCTGAAAAACATGAGACTATAAGGGCTCACACCTTATAAAATCTTGATCATTTGGGTTTTTACAGGCACCCGTGGGTTTACCCAGCCCAGCCAAGTTTTGACGGGTTGGGCTGAGCCGAGTCAAATTTCAATGGGTCACTAATTTAGTGACCCAAACCCATAAATTACGGGCAGGCTGAGTGAACCCGTGAGTCCTGGTCAATTTTTGCCAGGTCTAGCGAAAAGATAAGGAGAGGGTGGAAGTAACAAAAACAAAGATGGTAAAATACTAGTGATTCCCTTCATGGAGATGACCTGAAAATACTAGTTTTTTTCACGAGCACCGGTGGGCACCTGCGGGTTTACCCACTCCTGCCAAATTCTGATGGGTTGGGCTGGGCCGAGTCAAATTTCAACGGGTCAATAATTTAGTGACCCAGACCCATAAATTACGGGCGGGCCAGGTGAACCAGCAGGACCGGGTCACTTTTTGTGAGGTCTATTTACCACTCTAAAATTGTAAATATTTTACATAATCCTAAAATGAAACTTTTGGGAGACTATGTATACATAGGGATTCACTAGACAATTTCGCGCGAAGGGCAAGAGAGAACTAGAGCTGGCAATTAAATGTGCGAAAAAGGGGATCCACCCCACCCCGGCCCTCACTGGGCGGGGATTCCCCGTTTTAAACGTGGACAGGGATGGGGATTAAACAAATTCCCAAGAGCGGGGATGTGGATGGCTCAGGACCCGCCCTGCCCCGTAGTCCTCATCTTTAAAATTACATAAATATCCCTATAAGTGATTGCCTTCCCTGAAATTGTTATATTTTAGTTTAGAATATTGGATTCTTATTTATAAGTGTTTAATTAAATTAAAAAGTAGAAACTTTTATTATAGAAAGGCGGGAATGGGGCGGGAAATTTTCTCCATAGTATACGAGGCGGGAATGGGGATTAAATTTTCCCCCGGGGCGGGACGGGGATTCCTCACCATCCCCGAAGCGGGGACAAGGCCGGGATTCCCCGATTTAAGCGGGGACAGGGACGGGGATGGGGATTGGAAAAATTCCCTGAAGCGGGGACAGGGATGGCTCTAGACCCGCGCCGCCCGCCCCATAGACCTCATCTTTAAAATTAAATAAATATCCCTATAAGTGGTTGTCTTTCCATAAATTGTTATATTTTAGTTTAGAATTATGGATTCTTATTTAATAAGTGTTTAATTAAATTAAAAAAGTAGAAGTTTTTATTATAGAAAGGCGGGGATGGGGGCGGGGAATTTGTCCTCATAGTATGCAGGGTGGAGATGGGGATTAGATTTCCCCCAGGGTGGGGGAGGGGATTCCCCACCATCCTGCGGGGACTGGGATTTTTTCTTGAGGCGGTGACAAGGACCGGGAATGCAACATCTGGCCCTGCCCCATTGCCACCCCTAGAGATAAAAAGTTAACAACCACACATGCTCACATTTAATCCGATTGTGTCTGATTTATTTAATGGGAAAATGACCAAATAGAAGGGGTTTCTTCTGACTATGACATTTCAAGAGGGCTGTTTTCTAAATCACCAATCAAGAGTGCATATGACTAAAATGCCCTTGACTCTCTCTCTCTCTCTCTCTCTCTCTCTCTCTCTCTCTCCCCCTATCAAATCACCTATTTGAAATGATTACATTTAGGAGAAAACAAATCCCAAAACCCACCTTTTTCCCTCTTCTTCTTCTTCCTCCCACCTACCAAAAAAACGTACGTATGAAAAACCCAAAAACCTCCATTTTTGAAACCCAAAAACCTCCATTGTTAGATGCCAAAAGCTCCATTCTAATGCTAAAAACCTCATTTTTAGATGTGAAAGCCTTCCTAACCCTTCATTGCATTGCACAACGCTTCCATTTTCAACAAATATTGGAAAAAAACTTTATTAGATTTGGAAATCTTAAAAATGTTCACTAGAAACCACCATTCCATTGCAGAAAGCTTCCATTGAATGGAAAGGTACCCCTCTCCCTTCTCTTTCCATTATAAGGCATGTTTATAAACTTGAATGAAAGTTTTTCATGTTAAAATACTGTCTTCCATTGCAGAGAGCCTTCAATCACTATTTAATCTTATTTAAATTACTTTAAACACTTTATAATCGTTGTTATTTTACTGTAATCCACTAATTTCTTAAGTTAAACCAGTATTTCACTACCATAAACCAGTACTCAAGTGGGTGTTTATAAGTGGTTTATATAGGTTCTTTGGGTAAGATTCCTCCGTAGTGGTTTATAATCGTAAGTAGTGGTTTATTAAGGGTTACCAGTGGTTTAGAGTGTTTATAATTGGTTTATAAGGATTAACAATGGTTTAAAATGTTTATAAATGATTTATACAGGGTAAGAAGTAGTTTATAGTGTTTATAAGTGGTTTATATAGGCTTATCAGTGGTTTAGAGTGTTTACAACTGGTTTATATAAGGTAAACAGTGGTTTATATAAGCCTATCAGTGGTTTAGACTGTTTATAAGTGGTTTATGTAGGCTTATCAGTGGTTTAAAGTACTTATACATGGTTTATACAGGGTAAGAAGTATTTTATACTGTTTATAAGTGGTTTATATAGGTTTATCAGTGGTTTAAGTTTTTACAACTGGTTTATATAAGGTAAACAGTGGTTTATATAGGCCTATCAGTGGTTTAGACTGTTTATAAGTGGTTTATATAGGCTTATCAGTGATTTAGAGTGTTTATAGATGGTTTATACAGGGTAAGAAGTAGTTTATAGTGTTTATAAGTGGTTTATATAGGTTTATCAGTGGTTTAGAGTTTTTACAACTGCTTTATATAAGGTAAACAGTAGTTTATATAAGCCTATCAGTAGTTTATATAAGCCTATCAGTGGTTTAGACTGTTTATAAGTGGTTTATGTAGGCTTATCAGTGGTTTAGAGTGTTTATACATGGTTTATACAGGGTAAGAAGTAGTTTATACTGTTTATAAGTGGTTTATATAGGTTTATCAGTGGTTTAGAATTTTTACAACTTGTTTATATAGGGTAAACAGTGGTTTATATAAGCCTATCAGTGGTTTAGACTGTTTATAACTGGTTTATGTAGGCTTATCAGTGGTTTAGAATGTTTATACATGGTTTATACAAGGTAAGAAGTAGTTTATAAGTGGTTTATATAGGTTTATCAGTGGTTTAGAGTTTTTACAACTGCTTTATATAAGGTAAACAGTGGTTTATATAAGTCTATCAGTGGTTTAGAATGTTTATAAGTGGTTTATGTAGGCTTATCAGTGGTTTAGAGTGTTTATACATGATTTATACAGGGTAAGAAGTAGTTTATACTGTTTAAAAGTTGTTTATATAGGTTTATCAGTGGTTTAGAGTTTTAACAACTGCTTTATATAAAGTAAACAGTGGTTTATATAAGCCTATCAGTGGTTTATACTGTTTATAAGTGGTTTATGTAGGCTTACCAGTGGTTTAGAGTGTTTATACATGGTTTATACAGGGTAAGAAGTAGTTTATACTGTTTATATAGGTTTATCAGTGGTTTAGAGTTTTTACAACTGCTTTATATAACCCTATCAGTGGTTTAGAGTGTTTATAAGTAGTTTATATAGAGTTACCAGTGGTTTTAGAGTGTTTATAAGTTGTTTATTTAGGATAACCATTGGTTTAAAGTGTTTATAAGTGGTTTATATTGGCTTAACAGTGGTTTATATTGGCTTAACAGTGGTTTATAGTATTTCTAAGTGCTTTATATGGGGTAAGTAGTGGTTCATATTTCCTTGTCATGACTTAGTAGGTCTTAGTAGTGGTTTATGTTGTTTTATTGAGACTTAGCAATGGTTGAAGTTGTGCATAATTCAAAAATGGGTGCATTACTTGTTAATTGGAATGGTTTTTTTTTAATTGGTTATTTTGACAATGGTTTAATTTTGTGTAAACAGGAGAACAGTAGAACGAAGAGCTTCTTTTATCTTACACGTCGACGGCTTTGTAAAGGATGCGGTATCATTTGAATACGTAGGAGGGAAGAAGTTGCCATTAATTGTGGGTCAGAAAATAAAATTTAGAGAATTTGACACTCTAATTCACAGGAAAATTGGGACTAATCGAAGTAATGTTTCTTTATCCATCAAGTGTCGATATATTTTAGACCCATATCAGATCATCTTATACGATATTCGAGATGATAACGACCTTGATCTGGTGATGACGCTTTTTGATAGTACGGTTATTAATTCTCTGAGCTTGTATGTAACTAAAGAGTACAATTTTGGAGGAAACAATTCTCCTCACCCTACGGATGTCGGTCTGCTGTATCGGTGTGGAGATCCTCTTGATGAAGGAAGATGTGGTGATAGATATACGAGTGATAGGTAAAATAGTTGATTGTTTACAATCCATTTGTGAAATTGCCTTCCCTTTATTGTTACTCACCTTTGCGCAGATGTCACGCCAACTTAAGTGAAGTTTATGAAGATCATATTTCTTACCGGAATGTTGGTGTCGCAACGATCCCTACCTCATTTGCAGACGCTTCGAGGCCGAAAATTAATTCTGTCCCTGCATTACCGAGTCCATCGGTCGTTGCTCGAGAAGGAAAAAAAAGAAGACATAGCAGTAGTCATAACATACATCGGTAAATTATAGTAGAGAGCAATTGTTGAGTGCTATTCATATTCCTTCCTTTCATTTATGAATCGAATATTTTATCTCTAATTGCTACCCGATGTGCAGCTACGAAGTGGACTTGAATCAGGATTTTGATGATCCCAATTTTAATGAGACCGACACCACTGAGACCGAGTTTGAGACAACCCACCCAAGCCAATACGAGGAGGAGTTGTCTAGGAATTTTGGAGGTGATGTTCATGCTAATGAATTGATTAGACCGAACGATGGCAGTAATAACGATGATGATGACTTTGGTGATGATGAAGAGGACTTCAGTGACAGTGAGGACATGGGTGATGAGCAGGATGAACCTACTAATTATCTAGGCAATGCTTTGGGAAATATGTATGAAAGGCAGCCGATGGAAGCAGATGAAATGGTTGTAGGGGCTGATGAAGTAAATGAGATTGTGCGACTTGAGGAGTTCACGGTTGGGGCAATGTTCCCAAATCTTAAAGTCTTTGAAAAGAAAGTCAGAGACTATGCAATCCAGCATCATTTTGTGTTTGTCCCACAAGAGAAAAATCCCACAAAGTATGGCGTTAGATGCAAGGAGCGTAGTTGCCCGTGGCGTATCACAGGGACCACTTACACAGATTATGTTAAGGTAAAAACATTTATCCCCCAACACACATGCTCAGGCACAGTGAAAGGGAACGATCATCCCATGGCCACTGCAAAATGGGCTGCTGAAAATTGTGTAGCCTTATTCCCCCGACCAGAAGACGTCAAGGCTACTTTGATAAGAGAGTACATCAAGGTCCAGTGGGGTATAACATTGTCCTATCGAAAAGCCCACATGGCGAAGGAGCTTATACACGAAATTAAGTGCGGAAATGTCGAGGCGTCTTACCGCATCCTGCCTGCGTATACTGAGGAGTTGGTAAGAAGGAATCATGGCACAATAATACGGTTGTGCCGATCCCGAGAGTTACGGCCAAGAGGGGATGATACTTTCGCCCGTTTATTTTGGTCATTTGGCCTTAGCATACTTGCAATCAACCGAACAGTTAGGCCCCTCGCCCTAATTGACGGGACCCATTTGCGGGGGAAGTACAGGGGGACTCTACTAGCCGCAACTGGGATAGACGGCAACGGTGGGTTATTCCCGCTAGCATTTGCAGTAGTCGAGGCTGAGACGTATGAAAGCTGGGTATGGTTTCTGCATTTGTTCCGTCATAATTTCATTTCAGAGGGTCGAGATGTCATCACGATTGGGTCGGACCGGATGAAGGGGTTGCCTAGAGCCATAACTGAAGCTTTGCCCAGGTCACACCATAGCTATTGCATCCATCACCTCAGTGCCAACTTCCATTCAACCTTTAAAAATGAAAAGCTCCGGAAACTCTTTATGACAGCTGCATATTCCCTAAGGGAGGGTGCTTTTAAGGATGCGATGGAGAGTATTAAAAGTCAGAGTAAAAGAGCACACCAATGGATATCGGACATTCCTAAAGAAAATTGGGCGAGCGCGTATTTTGAGGGATGCAGATATAATGTGTTGACAACTAACGCAGATGAGTGCTTCAATGCCGTTTTAAAGGGAGCAAGGGAGTTGCCAATTGCAGCACTTGTCGAACACACAAGATGGAAAGTTTGCGACTTCTTTCAGTTCCGTCAGAAGACATGTAGCAAATGGACGACTCGTTTGACACCAAAAGCGGAATCCTGGTTGGCGGAAGCACGTAAAGAAGCAGGTGCCTATACGCCGTGGCAGTGTAGTTGGACCGAATTTCAAGTAACGTCCAGGTATCACGTTGACCAGGTGGACTTAGCTAAGCAAACATGTACGTGTCGTATGTTCCAAACGATGGGAATTCCGTGCGGGCATGCGATAGCAGCCATGGGACTAAACCACCAAGATCCATACTGTTATTGGCAGGATTGGTATCTGGCCGATGCATATCGGAAGACTTATGATGGAGTAGTTTATCCCACGTTAGATCGATCGCAATGGTCAGATCCTTCCCATACTTTGCCGTTGGTATTGCCGCCAAAAGTAAGACGACAGCCAGGGCGACCAAAAAAAGTCAGAGTGGAGAGAGGACTGGAAAGAGGAGTGCATCATAAGTGCGGTACCTGCGGGCAACTTGGACATAATAAGAGATCGTGCAAGAATCCTCCCATCGTAAATCGTCAGCAAAACGAGGCTCCAATCGGGCCTTCCGCACCAATGGAGAACAGGTATGATCAATCTAACATGTTTTTTTTACTAGTCCTCGATACAACCCGTGTTGGCGTTAATCGATTCGTGCAAATTTTATTGCAGGCCTGGTCTATCCTGCCTGCCTCCGTTTTTTCTGTAAGTATGAATTGCAGGCCCGGCATTTTTTGGAATACATAAACATTTTTTGGAATAATTGTATGTTTTTTTGGAGTACATGTATGTTTTCTGTAATGGGGTGCTATAATTAATGAGAATTTTTTTTTTTACGAAGCAAATGAGCACTTACAATTGTCAAAACCTGAAAGCGACTGATCACAGAATCTACCTATCAGGTGCTTGGCCAGCATACGAACTACATTATCCAAATTATCATCCAAGAAGATAAGCTTAATACATCATATGTCAGTATATATAAAGCGTCTGAGCAAAAAAGTATCCATCATCATCGGAGAACTGAAGCCATCTACTGCTCTGTAGGTGGTGGTGGAGGATATGAGGAACTGGCAGGCTGCTGACCCCACTGACCACCGGAGAGGTACTGGTAATAGGTGGTCCACTGTTCATCAATGTGTGTATTAAGAATCTGAAAGCGACTACCCATCTCCGTGTCAACGTGAGTACTGAGCGCCTGGAAGCGACTGGCCATCTCCGTGTCAACGTGAGTAGTGAGCGTTTCGAAGCGACTGGTCATCTCCCTGTCAACGTGAGTAGTGAGCTTCTCAAACTGAGAAGCCATGGATAGCTGAAGGGCCTCCTGCATAGCGGTGAAATCCTGAGATGCCCGTGGTGCCACAGGTGCCTCAGTATCCTGATCCGCCTCTTCTTCTTCATCTTCTTCTTCTTCTTCTTCCTCTCCTTCTTCTTCTCCTTCTTCGTCTTCTTCTCCAGCTGCAACTTCAACTACTTCTTTGTTTAGAGCCATGCGCCGGAAAGACTTATCATCAAATGGAGCGGTAGGAATGATGGTCGCCTCACTATCCAGAGCAATGCCAAAGTTGTGGAAGATACACGTAAGGAGCATGCCATATGGCAAGGAGGCTCTGGACCGCTTACGTGTTTGGAACATAAAACGGAAGATGATATAGGGTAGGCAAACCTTGCGACGCTCAAGAATACAATAGATGAGGTAGGCCTCTAAGGGCCTTAGAGCATCGGTCATGCCCCCGCGAAGGGTGAAGTTGCTGAACATGAAGTTGTGAAGCATCTTAGCTTCAGGAATGAGATTGGAGGCTTTCACTATCATGTTGGATCTATAACTCCGGGTAATCCGACCATACACAGTGTCGTGATCAAGATCATTAAGTGAATGGATCCCATTTACAGGCCAAAAGTAATGCTCAAAACCATTGGGACTAATCTCAAGCATCTCAGCAAGTTCATGATAATTGAGTCGAATCGTTGTTTTCTTGACGCGAGACTCAATTTCGAAGTACGTAGGACTGATTGTGAGATTGGCATAGAAAAGACGTACCAATCTAGGATAGATAAGCTCATCAAGATGAAGAAATTGTGTCCATCCAAGAGCGTCAAACCGAGCTTTAAGGTCGAAGTGTTTGAGGACGTCGGGCTCTATGAAGCGTCCGGTGCGGACACCACGATTAGCCATTTTCGGCCATGCCTTCTTCGCTTGTGCAGAGGAGAAGTAGGAATTTGGAATAAGCTCCGGTTCGGGAGCCGGAGCCGTAGCTTTCTTAGACCGCTTCCTCGATGGTCCTTCATCGTCCTGGCGTTGGGTAGAACCTCTGATTTGGACATTTTTGGTTCGAGGCATCTTGAGAACAGTTAGGGAATAAGAGAAGTTGTAATGGAGGGTAAAACGGAAGATGGGAAACCTTAGATTTCTGAAAATGGAGATTATGAAAGAAAATGGAAGAGAAATTGATTATAATGGAAGAGATGACAAAGAAAATGAGGAATGTGGAAGAAAAAGAAGAGAAAATGGAAGGAGAAGGAGTGTGAATGGAAGAAAATTGACAAAAGGAGGAGGAAATTGATGAATAGGAAGAGAAATTGGGGGTTTTAGCAGGGATGACGCATTTTATGGGTTTTTGGGTAAAAAACAGGGTTGTGGAGGATGAAGATGATAAATTAGGGTTAGATTTGAACGGATTGTAAGGGAGAATGGTTAATGGAGTTAGGGTTTGGAAACGGTTTTCAGAGAGAACGGAAAACGAAGGGAGATTAGAAGAGGGAAATGAAAAAAAAAGCACGTTCGAGGGTTTAAAAGGGGTTACATAAGTGTCGGAATTCTGAGACTATGTCTCGGAATTCTGAGACTATGTCTCGGAATTCCGAAAGTTTTTTAAAAACCATCAGACTCGCTGCGTAATTCCGAGACATAATTCTCGGAGTTCCGACCACATAGATTTTACATTTTCCAAAAAGTCGAAGTTTACTGCGGAATTCCGAGAAAAAACTCTCGGAATTCCGACCAGGGTTGTGAAAAACCCATAAATTTACATATACTTTTTACGGAATTCCGAAAATAATTCTCGGAATTCCGAGAAATTTTTTTTTTGCTGCGGAATTCCGAGTAAATGTCGGACTTCCGACCAGTACTAAATTTTTTTTTTCTAACATAAATATCATATGTACCCTATTGTGCTATGTTGGATTTGTTTGACCACCTCCATTATGTCCATTATTTTAGAGCCTTTTCCATCCATCCTATCCCCATGAAAACAAAAAAAATTGAATTTGTTTCGAATAGTGTATCTCACTGCAAGCAGCATATGTGAACTCATGACCATGCGCAACAATCAAATCCTAATCCAACCAATTATTAGATGCCAAGGTCATGAAAGTTACATTCGATTTGAACCTGCATTGGAGTTGGAAAATGGAAGAGATTGTCTGATCCTTACACAATGGACAAATTTACACACATTACAATTTGGAACTGAAGAAATGGAATAAGTGGTCTGACAATCACCATAATAAATTACAATTTACAGACATTACAATTTCAAAATGATATGTCTCGAGAGCGTCGACCTGCAACAACACCACCACAGCCCCTACAAGTTGACAGTCGTGCCACACCGGCCATCTAAAAAATCCTCCAGTAGTTGTCTTCTCATGACCGTGATTTCTGCCTGACTGAACTTTGGCGGCACATCACGTGCCAGGCAATCCATCTCCTTCAGCACAAACAACCAACAATCATTGCTGCAAAAGAAGAAGACATCATCGACCAAGCTCGTGGAGCGCAAATAAGAGGCACAATGAATTTAAGTTTCCTAACCCCTGATTCTAATGAAATTTAGTACCTGTTTCTCTGTATGGGCCTCTTGTCAAGTTCTTCCACTAGAAACTTACTTACGTCCACCTTCCACTTTTCTAAGTATAGCCCCTCCAGGTATCGAACCTATGAAACAATCATTACAGGGTAACAGTTTTATATACTTACAAATTTAACGAAGGAAGGTGAGACTCGAACTCACCAATGGTCGAACCTCTGTCCAGTACTTAACATCTTTCAAGGAGTTGTAGATGTAGAACTTTTCGTCCACCATATCAAGGACCAGAAGAATCCAATGCTGAGGGACATGCACCGGGAAGAGGACTCTTTTTAGGGTATCCGGCGGGCATTGATTCAAGCGGCAAACGTACTTCTCAACGGAGTCGGGCCCGGCGTAGCCCTTGTCAGTTATACAATCCTACAGAAGCAATACAAGCAAAGTGATTCGTGACCAAAACACATTCAAAGCTTCCTAAAAAATTATAAAATGAAAGTTTGGGAATGAAAAACGATTTATTCTTACGTAGAGGTAGGTGCTGATGGAAACACAGGCTCTTTCTCCAGGTTTTCTATTCCGTTCATCCCGGACGTTCAGATACTCGCCGTATACGTTCATAAGCTACGTAAGATAACATATAGATATTAGAGACGAATATCACTACTGAAAAAAGTCAGTATTAGAAAAAATAACCAAAACACTTACCGGAGAAGTTAACCACGCTACGGGGTCGTTAAGAATAACCAAGTCTTCCGCACACATGTACTCGTTGTTGATCTGTATGACTCGGTGGCTGCAAAACTCCGAATTGTTTAGCATTTACAAAGGGTAGATAACTATATTACAGAAGAGCTTCAATCCAATTTACCTTTTCAGAAGTGCAAGAAGCGGTCCGAGCAACCGATGGTTTTGCGGCTCTGTCACCGTCTGTTTATTGTTCGTCTTCTTACGCCCAATACCTCTAAACGGCGAACTAGTGTATTTAGAGGCTTTCTTCCTTCTTAAACCCAGCTTCACTACTCTCTCAATACTCCAAACTTTCGGACCCATAGGTTTTACTGGAGTGTCGTGGATGGAAATTACTACCGGCTCTATTCCCTCCCGTCGGTCTTGGCTTCCAAACATGACCAACTGTTGGTCGTCCCCTCCATCCGGACCTTCACCTTCAACCACCTCCGGTGTATCCTGGCTGGGAATGATGACCAACTGTCGGTCATCCCCTCCTTTCATCACCTCCCCCCCTCCTTCATCTCCATCCTGGCCTTCGGCCTCCTGCTCCCCTTCAGCCTCCTGGTCCCCTTCAGCCAGCTTCCTCTTCAACTCAGCTACTTCATCTTCCAACTCAGCTACTTGATCTTCAAGTTGTCTTAACCTCCCCACTATGAAATTTAATTCAGCCCTGCTTATAGGCTTCTCTTCTCCATCCACTTTATTCTTTTCCTTATCAGTTTCTTTTTTTGTCCATCTTCTTCTCTTAACAGCTACGTTGCTCTGCAAAACGTAAATGTGAAGTTAATAACATATGAAATATATAGTTATTGAAAATGAACTATAAAGACCGTACCAGTAGACTCAGGGACGCTATCGTTTCTTCCTCTGAAATGTGAATGTCTTAGAGACGATCCTTGCCTCCAACACCTTTTCTCTTATAAACCTACGAAGATTAAAGGAAATTTAGATAACTTGAATACAATGACCCTATGTAAGCAAGAGAGTGATGTTCCTTACCACTGATATCGGAGTAGAACGTTTTCCGATCAACACATTCTCGACATCTAAGACATCATCTTCTACGACAGACTGCCGCTGTCCCTCTTCTCGAGGAAGAAGAGGATCGTCGAGATTGTCTACATCATCTGCTACGATGGATAAGAGACTCTCTTCTTCAGGAATAGGTAGTAAGCACTTCAGAACCTGAAATCGAATAGTTCATTTCGGTTAGAATAAGTGAGACCTAGAGGAGTACAGAAGCTTTATGTCTCACCTCCTTCTTCTTTAGCTTCCTATCACGGATCAGGGTAATGACGGTTGTCTGCTCCTTCATCCGTGTATCGATCCTCGAGGTCCACTTCAATAGGCGTGGACGCGCATCTGGAACTGAAGGTTCCCACAGGGTAGTATGCTCGAATAGCCACACCTGGAATGAAGACGTACGATGATTAGAGAACAAAAATTTAACTTACATATCACTTATATGGTACATACTATATGTACTCTTTACCTGTAGCAGAATAGCACAACCGTTGATATATCCCATCCCCTTCTTCGAATATGAATCCAATGACTCTATGAGGAAGTCATAGACAGGGTATGCCCAACCAATTCTTCTGATGGTCTCTGCTTCTAAGTAGGGGAAAATGCAGGATTTCGTCTTGTGATCCGTGGCGTCGGCATGTGCAAAAAGCACAGAGCAGCAGAGGAGTAGCAAGACATGTCTGACTGTCGCCTGGATCGATAAAATCTCGTCCGACATGGACTCTGCCCTAATAACCTTCGCAATCTCAGCGAATCTTGCCGTTGGACTGCCAAACCTCCAACCTTCGACCTCTTCCGTCGAATGCCAGTCTATCCTTATTCTATCCCCTTTAAGGCTTAGACCTAATGCTAATGCTACATCCTTAACCTCAAAGGGGACTACGATGCCGCTTACTCTAAATGCCCTGGACTTGGGTATCCAGGATCGCACGAGGGTGGTCAAAATTGCCTTGTGCAATTTTACACCTTCTAGGTTAAGCAAGCCTCCAAATGGGCTTCTACTTAGGATATCAGTATGTACATTCCTCAACTGCAGGGACTGGAAGAAGTCGTAAAACTTGGAGGGGCAGCATCTTGACGTAACATAAGACGGCTGGAAAATAAAGCATTATTAGATATATATATAGCACATTATCAGAAATACAACACTTAAAAGAATAACAGGAGGCATTACCATGATTTCACGAGATGATTACTATATGCAAAAGATGAATATGAATCCAAATAATCAGATGTGGACCTGTTCAAACACAATGTGAGGAAACAAATTAACAAATATCCATTTAATTTCTTAGAAGCCTATTAGGGTGTTGAGCAAATCTCTAAGGAGAATTAAACCCCTAATTTATCTATTAAACCATTGTTAACATGAAAAATTAGGGGTTTAAACACCTGATTGCTCGCAAACTCAAACCCAATATACCACTGAAATGTCTATTCTATTTTTTAATAGCCTAGTAGGGTGCTGACCAAATCACTACGGAGAATAAACCCCTAATTTATCAATTAAATCACTGTTAACATAAAAAAGTAAGGGTTTAAACAACTGATTTGTAACAAATTCAGCCCCTATAAAGCAATGACATGTCCATTCATTTTATTACAAGCCTATTAGGGTGTTGAGCAAATCATTATGGAGAATAAACTCGTCATTTCTCAATTAAACCACTAATTTCTCCTAAATTAGGTTTTTAAACCACCAATAGTTAGTTCAAACACCTTATTTATCAATTAAACGACTGATTTCTCACAAATTAGGTGTTTCAACAAATAATTTCTCAGAAATTAGGAGTTTAAACCACCGATTTCTCAGAAATTAGGTGTTTAAACCACTGCTTTCTAACAAATTAGGGGATTATAACCATCAATAGTTACTTCAAATCCCTCATTTATCAATTAAATCACTGAGATTGGTTTAAACCACTGATTTTTCATAACCCTAACTGAGAAAACGACTAAATCACTGACTTATCAAAACCCTAAATGACAAAACCACATAGAGACTGAAAGGGAGAGAGTGACAGTGAGAGAAATGGGTTACCAACCTGTGAGATTTGCCGCTGAGATTTCCCGCTGAGATTTGCCGCTCAGATTTACCTAGAGAGAGAAACAGAGAGGCCGAGAGATAGAGAGAGAGAGAGAGAGAGAGTAAACAGTGGAAAGTAAAAAGTAAAAAAAAAAATTAAGAGAGTAAAAACAGAGGGAGAGAAAGAGAGTAAAGTTAAAACCGTGTTTTTTAACTAAGGGTATTTCCGTCCCATGGTCATCCAAACCAGTCAACATCACTTCTGTTTGGTGATTTAGAAAACAGCCCTTTTGAAATGTCATTCTCAGTAGAAACCGCTTCTATTTGGTCATTTTCCCTTATTTAATTCATTTGAGGTGAGGTGAGGTGACTGCTTTCTCCCCCGCTGCCAATACTTTTTTGTCTACTGATATTGGCACTACCATGTTTCAATAATTGCACAAACTCAGCTTCTCTTTTATTTTTGAATTTGCTACTGAAAACTTTTTGATAACAGTAACAGCCTTTGACAGCTGTATAAACAATAAAACAAAGTATGACAAGATAAGTTAGTGCAATTATCAAAACAAAGTAGTGAATGGTGTGGAACCACTATGCATGGACTATCATGCAGCAATAATGTTGATTGGACAATCCAAATTTCATAACATGAGGATTAAAATAATTTGGATGGTTGCCGGTAAATTTTTTATCCTAGGAGCTTTTTAATCCCAACAGTGAAGTCAACAGAATTTGCTAGGTTTTTTTTCCCTATAATTCCTAAAATTCCCGCCAAAATTTAGGGGTGTGATTACCAAATATAAGAAGGGAGGAGAGAGAGAGATAAGACATCATTCCCTAGAAAAGAAAAAGAGGAGACAAGAAGTCAATATCATACTCATAAGCAATCATTACAAGAGTGGGATTAAAAAAATTACAGTGCTAAAAGGCAACCAAACATTGGATGGGACGAAAATTTGACTAAAATCTTCCTAGGTTTTAAATGTTACTGCCAACCAAACAGACCAAGGCGGCGAATATTTAACTTCCCTTAGAAAATGTTAGCATGGGACCACATCCCATCCCCTTCTTGGGTCACGTGGTATCATTTGTCACCGCCCCCCACCTTGGAACTTTATATGGCTGATGACTTGTAGAATCCCCACCGACTCTTGCGCCCGAGTCTGGGTTGACTCGGAGTTGCAAGGAGGGCAGGGTATGATGACATGAGTAGAGACAACTAAGAAGTATACTACACCTATTCTTCCATAAACCAGCTGAGGGTCAGTGTGTGAGAACTGATCACAATTTCTATGACTCGTTTCTAGACAGCCGAGTCGACTCCTGAGAATCATCTGAGTCAGGAAGAATACAATTATCTGTGGCACACTCATGAAGGCATTTTCCATGGATTCGATGAAGATACACATTTTGTATCTATGCAAGACCTTCCAAAAGAAAGTTGAGGAAAAAGACTAATCTTTTTCTGGCCTCTTCGAGTTGGCCTGATCTATGGGACCCATGACTATATTGGTTTCAATTCTAAAACAAAGCTGTCAAAAGCTAACCAAATAAAGTTACAAATGGCATTATAAAAAACAAAGGGTTAGGGTATCAACCTAGTACGATGGTATAGTGTCCAAGCAAATCTTGTATTAGCAAACAATGTCTCACTGAAACCAAGAAGCCTCTTTTTTTACTTGGGACACACAGCTCTAGTGTCTCTATCACTGCGAATTAATCATTTCCCCATGAAATGATATATTAATTCGCCCCCATTTCTTCCTCAGACCACCCCCTTCTAGTGCAAAAAGAGTAGTCATAAATTCACTTGAAGGGGTGGCTCGGGAAACAAGATGGGGGGAATTTATCACTCCTAATGACTTAATAGCACTTATTATGGGTCCTATATGTCTCTTTTTGGTCGATATAAAATATGTAACAGGTTTCTACTCTGCTTAGAAAGCTAGTTCTTTTCATTAACTGGAGAGAGAGAGAGAGAGAGAGAGAGAGAGAGAGAGAGAGAGAGAGAGAGAGAGAGAGAGAGAGATGGAGGGAGGAGGAGGAGGAGAGAGTGTGGCAACGTTGAAAAATACACCAACTTGGGCTGTGGCCGCTGTCTGCTCAGTCATTGTCGCCATTTCGCTCGCTGTGGAGAGGATCCTTTATTTTCTTGGAGAGGCATGCATATCATTTCTGTCCGATTCTTAGCTTTCTAGAACTTCTCACTCTGAAGACTTAGCTGTTTTTAATGTGTATTCATCTTGCAGTATTTGAAAAAGGACAAGAAGCCTCTTCTTGAAGCCTTACAAAAAGTAAAGGAAGGTTTACATCTCTCTCTCTCCCTTACATATAATACTCAACTGGGTTTTCATTTTATCTAGTTCACACAATTCCATCATATTTTTTGCTTTCTGTAGTTAAACAACTCGAAATCTTGAATCCAAAGTGGGTTTGAGTCGAATCACCTGGAACGAGTACACAACTCAAAAAAATAAGCACGTTTTTCTATTAATATATTAATGTTTAAAGCCTAATGTTTATATTTCTTATTTTGAACACTTCAATTATGCAATACATAGTGATTTAGAATAGTTTATAAACTAACGAAGTGATTGCAGGTTCAAAAATTCAAGTGAGTACTTTGTTTTGTTTTATTTTTTTACATAAAACTCAAGAGTTTTTGGCCAATCAATTTTACTAGGAGTCGAGTCAACTCAGAACTCGTCTGAGTTGACTCAACAAGATCAGTCCTTGCAACTAGTGAGTTGTTTCCTCTAGAATTCAGTGGCCCAGTAATTCGAAACTCAGTCATCAATTATGTTCCGATAGGGGTTTTGTTATGCTCATTGTAATGGAAAATTTCAATGTTTAATCTGATGTGGTGTTTCGGTGTGTAAAAGACACTAATGTAACGGTCCTAAGTGGGAGCCCGCCTATGTATGAGACTGGGTGGGACCCAGCTTGGTATGGGACAGGTTTAAAGGGCCTTGCCTAACACGTTTCATCAGTTCTGGAGCTTTTGGCGTATTGGTAAGGTACCTAACATTTGGTATCATAGTAGCCATCACGTACCGTGTTCGAGTCACGGAAGGGGTGACCTGTGAAAAGGGCTACCTGGAAAGGCCAGATTGAAAGCTGTCACAGAGTGGGCCGCCGAGGACGGTGGGAGCGGAAGCATGGTGGTATGTTACGATCCTAAGTGGGGGCCTGCCTATGTATGGGACCCAGCCTGGGATGGGACAGGTTTAAAGGGCCTTGCCTAACGCGTTCCATCAGCTCTGGAGCTTTTGGCGTATTGGTAAGGTACCTAACAACTAAACTGATGGGATTTTTGTTTTGGCAAAAAATTATAACCTAAAACATCTACCATGTGCATGAAATTAACTCTTGATGGGTTTAATTAGGGAAATGATTCCCCCACCACAAAAAAATAAAATAAATAAAAATAAACGGTTTCTGTGAAAATGGTTCACTGCTTGAGGATAAATTCAAGCAGTCTTCTTTTTTTTTTTTCTCTCAACTTAAAACATCTACCATGGGCATGAAATTAACTCTTGTGGGGTTTAATTAGGGAAATGATATCCAGCCCCCTCCCCCGTGGCAAAAAAAAAAAGGGTTTTTGTGAGAATGGTTCACTGGTTGAGGATAAATTCACCCCTTTAACGTTTTTCTTTGCCTTCAAAACTTAACGACTAACAATAGGAGCCGGGGGGGGGGGGGGAGGATTTTATCCATCAGAGGGGGGAATATCATTCCCATTTAATTAATATTAAATTCAGTGCGAAATATCAATAATACTCACAATTCCTCATGTAACAAATGCCAAATACGAATGAGATATAGGGTTTTAAGAGGAATGAAAGATGCAAGGGTGCCCTTGCATAAAAATCCAGAAAAGGGCTCTTGATTTGGATGCACATCGTTTTCAGTAACCTTTTAAAAATGATTGAGAAAGTAAATTTTGTCACGCCCCGACACCACTGTGTAAATAAATATCGTCCGGCTCTAGGTTTTCCACCCTCTCCGATTTTGTTTTCCAGCACCCCACCTGGAGATGCTGAAAATGCTTCTACACAATGAGAGGGAGAATCCATAGAAAACAAAATCGGGGGGGGGGGGTCCAGAACCAGACAATATTTATACGGTGGGGTCATGGAGTGACAAAATGGTATTAGAGCGAGACATCTCTCCTAGGGGTGCAACTTGGGTCAATTTTTTGGAATTCGGGTTAAGCTTTTACCTTGAAACGGGTCAGGTTCTGGTTTATTCCCATTCATTTTTTAGCAAAAGCTCAACCCAATCCGACCCAAGTTGCACCCCTACTCTCTTCAGTATGGTGTGTCAGCGATGACGTTGTCTCCAAGGGAGGTGGATTGTGAGATCCCACAACGAAAAGGGAGGAAAAGTTGATGGGCTATATATGTGGATTCCCCTCCCTGTGTAGACTTGTTTTCAGTATCTCCAAGGGGCGGGTTTTAATTAGGATAGAAACTAGTTTTCTAAAAGTAGAACAATGAGTGGTTTTGATGTATTCTTAGCCTCATATTGATTTTGAAGGGTTAAAAGATATCGAATACCCTTCAAATGAACACAAAATGGTTACAAAAATAGGATAAAAAGAACCAAAAAAGGGTGATGAGAAATTCACACACCTGTAGGATAATTCACACCCCTTTAATTTGAATTGACGTTAAAAAAGCATTAACGTCTGTCCCAAGTACTCAAGGGGCGGATATATCACTTCCCTTTATTTTTTGTGCAAAATTGATACTTTTGAGGCTTTGAAGAAACGAAATTAGAGCATAATTGGATGGTGTGTTTATGCAGAATTGATGCTTCTGGGGTTCATTTCACTTCTCTTGAGTATCCTTCAAACGCCAATAGCTCACATTTGCGTTCAGGAGAATTTGACCCATCACATGCTTCCCTGTAAAAAAGAGACCGAAGAAGCTCAGACAAGTCATTTCAGAAGTTTCCCCGGAATTCCGGGGAGCGGGAGACGCCTATTCACCACAGGACCAACCAAGAATCACTGTGAAAAGGTACTAATCAGGATTGGCCTTGCATTTTCATTTTGTGATGTTTATCTTTTACACTTTAACACTCTCCCGCGCGTGTGGCCCACTTGGCAAACACGTGGCACATGTGGTCCCACTTTGGGCCGACCATCGCATGTGGATTTTTGCTATCGGGAGGTTTGAACTCGAGACCTTTGGCTCTGATACCATGTTAACTTACCAACTTCTCCAATAGCTTAAGCTTTTGGAGAAGTTGGTAAGTTAACAATTTCTATTTATATTATTTGTAATTGTTAATTGCCCGAGTCAATCATGTTTATGTCGGGTTAAGTAGATCAATTCAACAAAACCAAGTGATATATCATGTAATTGTAATGATTATTGGATTTTAATTGTTTCAAGCTTTAAAAGCTTTAAGGTTTTGAATCAAATTTCAAACGCTTTGCAATGGTTTTTCTTTTTCTTTTTACTTCTTTATAAGCTTTTAAAATTTTTTAACATTTTACGTTTTACAAGGGAAAACGTATAAAATGTTAAAAACGTATACAACATTAGATAATAGAAACTACTTAAAGAATCAAGCTGCAAAACGTATAAAATGTTTAAAAAAATTATAAAAGCTTATAAAGAAGTAAAAGAAAAAACATTTCGAAATGTTTAAATTTGATTCAAATAATCTCAAAGCTTTTAAAGCTTTAAGTGATTAAAATCCAATTACATGATATTTCACTTGGTTTTGTTGAATTGATCTACTTAATTCAAAATTTATCCAACACTCAAATGTGCTGATATGCTTTTAGTCAGTGAGCCCATCTCTAATGAGCTACTAAACATTATTGAACTAACTATGCAAACGTGTCGGTCTAATGGATCAAAAGGATTCGAAAGTTAATCGACAGGAGTTGAACACAGTATCTGATCCAAACTAGTTCCATTGAATCGTATATCCTAAGGTCCGAATTTTTTTCTGATAGTGAACTGGACTATATTTTCATTCATGTATGTCAATTTACATGAGGGGTATTTTTGCAACATTTAAAATCCAAATAATATTTTTATTTCAATTTTTTTTTTTATGATTCTCTCTCTAAATGTACACAAAGTAGGATTTAGGACACTCTAAGGACACTCTAATAGTTGATCCAATTGAAAATAGATCATGGCTCTCACTTGGAAAATATGATACGAAAACCACTATGAAAAGGATCCAACCAATATAAGAGTTCCGAACAAAATGTGATCAAGACATAGGTGGATCCAATCCGAAGTGAATCTTTAGATAGCCGTACCAAACATTTTGATGTGCTCATTTCATTTGGTGAACCCATCTCTAATAGGCCCACTAAATGCACTAACCATGTTATTGAATTAACTCCATTAGCAAAGACACATCCAACATCTTAACATTGAGTTACCCCTACATAATCATTTACACATGATTACCGAAATCAAAACATTATTTTTGTTTTTTTGGTAGGTATGCTGGGATTGATACTGCAGCCTCAGAGTAGTGAAACAAAGCCTAACCATTGAGCTACAGGCCCAACCCAAAATCGAAACCAAATCATAAGTGCATTAGTAGTATAATATATCAATATGTATTATTTTATTTTATTTTATTTTGAAATGGCAAGATTGTATTAGAGAAAAACAGGAGTCCGAGATGGAACACCCCAAGCATACAAGATATGAAAATCAAAAGAGTGAAAAAAAAGATACAAATATGCACTATACTCCTCATGGTGGCAGATAGTCAAACCATTCTAGCAATTCGGCAGATACCCCCTGCCGAGCTAGCAAATTCGCCTTCTCATTAGCCGACCTTCTGACATGGTAAAACGCAATAGATGATCCCATGATTAAATCCTCTATTTCATCAAACAGTGACAGGAATCTCCAAGGAGGAGTATTCCCTCCCTTAAGCCACTGAATCACATTCAAAGAATCCCCTTCCACAATAGCTTTATCCATCATACCTCTACTAAGTCTCTTAATTCCATAGTAAGCAGCCCTCACTTCGGCTTCCGATGCATCACAAATACCAATTGGACCAGAGAATGCTCTAAGAACATCACCACAATCGTCACGGCAAACACCTCCCACCCGGGCCGGTCACGGATTGCCAAAACTAGCACCATCAAAATTCACTTTAATCATACCATGAGGAGGGGGCTCCCATCTTCATGCTACTTGAGCTCCTCTCTCCCTACTAAAACATACCTCCCTCCACCCTTCCCAAAGGTCAAATGTCAAAATAAACCAGAACAAAGGTGTTCATCTCACCCAGGAAATGACCAAGGTGATAATTTTCAAGTAGAGCCAATGAGGAGATTTAGCCATACCCTCAAAGACTCTAGCATTCCTCACTTTCCATATGATCCACCAAGTGGCAAGTAAACAAAAGTTCCACAAGGTTCTACCTTTCTCCCTCCAAGTACGTAACTCCATTGATGTAACAACATCAACATAGATTTTGGGAATATTCAAGAAATCCCAAACCTCATGAAAATGAATCTCCAAATGAGCCGGGTGAAACAGCAATGCATAAACAAATGGTCCACTGATTCCCCATCCTCTAGGCATAGGGGACAATGATCAATAAGCCACATTCCACTGTCTCTCAGGAAATTGATCGTTTGTATCCGCTCACGACAAACGGCCCATCCAAAGATACAAAGTCTAGGTGGGCAATGAAATTTCCAAACATTTGCTGAATATGAAGGGACAATGTAGGGCATTAGGCTTTTGTAGAATGATTTGACGGAGAAAGTCCCTGAAGGTTCCTCAGTCCATACTCTTTTATCCTCCCCATTTCTCTTAATGTAGCATCCCTTAAGAAGAACATGATGACGCGAGGCTGGTTCAAGCTCCCAATCAAAGAGGTTTCTCCTAAATCCCGGATTCCACACAATAACACCATTGTTCCATTCAAAGCATTCACCAACAAAGGCCTCCTTATTAGAGGCAACCCTATATGGTCTCGGGAACAGAGACATTAAAGACCCCTCCGAACACTACACATCACTCCAAAATTTGATCCTGTCACCCCTATACACTATGTACATGACTTTCAAATTAAAAGAGAATGACGTTTTTAAAATGTCTCCACACCGTCAGACCTTTATTCTTAAACTGATCTTTTGATTCTCATCTCCCCAAGTCTTGGCCATACTTACTCCCAATAACCATCACCCACCATCGAGAATGCTCATCACCAAATCTCCATAACCACTTGCCCAATAACGCATGGTTAAACTCCCTCACTCTCCTAATACCCAACCCACCAAACTTGATAGGCACACAAACATCCTCCCAGTTAACCAACGCAATGCCTTTCTTTTTCTCATTCCCACCCCACAAGAATCTCCTTTGAATGTGTTTAATGCGCAAAGCAATACTCACCGGGCATTTGAACAAAGACATGAAATAAACCGGGATGTTGGCCAATACTGCCTTAACCAACACAAGCCTACCTCCTCAAGAAACCAAATGTAACGACCCGGATTTTCGGAGGTCCCGAAATCCGGCCCGTTAACTCAAATACAAAAATCTTTCGGAAATTTAACGAATATTAAAGCAATGTCCACTATCAAATAAAGTAATTTGTCTCAATGTCCCCTCATGAAAATATAAAGTAAGATGATCCCAAGTTATACGTAATACATAACTAAAATTTTAAATAAATATGTAAAGGAAACTAAACCCAAAAGTCACTAAGGCGGCGCTCCTTCACTTCCATCCCATCCTCAGCCTGATCCTCCTGAACGTAAGTAGTGTCCACCCTGAAAATATTTTTGGCGTGAGTTTCAACCACAGAAACCCAGTAAAGAAAATAAAGTTTTATATCATCTAAAAACATGAAAGAAAAGTGATAATATATACTCTAATTCATATTCTTCTTAATATTAACCTTTACCAATAATTATTAAAATATGGAACACCATTAAAATATCATATCTTATGCTGTATTTTATTTTATGCAACATTACTAACATCTTGTGGTAGATCTTCCTTCATTAGTTTCACTTTCAAGGCCATGATACATGCGTGCATTAAAACCATATTTTTTTTCAAGAAAACTTATGCTAAATGCATCATAACATACCTAGTCCACCCGGTTTACCTGTGTACGAAAGGAGAGCCTAGTCCAACCAATTTACCAGAAGCGACTTTCATCATAACATAACCCATTCTACCCGATTAACCGGTGTGCGAAAGGGATGCCTAGTCCAACCGATTTACCGGAAGCGACTTTCATCATACATAATCCATTCCACCCGATTAACCGGTGTGCGAAATGGGTGCCTAGTCCAACCGATTTACCATAAGCGACTTAGGCAGACTCTGAGCAGGCCCGCGGAATGAACCCGTCCTTTTCATAGCTATACAACATTCCATTGTGCTCTGTGATGCATAAGTCTTTGAATCATTTCTTTCTCGTTTTGTAAAAACATGCAAATGGGTTAAACATTTAATGTCTTAGCTTGCACAAATATGCATGGATGTCATAACTCCCCATTGCGTACATATCTCCTTATTTACTTAATAATAAATGTCGACGTCTAAATAATGGAATCAACATAACATGTCTAATTTTGTTTACAAGGTGCCTCTACTAATAAAAGGGAATGTGATAGAAGTTGAAGTGGGAACTAGATAGTAAAAAAATAAGAATGTATGCTCAGTTTGGAAGTGTAGCGACCTTAAACCAAACATGTTATTCTTAGCATGTCTTTCAGTCATTTGATAGAATGTCAATATTTACTTAATTAGTTATTTTCTTTTTACTCACCAAGATCATTATTTTTGGTTGATTGTCAATGGTATTGCGATTATTGTTATGTGTAGCACTTGTCATTGGCTATGGTCCTAAACATTGGGAGAGCAATAGATTTTTTTTGTTTAAACATGATTTCTGCACAATGTCTTAAACATAGTTGCACTTCATCAATTGCACCTTGCTAATCTAAGATTTGGCCAAACATTGGGTAGCTATTTTGGGCTTATAAGGGCCTATAGTTTCATGAATAGGGTATCACATTCCACGTTTCAAGTGTATGGAGGTGTAGAGTATTATACATTAAATAATGAAAGTAGTATTCACAACCTATAATGAATAAACAATCAGCAGTCATCGATGTTTCTAATACCATTGACAAATTATAGCATTCTCTGTGCATATGTATCGTTAAAACAATATGTGCAATGTGACAAAGATACTCAGAACATGAAGCATCAGTACTTGTAGTGTCGTTCAATCATTTGTAGCTTTGGTGGATTGAACTTCAAATAATGCATCACTGTAGAGCTTCAAGAGAAAGGCTCTAACTTATTCTTCCACAATCATTTTGACCCTTCCATCATTTATTCATTTTAGTGTTACTGGTTAGAAGGCGGTAATGCCTTAAACTTAAAACTCATGGAAATACAAAGAAAAACAAATCCAAATATCACCAGATTTTCTTCTTGCACATATAAACTTCGAATATCAAAGATAAGTATTAGTAATAACTTGCATGCATTTAAATGACATAAAACTAAATTTTCACGTACCTCTTCTTTTTCTTCTTGTTCTCTCTATACTTCTTTTTTTCTTTCTTTCTACCCAAAATCACTGTTCTTTGAAAAAAATCAATTCAACAGCCCCCAAACTTCTCACGTTTGGGTTTGTCACAGTATTGATTAGCCTTGTATTTGGGGTCTTCAAGAGCACGGAACCAATGGGAAATTTTCCAACGTCCTCCCCCTCAGGCACAAGATAAGTTGTGCTTCATGAACCGTCCCCGTTTTTTTTTTTTTTTCTTTCATCCAAGCAGCCCTGTTTTAGGCATCAATGTTTATTCGGTCAACAATAAGATCTCCTCTTGCCATACCCCAGCTTACCTGTCAAAAAAAAAAAAAAAATACAATAAGATCTCCTATAGCCAATCCAATACATTCCTCTTTGACTTAGACCAATAATTTAAACCCATTTCGGAATCTTTCTGCATCCAAAACCAACATCCAGGAAGGAGATCGTGTGTGTATATGTGTGTGTCTATATATATCATGGCCTTGAAAGAGATAGAGAAAAGTGTTCATGTCTGTATATGTGTGTGTCTATATATATATATATATATATATATATATATATATATATATATATATATATATATATATATATATATATATATATATATATATATATATATATATATGAGGAAAGTGTTTCTACTCGGTCCCCTAGATAAGCTTATCTACTCCTCCCTTTAAAAAAATACAGTGGGCCCACGCTGTTTGGATGATCCAAAGCATTCATTTGATAGGTCTTAACATAGATAGGGTGTGCCCAAAAAATCAGCACCAAAGGGTCATCCTAGCCCTTCGTTTTGTAGTGCCTTGTGGTGCCCAGAATGGACACATATGCGTCCATTTTGGACACGGTGGGCCCAACAAAACGAAGGGCTAGGATGACCCTTTGGTGCTGATTTTTTGGGCACACCCTATCTATGTTAAGACCTATCAAATGAATGCTTTGGATCATCCAAACAGCGTGGGCCCACTGTATTTTTTTAAAGGGAGGAGTAGATAAGCTTATCTAGGGGACCGAGTAGAAACACTTTCCTCATATATATATATATATATATATATATATATATATATATATATATATATATATATATATATATATACATATGAGGAAACTGTTGGTGAGCTTAAGCTCACCAAACTTATGGTGAACTAGCTTGCCCAATCACATGGGTCCCACATTTTGGGGAGTGATCCAAACCATTCATTTGCAAGGCTTTATCATAGATAGGGGGTGTACCAAAAATCTGCTCCATAGGATCATCCTAACCCCTCCATTTGTGGAGGACAAAAATGGGGCAGATTTGTGTCTGTCCATTTTTGTCCTCCACAAATGGAGGGGTTAGGATGATCCTATGGAGCTGATTTTTGGTACACCCCCCATCTATGTAAGGGACTTTCAAATGAATGCTTTGGATCATCCTAACAAAGTGGGCCCCCATGTGATTGGGCAAGCTAGCTCACCATAAGTTTGGTGAGCTTAAGCTCGCCAACAGTTTCCTATATATATATATATATATATATATATATATGAGGAAAAGGAGTGTGCGGTCGAGCGCACCTAAGCTTAGGTGCGGTCGAGGGCCTAAACACATGGGTCCCACATTTTGTGTTCTTCAAAATCATTCATTTGCAAGGCCCCATCATAGATAGGGTGTGTACAAAAAATCAGGTCCATTGGATCATCCTAACCCCTC
Organism: Tasmannia lanceolata; assembly: GCF_043159265.1. Taxonomy (NCBI): domain Eukaryota; kingdom Viridiplantae; phylum Streptophyta; class Magnoliopsida; order Canellales; family Winteraceae; genus Tasmannia; species Tasmannia lanceolata. The sequence continues at coordinate 17,495,584 of NW_027518714.1, forward strand.
CAAAAGTGGAGGGTCAAAAATGGGCAAATTTGTGGCAAACGGTGTCTGTCCATTTTGACCTCCACAAATGGATAGGTTAAGATGATCCTATGGAGCTGATTTTTTGTACATACCCCATCTATGTAAGGGCCTTTCAAATGAATGCTTTGGATCATCCTAACAAAGTGGGCCCACATGAGTTTGGGGCCCTTGACCGCACCTAAGCTTGGTACGGTCGACCGCACAATCTTATTCCTCTCTCTCTCTCTCTCTCTCTCTCTCTCTCTCTCTCTATATATATATATATATATATATGAGGAAAAAGATTGTACACTCGAGCGTACCAAGCTTATGGTATGCTCGAGTGCCCAATCACATGTGGGCCCACTTTGTTACGATGATCCAAAGCATTCATCTGAAAGGCCCTTACATAGATGAGGTGTGTACCAAAAATCAGCTCCATAGGATCATCCTAACCCATCCATTTGTGGAGGGGAAAATGGACATACCACAAATCTGCCCATTTTTGCCCTCCACTTTTGGAGGGGTTAAGATGATTCAATGGAGCTGATTTTTGGTACACACCCCATCTATGATAGGGCCTTGCAAATGAATGCTTTGGATCACCACAAAAAATGTGGGACCCATGTGATTGGGGCACTCGAGCGTACCATAAGCTTGGTACGCTCGAGCGTACAATCATTTTCCTTTATATATATACCACAATAAGCTGGGATGAAAAGAAGAGAGTTTTTTCGATTTTTTTGAAAATTACGTGAGAATTACACGTCACATTTCTTGACTTTTTTGAACAAATGCACCCATTCAACTCATATAATTTCAATCCTATCCCCCCCCTCCTTTATGCTTTTAACAAAGGCACCCATTAAATCATATAATTTCAATCCTACCCCCACCTTTATGCTTTTAACAAAGGCACCCATTAAAGCCGTATAATTTCGATCTTACCCCCCTCCTTTATGGTTTTTTAATTGTGATCTTGACCATCCGATTTAAGATAAGAGGAATTATGGAAACATCTATAGATTGGAGGGCTAGGATCGGCCTATGGAAATGATTTTTGGGGCACAACCTATTTATGTTGTGTTCCATCACATGGACGGTTTGGATCAACCTATGACGTGGTCCGTACAGTTCTTTGTAGGCCCGTGCATCGCACGGGTTTTTTACTAGTCGACTATAATAAGCTGGATGAAAAAGAAGAGAATTTTTTTATTTTTTTGAAAATTATATGAGAATTACACATCATTTTTTTGACTTTTTTTAACAAATGCACCCATTCAACTCACATATTTTCAATCCTACCCCCTCCTTTATGCTTTTAACAAAGGCACCCATTAAAGCCATATAATTTCAATCTTACCCCCCCCTCCTTTATGGTTTTTTAATAAAAAATCTATAGGGTGATCTTAACCATCCGATTTAAGAGGAATTACGTAAACATCTATAGATTGGAGGGCTACGATCAGCCTATGGAAATGATTTTTGGGGCACAACCTATTTATGTTGTGTTCTATCACATTGACGGTTTGGATCAACCTATGATGTGGTCCGTACAGTTCTTTGTCGGCCCGTGCATCGCATGGGTTTTTTACTAGTATATATATATATATATATGAGGAAAGTGAAGCTACACCGCCGGCTAAAAATACAATGGGTCCACATTGTTTTGGTGATCCAAAGAATTCATTTGATTGGCCCTCACATAGATAGGGTGTCCACCAAAAATCAGCTCCATAGGATCATCCCAACCCTACGATTTGTGGAGGCAAAAATGAACGTGTAAAAACCTTCACAAATTTGTCCATTTTTGCCTCCATAGTTTGAAAGGTTGGGAGATCCTATGGAGCTGATTTTTGGTGGACACCCTATCTATGTGAGGGCCAATCAAATGAATGGTTTGGATCACCAAAACAATGTGGGCACATTGTATTTTAAGCCGGTGGTGTAGCTAAGCTAGCTACACCGGCGGTGTAGCTTCACTTTCCTCTATATATATATCTACTATAATAAGCCGGGATGAAAAGAGAGAGTTTTTTCGATTTTTTTGAAAAATCCGTGAGAATTACACCTCACATTTCTTGTCTTTTTTGAACAAATGCCCCCATTCAACTCATATAATTGCAATCCTACCCCCCCTCCTTTATGCTTTTAACAAAGGCACCCATTAGATCATATAATTTCAATCCTACCCCTCCTTTATGCTTTTAACAAAGGCACCCATTAGAGCTGTATAATTTCGATCTTACCCCCCTCCTTTATGGTTTTTTAATTAAAAAACTATAGGGTGATCTTGACCATCCGATTTAAGATAAGAGGAATTATGGAAACATCTATAGATTGGAGGGCTAGGATCGGCCTATGGAAATGATTTTTGGGGCACAACCTATTTATGTTGTGTTCCATCACATGCACGGTTTGGATCAACCTATCACGTGGTCCGTACCGTTCTTTGTCGGCCCGTGCATCGCACGGGTTTTTTACTAGTATATATATATATATAGCAGAGAGAAAAGAAGAGATTTTTTTGAATTTTTTGAAAATTCTATGAGAATTACACATCACTTTTTTTTACTTTTTTTAACAAATGCACCCATTCAACTCACATATTTTCAATCCTACCCCCTCCTTTATACTTTTTAACAAAGGCACCCATTAAAGCCACATAATTTCAATCTTAACCTCCTCCTTTATGGTTTTTTAATAAAAAATCTATAGGGTGATCTTAACCATCCGATTTAAGAGGAATTATGGAAACCTCTATAGATTGGAGGGCTAGGATCAACCTATGAAAATGATTTTTGGGGTACAACCTATTTATGTTGTGTTCCATCACATGGACGGTTTAGATCAACCTATGACGTGATCCGTACAGTTCTTTGTCGGCCCGTGCATCGCACGGGACTTTTTACTAGTATATATATATATATATATATATATATATATATATATATATATATATATATTTTTTTTTTTTTTTTTTATTTTTTTTTTTTTTTCTAAACTAAATCCTAATTTTCAGCACAATTCCAAATGATAATTTGGAAACCTCATTAAATAGAAACTAACCCAAAACTCCCTCCTTGCTTTTTGCAACCAATTAGCACCATTAGGTCCTTAAATAATGGGCGAAGGAACAATCGTTTCCTAATCACCAAGAGATCCCCAAAATCCATGTTTCGTAACACCTTTGTAACAACTGTCATTTTGGTAATGACACACCTTTCTCTAAAATAAAAATAAGTCCTTCTTTGGTCTTGTTTTGATAAGTGCAGCCAAACTCATCACAACATCTATTTACTGTTATCTATATACATGAGATAAAACTACAAAAATCCCTTTGCAACACAAAATTGTCTATATACATGAGATAAAACTACAAAAATCCCTTTGCAACACAAAATTGTTAGCACCTTTTGGAAGTCCCCTGTAGCTATTCAATCTCAATATGGGACTTGTTAGGTCTAAAATTGATAACAGGTTGTGGTAGGGCCGGAAGGGCTGATCTGACAAGCCACAGCTGAAGGGCTAGTGGAGTCCTGCGCTGCACAAGGGCACAGACAAGAAGACAAAGGGTCAGAAGACCAACCCGGAGTGTTGCTCCGGACGGGCGCTTCGACACTCAAGTCAGTATGAGCAGGAGTGCAGAGCAATGTCAGAGCAGAAAGCTTAGGGTTTTAATCTCAGATCCCTCACCTTAGCACAACCTGTTACCATTTAGACCTAACAGATTTGGCGCCATCCGTGGGACCCCGCAACAAAAAGCTGTTCGAAATCTCACTCAGACAAAAATGGTAGGACGGATTGGCGCAGAGAGCACACGCCCTCGGACCGGAATCAAACTCGTCATTTCACAAGACGAGACAACAGCCTCCGGGACAGGCATGTGCGTCCTGAGTCTAAGTGTTTGCAGTGCTTGCAGACTTAGACCTCAACAGCGGTGCAGAGGTTCACTCCGGCCTGTCCGCAATGGCTTGGAGGTCAGTTCCAGCCAAGGGCCCCCCGAGTGTAGAACCTGTTTGCAGCGCAGACTCAGCAATGGTGCAGAGGTTCACTCCGGCCGGTCCACAATGGTTTGGAGGTCAGTTCCAGCCAAGGGCCCCCCGAGTGTAGACCCTGTTTGCAGCGCAGACTCAGCAGCGGTGCGGAAGTTCACTCCGGCCGGTCCGCAATGGCTTGGAGGTCAGTTCCAGCCAAGGGCCCCCCGAGTGTAGAACCTGTTTGCAGCGCAGACTCAGCAGCGGTGCAAAGGTTCACTCCGGCCGGTCCACAATGGTTTGGAGGTCAGTTCCAGCCACGGACCCCCCGAGTGTAGAACCTGTCTGCAGACTTAGACCTCTGCAACCCAGCGGTGGTACACTCTGGCACGTCCGCAATGGCTTGGAGATCAGTTCCAACCAAGGACCCGCCCCAGTGGAAAACCACCTCAAAGACTCTAAGTGTTTGCAGACTTAGCTCTCAGCCTAAGTGTTTGCAGACTTAGAGAGCGGCAGTGGTGCACTCCGGCACGTCCAATTTGGTGTGGAGATCAGTTCCAACCAAGGACCCGCCCCAGTGGAAACCCAACCTTGAAGATTCTAAGTGTTTGCAGACTTAGCTCTCAGTCTAAATGTTTGCAGATTTAGACCTCCTCAGCTCAGCTCTAAGTGTTTGCAGTGTTTGCAGACTTAGACCTCTGCAGCTCAGCGGTGGTACACTCCGGCACGTCCGCAATGGCTTGGAGATCAGTTCCAACCAAGGACCCGCCCCAGTGGAAAATCACCTTGAAGATTCTAAGTGTTTGCAGACTTAGCTCTCAGTCTAAGTGTTTGCAGACTTAGACCTCCTCAGCTCAGCTCTAAGTGTTTGCAGTGTTTGCAGACTTAGACATCTGCAGCTCAACGGTGGTACACTCCGGCACGTCCGCAATGGCTTGGAGATCAGTTCCAACCAAGGACCCGCCCCAGTGGAAAACCACCTTGAAGATTCTAAGTGTTTGCAGACTTAGCTCTCAGTCTAAGTGTTTGCAGACTTAGACCTCCTCAGCTCAGCTCTAAGTGTTTGCAGTGTTTGCAGACTTAGACCTCTGCAGCTCAGCGGTGGTACACTCCGGCACGTCCGCAATGGCTTGGAGATCAGTTCCAACCAAGGACCCGCCCTAGTGGAAAACCACCTTGAAGATTCTAAGTGTTTGCAGACTTAGCTCTCAGTCTAAGTGTTTACAGACTTATACCTCCTCAGCTCAGCTCTAAGTGTTTGCAGACTTATACCTCCTCAGCTCAGCAGTGGTGCACTCCGGCCAAGGACACCCAGTGAAAAACCACCTTATAAAGCCCAAGTTCTGAAGACTTGGATCCAAGCAGTGGTTCACTCTGGTCCGTCCCGAAATGGCTTGGAACCCAATTCCGGCCAGGGACCACCCGTGGAAAACCACCTGAAATCCGAGTTCAGAAAAATAGGATCCTGCATTGGTGGTTCACCTCGGTTCGCCTCTAAATGGCTGTGAGCCAACTCCCGGCCAGGAGAGTACGGGGGCCAAAAACCACCCACAATGAAATCCAAGTTCTTAAACTGGGGTTAAGGAGCCGCTTGGTTCACTCCGGTACAATACTATGGCCGGACAGGATATTTTTCCAGGTCATCTCGGGCCGACCAGAAAATGAGGTCATCTCAGGCCGACCAGAAAATGAGGTCATCACAGGCCGACCAGAAAATGAGGTCATCGCAGGCCGACCAGAAAATGAGGTCATCTCAGGCCGACCAGAAAATCTGGTCATCTGAAGAAGACAAAAGACCTGCCCGGCCTGGCCGTCCACCGCCTAAGCCGGACAGGATATGACGTGTTCGCTAGAAGACAAAGACATGCCCGGCCTGGCACTCCACCGCCTAAGCCGGACAGGATATGACGCGTTCGCTAGAAGACAAAGACCTGCCCGGCCTGGCCGTCCACCGCCTAAGCCGGACAGGATATGATGCGTTGGCTAGAAGACAAAGACCTGCCCGGCCTGACCGTCCACCGCCTAAGCCGGACAGGATATGACGCGTTCGCTAGAAGACAAAAGTCTGCCCGGCCGAGCCGCCCAGAAGGCTTAGCCGGACAGGATATGACGCGTTCGGTAGAAGACAAAATTCTGCCCGGCCGAGCCGCCCAGAAGGCTTAGCCGGACAGGATGTGACGCGTTCGCTAGAAGACAAAATTCTGCCCGGCCGAGCCGCCCAGAAGGCTTAGCCGGACAGGATATGACGCGTTCGCTAGAAGACAAAATTATGCCCGGCCGAGCCGCCCAGAAGGCTTAGCCGGACAGGATATGACGCGTTCGCTAGAAAACAAAAGACCTGCCCGGCCTGGCCGTCCACAGCCTAAGCCGGACAGGATATGACGCGTTCGCTAGAAGACAAAGACCTGCCCGGCCTGGCCGTCCACCGCCTAAGCCGGACAGGATATGACGGGTTCGCTAGAAGACAAAGACCTGCCCGACCTTGCCGTCCACCGCCTAAGCCGGACACGATATGACGCGTTCGCTAGAAGACAAAATTCTGCCCGGCCGAGCCGCCCAGAAGGCTTAGCCGGACAGGATATGACGCGTTCGCTAGAAGACAAAATTCTGCCCGACCGAGCCGCCCAGAAGGCTTAGCCGGACAGGATATGACGCGTTCGCTAGAAGACAAAAATCTGCCCGGCCGAGCCGCCCAGAAGGCTTAGACGGACTGGATATGACGCGTTCGCTAGAAGACAAAAGTCTGCCCGGCCGAGCCGCCCAGAAGGCTTAGACGGACTGGATATGACGCGTTCGCTAGAAGACAAAATTCTGCCCGGCCGAGCCGCCCAGAAGGCTTAGACGGACTGGATATGACGCGTTCGCTAGAAGACAAAATTCTGCCCGGCGGAGCCGCCCAGAAGGCTTAGCCGGACAGAATATGACGCGTTCGCTAGAAGACAAAATTTTGCCCGGCCTAGCCGCCCAGAAGGCTTAACCGGACAGGATATGACGCGTTCGCTAGAAGATAAAGACCTGCCCGGCCTGGCCGTCCACCGCCTAAGCCGGACAGGATATGACGCGTTCGCTAGAAGACAAAGACCTGCCCGGCCTGGCCGTCCACCGCCTAAGCCGTAATGGATATGACGCGTTCGCTAGAAGACAAAAGTCTGCCTGGCCGAGCCGCCCAGAAGGCTTAGCCAGACAGGATATGACACGTTCGCTAGAAGACAAAATTATGCCCGGCTGAGCCGCCCAGAAGGCTTCGCCGGACAGGATATGACGCGTTCGCTAGAAGACAAAAGACCTGCCCGGCCTGGCCGTCCACAGCCTAAGCCGGACAGGATATGACGCGTTCGCTAGAAGACAAAATTCTGCCCGACCGAGCCGCCCAAAAGGCTTAGCCGGACAGGATATGACGCGTTCGCTAGAAGACAACAGTCTGCTCGGCCGAGCCGCCCAGAAGGCTTAGACGGACTGGATATGACGCGTTCGCTAGAAGACAAAAGTCTGCCCGGCCGAGCCGCCCAGAAGGCTTAGCCGGACTGGATATGACGCGTTCGCTAGAAGACAAAAGTCTGCCCGGCCGAACCGCCCAGAAGGCTTAGACGGACTGGATATGACGCGTTCGCTAGAAGACAAAATTCTGCCCGGCCGAGCCGCCCAGAAGGCTTAGACGGACTGGATATGACGCGTTCGCTAGAAGACAAAATTCTGCCCGGCCGAGCCGCCCAGAAGGCTTAGCCGGACAGGATATGACGCGTTCGCTAGAAGACAAAATTTTGCCCGGCCGAGCCGCCCAGAAGGCTTAGCCGGACAGGATATGACGCGTTCGCTAGAAGACAACGACCTGCCCGGCCTAGCCGTCCACCACCTAAGCCGGACAGGATATGACGCGTTCGCTAGAAGACAAAATTATGCCCGACCGAGCCGCCCAGAAGGCTTAGCCGGACAGGATATTACGCGTTCGCTAGAAGACAAAAGTCTGCTCGGCCGAGCCGCCCAGAAGGCTTAGACGGACTGGATATGACGCGTTCGCTAGAAGACAAAAGTCTGCCCGGCCGAGCCGCCCAGAAGGCTTAGCCGGACTGGATATGACGCGTTCGCTAGAAGACAAAAGTCTGCCCGGCCGAACCGCCCAGAAGGCTTAGACGGACTGGATATGACGCGTTCGCTAGAAGACAAAATTCTGCCCGGCAGAGCCGCCCAGAAGGCTTAGACGGACTGGATATGACGCGTTCGCTAGAAGACAAAATTCTGCCCGGCCGAGCCGCCCAGAAGGCTTAGCCGGACAGGATATGACGCGTTCGCTAGAAGACAAAGACCTGCCCGGCCTGGCCGTCCACCGCCTAAGCCGGACAGGATATGACGCGTTCGCTAGAAGGCAAAATTCTGCCCGGCCGAGCCGCCCAGAAGGCTTAGCCGGACAGGATGTGACGCGTTCGCTAGAAGACAAAAGTCTGCCCGGCCGAGCCGTCCAGAAGGCTTAGCCGGACAGGATATGACGCGTTCGCTAGAAGACAAAATTATGCCCGGCCGAGCCGCCCAGAAGGCTTAGCCGGACAGGATATGACGCGTTCGCTAGAAGACAAAAGACTTGCCCGGCCTGGCCGTCCACAGCCTAAGCCGGACAGGATATGACGCGTTCGCTAGAAGACAAAATTCTGCCCGACCGAGCCGCCCAGAAGGCTTAGCCGGACAGGATATGACGCGTTCGCTAGAAGACAAAAGTCTGCCCGGCCGAGCCGCCCAGAAGGCTTAGACGGACTGGATATGACGCGTTCGCTAGAAGACAAAAGACTTGCCCGGCCTGGCCGTCCACAGCCTAAGCCGGACAGGATATGACGCGTTCGCTAGAAGACAAAATTCTGCCCGACCGAGCCGCCCAGAAGGCTTAGCCGGACAGGATATGACGCGTTCGCTAGAAGACAAAAGTCTGCCCGGCCGAGCCGCCCAGAAGGCTTAGACGGACTGGATATGACGCGTTCGCTAGAAGACAAAAGTCTGCCCGGCCGAGCCGCCTAGAAGGCTTTGCCGGACTGGATATGACGCGTTCGCTAGAAGACAAAAGTCTGCCCGGCCGAACCGCCCAGAAGGCTTAGACGGACTGGATATGACGCGTTCGCTAGAAGACAAAATTCTGCTCGGCCGAGCCGCCCAGAAGGCTTAGACGGACTGGATATGACGCGTTCGCTAGAAGACAAAATTCTGCCCGGCCGTGCCGCCCAGAAGGCTTAGCCGGACAGGATATGACGCGTTCGCTAGAAGACAAAATTTTGCCCGGCCGAGCCGCCCAGAAGGCTTAGCCGGACAGGATATGACGCGTTCGCTAGAAGACAAAAGTCTGCCCGGCCGAGCCGCCCAGAAGGCTTAGACGGACTGGATATGACGCGTTCGCTAGAAGACAAAAGTCTGCCCGGCCGAGTCGCCCAGAAGGGCTCGGCCGGACAGACCTCCAATGCAAATTCTGCCCGGCCGAGCCGCCCAGAAGGGCTCGGCCAGACAGACCTCCAGTGCAAATTCTGCCCGGCCGAGCCGCCAGAAGGCTTAGACGGACAGACCTCCAGTGCAAATTCTGCCCGGCCGAGCCGCCCAGAAGGGCTCGGCCGGACAGACCTCCCGTGCAAATTCTGCCTGGCCGAGCTGCTCAGAAGGCTTATACGGACAGACCTCCAGTGCAAATTCTGCCCTTTCAGGCCGCCCAGAAGGCCTAGACGGACAGACCTCCAGCGCAATTTCTGCCCTTCCAGGCCGCCCAGAAGGGCTTGGATTTATGGCAGTAAGCTTTCTTGCTTCTCCAAGCCGTCATAAATGGCTCGGAGAACCAGGGGGCAACTGATGGGGTCCAAAATCTGCAACCAATCGGCTGTTGACACGTGGCCCTCACAGGGACCACTGCAAAGCCAACACCAGTCCCTGCTAGGTATGACGCCTGGACCAATCGTGGACTTCCACCTGTCCCTCTTAGGGATGACACCTGGTCCACACAGGGGCTACCACCTGTCCTGGTAGGTGGCTCAGGATCACTATAAATAGCCTTCACTTGCTCAAAGGTGGGGGTGAACAAAAATCACCACTCAAGGCACTTAACTGGTCCTCTGCTGTTCGGACTTATGACCCCTGCTCATACTGACTTGAGTGTCGAAGGGTCCGTCCGGAGCAACCGCCCCGGTTCGGCCTTCTGACCTTATGTGTCTTGTGCAGGACAGGAAAGCTCCTTGCTCGCCAGCTGTGGCGTGCCAGATCAGCCCTTCCGGCCCTACCATAACCTGCTACCAATTTTAGACCTAACAGGACTCACAATGGGTGGATATGTTTAATACCTTCTCAAATAATAATAAGAGCAATGATAGATACAAGGGAGCCCTTGCATAAAGAGCCAGAAAAGGGCTCTTAATTGGATCCACATCATTTTCAGTTACATTTTAAAATCGTTTGAAAGAGTAAAATCAATTTACATTTGATGATGTGATCCAATCAAGAGCCCTTTTTTGGCTCTTTATGCAAGGGCTCCCTTGTATCTATCATTCCTCTAATAATAATGGTGGTAGTAGAAGTACTAATAATAATAGTAACTAGTATTCTAGCCCAAACAGTAATAATGACCCAAACAGTAATAATACTAATATAGCTATTATTCTAGCACATGCTTTACAAGAGTCTAAAAACGGTTGGCTTCACCCTATGGAAACATGAGCTGTAAAATGATTGGCCCATTGCATAGGTTTGGGTAGAGATAGTGGGTCCTACCGTAGATCTAAAATGGTGCGGCCCAGCTATACAATGCATGAAGTGTAAAAATTGAATTTATAGGAAAAACTTTTCCAATATAACTTTTTCTTGGAAAGAACATGAATGACAAATCCTAGTGTGTGGGCCGGGTTTTACACCAAATTCCTTTTCCGTATGTCCAACCTTCTTTCAATTTTCTCAACTATGGGTTCCCAAAAAGCTTTATTCTGTCTTCCAACCCCCAAGGGAAGACCCAAATAGGTGGAAGAAAGAAAATCCAACTCACACCTAAGGATCTTGGCCATCTCCAAAGCCTCATCCGACGGAATATTAAGAGCAACCAACCTAGATTTGTGAAAATTGGATTTCTGGCCTGATGGGGTCCGAACTCAGCACTGATGAGGTCCGAACTCAGCAACCAATTGGTTGTTGACACGTGGCCCTCACAGGGACCGCTGCAAATCCAACACCTGTCCCTGCTAGGTGTGACACCTGGACCAATCAGGGACTTCCACCTGCCCCTCCTAGGTATGAGACCTGGTCCATACAGAGGCCACCACCTGTCCTGGACAGGTGGCTCAGAACTACCACCTGTCCTGGACAGGTGGCTCAGAACCACTATAAATAGCCTTCACTTGTGCTAAGGTGAGGGATCTGAAATCAAAAACCCTAAGCTTTCTGCTCTGACATTGCTCTGCACTCCTGCTCATACTGACTTGAGTGTCGAAGCGCCCGTCCGGAGCAACACTCCGGGTTGGTCCTCTGACCCTTTGTCTTCTTGTCTGTGCCCTTGTGCAGCGCAGGACTCCACCAGCCCTTCAGCTGTGGCTTGTCAGATCAGTCCTTCCGGCCCTACTATAACATGTTACCAATTTTAGACCTAACAGATTTGGCGCCATCCGTGGGACCCCGCAACAAAAAGCTGTTCGGAACCTCACTCAAGCAATGGTAGGGAAAAACGGAAGGCATGTGCCAACCTCCCGGACGACCCGGGCTACAGCCCCCCGCGAAGGAAGAAGCGAGCGACTGGCCTCGCAGATAGGGGTCGGGGCGGCAGGGGAGCGAAGTCCGACTCGCTCGGATCGTTCAGACCCTACCCCGACCCCGAGGGAGATGCGGGCCCTTTTCCAGGAAATGACTGCTGTGATTGCGCAGTTCAGGAATCCAGCCCCCGCACTCCAGCAGCACCTAGCCGAGGCCTCTCAGCCCACTCAGAGGAGGGGAAGCTCCCGCAGAGAGCACACGCCCCCGCCCCGAGAGCAGACTCGTCACTCTACAAGACGAGATCACCTCTCCCGGGACAAGCATGTGCGCCCCGAGCCTCGCCTGCATCACCGGTCACGATCTCCCTCAGTACAAAGGCATGGCATCAAGAGAGACTCCACGCACGGAGAGGGATCGCGGCACCGGCGAAGAAGTCTGGCCAGTCAGTCCGGATCGACTGTGAGCCCGCCAGCAAGAAGAGAGAGGCCCGTCCACCGTGCTGAGGAAAGAGACGACCCGATGTTACGAAGGATCCAGCAGATCGACCACCGGATCGAAGAGCTCGCTAGAGAGCAGGGCCGGCCTACCTCCCGGATCTTCACAAGCGCTCAACCATTTTCGGACAGAGTGCTCAGCGCGGAGGCCCCTGCGGGCTGGAAGATGCCGTAGATTTCGCAGTATGACGGGACCACCGACCCCGTGGACCACTTGGAGACTTTCAGGACCACAATGCTCCTCCACGGGGCGTCGGATGGATTCCTTTGCCGGGCATTTCCCACCACGTTGACTGGAGCAGCGAGGGACTGGTACTCGCGGCTCAAACCCAGGTCAGTGGACAATTTTGATGATTTTGGGGACGACCTGGCCCGTCATTTCATGAGCAGCCGAAGACCCAGGAAGACGACGGCTTCGCTGATGGCCCTCAGGCAGGGAGATGATGAGGCCTTGAAAGTGTTCGTTGGTCGCTTTAATAGGGAAGCCCTTCAGGTTCCTAACCTGGATCCCTCCGCGGCCACGAATGCCCTTCTGGCAGGCGCCCGATCAACTGACTTCAGGCGAGCAGTGGCCCGGCGCAATCCGCAGTCCCTTGCAGACCTGATGGCCGGGGCGGAGGAGTACATCTCGGTGGAGGAAACTCTCGCCGCCCTGGACTCTGCTAGCAAGAGAAGGCCTGAGGAGAAGAACCCTACCAAGCAGCGTAGGGATGATAAGTCTCAGAAGAAGGAGAGAAGCCCTTCCCGCAGGGAGAGAAGCCCTTCTCGAAAGGGGAGAAGCCCCCACCCGAGAGAGCACTACACGTGGCTGACCGCGTCCAGAGCGCAGATCCTGGCAGCCATTTGGGAAGAGGACTTCATCCGGTGGCCAGAGAGGCAGACCTCGTCGGCAAAAAGAAACATGTCCCAGTACTGCAGATTCCACAAGGACCACGGCCACGACACCAACGCGTGCCTTCATTTGAAGGAGGAGATCGAGGAGCTGATCAGCAGAGGGTACCTCGGAAGGTACTTGAAAAATGATGACAACAAAAGAGAGCGCAAGGACAAGCCGAAACCCAAAGGCAGAAGCCCCCGGGGCGCTCAACCTCTAGGCGACCGCATTCAAGCTCCGGCCCCGGCCAGCCCCCTCCTCAGGTACCTCAACCTCAACCTCATGGTGTTATTGGTACCATTTCAGGAGGGCCGACCGCAGGAGGAACCTCTTCGTCAGCCCGCAGGACTTATGCCCGGCAGGTCAACGTCGTCCATACCTGCAGCAAGAAGGCCAGGCTCGAGAACGAGATATCCTTTTCAGATGCAGATCTCGACGGCCTGATCCTCCCGCATGATGATGCCCTGGTCATCACCATGCTGGTGGCGAACTGGGAAATGAAGAAGATCTTGGTCGACAACGGGAGCTCCGCAGACATCCTCTATTATCACGCCTTCGAGCGGATGCTGATCGGAACCGACCGTCTGAAGCCGGCCAACTCTGATCTGTTCGGGTTCTCCGGAGAAGTTGTCAAAGTTGAAGGGCAGATCGAGCTTCCAGTTCTTATCGGGGAGCCGCCCTGCCAGTCCGTCGCCATGGTGAACTTCTTGGTGGTAAGGGCCAAGTTGGCCTACAATGCTATCCTGGGTCGCCCCGGCCAGAATCTCCTCCGAGCCGTTCCCTCCGCCTATCATCAGAAGATGAAGTTCAGTACACCAGGGGCGTAGGGGAAGTCAGAGGGGACCAGCCCCAGTCGAGGCAGTGCTATGCAGCGGCACTGAAAGGGAAGAATGCGTCCGAGTCTCTGCCGATCGAGCTTTTGATCTAAGGAACGAAGCCCAGATCACCGTAAACGAGCCGGCCGAGGACCTTATATCTATCCCGTTGTATAGCGGTGACGACCAGAGGGTTGTTCAGATCGGCTCTGCCCTGCCAGAGGCCGCGCAGCAGGATCTTGTTCAGTTCCTCAGAGCCAATGCAGATGTCTTTGCCTGGGCTCCTTCAGACATGCCCGCCATCGACCCTGCAATTAGCACTCATGAGCTCGGGGTTGATCAGACCTGCAAGCCCGTGAAGCAGAAGAGGAGGCACTTTGCACCGGAGAGGCGAAGGGCCATTAGAGAAGAGGTGGAAAGGCTTCTGAAGGCCGACTTCATCCGTGAGATCCAGTACCCGGACTGGCTCGCAAATGTTGTGATGGTGAAGAAGTCTAATGGGAAGTGGAGGACCTGCATAGATTTTACAGACCTGAATAAGGCCTGCCCGAAGGACAGCTACCCGCTCCCAAAGATCGATCAGCTCATTAACGCTACTGCAGGTCACGAGCTGCTAAGTTTCATGGACGCCTTCTCAGGATACAATCAGATCAGAATGCATGAGTTCGACATTCCGAAGACATCCTTTGTAACCGATCAGGGGACTTATTGCTATCGAGTTATGCCTTTTGGACTGAAGAACGCAGGAGCCACCTACCAGCGGCTCGTCAACAGGCTGTTCAAAGAGCAGATCGGCTGCAATATGGAAGTATATGTGGACGATATGCTGGTCAAGAGCAGAGCTGCCAGTAATCATGTTGCCGACCTCAAAGAAGCGTTTCAAGTCTTGAGGGAACACAACATGAAGCTCAATCCGACCAAGTGTACGTTCGGCGTCGGAGCAGGCAAGTTTCTGGGCTTCATGGTAAGCCAGAGAGGGATAGAGGCAAATCCTGAGAAAATCAAGGCGGTGATGGAGCTGACTCCGCCCAGAACTATCAGAGAAGTACAGCGCCTGACCGGATTAGTAGCTGCCCTAGGGCGGTTCATCTCTAAGTCCGCAGAAAGATGCCTTCCGTTCTTCAACGCAGTCAAAGGTATAAAAACCGCGCCCTGGACTTCGGAGTGTCAAGCGGCATTTGAAGAGCTGAAGCAGTACTTGTCCTTTCCGTCGTTGCTGTCCAAGCCAGAGCCAGGAGAAGAGCTGATTCTGTATCTCTCAACGGGACCTTTGGCAGTTGCAGCAGTACTGATCAGAGAGGAGTACCACCAGCAAAAGCCGATCTACTATGTCAGTAAGGTCTTCCATGATGCAGAGACGAGATATCAGCGAGTCGAGAAGCTCGTATACGCCCTCGTTATGGCGGCCAGAAAATTAAGGCCGTATTTCCAGGCGCATACGATCAAGGTCCTGACGGGACAGCCCCTCAGGCAGATCCTCCACCGTCCAGACACTTCAGGCCGACTTGTGAAGTGGGCCGTGGAGCTCAGCGAGTTTGACATCAAATATCTGCCCAGGCCAGCAATCAAAGCTCAGGTTCTTGCAGACTTTATAGCTGAATGTACCATGCCAGATTCAGACCCCGGGTCAGAAGCAGCGCTTCCTTCAGAAGCAGAACCGGTTATATCCGAGCAGCAGATCAAAGCCGAAGTGGTTCCGCTTCCCGGGCTTGAGAGTGCAGCTCCTCCGACCAGCCCGCTTCCGTGTTCTGAAGAGCCGCTCTGGGAGGTATATGTCGACGGATCTTCAAATAAAAGTGGCAGCGGTGCCGGACTAGTTCTCACAGGACCAGATGACTTTGTCCTGAATTATGCCCTGAGGTTTGGATTCCGTGCGTCAAACAATGAGGCAGAGTACGAAGCGCTCATCGTCGGAATGAACCTCGCCATTCAGGCCCGCGCTCAGAGACTGAAGGCGTACTGCGATTCACAGTTAGTCGTATGTCAGATCCAAGGAGTATATGAGGCCCGAGAAGAGCGAATGATAAAATATCTGCAAAGAGTCCGTGGCCTGGCCAGCAAGTTCGGAAGTTTTGAGGTCATCAGAGTCCCCCGGACTGAAAATACAAAGGCTGATGTGCTCTCAGAGCTAGCAGCATCAGGCTACACCGCTCTCAGAGAAATTCGTATGGAGTTCCTAAAGACCTCAAGTATTGATGACCAGCCCGTCGTAGTAATGCAGATCGACGATGAGTCGTGCTGGATGGATGAGATCATCAGATATCTGCGCAGCGGAGAGCTCCCCGGAGAGAAAAAAGAGGCCCGTAAAGTCGTACAGCGGGCAGCAAGGTTTTCACTTGACGGCGAGACTCTGTACAAGAGATCTTACACCCTCCCGTACTTGAAGTGTCTCCGGCCAACCAATGCCCTGTATGCCCTGCGAGAGACCCATGAAGGGATTTGCGGAGAACATCTTGGGGGCAAGGCCCTCACCATCAAAGTCCTTCTAAGAGGCCTGTACTGGCCTACATTGAGACAAGATGCACTGAGCCTTGTGAAGAAGTGTCAGAAGTGTCAGAAATTTTCTCCCGCCGTTCACCAGCCTGCCGTGCCAATGGCTCCGATCATCAGCCCTCTCCCTTTTGCTGTCTGGGGAATGGACATCTTAGGTCCTTTTCCGCCGGCCTCCGGAGGCCGCGAGTTCGTCGTTGTCGCCATCGACTACTTTACTAAGTGGGTAGAAGCTGAACCTCTGGCCAAGATCACCGAGCAGAACGTCCAGAACTTTTTTTGGAAATCAGTGGTGTGCAGATTCGGGATACCCCGGGTCCTCATAACGGACAATGGCAAACAGTTCGACTCAAGGAACTTCAGAAATTTTTGTGCAGATCTGAAGATTGAGCAAAGGTTCACTTCCGTGGCACACCCTCAGAGGAATGGACAGACCGAAGTGACGAACAGGACTCTGCTGCAGGGGATAAAGAAGAGACTGGATGATAAGGCCGGACGCTGGGCTGACGAGCTGTACCATGTGCTCTGGGCGTATCGGACTACCCCACGCACTGCAACGGGTGAGTCACCTTTCAATCTCTCCTTCGGAACAGAGGCTGTGATTCCGGTTGACATCGGCATTCCTTCCCCAAGAATTGTTAACTTCCATGAACAGCTTAATGGGGACGGGCTCCGTGTCAACCTCGACTTGCTTGAGGAAGTCCGTGAGGAGTCACAGATCAGAGCCGCGGCGTATAAGCAGAATGTGTCTAGATACCATGATACGAAGATCCGACCAAGGGAGTTCCGCGCAGGCCACCTAGTTTTGAGGAAAGCGGCCGTCTCCCAGCCAAGAAGGGTGGGCAAACTCTCCCCGACTTGGGAAGGGCCGTACCGAGTCAAAGAGGTCATCCGTTCAGGAAGCTACCGCACGCCTGGAATTCCAAAATCTTCGAATATACTATCAATAGTCTTTTCCTTTGCCTTTGAAGGCCTGTAAAGAGTCTCTATAATTAAATTTCAAAAAGAAATAAAGTGGAGTTGTCTCTAAACTATGTCCCTCACTTTTGAGTCACTAGTATAGGCCAGCTCCCCCATCAAAAGACTCTAAGTGTTTGCAGACTTAGCTCTCAGCCTAAGTGTTTGCAGACTTAGAGAACGGCAGTGGTGCACTCCGGCGCGTCCAATTTGGTGTGAAGATTAGTTCTAACCACATGGACCCGCCCTAGTGGAAAACCACCTCAAAGACTTGCCCGGCCTGGCCGTCAACAGCCTTAGCCTGACAGGATATGGCGCAATCGCTAAACGCCAAAAGACCTGCCCGGCCTGGCCGTCCACAGCCTAAGCCGGACAGGATATGGCACAATCGCTAGACGCCCAAAAAGACTCTAAGTGTTTGCAGACTTAGCTCTCAGCCTAAGTGTTTGCAGACTTAGAGAACGGCAGTGGTGCACTCCGGCGCGTCCAATTTGGTGTGAAGATCAGTTCTAACCACATGGACCCGCCCTAGTGGAGAACCACCTCAAAGACCTGCCCGGCCTGGCCGTTCAGAGCCTTAGCCGGACAGGATATGGCGCAATCGCTAAACGCCAAAAGACCTGCCCGACCTAGCCGTCCACAGCCTAAGCCGGACAGGATATGGCGCAATCGCTAGACGCCAAAAAGACTCTAAGTGTTTGCAGACTTAGCTCTCATTCTAAGTGTTTGCAGACTTAGAGAACGGCAGTGGTGCACTCCGGCGCGTCCAATTTGGTGTGGAGATCAGTTCCAACCACGGACCCGCCCTAGTGGAAAACCACCTCAAAGACCTGCCCAGACTGGCCGCCCAGAGTCTTAGCCGGACAGGATATGGCGCAATCGCTAAACGCCAAAAGACTTGCCCGGCCTGGCTGTCCACAGCCTTAGCCGGACAGGATATGGCGCAATCGCTAGACGCCCAAAAGACTCTAAGTGTTTGCAGACTTAGCTCTCATTCTAAGTGTTTGCAGACTTAGAGAACGGCAGTGGTGCACTCCAGCCAATGACATCCGGACAACCACCCCGGCTCGGCAGAAAGATATGGAAGAAGCACAGACGTCACAAATACAAAAAAGCAAGGCAGCCGTACAGACAGTTAGACAAAATTGAATTTGTATTCATATTACAAAAGTGCTCTTTTCGCCGAGCTGGCTTACAAAGAATGAGCCTCGTGGGCCATTACAAAAATTTACAAACAAAAATTAAGGATAGGAGCAAGAGGGCTGCCACTCAGGCCTCCCCGTCGGCCACCTCGTCGGTGACTGCCTCTGTAGTAAGGGCTGCAACCTGGCCGGCCTCGGCAGTTGGAGGGGTGACCTCGGAAGCCAGAACGACTTCCTGTTCCACCTCGACAGGTTGGGAGGAGTCCAGTTCGCCTTCTTCCTCCTCGTCCTCTTCCTCCTCTGGAGGGGCATACGGGACGGTCAGTCCGTCCAGAGATATGTCGGGGTGAGCCTTCTTCACCTGCTCAGAGCAGAGAAGGAACCCCGCCTTATAGGCTTGGAGGCCCAGGTTGAAGAACTGTGTGTCCTTCCTCTCTTCGGTTTTCTTCACGGCCTCCCGTACTGCCGCTTTCACGGCCGCCTCGATAGCCGCCTTCTCCCTCTGATCGGCTCTCTCCCTCGCAGTTAGGAGATCCTGCACGGCCTGGTTCTTGACCCTCTGCACCTCGTCCTTCAAGCTGTTGCATTCGGCCTCTTTGACCTGGACGGCTTCGCTAAGCCCGTCCTTGTCCTTTTGAAGCTGGCCCTTCTCGGACTCTATCTGTGTGAGCGTCTCAGAGAAGAGATAACTCTTCTTCGCCATATCCCTAGAGTACACCTGGAGCTGATAGAGGGCGGAGGCGATCGCCTCTGCACAGGTCTCCGGCGCCTCTTTCTCGACTTCCCGTCGGTCGCGTGGGAGGACGCCCTGGTACATCAATTCTGTGGCCACCCGGCTATCCCCTAGGCCGTTGTCCGTTTTCTGCACCGCTCAGTTTGGGCGGAAGACGTTGTCGCCTCTCGCCGCCGTGGCGGCAGGGATGCCCAGGACCGGCCCGCTGTGTTGGGGCTCTGTCACCCGTGCAGACCCGGAGCTCTGCCCGAGGAGATTTGGCCGGCTCGACTTGACGGACAGCTTATGCGTCGCCCGGCTGCTTTTAAGTGGCTCGGCCAGTGCGTCCATTGCCGGAGTTGACTCCGGCACCTTTCTTTTCTTGCCCTTGGGTTGGGGCTGCTCATGCGTTGGGGACGCCTGGGAGGTCTGCCTGATTTTGTCCAGCATGGACATCTGCTTCACCATTTCTGAACATGAAAACAGAACAGAGTTAGCACTATAAAAAAAAGAAGAGAAAGGAACAGTTCAAAAAATGAAAGCTGGCCTAAAAGGGTCCACGTACGTGCCGGCGTCGCACGGCTGATTCCGAGCTCTACCAGGACGGCCTCCTCGGAGAACTCCGAGCAGTTTATTTGACCGCGCTTCAGCTCTTCTTTGATCAAAGCGAAGGTCATGTAGTCATAGCCCTTAAGGGCTGGCTTCCGACTAAGGTTCTGGGTGTCGGCGTTCTCCATTCCAACGAGAACGGCCAGTGGGAGCCCTGCTCGGTGTCCCTAGCATAGAAAAACCTGTTCTTCCATGTGTGAATGGAAGTAGGTATGCCAGTGATCATTTTCACTTCGGGCCGTTGGCTGATGTAGATCCAGCCGCCGTCCTTGTGCCTCTTCAGGTGCGCACACATCCTGAAGACGGGCAGGGTGGGGTTCCTACGGAGCCGAACTCCCAAAAGGTGCAGGAAGCCGACCAGCGTCCTCCAAGAGTTCGGCACGACCTGTGTAACCGCCAGCCCGTAATAATTCAGCACATCGACAAAAAATGGATGCAAGGGAAGCCTGAGCCCGGCCCGTAAGGCTTCTTCGTAGAGGCAGAGATCTGCACTATCATTGCTGGCCCGGTCCCCTTCAACGGCCGCCCTCAAAATGTACCGATCAGGAATACAGTATTTGTCCCTGACGGCCTGAAGTTTGCCCGGCCCCAGATGATTCACCTCGTACAGGGCCCCGACGTTGTACTGTGGGTTGGCCTCCATCCGTGCCTCCGCTATCACCTCGACAGGCGCGCGCGGCAAGCGAGGAACTACCGCTTCAACGTCTTCTTCGTCGTCGCTGGTTTCTACCCGGTGCGGTCCGTCCCCACGGACCGGGATTGTGTCTAAGTCCACAATCACTTCTCTCCGCTCTCCTCGTCTACTACGATTATTATCTCCTCGTCCTCAACACCGGCCTCCGTAGGCGAGGCCGGCCTCGTCCTCTCCGACGCCCCGGACCCCGTACTACTAGTCGAACCGGACTCCTTTGAGCCAGAGTCCGACTCGGAACTAGTGCTAGACATTAAAAGGGAAGAAAAGAAAAGCTAAAAGAAATTACCGAGCTGAGGTGTTGACTGAAGATCTCCGGGCTCACTGATCCGAGGCGGGCAAAAATTTGACTAGCCGAGCAGCAGAGAAGGAGAGAAGAGTGTAAAAAGTGAAAAATGAGGAGTAACAACTCCGGTATATATAGGCTTGGAAGAGCGGGAAAAATCCCGCCCTTTTCCCACCAGCCGGAGTGCGCCACGTCACTTACCGCATTAAATGCGCCGCTCGCATTAAATGCACCGTCCGCATTAAATGCGAGGTACAAGTTCCAAAGTGATAACGCCAGAAGCCAAGATTCTGCCCGGCCAAGCCGCCCAGAAGGCTTAGCCGGACAGGATATGACGCGTTCGCTGCGCGACAAAAGACCTGCCCGGCCTGGCCGTCCACAAGCTTAGCCGGACAGGATATGACGCGTTCGCTAGAAGACAAAAGATTCTGCCCGTCCAAGCCGCCCAGAAGGCTTAGCCGGACAGGATATGACGTGTTCGCTACGCGACAAAAGATTCTGCCCGGCCAAGCCGCCCAGAAGGCTTAGCCGGACAGGATATGACGCGTTCGCTAAACGCCAAAAGACCTGCCCAGCCTGGCCGTCCAGCGCCTTAACCAGACAGGATATGGCGCAGTCACTAAACGACAGCGGATCTGCCCGGCCTAGCCGCCCAGGAGATCTGCCCGGCCACGACGCCCAGAAGGTTTGGCCGGCCAAACTTCTGGTTCAAATTTCAACCGGACTGGATTGCACAGGGGCTCCTGCCCGGCCGTGCTCCTTCAGGCCAAGTTTCAAGGCCGGACCAGGCCGCCGCGGTTTTTTCTGGCCCCTGCCTGAGGCCGGCCTCAGCTGCCCAGAGGCCTTAAGGCCGGCCAGATGCTGTTTTAACCCTCTTTTTGCTTCCCCTAGCCGCTGTCACGACTCGGAGAACCAGGGGGCAACTGATGGGGTCCGAACTCAGCACTGATGAGGTCCGAACTCAGCAACCAATTGGCTGTTGACACGTGGCCCTCACAGGGACCGCTGCAAATCCAACACCTGTCCCTGCTATGTGTGACACCTGGACCAATCAGGAACTTCCACCTGCCCCTCCTAGGTATGAGACCTGGTCCATACAGAGGCCACCACCTGTCCTGGACAGGTGGCTCAGAACCACTATAAATAGCCTTCACTTGTGCTAAGGTGAGGGATCTGAAATCAAAAACCCTAAGCTTTCTACTCTGACATTGCTCTGCACTCCTGCTCATACTGACTTGAGTGTCGAAGCGCCCGTCCGGAGCAACACTCCGGGTTGGTCCTCTGACCCTTTGTCTTCTTGTCTGTGCCCTTGTGCAGCGCAGGACTCCACCAGCCCTTCAGCTGTGGCTTGTCAGATCAGCCCTTCCGGCCCTACTATAACCTGTTACCAATTTTAGACCTAACATGGCCAAATATAAGCTCTTAACATCTCAAGATCGCTTTTAAATTTCGCACTTGGTAGTTCTCCGGTTCACAAAATAGAAAAGTGACATCTGCAAATTGGAGATGAGTAACCTCCACATTATCATCACCAATTGTGAATCTTTTGAATAATCCCACACCACTACTCTTAGCAAGCAACCTACTAAGGGTTTCTACAACAATAGCAAATAAGAAGGGGGACAGAGGATCACCCTGCCTGAGCCCACTGAAAGACTTAAAAAAGCCTTTCGGGGATCCATTGATTAAAATTGAAAACCAAGCAGAGGAAACACAAACCTTTATCCATCTACACCTACAACCAAATCCCATTCTATCTAGAAGAAGATCCAATCCACCCTATCGTAGGCTTTCTCCATATCCGATTTACACAGAATACCTCTCTTTCGAAGTCTACAATATGAGTCAATAGCCTCATTCGCAATTAAAGAACAATCTAAGATCTGTCTTTTTTCAACAAATCAATGGCCCCATTCGCAATATGTATTATATAATCATGTCTATATACAATGCACATATGAAATGTGGTATATATATTAAATATAAATATTTATATAAATTACATGTGAAATTCGGTATGTACTGAACAATCATATATGATCTACATCATATGTCACCATGTTGTCGATGTTATTAAACTATTATGGATGGTTTTCTTACTTATGTGATGGTTTCTAAGTATGTATTTGTACTTATTCTAGCATTTTTTAAAGTTTCATCTTAAAATTTCATCAATTGCATATGTTTTCATGTGTTTTCATGATTTTACAGGATTTCTATTGAAATTTCCAACTAAAATCGAAACATTTTTATTTCCAAGGAAACTAAAACCGAAATCAAAATTTAAAACCTTGAACCTTGAATATGCAATGACTATGGTTAACTTTGAAAGTGCCATATGAAATTGAAATTTGTCACTAAGATTTTTCCTCTAAACTTAAGAAACTGGACAAAGTCCCTATAAGAGTGCTACAAATGGGCTCGGCCTACTATTGGTCTAATAAGCGTGACCCTAATTAGGTTGGGTTTTGACATAGTTCTATGACTTTCAAAACGGGCCATGTTTGGGTCAAGGCCCATCACTTACATATCTCTTTGGCCCAATGGGTTGAACAGGGCCAGGCCAATATAAGTCAAATTTGGGTCAATTTTTCAGATCTGAAAGGAATCATGCCAGGTTGGGAGCATGTGGAATTTTGTAATTTTTTTTTTTTTTTTTTTTCGCTTTTTTCACTTTTTCACTTTTTCACTTAAGGCTCTGAACCACATTAATATCAATGCCATATATCTCAAGTGTTGATTTGTTTTACAGGGGAAGGTCCCCTTGTTGTCTCTTGAAGAACTACATCACCTTCACGTCTTCGTCTTCGTTCTGGGCATTGTCCATGTGGCTTTCTGCCTTTTCACAGTGATTTTGGGAGGGGCAAGGGTAACTGCTCCCCGCTCCAACCTCTTTTTACTTTTGCAGGAATTTATTAAACAACCAATAACTTAAGAAGCTTAAACGGTTATTGGTGATATTTAATCATTTATACCTCAACACTCCCCCTCTGGAACGGCCCCTCTTCTTCCTTTTTTGGCCATACACGTGGATTTTTAATATCAAGGAGTTGTTGGGTTTTGAACCCAGGAACTTACCAGAGCTATTTCAAAACCACACAACTCCTCGATATAAAAAATCCACGTGTACTGCCAACCCAAAAGAGGGGCCACACGTGAGGGAGACTGTTGAAGCATAAATGATTAAATAACACCAACTATAACAGCTTAAGCTTTTGGAGTAATTGGTTGTTTTACGGAATTCACTTTCACAACTACTTGTGCTAATCAATTTTTCTGATGTGATTTGGGTATATATAAATGATTGTTTCTCTCCCATGGTTTAGATAAGACAATGGGAACATTGGGAGAATTCTATTGCCAAAGGGAAATATAATACAGATAAAGGTATTGCTTTCTGGTGCTTTTCTAAGCTACTTCTCTCTTTTGCCACCAAGAATTTTCAGTGAAGACATGTAACTGTTTTTTTTAACACCGAATCACTGAAACTCATCTTCCATATATTCTTTTCATTACAAATTCACCTAACATGAGAGCAATATATGTATGTGACAGTTATGAAATCAAGAGTCACCTACGTGCTTCAAGATCCTTTTATCAGGGATCAATTTGTGGGTGATGCGAAAGGTTCACGACTCCTTTGTTGGGTGGTAAGATATTTCTTCCATGACTAACATAGATGTTTACTCCATCTTTGCCGAAAGTTTCGGCTTTCAATGTCTGGTGAGAATTTAGAAGAGTTAGTCTCTTTTGCTAGCTCTAAAATTATTTGCATATTTATAATCTTGTATGCAAAGGCTTTTGAAGTCCAATATGATTATTTGCAAGTATCTTTTATAATAGTTTTAGAGATGATATAGTTAATAGAGTCCAAAGTGGCTTTTATACCACATTTGCAGATAACATAAAATTCAAATAAACGCTCTTCATAATAAGGACCAATTTTGGTAGCATGGTGACCGGAGTGTTCTGCAACTGCCCTTTGCGTTCCTAGATTAGTAAAGTTTTGCCTTAATTTTAAATTGTGTATGATGGAATACCTCAGATTCTTTTCCTAATGACGAGATTTATTTTGTTTTCTTCAGCATTCTTTCTTCAAACAACTGTACCCATCTTTGAGCAAAACGGAGTACATCATTTTACGACGGGGTTTCATTATGGTAAGCTCTTGAATTTGAATAGATATTGTTAAACTCGACTTACCTGATTATGTATTCTTATTTTTGTTGCCTACTTTGGCAGTCTTACTTTCTTTTAAGCGATTTCTTCTGTAGACTCATTGCCAGACAAACCCAACATTTAATTTTCACAAGTACATGTTACGAGCCCTTGAAGATGATTTTAAGAAAGTTGTTGGTATGAGGTATTAATATCTGAGAGCACTTGTGTGGTGCTAAAGGTTTTGTTTAGCATGTGTTCTTGTTAATTTATGGTTCTCCTCTATGCCTTTTTCAGTTCTCAATTTCTGATTCTCTTCCATTGCAGTTGGTACCTTTGGATATTTGTGGTCATTTTCTTGTTGCTGAATGTTGATGGTAAGATCAATCTCAAGCTACTTCATTGAAAACTTAAATTGATGATGAGTTTTTTATTTCTATCTTACTTGTTGAGATTCAATTTGAATATTTTGTGTAATGGGTTTGACTTCTTATCTGTCTAAAGTTCTTGTACTCTGTACATACCAAGAGGCCTTTAAACTCATGAATTACTATAGTCATACTCTACCAATGTATAAAGTTCTTGTACTTGGACACCAAACA
Organism: Tasmannia lanceolata; assembly: GCF_043159265.1. Taxonomy (NCBI): domain Eukaryota; kingdom Viridiplantae; phylum Streptophyta; class Magnoliopsida; order Canellales; family Winteraceae; genus Tasmannia; species Tasmannia lanceolata. Next base: position 17,521,086 of record NW_027518714.1, read on the forward strand.
ATTGGAGCCTAAACAATGTAAAATATGGTTATATCTTATGGTATTGCCGTTGATGCAAGCAATATTACTCATAAAAGTCATATCCTTTTATTTTGTGAGGTTTTCCACAGTTCAATGTCTATTCTTTTTGGAATACATCTATGCATTCAGATTTCAGACTGTTCTTATTCCCTGGTGCAGGTCGGCGTATATATTTTTGGATAGCCTTCATTCCATTGATCGTAAGGATCCCAAACCTCTGAATTATTATCCTTTACAGCTTTTCACACCCTCTGTGATTATGGTGTGGCTTCTCACCCTGCACTTGTAAAGACTTTTTTTTAATTTACAGACATATCAGTTTTAATTTAATTGCACAAGTTGTGTTAATCTGTGCCAGGACTTAGTCATCGAACTCCCGTGACAGGACATGTTTTTTTTTTTCCGAAAAGGATAGCCAAATTTATTAAAAACAGAGGAGACTAAGATCGTCAGAATACAAAGGAGATTAAAGCAATACAAAGAAACAATTACAAAAAACTAAAGAGGAGGCTCAAGGAGGAAGAGAATCAAATAACGCCAAGGCATCTTTAGAGACCCCTTCTCTAACTAAATTATCGGCCACCTTGTTAGACGTCCCTGAAGAGGATGCCACCCAATCTAACATTTCATCAAAGAGACAATCAAACTGCCAAGGGGCTTTTGAGTCCCTTTAAACCACCTAATAACATTCAATGAATCCCCTTCAACTATCACATTTTCCACCTAATCTCTCGCTAATATCAGCAAACCTGGGTGAACTGCTCTCAGCTCGGCCTCCGAAGCATAGGCTATCCCAATGGAAGAAGCAAAAACCCATAAGACCTCCCCAAGATTATTCCTTAAAGCACCGCCAATTCCTGCTGGGCCCAGATTCCCTAAGCTAGAACCGTTGAAATTAAATTTAACAAAACCCGGCGCAGAAGATACCCACTCTTGAATAACTTTATGCTTGATCTCCGTTAAGCAACACACCTCTCGCCAACCTTCCCAAAGGTCATAAGCAGATACACAGTTGAAGGAAGGAGGAGATTTCACCCATGAAATCGTCAGGGCTATTTTGATAAAGAGGAATTCAGGGTTTTTTGTAACCCCTTTAAACACTCCAGCATTCCTTTCTTTCCAAAGCACTCAAATGGAGGGCTAAAGGAATGTTCCATAGGGTCTTACGTTCTTTCTTCCATGGAACTAAAGACCAACTTTGGAAAAGATCAACAAGCTTTTACGGAAAAACCCAATAAATGTCAAATCTGCTTAGGAGTTTACTCCACACTTCTCTAGCGACTTTACAATGGATAAGAAGATGATCCGCTGATTCCCCCGCCTCAATACATAGGACGCAATGATCTACAATGAGCATCTTCCTCTTCCGAAGAAAGTCAACCATTTGGATCCTTTTCCGTAAAGCTACCCAATCAAAGGTATAAACTGTCAAGGGAGCCTGGATTGACCAAACTCTAGCAACATTGGAGAATGCAAGGCAAACCACTAGGTGTTGGTAAAAAGACTTGACTGAGAAATCACCAGATGAATTCCAGATCTATACCCTTTTATATTCCCCGTCTTGCTTTATGTAGCCTTCTTCTAGCACTTCCAAAAGTCTAGAAATGGATTCAATCTCCCTTTCGAAAAAATTCCTTCTAAACCAGGGTTTCCAAATCACCCTTTTTCTTCTTTCCATGTTATCTTTCACAAAGCCATCCTTTCTTACTGTAATAGCAAACAAATATGGAAACATGTCTTTTAAGATTCTATCTGAGCACCATCTGTCCAGCTCTGAGCACCATTTGTCCAACCAAAACCGAATTGTATCGAATTTTATCTCCTGCATAGATTCTGAATCTGATTCCGGCTGAGCATAAATGACTAAATCTCAATATATCTCTCCATAAAGTCACACAAGAACATCTGAACTTGTCCTTGGTTCTCCATTGACCCAGCGTTGCCCCAAAACTCTCACCCAAAGATGAGACCTTTCCTCTCCAAACCTCCACACCACTTTCCTAATAGCATTATATTCATTTCCTTGATTCGTCTAATGCCAAGACCACGCTTTTAAGAGGCCTGCATACTACTTCCCATTTCGCTTAGGGAATCCCCCACTCTTCACCTTGACCTCCCCAAAGAAAGCGTTTCTGAATTTGCTCTATCCTTTTGACCACGCTCATTGGGCATTTGGAAATCGACATTTGATATATGGGCATGTTAGCGAGGACCGCTTTAATGAGGGTGATTCTAACCCCATGGAAACTAAATTTCTTTTCCATTTGTCCAACCTTCTTTCCACTCTCTCTACGATTTGACCCCAACTCTATGTTTTTTGCTCTGCCCGCCCCAAGAGGAAGGCCCGAATATGATGAAATAAATGTGTCAATCTTGCACCCCATAATGCCCACCAAGCCTTGAACTACCTCCCCCTCTAAATGGATGCCAAACACTCTGGATTTGTAAAAGTTAGACCTTTGGCCAATTATAGCTTCATAACATCTTAGAATTGCCTTCAAGTTCAACACTTTCAAGGCCTCGGAGAGCTAACTAGCAAGGTGTCATCTGCAAACTAGAGCTGCGGAACTTCTACCTCACTGTCTCCAATCTTGAAGCCTTCTATTAATCCACATGATTTTCCCTTTTTCAATAAGCCTACTTAGGTTCTTGGCTACTATGATAAAAGGGAAAGGGGAAGGGGGTCTCCTTGTCTCAGACCACGGGAGGATTTAAAGAAGCCTTTAGGAGAGCCATTAATAAGGACCGAGAACCAAGCAGATGAGATACATCTCCCTATTTACAATCTCCATCGCGAACCAAATACCATACGTGACACGACATGTTACCAAATCTTATAAAAAGCATGTTATCAGATGATTGTTAATGTCTGCAAGTATGCTTGCATCTTTCTAAAGGGCGTTCACCCCCCTTACAACGGGAACAGTGGGCAACTTTATCGCTTTTTGGCGCCAAATCACATTTTAAGGGAGGGCGAATGCGTACTGCAGGGGAGGTGAAAATATCATCGCCCCTTTCTAAATTGCTGCACTTAGGACTTGCTTATGTAAAATGAACCAATGGTGTGCTATTTTTCTCATATATGACTGAAAGAATGCCATAGTTTCATCTCTGAACGATATCTGGTTTTTTCATTGCATGATTGTGAATTCTTATATTTTGAAGATTATTAACTTACATCAGGTGAATAACAAAACCATTATTACCAACTAGTTATCTTGAAAAACAATAGTGTGCATGTAATTTTTGAATTAGATAAAACAACTCTAACTAATGTGAGCAATCTTTACAAACATAATTGTATATTTTGCAGCTTCTACTTGCAGTGGGCGCTAAGCTGGAACATATAATTATTCAGTTGGCATACGGGGTCACCAGAAAACATGCAGCTGTAGTGGGCGACTTGGTAGTTCAGCCTTCAGATGATCACTTCTGGTTTCACCGCCCAAGAATAATCCTCTATTTGATCCATTTCATTCTCTTTCAAAATGCTTTCGAGATTGCATTCTTCTTATGGATATTGGTAAGCAAGAATGTACTATTTCGCTGGGGTGTCTGTTATAAGGCTTAAGATTCAATCAATTGTGGTTCCCCACTAGATTTAGTCTTTGATTTGACCTTAATCTCTTTCAATTTATTTGGTTAGGCCTTTAGTTTTTGAAGTTTCAAACTCCATAAGACCTTAAATTTGGTTTGTTCTTCTAGGAACCATGCTGAACATCTACCTAAATTTTTCCCGCAATCGAAACTGCTATTCAGGCAGCTTTCAAACAGACCCACCAGTATATTTCTTATGAAGACTTTCGATAACCAACAAAATAAGTTAGCTGCTTGAGAAACTGCATGGTTGGCTCAGAGATGTTCCTATATATAATCCCAACATACTAACAAGATTTGTCTTCTACAGGTCATATATGGCTTTGACTCCTGCATTATGGGACACTTTTATTATATCATCACCAGGCTTACAATTGGGTAGCTCTCACTTTATCTCTTCACATCCATCTATCAACTTACCTTTCGAATCTTATATGTATATGCTTTAGTCCATATCTCCATTTTCACATGTGAAGTGGTGCTATTTTTGGTGGTCGACAGGGTGTTTATTCAAGTACTCTGCAGCTACAGCACACTGCCACTTTATGCCATTGTTACACATGTGAGAGCAAATTAACTTGGCCCCTATTTTATTTATTTTTATAACCAAAGGGTTATCTACTGATGGAAAAATGGTTTTCCAATGAAGATGGGGAGTTCATTCAATAAGGCTGTATTCGAGGAGCATGTGCAAAAGAGCCTGATTCAATGGGCAGAGAATGCCAAGAATAAGAAGAGGAAGAAGGGATTGAATTATGCTTGCTTTCTTTCGCTTCCCCACGTTGTTAAAAAAGAAAAGGGATCAAAATCCACTAACAGCCAAGATGGGTTGAATCAAGCGGGGTTAGTAGATGGGTCTTCTGTTGAGCAGAATGCAGGGCAAAAAGAATCTATGATGGAAGATGGAATTGCTGAGGACATTGATTCGATCGCAGCCTCAAAATGCACTAAACCTGAAGGCTCATGAACAGGGGCGGAGGCACATATAGCATGAGCACCCCCCCCCCCCCCCCCCCCCCCCCAATGACTTGCAAAATCCCTTTAGTGTACATGCATGCTTGGCTGGTTTAATGGCCACGCCAGCCCCCACTACGACCAATGCTTAGCAAGTGTAAATAGCCCCCCCTCCAAGTGAAAATTCCTGGCTCCACCCCTGCTCATGAACTCTTATGCAATGACAAGCATTGTAGGTATAAAAATGGATCAGATAGCTAGTCGCATGTGAAATTTCTCGTACAAAAAAGTTATACACATGTTTGTTCATATCTCTTTAATTTTTTGTTGGCATTTCATAGTAAAATTGAAATTACACTGCATCATCTTGAAAGCAATACTGTTTTTCATATTGTCAGAATACTAGCGACAGTTTGGAAGTGATTCTAGGAATTTCAAAGAATATGGTGTTAAAATGAGTGGGGTGGTACCAATTGAGGAGAAGATGAGAGAGCACCGCTTAAGATGGTTTGGGCATATCTAACGTAGGCCTTTGGATGCTCCAGTGAGAAGAAGTGACTCGTGCCAAGTTGATGGAGTAAAAAGAGGAAGGGGCAGACCTAAAACAACTTGGGTAGAAACAGTGAGGAAAGACTTGATGGCTAGGAATATAACAGAGAACATGACCTTGGATAGGAGAGAATGGAAGAAAAAGATCCATGTAAACGAACCCAACTAGTGTCAGGATTAGAGTTAGTCAGCTTGAGCCGGGTAGACTCTTTCACCTTCTTCATCAAAATTTTCTAAGGGATTCATTAGCCGACCCCAACTAGTTTGGGACAAAGGCTTAGCTGAGTTGAGTTGAGATGGTGTTAAAATGGGTTATGGTGTAATTATCTTAAATGGCTTAAGTATTAGCTTTTCAAAATTCTATAAATTTATACTGGTAGGATAAGGAAGATATAGAAGTTTATGAGCCAAAAGCGATCCAAACCATGAGCCAAAAATCGTAAATGGTAATTACCAAGACAAAACATAAGATTTACGTGTGTCGGCAGAAAGGCCTGTGTCCATGGACGAGTTAGACAAAAGTTACACTATGAGCCGGAACAAAGAAGAATGCAACTATTTCACCTCGATCATTTAAAAAAAAATCAATCAATATCAAAACTGGTGTCTAAATCTTCTCTCTCTCTCTCTCTCTCTCTCTCTCTCTCTCTCTCTCTCTCTCTCTCTCTCTCTCTCTCTACCAACTTAGTAGGAACCCCACATGTTCTCATTTTCTTTGTCTCTTTCCTTTCACAACAAACTTGTAGTTAGGAACCCTTGCAATTTTAGGACTCCAAAACAGCCCCTCCTAACACCCTCATGTATTAGGAGTCACCCCTAGTCTAGGAGTCTCCAACCATGATCGAAGATATGGCTGAAAATAGTCATATCTCAACAACCTCCACCTTTGCTCATTTGCAGCCACTTGAAGATCAACATACTATGCACTTTCAAGAACACAACTCCACACCACATGAACATGAGGTTCCTACGCCAATCCATGGGGTGAGTCACCAGTCATTAGCATTTGATGATATTTATCTCTCAAGCACTTCCTTAATGGTCGCTTCCACATTAAACATCTCGATTCCTTGAAGTATTTTCTCGGTATTGATGTCACTCGTTCTCCTAAAGGAATTTTCTTATGTCAACGGAAGTACACACTTGACATTCTTACCTAAACTGGATTATTGGGAACAAAACAACAGTATCGTCGGTTGGTTGGCCGTCTAATTTACTTGACTATCACACGCCCTGAAATCACTTACGCCGTCCACATTTTTGAGCCAATTCATGTATGATCCAAGGAAACCTCACTATGATTCTACCTTACGAGTTCTTCACTAAAATCCTCTTCCAGAAGAGGTATATTTTTGCCCTCTGATAGTGATCTATCTTTGAAAGCATAGATTGGGCCAGTTGTCCCATAACCTGATGTTCTACTACTGGTTGTCTTTTGTAGTAGAATGCCTAGGGATTTCCATCTCGGGATTTAGGGTATATTCTACTCGGCTGGCGTTGGTGTATTCTTTTCATTAAGATCTGGGTATAGAATCCTTGTTTCTATTGATTCAATATAAATGTTGAAAAAATTTGTAGAGGGTACTGTTGATGATAGAAAACAGAAACTTGTTGCTTCAAGGCGTGATATCACTTTCCTTAAGACAAGATTCGCCCCCACTAGTAGTGTGCAAAGGAGATCCGCGAATTGCCTCCAAGATACAATGAAGCCTAGTAGGGAAGCCCTACTAATGTTTGATGACGCGTAGCACTAGCGGAATCAAACCCGAAATGCCCTTCCGAAATCTCAAGCCTTAGAGAAATCTCTAGATTCTGTTTCTGCAGAAAAACAATATCTAGAACAGTAAACAAAAGAAAAACAGTATGTAGAAATACTTGGGGATTTTTGTAGGAGTGTAGAAGAGAGTGTAAAATCAGTCAGAATTGCCAATTCGATTTCTATCTGAAATGACTGAAGTTTGCACATATTTTATAGACCATCTGATGTCTTTTCAGTGTGAAAAACACCTCTACAGGGCATCTTTCCAGAATGTTTGAAATCTGACCGTTAGATCGCACCCATTGATATTGAATGGTCCTGATCGATTCTAGAGGTGACTGTTGGTTTGAGTAAAACCTCTCTCCAACCCAGTCATCGTTAGATCAACGATCTATGGTGTGGATCGCACCCCCTTGGCACATGACCGTTGGGGGAAGGGACACAACCCATTTGATCACACCCTTTGACCGTTGGAGTCATGGGCCCGTTGGGCCGACCGTTAGGCCCGAACCGAAGCCCAACCCAACTGAACCATTCGGCTTGATGGGCCTGCGAACCATTTGACCGGTCCACCTTCATCTTGATCCAACGGTGCAGATCAAATCTGGAAAAATTAAAGGCTCCAATCGCTCCTCGAAGTGCAAAGTGCGCCAATAAAGCGCCACTATGCGCCCTATAGCCCATTGCCCACGCCGCGCGCGCGCGTGCGCGTGCGCGTGTGCGAACGGTGCGTTGCACCGTCCCGCGGGTCCAACCATGGGTTCAACCCAATGTGCAATCAACAAGAGTTAGAAAAGGTAGTGCTTTATAAGCCCTTCTCTTTCTTTTCTCTCATCCGATGTGGAACTATCTTTTCAACTACACTTCTACATCCTTTTGTAAAAGCAAATATTTCCAAGAAAACATTTTCTTTTTCCCAAACGCTTTTGATAAAACATTTTCCAAAACACTAAAACATGTAATATACATGATTTTGAAAATGCAAAATCACTAACAATAATTACATAAACAGAATGCATCGACCAATTAGACTCTCTCATTGTCCCAGATTTATACTTAATTGATTTGATTCAATCTATTGAATGATGAGGAACCCTTACATAGAACAACTCATGGTTTCCTATACCCAAATTAGATACATTTGACATGTACTATCCCGACACCTATGATTTATCATTCATGGACGTTGATAAGATCCTTCCATTTAGCAGTACCTTAGGATGGTATAGCATTAACGTGAATGGCGGGGTTCAAACGAGGAAAGGCTTGCGGTGGATACCTAAGCACCCAGAGACGAGGAAGGGCATAGCAAGTGACGAAATACTTTGGGGAGTAGATTGATTTTGCGATCAAAAGTACTATACGAAATCTTCGGGTTTTTTCCTCTTCCTCTATCCCTATCCTATAGGTACAACATTTGAATCAATAGAGAACATTTCCTTCTGTATGAATCAATATTATTACATTCCAATTCCTTCCCGATTCCTCCTAAGGAAAATCCCGAATTGGATCCAACGCCCACACCGGATATGGACCGAACTGTCTCACGACGTTCTGAACCCAGCTCAAGTACCGCTTTAATGGGCGAACAGCCTAACCCTCGGAACATACTACAGCCCCAGGTGGCAAAGAGCTTCCGGTCGATGTGAACTCTTGGGGAAGATCAGCACCATGCTTGGCTCATCTCCTATCTCCTAGAAAACTAAGAAACAAAATATCATTTCTCGTTCTTTTGCTGAGGCTGAATATAGTCCCATGCCTACAGCTACATGTGAGTTATTATGCCTCACGACTCTCTTGTTAGATCTTTGAGTGCCACAAAGTCGGTCATGCTTCTCTTTTGTGACAATCAAGCAGCTCTTCACATAGCCGCTAATCCTTCTTCTTTTTTTTTATGAGCAGACAAAACATATTGAGATTGATTTCACCTTGTTCAGGAAAGAATTTTGTCCAAGGACATCCGCATCTGTCTCATCTCCACATCAAATTAACTTGCAGATATCTTTACAAAGGCTCTAGGTCGTAAACATTTTCAATCCCTATTAACCAAGTTGGGCATTTCGGATCTACATGCGCCAACTTGAGGGGGAATTTTTACAGGGCCGATACACGAATGATTTGGTCCGGATCACCGAATGTTCAACCCCACTTATACTTTGCATATACTATTTTCCTTGGAAAAATACACAGACACCATATAATGTACCTCTCTTGATAAATATAGGGAAATGTTATCAGCACTAATGTATTTTGATGATCGCACTGCTCACTTTATTAAAAGCACGGTATGGCCTGCACCATAGGATGATCTAAACCGTCCATTAGATGGGCCACAGCCTAAATAGGTTGTGCCACAAAAATCATTTGCATTGGTTGATCCTAACCCTCAGATCTACTGAAATTTCCAAAATTTCGACCGTTAAATTTTGGTTTCGGTACGTTTCGGTTTCGGTCCTCACCGAAATCCGAAATTTCGTTGGTGGTGGCTTGTCTCTCACGCAACAACCAGCCGTGAATGCAAAAGTCCCTAGCAAATCCCAATTTCTCAATATCTTTATGCTATATTATAAATCTCTCTTGTGGTATATTATAACCACAAGAAGTCTACAAAAATACAGGAAATTTCAAAATCCATGACTAAGTCTTCTCATACAAGAAAATGACATCCTTTTTTATTTCCTCCCACATGCAACAAAAGTCAAGAAATAAAGTAGCAAAGCCTTGTGTAGAGTTAGTTCTTGCTGTAGAAATACCAAGCCAAAGCGAGCCCAATCACAAGGAGTGGTAGAATAAGCTCAAAAAAACTCATGGAGGATGAAGTCTTAGTTTCTTGTAATTTCTTTGTAGCCAAGCCCGCTTTTTCCTCCATCTCATCTTCATCTTCATCTCCGTCTGAGCCTTTTTCGGCCACTCCAACCAAATAGTTGGACATCAAGCTGATGGCCGAAACACTATGGCCAATTTCCTCAAAAGCCTCTGTGGCATCTCGGCCTGCAACAAGTGTCAAAATACCCAATTCCGTTATTATTATACATCATTGGATATAGAGGAATTCTAAACTGAAGGGTGCCCTTGCAAAAGGGTGCCCCACGTCCTCAAGGTGCATTCACCTTGATAACGTGGATCCAATGTGGGCGCCCTAGTTTGCCATTCCTCTTCTACACTATGTTTAAAAATTGGTCCCCATGTCTAATTTTACACCACCCTCAGGCCCTGTTCGTTTAAGATTATGAGACATGATTGCGAGTGCCAAACTAAAGCCTTGTTTGTTTTAGAATACGACAGCCTATTGTGGAGTCCCCAACCAATTATTGGACTGAAAATTGCACTAGGTTTGAGTACAATAATCGGTTGGGGACTCCACAATCGGTTGTCATAATCTAAAACAAACAGGCTCTTAATTACTTAATTATTGGATTCAAATTTAAACATAATTTTTGTGTCCAATAATCGGTTTTGCACTCACAATCAGCTGTAATAATCTTAAACGAACTGGGCCTTAATTTTTCTTTGCAAAAATAGAGTCCCACACGGTTTCAGAGCAGACATCACATGTGTTAGATAAAGTACAAAAAAACCCTGAAAAAAGGTTTGATGGATCAAGGACTTAGTAACACTATCCGATCAAGATGTTATCAACGTCTGTGATCAAATGTTAAACCCATGGGTAATATAACATAGATGTGGCACAAGTGAGGCCCACATAGTGTAAATTTTATCTAGTGTAACTTTTATTTTCACAGGCGTAGGTTAAAAAGTGGGGCCCACTCCCACAGATTGGAGATATCGACGCGCACGTCGTTTTTATATAGTACATTTTACGCATTGAAGTGCGGCTTATTTTATTCATTTAAAAAATTAGTGCTGTTGCAATGTAAGTCCACGTGTCACACGTGGTCCCACGTGATTTGGCATAAAACGCCCGCCTTATTTTACCATTTCGAGATTTGCTAGGGACTTCGCAGAAAGCCATTTTGCAGCTAGGTTTTGCATGAGAGTGCAGCTAAATGAGCAAGACAAAATCTGAGCCTACGTGGCACCAGCCGCGAAATGCCTTCTGCGATGGTCCCTAGCAAACCTTACATAAATAAGTTGAAGGAAAATGATATCAGCACTACCATATTTTGATATTTCCACCGTAGCATCTTGTCTTTTAGTATTTAATGATCTGTACCTTCCACCTTTCGGAGCTGTTTTAATTTTAGGGAAATATTTTTAAGGAATTATCTTCCTCATTTGAAAAAATTTTCCTTGTTCTCAAGGAAAATTGCAACCCCACGAGAGTTAGGAATTTTTTTCATGGAAAATATTATTTTCTATAATTTCCTTTTCCCTGGATCCAAACACGCTCCGAATATGATCTATCTTTGATTTATTTAGAAATCTTTTTCGAGAAAACGGTTTCTACACACAAGTGTAGATAAGTATCTACACAGTAGCTTAAAATACAGTGGAGGGCATATTATTTGGGTGATCCAGACCATTTATTTGATTGGCCCTCCCATAGATAGAGTGTCCACAAAAAATCAGCTTCATAGGATCATCCCAACCCTACGATTTATAGAGGTAAAAATAGTGGCTTACCCGGCGCACGCTGGAAGCATGCCTTAAAAAATCTTATTATTTTCCTAATCTGAAGACATGAAATTTCTCTTACCTGAGACTTGTATTAGAACGTCCTCTCCTCCTGGATGCTCTTCCAAGAACTTGGTAACATCATAAACCTTTAAAAAAATTAAGTAGATAGATTAATAAAAACAACCCTTTAGATCTAAATTCTAAACTTTATAAATAGCATAGCCCAAGATCAATATAAATAGATAGATAACATACACCATAGAATAAGAATTAAGCTATACATAGAACACTTATGTGACAAATAAATGAATAAGCAACAGGAAAAACAGCCCTTAAGATGTAAAGGATGAACAAAGATTGAAAGAAATAAAGAAAACATAGAAGGAAATAAAATAAGATGTATGTACCTTGCCATGTATAATCACCCAGCAGTCTTGCTTAGAGGAATGAACAGACACTTGAGATAGAGTGAAAGCCTTATTTTCTGCCATTTGTAAGAAACCCCAAGGTGGAGGAGGAGGAGGAGGAGGAGGAGGAAAGAAGAAGAATGAGGAATGATGAAGGAGAAGACCAAATGCCATATTTAAAGGGTTTCTTATAATTTTCAAATGGGCCCACTAAGGACCAACCCCCTTTGTGTGAGTCTTTCAAAGTACATTATTTTTATGTGATTTCTAGAATCTTATACACAAAAATGTAAGGTCAACAAATGAAGGCTGGTGATATTGGCATTACCATGTTGTGATAATCGCACTCCCACCTTGTCTTTTCTTTCTTTTTTAATTGGCAATTGACAACTTTTTGGAAGCTGTAGTAACCCTGGTTAAATAATAGTAGACAAGGTGAGTTAGTGCAATTATGAAAACATGGTAGTGCCAATATCAGTAGCCCAAATGAATGCTTGAAAAAAGGCAAAATTAAAACAAACAAGAGAGAGAGAGAGAGAGAGAGAGAAGCCTATTCTTGACTTGACCATGTTAATGTTGGGTATTCAAATTTCAGACTTGGACCTGTTACGAGGCATAGCCGTCACTCTTACTTTCACATTATGCGTGTCTTGGGTGATCTGAGCCGTCGATTTAATGGGCTAGCATCGCTATATAGTTCCACAGAGTCTCTTGATCATAAATGGGCTTTTTCTTAACTACAGATGGTTCCAAACATTGGATCCGTCATGGGACTTGCATGGGCAATTTGTTAGGGTGATGGCCCACCAAATCAATGGCCCTATTCACCATACACTTAGGTCCTAATGTTGTGAATTGGAAATTCCACAATGAAAGAGTATATGAATTTTATTGGGGCCCATCAGCACATGACACGTGTATAAATTAATCTAATATATTAAGGTAATTTTAGATAATTTGTCTAAGAAAAAGTCTTCGAATATACAAGGTTCTGTATTCACAAAGGAGACAATGGTAGAAATGATAAAAAAAATAATAATCTAGGGCAAATTGTTAGAAAAATGCAAAGTTTTTTCTAAATTGTGAATAAAGGGTAGTAATTTGAAAATTATAAAAATGTGTTGTCAGGTGAGAGAAGATGGCTTTTAGGACAAATATACCCCTCCTACCTCTTTTTTCTTTCCACCTTTTAGAACATATCCCTATGCACTTATTACCTTCTCACCTACCACCTTCTTCTTCCTCAAGACTTTTCTAACGTGGAAAACTCCATTGAAGGGTTTTGAAGGTTGCCCATTTACAACAGGGTTTGGTAATCATGAGGGAGAGAGAGAGTCGGACTTCCGAGACGGACTCTTGGAACAGGGTTTGGTAATCATGAAGATTGTCATTTACAACAGGGTTTGGTAATCCATTTTCTTTGCATTTTTTTATTCTAAAACATCAAAATCAAGCTTCAATTTATAGTTGCCTGCATGACACTAAGATCATAATGTATATCCCTATTATCCTTCGAATTTTTACTCAATTTAATAAAAATCTTTGGAATTATCCCTATTCTACTGGCTTCCGTCGGAAGTCCGAACAAAACTTCGGACTTCCGAATGGAAGCCAGTATACATAACCAAAATATTGGTTTCATTCAGAAGTCCGAAGGTTTGTTCGGACTTCCGACAGAAGACAGTCAAACTTTATAGTTCGGTAATTGTCATATGTAAGTGCATCCTTTTGGTATTTTTTTCATAATTTTAATACTTTGCTTCCATTTTTTCGTCATTTTTCATTTAAAACTTAGCACTTGAGCCACAAATCCGTAATGATTACTATTTTTTGCAAGTAATGATTACTATTTTTTGCAATTATGCTTTTGCTAGCCACCTTTGCACCCATATTACTTCTGCCAATCTTTGCATCAAAAGATGGCCCACAAGCTGAGAAGTTGCCTCGGCAAAGGTGGGTAGCAAATTCCCATAAACAAAAAGGGAAATGTTATCCACACTACTGTGTTTTGATGAGGGCACTCCTCATTTAATTAAAAGTACGGTATGGCCCCCCATAGGATGATCCAAAGCGTCAATTAGATGGGCCACAGCCTAAATTGGTTGTGTCCCAAAAATCATTTCCATAGGTTGATCCTAACCCTCCGATTTATAGACGGTTAGGACCAACCCTCTAACATTCTGATCAGAGGGTTAGGATAAACCTAAATGTTTTTTGGGGCACAATCTATTTAGGTTGTGGCCCATCTAATGAACGGTTTGGATCATCCTATGGTGCGGGCCATACCGTACTTTTAATAAAGTGAGGAGTGTCCTCATCAAAATACGGTAGTGCGGATAACATTTCCCAAAAACATCTTAAAAAATACGGCAAAAATCCGGGTGACAAGCGGGTCGACCCGGCCCGTACGGGCCCGACGTGGGAACCACATTTTCTATCCCGGAACCACTAGGGAACCACATTTTATACCTCGGAACCACTAGGGAACCACATTTTATACCCCGGAACCACTAGGGAACCACATTTTCTACCCCGGAACCACTAGAAAACCACATTTTATACGCCGGAACCACTAGGGAACCACATTTTATACCTCGGAACCACATTTTATACCTCAGAACCATTACAGAACCACATTTTATACCTCGGAACCACTATGGAACCACATTTTATACCCTCGAACCACTACCGAACCACATTTTATGCCTCAAAACCACTAGGGAACCACATTTTCTACCCCAGAACCACTAGGGAAACACATTTTATACCTCAGAACCACTAAGGAACCACATTTTCTACTCCGGAACCACTAGGAAACCACATTTTCTACTCCCGGACCACTAGGGAACCACATTTCTACCCCGGAACCATTAGGGAACCACATTTTATACCGAAACCACTACGGAACCACATTCTATACTCCGGAACCACTACGGAACCACATTTTATACCCCGGAACCACTAGGGAACCACATTTTATACCCCGTAACCATTACGGAACCACATTTTATACGCCGAAAACGCTAGGGAATCACATTTTCTACCCCGGAACCACTACTGAACCACATTTTTATACCCCGGAACCACTATGGAACCACATTTTATACCTCGGAACCACTAGGGAAATGTGACAACTAGGGAACCACATTTTCTACTCCGGAACCACTAGGGAACCACATTTTATACCCCGGAACCACTAGGGAACCACATTTTATACCCCGAAACTACTAGGGAACCACATTTTCTACCCCGGAACCATTACGGAACCACATTTTATACCTTGGAACCACTAGGGAACTACATTTTATACCCCGGAACCACTAGGGAACCACATTTTATGCCTCGGAACTACAGGGAACCACTAGGGAACAACATTTTATACTCTGGAACCATTAGGGAACCACATTTTATACCCCGAAACCACTAGGGAACCACATTTTATACATAGCAACCACTAGTGAACCACATTTTATACCTCGGAACAGCTAGGGAACCACATTTCATAACCCGAAACCACTACAGAACCACATTTTATACCCCGGAACCACATTTTCTACCACAGAACCACTAGGGAACCACATTTTATACCTCGGAACCACTAGGGAACCACAATTTCTACCCCGGAACCACTTGGGAACCACATTTATACTAGGGAACCACATTTTATACCTCGGAACCACATTTTGTACCCTGGAACCACTATGGAAGCACCACTTATACCTCGGAACCGTTATGGAACCCCATTTACACCCCAGAACCACCAGGGAATCACATTTTATACCTCGGAACCACTAGGGAACCACATTTTATTCCCCGGAACCACTAGGGAACTACATTTTATACCCCGGAACCACTACGGAACAACATTTTATACCCCGGAACCACTACGGAACCACATTTTCTACCAAAGAACCACTAGGGAACCACATTTTATACCTCGAAACGACTAGGGAACCACAATTTCTACCCCGGAACCACTTGGGAACCACATTTTATACTAGGGAACCACATTTTATACCTCGAAACCACTAGGGAACCACATTTTATACCCTATAACCACTAGGGAACCACCATTTACACCTCAGAACCACTAGGGACCCCCATTTACACCCCGAAACCACTAGGGAATCACATTTTATACCTCAGAACCACTATGGAACCACATTTTATACTCCGAAACCATTTTATAGCCCGGAACCACTATGAACCACATTTTATACCCCGAAACCACTAGGGAACCACATTTTATACCCCAGAACCACTATGAACCACATTTTATACCCCGGAACCACTAGGGAACCACATTTTATACCCCAGAACCACTAGGGAACCACATTTTCTACCACGGAACCACTAGGGAACCACATTTTATATCTCGGAACCATTAGGGAAGTGAGCTTAAAAGGTGATAGGGTAGGTGAAAATGCATAAGGAAGTGAGCTAAAAAGGTGAAGGGAAAAAGAGAAGGGAGAGTATTCTTGTCCTTTGGGATTCCTAAAAGCACTGACAGCCCCTATTTCACAAATAAAAAGAACGTACCCTTACTTGACAATTTAACCAAAACTTTGCATTTTTCAAACAATTTTTCCAATAATCTATCTAGGGTCGTCATTTTAGAAATTACAAAGGCCGATGGAGATGAGTTTTCACATACAACGGCTTTTGCATGTGCGAACAGCTGCACATGTTGACCTTTTGGGAGATTTTGTCTTTTGCAATTAATTTGATTGATGTGGCTCTTCTCACATGCAAAAGGTAGCCGTGAAATGGCTTTCCGCGAAATTGCCGTGAAAAATAAAAATGTAGCTTTATCCCTAATGTAGATAATCCTTATCTTTAAGACTCTTACACATCACAAACAACTACAGAGCAAATTCTACCAACTAATAAATCTAAACTAATTTATTCCAGCCCAAGTGGGACCCATTGAGGCACGTAACATGTATATTATTTTCCTCTTAGTGAAAATTCATGTTTTCACCCATGGATGTAGGCATCTTTGCTGAACTACGTAAAAACTCGTTGTTCATCTTGTGGTTTCGTGTTTACTTTTATTTTTCCGTTAATTTTTGCACGATGAGAGGAGTTTTGCCCCGTGTATTTCCTCAACAATACATGCACTGTGTCACTCTCACGGGAAAAGTCGGATTTTCATGCCCACTCTTCAATTTATTTAAAACCTTATAAATCTCAAACCAATACATTTCATATCAATATAAAGTTTCTTTTCTTATTTATATTTGAATTATTCTAGGGGAATGATATTAAAAAATGGAACAACCGTGAAAAATAAAAAGGTAGTTTTGTCAATTCTATGTCACGTCCTCTAGTTAACTAAAACCTCATAAATGTGCAACTATTAAAGTTCTAATAAATGTAATTTTCTCATAAGTGGCTAAATTTCTTACTTATAATATCATACTTTATTTTATTTTACTTTATACATAAACTTGGTTTTAACATTCCCACTCCTCCATTCTATTTTAAACCTTATTAATGTAAATCGCAATTAAATAGTTTATAAATGTAAATGTATTTATATATGGTTATTAAATGCTAAAAGACCTTACATACCAAAAAATTATATTGGAAAATCATATATGCATGCATACATGCACATGGATATTTTTTAAAATTAAGTAAATAGCATGTTCTACGCGGGAGAAAAATTCATTTAAAATTCCTGCCTTATATGGATTTTTTTTAATTAATTTTCCAGCAGTTGTACTTGTGAGGGAGAAGGTACATAAGGCGCGCGCTCTTTTCATCCCATAAACTATTAGTCACAAAAGCACATAATCTCTTGCATGAATCATGTTCTCTCATAAGGTTGTATTATTTTTCATTCAACAACTAATCAAAAATTTAAGAAAGTAAGGAGTGCCATTATCAAAACAAGTGAGTGCATATAACAGCACTCCTTGACCAAAATAAAACTAAACGGGGATCATTTTCGCAGTGCTCGATCACTTGTTCACATTCATCAAGAAGGCCTTCCACATTGAGACCCCTCTTTCACATTCATCCTACTTTTCTTTTAAGGTGTTTTTACAAGGGAGTTCCCATTGACGGTACTTCACGGTCGGGCATCATATAAAAACTCTTAATAAGATAAGGACATTTTTAAAATAATGTAAAATGATGGGCTTAGTTATAATTTCCAAGTTCACGAGGATATTGTATAATGCAAAAGGTTCATGAACTTTCTTATAAAACTCTTTTCCTAACTCCAATAATCTCTCATGCCATCACATGAAACGTACTTTGGAGAGAGTTGAAGTTAAAATATATAGGAACCAGGGGTGCAAATGTCGAACCATCTCAATTAAAAAACTACCAACAACAAGGAAACTAACTATTACAAGAAAACTACAACAAATATTAAAACCTCAACTAATGTGCAAAAGATACAATCATGGTTTTAAATTTCAGTTTCGGTACCGGTTTCAGACCCTACCGAAAACGAAATTTCAAAATTTCGGTGGTAAAATATTAAATTAATTAAAAAAACAGGTTTTTGGGTAAATTTTCTGAATTTCGGACGAAATTTCGGCCGAAATAAAATACCATTTCGGGTATGTGACGTTTCAGTATCGGTCCCGACCGAAATCTGAAATTCTGGGTTTCGGTCGAAATTTAAAACCATGGATACAATTAGCTAACCATGTAGATTAAAAAACTACCAACATGAAGAAAATTAACAATCAAAAGGAAACTATACAAAATCTTAAAAACTCAACCAATGTTCAAAGTATCTGTTTGCAGTTTATCATTTAGGGCCACTAATGTAGGGAGTTTCGGTTCACAATATGATAAAAATGTACTCTATATCACAATATAGACATGTATAATGACTTGGTATATAAAAATATGGTAAAATACCAAGTAATTACAAAGCAATCTGAATTTACAGATGGATGCATGGTAGTCTAAAATCTATTGATCCAGTATGTGGCCTTACAGTCCAAAATACTATTTCTCTCTTCATCTCCTCATATAATTTTTTCTGTAGAGGAAGAACATAAAAAATAGAAAAAAAAAATCGGATTCAATCGTCATAAATCAGGTTAAATGGGCAAAAATTAGGGTTGAGTTGGCAAAAATCAGGTTGAATAGGTAAAAATTGGGTTAAATCAAAAGGCTGGATTGAGTGGGTAAAAATCAGGTTGAATCGTCAAAAAAGTCCGGCTAAATCAGTAAATTTTCAAATTTTTAGATATTCAACCTGATATTTACCAATTCAAACTGAATTTTCCATTTAAGGTGATTATTTTTACTGATTCAACCCAATTTTTGGCCAATTGGACTCGATTTTTACCTTTATAACCTGATTTTTTTAACCAATTCTTTATTCTTCCCCTTTCATTTTCTATTTCTGTTTAAGATTTTTCAGATTTTTTTTCATCTTGTTGTTGTTGTTAGGATAATTTGAAATATATTTTGACTTATTCTTCACAGAGACACACGAAGGCTTCTAATTTTATTAAATCGGGAAAATAGAATTAGAAATTCAAAAAAATGAAGAACACAAGAATTAGAAAACAAGAAAAAAACCTAAAAGTTACATGAAGGACTCTCATTAGGTTTTTATCAACAAAGACTAGGTTTACCATTAGAAGAAAATCAAAGTTTTCCTAATGCGCATCTTTCTTTTTAAGCATGGTCAAAACCACTTATTGCCCAGAACGCGCCCAACTTATTTCTCAATTAGATAAAACGTCTTTAACTTGCTTAACCAGTGTTCTTATCGGAGAGATCGAGATCAAGATGAACGTAGCCATGTCGGTCCTTCACAGGCACGAGAGAATTGAAAGGTGGTGATGAGATTGTCAGAGAAATAAGACACCCACAACTATTTACAACTTGAATATGAATTAGGCAAACCACTATACATGTTTGTTTCGTAGATTAGCCGTCAATAACAGAAGAAATAGAAGTTGCAAGACCCGACAACTGCGGGGACTTGTTTAGCATTTCAAGGGTGATTCTGAGACCAACTGCCTGGCCAACAACTGATAGCCATGAGATCAAATATTGGTTGATAATCACATCCTTAATTGGCGTAGTGTGACCAAGAAATAGCAACTTCATCCAGTCACTAGTTCCACATGGGTGCAAGGTAAACCATGGTCGATTCAAGTAAGGATGTTCCTGTCATCAACATAGAAAAGAAAAGAGTTTGAAGGTTTTTCGGCAGTAATATGCAAATAGGGACGAGGAGTAAAGTGCAGGGATCCTAAAAATAAACAAATGCTTACAGCAGCTATCCAATACTCCACATTCTCAAAAGATATCTAATACAAATAATGTTATAAAAATGCAAGATAGAGTAATTTTCATAGATAAAAATAAATGAGCTATACGTCGGTGCCTGTGAGATACAAAAAACTAGCTAACACTCAACCAGTCATGTGGGCGAGGGGTATCTGGTTTTGAATTTAAAGTCTCAAGACACCAAGTTCATGTGTCTAGGTTACCATGGATTTTCAAGTAACCCATTAAAACCAGTATAAGAAAATACCACAACAGTAGCCGCAACTTAAATAATATGTTCAACTATTAAAAAAAAAGAACATAGAAATTAGTGTCCTTGATACCTGGGTTACAAACAAGAAGCCCCACAATCAGCAGATTGACAGATGTGGTGGCATGATTGATTGAACACAGGCCAGAATCATATATCTGAAATTGGTAGGATATTTCAATTCTCAAAACTCTCCATGAGCTTCCCCATTTCAAAAAGGCGTTGCTGAAGAAAAGAAGACTTTGGAAGTGGAGACGGATTCGGAGGAGGATTGGGAGGAAGTAGTCAGCAATCAAGAGACTGCTCAATCCAGAGACTCAATGGATGCAGACCTTAGCAGGAAAATTAAGAGTTGTCTGAGAAGGGCCGAACAGGATTCGGTGGATGAAAATGCGGAAATGGTGGATAAGAAGAAGCGAGCATCTCTGGAAGAATTTGGTGAAATGTCGAAAATGGGCAAAAACCTGGGAATTGGTTTTGAAGAGAAGGTGGAGAAGACCAAGGAGATGTTTCTAGATATTGAGAAGTGTGATGCGATAGAGAAGGGGAAGACGCCAGCTAGGGAGAGCAGGGAGCTAAAGGCTCTCAAGAAGTAAGGGGCTTTTATATTTCTCTGGTGCAAATGTTTTTTGGGGGTTTCTATGGTTTTTGTCTTGGAGTTCTTTGTTTTTCTAGAAGGGTTGTGGAGGTTGTTTGTGTTTTGTCTTTGTCTTGATGGATGGAAGGGAAGTTGTTGATGGTCTGGTTATAACAGCCTCTACGCTATTCAGAAAGTAGACGCTTAATGAGATTTTCTGAGCGTGCTTGAGGGACTTTTGGTCCTTTGCTGCTCAAGGATTTTTCCTCCGTTAAATCTTTATTTTTGCTAGGGTAAAAGGGTACATGAAAGGTTTTATTTATGAAATGTTTTTTACAAGCCTCTGGATGAAGATACTCTCGGTTTGGTGAAGTTGGTAATTGGGGGATATGCAAGCTCTCTTTGTAGTTTCTATGGATTTTTGGGATTAAGAACCTGCTCTATGCCCGTTTATATACTGTAATCAGGGGGACTCTTGGTACCCCTGTAACGACTTCAGTATATAAATATATTGTCACTTCTCAAAAAAAAAAATTCTCAAAACTCTAAATATTTCTATCATTTGATCTAACATGTTAGAAGTAATTCAGCGTTGATCCAGAGCCTCAAAATCTGCATCTGCCCTCAGTTCAAATAATCTAGTTTCAAATGATTTTTTTTATAATTAAAGATTCTTTTTTCGGTTTTCGTACAAAACAAAAGAGCTGACTACAAATGTACCTCAGCTGATATGGATCCCAAACAAAAGCCTGGGAACCTCAGCTCAAAGAAGTTACATAATTCTCAGCCCCAACCCTATCAGCTAAGGATAAGTGCGATTTAAATCAGACAGTGATGGGTAACATGAAAATGTACCTCCTGAGTCATGAATGTCCATTCCGCTTCCTTCAGCATTCTAGAAGAGTGTAAGGAGAGCTGTTTCTTGATGTCCTCAAATTCCAGAGGGTGTCCATCTACATAGAGCAGTTAGTATTGGATTGTTACTTCAGAAATGCATTTAATAGATTGTGCATGCTTTGATTTGTAGACATGCATACCACATCGATACCCACGGCAATAAAGCACAGGGACCCTATAAGAAGGGCTGTATACTATATGGAAATCATAGATATGGGCTTCTTGATCGTGACTTTGAACCTAGCAAACAGAATTAAAAATCATGATCGTTTTGTCAATAGAAATGAAAAGAATGGGAACGTGAATATCATATCATAGCAAATTTGAACAGTAATAATATAAAGAACCTACAAACACAAGAAAACATGTCATGTAGAACTAGAAGATAGTTTAACCCAGTCATTTCAGGATAGTATGTAAATGGTTGAAGTGGAAACAAGAACTGCAAATCCGATAAGAGGAACGGCGAGAGAAATGAGAAATGTCGAAAACCATATGGGAAACGTTCAAGAACCACAAGGGTTACCTCTATGGAACTCTAGGGATATCAAAGAAATTTGTTTCCCAACTTTACCGAAGTAAATTTGCTTCCCTCTTTCCCAAAATTAATGCATTACCCAATTTTCTCTTTTTTGGGATAAGCTTGTGTCCATGTTTCTTGGGTAGATGTTTTTCTCACCATGGCGATTGGTGCCTACTCTCGAGAGTCATTATGGCTCTAGTAGCTCATTTCGATCTTGAGTTACATCAAATGGACGTGAAGACTGTTTTCTTGAATGGTGACTTGCTCGAAGCAGTCTATATAACTCAACTCTAAGGTTTTTGGGTTAAGGGCAAGGACCACCATGTCTTTAGACTTAAGAAGTCGATATATGGATTGAAGCAGGCTTCAAGACAATGGTATCTAAAGTTTCATGAGATAATTTCAAGTTTTGGGTTTAAAGAAAACGTTGTAGATCAAAGCATCTATCTTAAGACTAGTGGGAGCAAGTTCATCTTCCTAGTGTTATATGCAAGGTTTTAAATTTCGGTTTCGGAATGCGTTTCGGTACTCACCGAAACCGAAATTTCGTTCGAAATCCCACGAAAGCAAAAAAAAGTAATATTTTATCCCGCCTGAAATTTCAGACGAATTACTGAAATTTTGGTAATTTCGCCCGAAATTTCAGGGAAATATTAAATAATTAATAAAATATAGTTTTTAACGTGATTTTCCTACAATTTCGGACCAAAATTTCAGATTTCGGTCGAAATTTAAAACCTTGGTTATGTGTAGATGACATATTGCTTGCAAGTAGCAATTTAAGCATGTTGAACGAGACCAAACAATTTCTCTCGCGAATTTCAATATGAAAGATCTTGGTGAGGCATCCTATGTGATAGGAATCGAGATACATAGAGATAGGACACGAGGCTCGCTGGGGTTATCACAAAAGGCCTATATTGAAAAGGTTGTTAAGAGGTTCAGAATGGATAAGTGCTTCGCTAGTCCGGCCTCTATTGTTAAGGGTGATGTATTCAGTAAGTTACAAAGTCCAAAGAACGTATTGGAGCGGGATGAGATGAAGGACATCACATATGACTCGGCAGTTGGGAGCCTTATATACGCTCAAGTCTGTACCCGCCCAGATATTGCTTTTGCTTTTGTTGTTGGTATGCTTGGGAGATACCAAAGTGATCTAGGACTAGAACATTGGAATACTGCCAAGAAAGTTATGCGTTATTTGAGAGGAACCTCAGATTTTATGCTCACATATAAGAGGTCAGAAAGTCTTGATGTTGTTGGCTATTCTGATTCCGATTTTGCTGGTTGTCGGGACACCCGTAGGCCCACCTCTGGATACATTTTCATGCTTCTAGGAGGACCAACATTATGGAGGAGTGTTAAGCAGCAGTTGATGGCTTCATCCACTATGGAAGCTGAGTTTATTGCATGTTCTGAAGCTTCAGCTCATGCTTTGAGGTTGTGGTATTTTGTGTCGAGGCTTCAATTGGTAGACTCTATTGAGAGGCCACTAAAGTTGTTTTGTGACAATTCTGCTACAGTATTCTTTTCCAAGAACAATAAATCTAGAGACGGTTCGAAGCACATTGATTTGAGATATCTTGTTCTGACGAAGAAAGTTCAGGATCAGTGTGTGTATGTGGAGCACACAAGTACCGTACTTATGTTGGTAGATCTCTCGGCTAAAGGCTTGTCACCAAAGCTCTTCAGAGAGCACGCAACGCGCATGGGATTGGTGGACAATTTTGATAGCCTTTCATAGTGGGAGTCTGTATTAGATGGCTACATACTTTGCTGTGATCACATTTATTTTGGGTTATTCTGATTCTGACATTATGGTTATTTATCTGCTACTCTAATATTTTGTGCACATTATTGTGAGAAGCAAACCGTCTGATGATTGTTTTTGGCCATGTTTACACAAGTGAATGTGCATGTTCATGATGGTGAAAGTACTAATAATATAATTGTGGGTTCGGCTATTGGATCGAAATTGAGATCTAATGGTTACATTGTTTGTTATTAGTGGTTTCACTGAACGGAAATTAAGAAAGATAAGCAAGTAACAAATACCACTATGGAAAGATCCTTGTGTTAGAATTGGAGATTTTCGCAAGCCAAGTGGGAGAACATTAGGATAAAATCCTGACCATGGTGGCCTTTGCGGAAATCTACGGTCAAGATCTAAAGTTGCTTTTGGTGTTTGGAAACAACTTAACTACTCTCTTTTTAAGATAGAACGAGAGTCTTTGGGCTTATATTAATAAGGGAAAACCCCAAATCCATTCATCCAACCCTAAACCCTTTCTTTTGGTCCCTAAACCCCAAATATTTTCGAGTAAATACCACTTGTAGATCCATCCCTCTTCCAAAACACACAAAAAAAACCAAGAAAACCCAAAAAGATCCCTTCTTGTACATTCTTTTTCCCTCTTTTCTCCATCCAACTCTTTCTTTTCTTTTCTTTTTTTTTGGTTCTTTCTTCATAAATCTTGTTCTTTCTTCTCCTATATTCATTCTTTTTCTTCTTTCTTGTTCCTTTCTTGTTATTCCCGTTCGAAATCCCTAAATCCAATTCTTTTCTAAATCTTAATACATTGTTGTGATCTTTCTAGTTTCCTAACCCACTCCTTTATGGTTTAAATCTTTCCTTTATTTCTCTTTTGGAAACCTCTCCCTATCCACTCCATCCTACTCTTTGTTTTCCTTCCCTATATTCGTTGTATTCTATGGACTTTATCTTGATCTCAAAGGTGCACACCAAGTGTTTGGTGAAATGTCCAAGAGAGATGATGTGCCTTGAAGTGGTTCTTTTCGTTGCAAGTTGAAGGCCGTCGGCCTTAACTTGAGGGGGAGTGTTGGAGTGTTGTCTTGTAGTTGTTGTAGTCTTGTTGTTCCACATGGAGTTCCTTGTTGGTGCTCCTTTGTTGGTGGTTGTTCTTCCTATTACGTTTTGTCGTCGTCTTCGGGTTGGTGTAGTATCGTCCTCCTTGTTGGAGTGTTGTCAGGTTTCCATCGTTGGTTCATTGGTTGGTTGGTTAGTTGCTTCTTTGCATTGTTAGTTGTTGGTTCTTCGTGTTGTTTGTTGTTTCCTTCCGCTTGATGTTTGTTGGTGTGTTGTTGGTGACTCCAGTTGATGTTCTTTCACCATTTCTTGTGTTCTTGGTTAGTTGCTCCTTCTACTTGTTGGTTGGTTCTTTCACTGTGTTTCATGTTGTTTGTTGTTTCCTTCTACTTGTTGTTAGTTGGTACTCTAATCCCAAAACCTAAATCTTTCCATTCCCTCACTTTTGAATTCTCCTTTGGGAAGAAATCTTCTTCCCAGATCCCTTTTAGCATCCCTAAAATCCTATCTCCATCCAAAACCCCAAATCCATCCATCCAAACCCTAACACTTCCTTTTGGGTCCCTAGACCCCAAATCTTTTCTTGGAAATACCATTTGTAGATCCATCCACCCTCTAAAACAAAAAAGACAAAAAAACCCAAAAAGATCCGTTCTTGTATCTTCTTTTTTTCTCTTTTCTCCATCCAAATCTTTCTTTTCTTTTTCTTTTCTTGTTCTTTTTTGCTCTTTCTCTATAAATCTTGTTCTTTCTTCTCCTAAATTCTTCTTTTTCTTCTTTCTTGTTTCTTTCTTGTTATTCTTGTCCTAAATCTATAAATCTCTTTCCGTTTTGTCAATCGATACCCTTGTTGGGTTCTTTCCCTTTCTTTTCAGCATCTTAGTCCATACTTGTGTTCTTTCTAGTTTCATCTCCTAAGAGAGGTGTTGTTCCTTGATTGTGTTCTTTTCGTTGCAAGTTGAAGGCCTTCGGCCTCAACTTTAGGGGAGTGTTGAATACCCCATGTAGTCCCATGGATGGAGTGTTGTCTAGTGTTGTCTTTTCTTGTGTTGTCTTCTTGTTGTTATCTCCGAGCTCATGTAGTCTCGCCCAAGGGGGAGTGTTGTTGGTGATGCCTTTATGTTCTCTATCCTTCTTGTCGTGGTTGGTTGGTGGTTTGTAGGATTGGTTGGTTCCGTCTTAGTGTTCTTCGTTAGTTCCATCCACACTTGGTGTTTCCTGTTAATTGCTTCTTCGCATTATTACTTGTTTCCTTCCTCTTGGTGTTTGTTGGTGTGTTGTTGGCGTTTCCTTTTATGTTGTTCACCATTCTTTTGTTGGTAGTTCGTTGGTGACTTATTTGTGTGTTGATGGTGGTTTGTTGGTGGTGGTGATTTGGAGTTGGCGTATGTGCTTGTTTTTTGTGGTGATTGGTTGTTGGTGGCGTTTATAGTGGGTTTGTAGTTGGTATTGGTGGTGGTGTGTCGTTGGTGGATGGTTGGTGTTGTCGGTATTGGACGTTGTTGGTGATTTTCTTGATGATGCGTTGTTTGGTTGGTTGGTTGGGTTGGTTGGTTTGTTGGTTGGTTGGTTGTTAGTTTGTGATCATCTTTGGTTGGGTTGCTTTTAGTTGTGGTTGGTTTGTTGGTTGGGTTGATCGTGATTGAAATCATAGTTATTGTGGTTGGTTGTTGGTTGGTTGGTTGTAGTTGGTTCTTGGTTGGTTCCTTCCGCATCGTGTTTGTTGATGCTTCTACATGGTGAGTGTAATTTATTGGCGTAGTTTTATGCCTTCGTTGTTGTTGTAGTGGCTTGCATTGCAATCCACCTTGCTAGTGCTTCTACACTTGTGTAGTTGCCTTGCGTAGGTTTACGCATTTGTTGTCGTTGTAGTGGTTTGCATTTCAATCCACGTTGTTAGTGGCGATATGCCCGGTCGGTAGCGTTGCTTCCGACCTTGTTGTTAGTGGTGGCTATATTCGGCCTCATTGTTGTCTAGGTGACGTGTTGTTTGGCCATCGCTGGTTGGTTGTCATGCGCTCATTTGTTGAGCGCTAGTTGTTGATCGTTGTTGTGATGGTTAATTTTCTATCGCCCTGTTTGTTGGTCGGTCGTTGGCTCCTCACCCTTTTGGTGGTAGGAGTTCTTCTATCGGCGATGTGATGTTCCGCTGATGTCTACTCGTGGTGTTTCGCTGTTGTTCGTTGTGCGCAGCTTTGGTGTGCCTATTTTTTGCTCGTTGGATCGCTGGAGACACCTCCATTGCTCGTTGGTATGCGGATTTGTTCGATGTGCTCTCATTCAGGGGGAGGCCCTGTTGTGATCGCACTCGTCGTAGTATTGCTTCAGGAGGAGCTATTATTTTTTTGTAGTTGTTGCTCTCGCCATTACACTCATTGTGGCCGTTTTGATGTGATCCGACTGTTGGAGCATCATTATTGCGCTTTTAGATTGTCATTTTTGCTTTTATTATTGGTCATTGGATTTACCTATTGGTTATTTAGTATGCCTAGATGTGGGGGTTGTCCACATCATCTAGGGCCCATTTTTGCACCCACCACTCACCCTTTTTATTTTATTTATCTACTTTTCCATTTATACCCCTACTTATCACCTTGTTTTATGTTATTACAGGAGGGGTATGTTGGTCCTTTCACTTGGAGAATTGCTAGCAAAAGATTATAAATAAAGGGTGGATGAAAGAGAGCCCTAGTTTTTTAAGAAGAATATTTGAGAAAACCTAAGAGGCAAAAGGTAGCCATCTCCCCCTCTCTCTCTACCTTTCTCTCATCTCTCTTTCTCCCTCTCCCACGTCTTTTCACGTTCTCTCTCTCTCTCTACCTCTCTCACGTCTCTCTTTCTCCCTCTCTCACGTTCTCTCTCTCCCCTTATCTCTCTCTCTCTCTCTCTCTCTCTCTCTCTCTCTCTCTCTCTCGCGTTCCCTCTTTCTCTCTCTAGTTCTCTTGATCTCTCTCTTCCTTCACTCGTTTGATCTCCTCTTTCTCTCTATCCCCTTTTTCTACCCTCACTCACTCTCTCATGGCCATTTCACCTCACTTCTTGGAGGCCTTTTGTTGTCCGGTATTTGGAAATGCGATCACGGGCTTCTCCATCATCACCTTGGACCTTTTCTAGTAAGATCTACAAGTGGAAAGGCTGCTGCGTTTTCCAGGTAATATTTTTCTATATTTTCAGCTATGTTACGACCCTTTATCCTTTAGAAATCCTTAGTAACATCCCTAGTTAACTACTTTAGGATATTTTGAGCCTTTGCCATTCTCTCATCAACATTTGGGCCCTAGATCTTTATTTTTGTTTGTGGACAGCAACTTATCAGGGAATAAAGTTAGATGTTTGAACCTTAAAATCCTCTTCTTTTTACATTACTAAAGTTATTTTATGCATTTATGCTTAGGATAGAATGTTTTCCCAATCATGAGTTCTCTTTAAAGCCATTTGTTGACTCTTTAAGTTGCAATTAATCATCTTTTAGTGCTTGTTCATTTAATTTGGGATGTGGATATGCCTATATGAATGTGACAGTTTCGTCCCATTGAGCTCCTAAAATCCTGGTAGTTATTCGCGAGCCTTCGGGTTTGCACCAAAGTGGTATCAGAGCCTAGAGCTCGTAATCTTATTCGTGTCCATGGTCACACGCCATCTCGGCATTCCTTGCATCCATATAGGGTTTAGCTTGTCTAGTGCACACCAAGTGTTCGTTAAAAGTCCTAAAAGAAACCTTCTTTCATTGTGAGTCCTGGTTAGTTTTCCTAGTGCACACCAAATGTTCGGTTAAATTCCTCATAGAGTCTAGATTAGTCAGCCGTGTCATGTAGGGCATCTTTAGGTCATAATGTCAATCTAGGTAAGTTCTTAGTCATCCAGCGTAGAGTTTTGCCTAGTTCCTACATTTCCGATTCGTTTTTCCATGGCACATAGGGCCAACGCTCCTGCACGGGGCCGTGGCCGTGGCCGGGGTCATCTGCAGCCCAGAGGAGCCTAGCAGCAACAAACCCAAGATACACTAGACCAACAGGTTCAGATGATGGCTGCGATGAGTGCAACCTTAGAGAGGATCAATACCCATCTAGGGATACCACCTACAGGGCCAGTCGCTCCTCTTCAACCACAGCTTCCTTTGTCTCCCACTACCACAGGTGGTGAGCATGATCGTCGAGATCCAGATCTAGAGGGTTTCTCAGACGGACTATCAGATCAAGATGATACCTACGATCCAGATGAGGAGCAGGGCCAGTCCCAGGATGGGTCCCACCCACATTTTGAGGATAGATTGGTTAGAGCCTTAGAGCGTTCACTAGATTATGGCGTCAGGGTAGATATCGGGAATTTCCAGGGTCATCTCGATCCCGATGAATTATTCGATTGACTCGAGAGCGTCGATAATTTATTCGAATGGAAAAAGCTCCCCGAGGACAAAAAGGTTAAATTTGTGACCACGAAACTGAGGGGTTCTGCCCTCGTTTTGTGGAAACAAGTGCAAGTCAGGAGAGTTTAGCATGGTAAGCGCAAAGTTGAGACTTGAGAAAAGATGAAAGGAAAAATGAAAAGTAAATACCTCCCAGCCGATTTCAGGTCAGATCTCTACCAGAGATTGTTGGAACTTCGGCAAGGTGCAAGATCCGTGAGGGAATACATAGAGGAATTCCACCTTTTGACCGCTCGCAACAGTATCGTAGAGGATGATGAGCAGGCAGATGCTCGATATGTTCGCAATCTAAAGTACTAGATTCACGATGTCATTTCCTTTCACACTATTCTTACGGTGGACGAGGCTCACGTCTAGGCTTGAAAGCCGAGAAATAGCCCAGCGCTCTCAGAAGCGAGACGCATCTCGATCCCAGCCTAGCTCGTCTGGCCGAGGGACCACAGTCGTTCAACCACCACCCACTCCCCCACCTCAGAGTACGGCTGTGAGGCCCCCTCAGGGTGATACGGGTGCTGGACGTGGACTCCTTGGACCCAGGCCACAGAACGATGCCATTAAATGTTTTAAGTGTGGTGTTATGGGGTCATCGATCAGCAGAGTGCCCACATAGAGCCTTCATTCCTCAGAACACCTTAGCAAAGCCAGTACATGTTGAGGATGAGAAGGAACCTGTGTAGCGATGAGGGTCTCCTCGATGATGTCCCCCTCGAGGATGATACAAGAGAGCATGTGGTTACCCTTGATGGAGACCAGAACTTCGATACACTTATTATTCATTGGGCCATGATATCTCCTAAAATGCCAAATACTGAAAAATGGTTGCGAAGCAACATTTTCCACACTACATGCACATCAGGGGGGAAAGTTTGCACCGTCATTGTTGATAGTAGGAGTACGGAGAATTTGGTTTCCCAGTTGATGCTCGATAGGCTCAAATTAAAGACTGAAAAGCATAATCGACCTTACAACATCGCATGGTTTAAAGGAGGAGCCGAAGTGCCCGTCACACACCGCTGTCTTGTGAACTTTTCCATTGGAAATGTTTACAAAGACGAAGTTTGGTGCGATGTGGCTCCTTTAGAGGTGGGTCATATTCTGCTGGGCCGCCCCTAGCAGTATGATAGAAAGACCTCCCATGACGAGGAGAAGAATACGTACTCCTTTGTGAAAGACGGTATTCACATCACTTTAAGTCCTGCAAATGATCCCCCTAAACCGTCTAAGAATGTGTCAAAACCTCGTGAGTCAGTTAAAGAGGGTGTTTAACCCAAAAGTAAGTCGTTGGCACTATTCCTCACACGTTTTCCGTTTAAGAGCACTCATCAAAGCACAGGCTCTGTCATAGGTTCCTCTGTTATCGAGACTACTAGTAGTCGCAAGTTCAGCATTGTCCTTGATTATAGGTTCCTAGATGTGTTTTGTTTCATGTCCATTTGTGTCGCTAGGGTCCCAAATGTGTCACTTATTTGGAAAATTCTACGGAGCATAATGGATACCAATCTTCAATTCAGTAGTGCTTGCCATCCTCATTTAAATGGTCAAACAGAAGTGGTTAATCGCAACTCAAGTGATTTAGTAACATGTTTAGCTGGCGAGAGACCCCTTCAATGGGATTTGATTCTACCTCAAGCTAATTTTGCATATCATAGTTCTATTATTAGAGCCACAGGTAGATCATCCTTTGAGACTATTTGTGACATTTTCATTCATCACCTACTTGACCATACCCACATCCCTTACTGTAGACGTAGCAGTGTTGAAGCAGAGGATTTTGCTCAGCACATCACTGAGCTACAACAAGAGGTGTTGGAGCGGTTTCTTGCGCGCATTGAGGCATATGAGACAGTCATAGATCAGTATCGCAGAGAGCGGGATTTTAGTACGCATGGTTTGCTGATGATATATTTCCGATGTGAGCGACTTCCGGGCAGAGTAGACTTTTCAGAGCATGGTCCAGGCGACATGCGTACATTACTATTTCGAGTCACTACTTCTTCAGAGGCGCAGATTGATGATACATTTGACATACAGACGATAGGTGCCTACCACGGGACACACGGGCGATATTTTGTTCGATGGTAGGGCCGTTTCCAGCTCGGCGCAGATTTGACTCGACGGAGTCGAGTTCTTCCCGCCCGGGGAGAATTGATGTGATCCGACTGTTGGATCATCATTATTGCGCTTTTGGATTATCATTTTTGCTTTTATTTATCTATTGGTTATTTAGTATGCCTAGATGTGGGGGTTGTCCACATCATCTAGGGCCTATTTTTGCACCCACTACTCACCCTTGTTTTATTTTATTTATCCACTTTTCCATTTATGCCCCTACTTATCACCTTGTTTTATGTTATTACAGGAGGGGTATGTTGGTCCTTTCACTTGGAGAATTGCTAGCAAAAGATTATAAATAAAGGGTGGATGAAAGAGAGCCCTAGTTTTTGAAGAAGAATATTTGAGAAACCCTAAGAGGAAAAAGGTAGCCATCTCCCCCTCTCTCTCTACCTTTCTCTCATCTCTCTTTCTCCCTCTCCCACGTCTTTTCCCTCTCTCATGTTCTCTCTCTCTCTCTCTCTCTCTCTCTCTCTCTCTCTCTCTCTCGTTCTCTTGATCTCTTTCTTTCTTCACTCGTTTGATCTCCTCTTTCTCTCTATCCCCTTTTTCTACTCTCACTCACTCTCTCATGGCCATTTCACCTCCATTCTTGGAGGCCTTTTGCTGTCCGGTATTTGGAAATGCGATCACGGGCTTCTCCATCATCACCTTGGACCTTTGCTAGTAAGATCTACAAGTGGAAGGGCTGCTGCGTTTTCCGGGTAATATTTTTCTATATTTTCAGCCATGTTACGACCCTTTATCCTTTAGAAATCCTTAGTAACATCCCTAGTTAACTACTTTAGGATATTTTGAGCCTTTGCCATTCTCTCATCAACATTTGGGCCCTAGATCTTTATTTTTGTTTGTGGACAGCAACTTATCAGGGAATAAAGTTAGATGTTTGAACCTTAAAATCCTCTTCTTTTTTACATTAATTAAGTTACTTTATGCATTTATGCTTAGGATAGAATGTTTTCCCAATCATGAGTTCTCTTTAAAGCCATTTGTTGACTCTTTAAGTTGCAATTAATCTTCTTTTAGTGCTTGTTCATTTAATTTGGGATGTGGATATGCCAATATGAATGTGACAGTTTGGTCCCATTGAGCTCCTAAAATCCTGGTAGTTATTCGCGAGCCTTTGAGTTTGCACCACCTTTGCTCTGTTTTGTTATGTATTTCACTATGTATTCACCACACCAACTTGAGGGGGAGTGTTGTACCGAGCTAGCTGTGTGTATGAGATGATTATCTTTCTGGTTGTATGGGTTTTATAGTTGTTTGTATGGGTATTGTAGTTTTCTTTGTACCAAGCTAGAGTTCCATAGTATATACACTCCAGCTTGAGGGAGGGTGTTAAGGAGTGTGTGAGGGTAGTTTAGTCATTACTTGTAGTATGAAGGGTAGTGTAGTCTTTGTACAAGGTTGCCCTACTTTGGGCCTATTTATACATTATTTACATGGGAAGACTCATTAGTGGAGACTCTCCATCTCTCCATTCCTATAGTTGTTTGTATGGGTATTGTAGTTTTCTTTGTACCAAGCTGGAGTTCCATAGTATATACACTCCAGCTTAAGGAGGAGTGTTAAGGAGTGTGTGAGCGTAGTTTAGTCATTACTTGTAGATGAAGGGTAGTGTAGTCTTTGTACAAGGTTGCCCTACTTTGGGCCTATTGATACATCATTTACATGGGAAGACTCATTAGTGGAGACTCTCCATCTCTCCATTCCTCTTCTTCTTCCTCTCTTACCTAATCTCATTTCCTAACAAAAACAAAGAAAATTGTATTATAAATGTCAAATTCAATAATAGAAACATTACCATGTAGAAAATTGCATTATTAGGGAAATCAGAAAATTCGAAATACAGTTGGGGTTCTAATAATTACTATTGCCGGGGGCCGTATTTTTCATAAGCTATTAGAGTATTAATTACCAGATATGCATTTGTCTACCTCCCCTACTCCTAGTCAAATGGCCTCCCCTACCCCTAGTCAAATGGCACTTGAAAAAAATTCAACTCTTTGCCCTTGTCCTACCCACGTTTCTCATGCACTAGGCTCTACACTCGATTGCCTGGCAACAAAAAAACCTAGAAACCTCCTATTGCCACTATCAAGCCAAGTCAGGTACTGCTGCCATTCCGCATCTGTCATTGTTGCCACTGCCACACTAGAGTCTATCGGGGGTGAAATCACCACAATGAGTTTTACGAAGAGACTGAAGAATGTTAATTGAATAGCATTATTGTTCACGTGTAGGCACTTTGAACAATTTTTCCTAAAAAGGTACTCTCTTAAGACTCATATCACTGTATTTTTTTTTTAAGTATTAGAAATAAGAGAGTACAAATTATCAGAAGTGGAACAATGTTGGTTCCTGGTCTATGCAATTAGATATAAGAGTTTTTTTTTTTTGAATGATGAGAGATAGAGAATATAAACTTATGAAGCATTAATTATTAGAGCCCCAGCTGTGTACTAGCAAGAAAGAGTGATACTAGGTCATATGGTTCTCCCTCACGAACATTTCCTAGTATATATATGGGATGTGCTAGCGTCCGTCGGAGAAGGCTTTTTGCGGATGGTCTGCTGCTGTGAGAGCAGCCACCTCATGAACGCTGGCAAATCTCTCTCTCTCTCTCTCTCTCTCTCTCTCTCTCTCTCTCTCTCTCTCTCTCTCTCTATATATATATATATATATATATATATATATATATATATAGTCATCCACCAAACATGCTTTACATCTCTCAATTGATCCATCAAAACAAATTTTCATAGACCCAACGACATCCTATAGCCATCTTTCACTCAGGAAGCGAAACAAGAAAAACAAAATCCCGGACACCACACTGCTTTAAGGCTTGTAATTCGTCTAACAGTCTTGTGCCAACAATGCACTGGAGAAAAGTGAAGAGAAAGGCACAAAATGGGTAAAACGTGGACCATACAGACCAGATTCAAGAACCAAATGAAATCACTCACAAAACCCACTAGAAAAGGGGTAAAATCTCCATGAGAGTTCACATAAAAGAAGGTTCCACTACTAGATTCTTAAATTGAATGGAATCCCGTAATTTTTTACCCCAAAAAGGGATTTCAGGGAGAAACTATGGAAAACGCACCTAAGATGTTTAGAAGCAAGACTGGATACTCAGCTCGGATGCCATGTTAAAGTTATCATGAGGACGACAGAATGCTTAGCTCTAATACTATGTTATTATTTTATATATGATATATACGTGTATATACACACACATTCCTGAGAAAAGAATATTGAAAAAATAATTCTAAATGATTAAAATGTCTTATATACATATATACACACATTCATGAGAAAAGAATATTGAAAAAATAATTCAAAATGATTAAAATGTCTGCAACATTTACATAAACCCTCAACAACAAATAATATATAGAAAAAAAATTCTATGAAGATGTTTAATATGATATAATTAACTGTGCACTTTCAAAAAAATGATATAATTCACTGTAACTCTCCAAGGCTTCTACTAACAACAAAGCAGGGATAAAAGTAACATAAAGTATACCAATGTGGCTTTATCAATAAGATCTTCTTCTCCGGAGAAACTTTCTTCAGTATGATGTTCCTGTAAGAGCAGTTATAAGAAATGAAAAAAATGAACTCATTGCACCACCTACATTTCCAATGTGTTACCACAAGTTACACACATTAGTAAATTGTTACAGGTCATAATATTGCTATGGAATTGCTATGACTGGCCTCATTAATGTCCAGATAATACACATTCTCAAGAGATAAGTATCCCACCACCTGCGAAAATAGAAAAGAAACAATGACACGAAACCATCAACAGTTTCAATATAGGACACAACTACGCCAAGAAGTGAGAGCTAGGAAAATGCGACTAACTTTATGTGAAGCGACCCAAGGTAATCTTGGACAAGGTATCCATGACCATGATGGGAGATTAGGATTGATGTCCTTCCACCTTTTAGAAAGGGCTCTGGCAGCAACTACGAAGTCATCTGAAGAGAGAGTTCCATCCCAAGCCCAGGAATTTTGCATGGTATGGTTGATTTAAGGAAAAAACTGTCATAGATTGAACATCCACAGTATCAGGTGATCCATACAAGTTAGGTGAATGAGAAAATCAAGAACCCAAGAATAGGCACCCAAGTTTCTTATTTGCAGATACTGAGTCAAGCTAAAATTCGAGCATATGAATCTCAATGACAGAACATAACAAAGAGATCAAATGTGAAAACAAGTAATGCAACCAAATGAAACATAACTTGGAAAAACCCAACAATCCTTCGATACCAAACTATCCAAGTCTGAATCATCAAAAGTACAATGTTATCCAAAATACAAAATGTATGCATCCTGGGTATGTTATTAAATGTATTATATAAAATTAACAACATGATTACCATACAAGGTGATGTGATTCATACAAGCATTACAATAACAAGAGAATGTGACTTGACATCCAAAAGTGTCAAGCAAACAGTATCTATATGATTAAAGATCATCCAAAGTCATTAAGATATTAAAATTACTACATTCAGAAAATCACAGATTTATTGCAGTTGCAGATACGTCTTTTACACTGTATATATAGGATTAAAGAGTCTACGTAATAAGATCAAAACAAACTAAATAATAAGACAATACAGGTTATGATAATTATTACACAAAAGAGATATTAGGTATCATCAACAAATGGCATGGGTTAATCTGGGAATGCTGTGGATTCATCCTTTACACTTAATACAGCATGATTTAGACAAAAGCATGAGACGCATGACTCAAAAATTAAGAGAGAAAGAAAGGGTTTTGTACCTGACAAACCTTGTTTAACAAATTGATACCATCTTCATGAATCACGAATACCAAATCAGGGTATCATTCATAATTCCAAAGTACGGCCAAGGTGTCACAAATGCATTGTGAATATGTCTCTTTACTTTACATTGAATCACTAGTGCATTTATATATAAATGATAAACTTTACTTAATTTGACAATTTTTGTTTGTTATTTGGTAACCATCTACAGATTATCCAAACCCATTCTTGCAAAAAAATAGAGAATCTCAACCATCAACATAGCTAGAGGCCTATTTACAAGTTACATCCCAGCCATTTATGTTTTTTCACAGAGGCCTATTTAGTATTTACAAGTTACATCCCAACCATTTATGTTTTTTCTCACATTGGGACGCATTGACTTAATATCAATGCTATCTGTATTACCATTTCAAAAAATATCTGTAATTTATTTATCCTTGTAATTTTCAGGAGGAAAATAACCACTTAGAGCTGTTCATGGCTGTCTGAATTCCAAAAAAACCTATCAACCACTTAGAGCTTACATGAATATTCAGGTCGCGTTCGGGGTATATGACAATGCCATAAATAGTAAACATCCATTTAAACATTCAAAATAATCATCCAAAAAACATCTCTTCCTTCTGTAAGCACAATGAGCATTAAATGTTCCTAATATGTAATGGCACTAAGCCTCGTTACACCCTGTCAACTGGCAACCCCTCAAAAGACAAATACTAACTTGGTGGGGCTAAACTCAAATTGAGTTTCCAAGGGCAAAATGGAGCTCTCTACATATTTCCAATAGAAATGAACAAGGCTCAAGCTCCATCTGACTAACATTAGAATGGATACATATTTCTTAGGATTAATGTAAACTGCAGTTACCGCAGAACTAAATAACCCACTCTTGTATACCTACGCCACTTGCTTCAAAGTAGATCCAAAGCTTTTACGCTATCAAATATGCAAAAGACCAATCACCCTGCAAACAGAAACAGAACCATAGATCCACCCTTTTGATCTCATCAATCATCTAACACTCCAATTTCAGGAATTGCCTTAAAACGCCTGAATCTTGCTCTGTGTGATTGACATTTTAATGGGATGGACAAAAACTATTGATGTATTATGTCCAATGCAGGCAGCTAAAGAACTCTGTTTCAGGTAACAACACACAATTAACCATTTCTCTTACTGGTTTATAGGATTTTCATTCTTAAATCCATCCTCTAACACAATTAGAGCAACTGAACTTCAAAACCCCATGTCACACTCGTGCCGATCTCATTCAGCATTCCTAACAGCTGCCATCTCCATCTCCTTCTTTACTTTTTCCCTCTTCAATCTTTCCTGCTCTGCACGCTCCCGTCGCCCTTCAGCCAACATTTCAACAAACTTCTCTTTGATTTCAAGCAGTGGATCTTTCTCAATCAATTCCCCCTTAACATACGCTTCCCTCAACATAGCTGTTTTAATCCCCCCTTTCAAAGACATATAAAAGATCCCCGAATGCCTAGTGAAAACGCTTGAAAAAGCATTCGAAAACCTATACTCCTCGCTGAACTTCCCCAATGTCGGAACAGGCATTCTCTTGAAAATCGAAAGAGAAAGCAACTCATGAAACACACCCACATTCCTCTTCTCCATCTCGGACGATGCTTGATCCAAATGAGACACATCCGAATAAGGCGATATGTATGGAAGCTCAATCCAATCTCTAACCCATTCCCTCATCTCCTTTCTAAGTAAAAACCCGGGAGGGAGACGAACATTAAACGAAGGCCTAACCCTAATCCCAGTCAAATTCGATTCTTCTTCCGCTCTCAATTCAACAACCGATTTCGCGAATTCATCGTTCCAAAAAACCAATTCCAAGAACGATTTTCCCTCTCCAGGACTACCCACAATCCGAAAATAATCCGAATATTTCGGTACTAAATTACATAAGAAATCATCAGGGAACCCAAAATCCCTCTTCACATGTACTAATTTATCAGCACTAACAACTCTATTCTTTGACATCATCAACAATTTACACAATTTAGCAACTAAAAGACTCTCATTCTCTTGTTTAATCCGATTTTCTTCATCGAGAAATCGTTGTAATCTATTGCTAACTCTAAGGAAAGGGACTGGTTGTGTTTTGGGTTTGATTTGATCGAGATAAAGATCGAATAAACCTGGGTTTCGATTGAGAAAAGTTCTGATTTTGATGGGGAGTCTTAATCTTTCTCTTCTTTTTTCAAGATATCGGAGAGGGATTACTTGTCTGGGTTCGTTTAAGACTTCTTTAACAACTTTGGAGCAGAGTTTCCATTGTTTATCGTTCTCGATTGCGTCATCTAATCGAGGGTCTTTTCTCCAGATTACTTTGAGGCTTGAAACTGGAGCAGATTGGGTGAGAGAAGTAAGACTGGAATCTATACATGTTGGGGATTTAGGGTTTGAAATTGAAGCTAAATTGGTTAGAGAAACATTAGGGTTTTTGAAATGGGATAGAGTTCGGTTCAGAGGCATACCTTGGGTTTTGGTATTTTGGATTCGATTGATAGAGGAGGAGAAGGAAATGGTGGAAGATGACGAGATGAGTAGCAAAATACCGCAGAAATAATTTTTGGGAAAAGTTTGGAAAGGAAAAATATTTCTAAAATTTCTTACCTTTTTTAACATGGAAAAAAGTAGGGCTGCAACTGGTCAGGCGGGTCAGGTTTTTTTAGAACCCTACCCTACTCGGGTTGGGTTTAGTTTCCTTTTATAAAACCCTAGATTCATAAACCTAACCATAGTTTCTCAGGTTGGTTCGGGTCGGGTTGGGATGACTAATTTCAAATAGGGAAATGATATATGCGCCAAGCTGTTTCGATAAACAGGCGCTCCACTTGTTTGTCGTGTAGTATTTAAAGGGATTTTAGAGGATATTACGGTTCTCAAAAAGCTATTTAAACCCTTTAAATACTACACGACAAACAAGTGGAGCGCTTGTTTATCGGAACACCTTGGCGCAGATATCATTTCCCTTTCAAATATTGTAGAAAACCATAAATTTTCACACCAAAAATCTCTAGATTTATATCATCAAGCGCATGAATTTAAGAATGAAACTATTTTTTCGCATCACAAACATGATAAACCCAATGAAAATGATTACATCAATTAATTAGAAAATAATTTGCCATGGTATCCAAGAGATATTTAATAAAGTCATACTGCACCTATAAGAGTCAAGTCAGGTTTCAGGTTTTTTCCTTTAAACTCTAGCCTACCCAAGCTTGAGTTGGGTTTTTCAACCTTAAACCCTAGCCAACCCAAGACCCATGATTTCTAAACCTGACCCGGGTTATTTTCGGTTCGGGTCGATGCGGTCCGGTTGCACCCCTAGGAAAAAGGTAACTCAACCATATTCAATTTTTATTCAGAGGGGCCTTCAATTTATGATGATATCCCTCTAAACCAATCCCAATGGAAAGGTAGGAAAAATTGGATTGGTAAGTAATACCTAAACATAATTATTTTATTTTCCTCTAAAATGTGGAAAGAAAAGTTTTTCTGAGAAAAAACTTCCATCAGATAAGTTTTTCTTGCAATCCAAACAAAGCCTTAGAAAAGAAACTAAAACCCAGTAATTATGAATCCATTTTCAGGGGCAAAAGCAAAGGTACTAAATAAGGGTGTCAATTTTGGCTCGGGCTCGGAAGCTCGCTCGAGCTCAGCTCGAATCCTTAATGACCCGAGCCGAGCCGAGCCCGAGCTAGGCCAGGCTCGGCTCGTTAAGAATTTAATATATTTAAATATATATTATATATTAATTTATATACTAAAAGGGTTGTCCAGGGAGTGAAAGGGGGAGGCAAAATATGTCACTTCTTTTTTGGTACCCCATTTGTTACTTGGACCACCCCCGTGGTGTAAAAAGAGTAGTCAAATTACACTAGATAGGGCTGTCCATGGAAGATGGCGGGTGTGAACTTATCATTGACCTTAATATAACCCAAGCTCGGTAAGGCTTGCGAGCCTGGCCGAGCCGAGCCAGAGTTGAGCTTTTGAGCTTAACGAGCCGAGCCGAATTGGGCCAAGCTCGGCTCGGCTCGGTTCGTTTACACCCCTAGTACTAAATTCACCGTAAAAAAAGGCATCACACTATCATGATTTCTTTCAGCTTTGGGGCCCACATCTACGTCTTGACTCTTTATCTATCATTGACCCCCCCTTAATTAGACGATTCTCATTTAATAAGATGGACGGCACAGCTAGATCAACGGTTCAGATTAAGGGACAACATGAGGCCTAGTAACTGAAGTGCATGATTTGGATGGACCCACACTTTTCCTTAGCAATTGGGAAATGAGTTATTCGTCCCCTTTTCTTTCCCCGGACACACTCTCCTAGTAACCAATCATAAAATCCCAATACATAAGGCACGGGGAAGAAAAGGGAGTGAATACATAACTTCCATATTTATCGGGCAAACAAAAGTGCTCATTGGTTTACCCCCATCTATCTGAATGATTGGTCTCAACTCTGGAGGAAGAATCGGTAATAGAGACAAAACCATCCATTCTGGTTCTACATTTGTTCAAATAAAATGCTTAGCTAATTCCATGTGTCTAACCTAAAAATCCTTTCTTCGTCCAACTTTTCTATCTTCCCATTCATTTCCAGTATACCCTTCTTCCCCTAATTCCTTCCATTCCACCAATGAATGATCTGTAATAATTTGCAAATCTGGATCGGCTAATTGTTCTCTGATAGCAATTGCTCCAGTAGAGATTTCTCGATTTCGAAATGTATCGAAGCCTTGGGTAGTAAAATAAAGTGGGATGCTATATTTCCGGAATTGTATTTCACATTCAAATGAACCTCATAAATTGTAAGAAAGTCGGTTTTTTAACTATGGGCCTAGCAAAAGAAAAATTGGGATAGGTTCTTATAGGATCCCCCCTTAAAAACCGGACATGAAGGTTTCCTCTCGTCCGGCTCAAGTAGTTACACCAAATAAATATATAAAGGAGGTCTCACTTTCAAATTTTGTTCTAGAAACCCCATAAAAGTCTACTTCTTTTGCACTGAAAAACTATGCTAGCTCAGAATGTTTCGATTGTAGGAATTTTATGGAAAAAGATTGGAAAGGAAAAATATTTCTAAAATTTCTTATTTTTGTAGTTACAAAAGAAAAGATAACTTCAACAAACCTTAATCAATTTTACTTAGAGATAATATTCCTCTAAATTAACCATATATCATTTCCCCTCTAAATTGTGGAGGAAAAAAATATATGAAGGAAAAAGGACCGAGTGGCTGCAGGATTGGGAAAAAGAAAGGGAAACCCTAGAAATATTTTGAAAGACCTTAACGGTCGTCACCCTCAAAACACATGCCCTCAGTCTTCTTACATCCACACTCTTTGGCGGGAAAACCCTCTAACTTAAATTTAAATTTTCTCCACGCTTTCCCATCACAATACCACTTCCCAATCCTCACATTCTCCATAGACATAGACTGGAAAATGCAGAAGGAAACAAAGAAGAATAAGAAGCGGACGAGAGAAGTGAAAAGGGTTTGCAATGGAGTTGACAAAGACATTGAGGATTTCTCTCTGGGAGAAACCCTAAAAATTAGGGCTTCTATGCTTCATTGGTACTATGAAAACCAGAGGGTTTTGCCCTGGAGAATAAACCAACATGAAGAAAAGGAGGAAATTGAAGAGGAAGGAATGGAGGCTCGTGCTTATGAGGTATGGGTTTCGGAAGTGATGTTACAACAGACTAGGGTTTCGACTGTTATTGATTATTACAACCGTTGGATGGAGAAATGGCCGACCGTCGGTCATCTCGCTAGGGCTACTCAAGAGGTATAGAATTTAATCTCTTCTTTAACTATCAGCCGTATCCTACAAAAGCTTCTCAATTTTTTTTCTTTTAATCATTTGGTAGTTCAGTTTGAAGGAAAGCAAAGGTTAGAAACTCAAAACTTGAGAACTGTTCTTTGTGGAACAAACCAATTACTCCAAAAGGTTAAGTTGTTAGAGTTGTGTGTTATTTAATCATTTACGGTTTTTCTATGACACTTGTTAAGGTGCATTGGAAACATAATTTTACACATTTTTCCAATGAAAAAGTCTCAAAGCATTTGTAAAAATCTCAAAACACGTGTAAAATTATGTTTCCAATGACCCAATCATTTATCCTTCAACACTCCCCCTTAAGTGTGTCCCACTCATGCATGGCCCCTCCCTTTTGGGTTGGTCGTACACATGAATTTTTAATATCAAGAAGTTGTTGGGTTTTGAACCCAGGACCTGCTTTGAAGCAATAGCTCTGATACCATGTGAAACAACCAATTACTCCAAAAGCTTAAGCTAGAGTTGGTGTTATTTATGCATTTACACTTTACATTCTCAATTGGGTACTCATATAAATTCATCAGGTCGACTCATCTGGGTCTTTTTGAGCTCCTTGTTTCTTTCAAGAACGTTGCAAAGCAATTGATCCTCTGTTATGTGAAATTTTCAGCTTATATTTTGAGTTATGATTCAATTTCCTGAAATTTAGACCCAATTTTAGACTAAGTTGTATCAAGATTGACTTGTAAGGACAACTCAACTCAAACCAGGAAAGTTGAGCTGCATCCACCTAAGCTTAGGGGTTGACTTCTCCAC
Organism: Tasmannia lanceolata; assembly: GCF_043159265.1. Taxonomy (NCBI): domain Eukaryota; kingdom Viridiplantae; phylum Streptophyta; class Magnoliopsida; order Canellales; family Winteraceae; genus Tasmannia; species Tasmannia lanceolata. The sequence goes on from NW_027518714.1 coordinate 17,564,293, forward strand.
TTTCTAAACTATGGTACTAAAAGTCATGCGATATTCATAAATCTGAAAGAAATAAATGATACCTTTTCTTTGGGGCAGAATTAAAAAAAAGAAGAAGAGAGTAAGAGCTCATCCTATATTAGAAGGGTGGGAGATGTTTGTTGGTTATGATTGTTGTATACTCATTTTTGGATTCTAAAATACGGGCCATTTTGCATTATGCAGGAGGTCAATGAGATGTGGGCTGGATTGGGCTACTACAGACGTGCCCGGTTTCTGTTAGAGGTACATCTGAAATGCCATTTTCCCTTCTGATTACCTGCAAAATTTTCTTCTTCACACTTAAATTGAATCTCATGCACCTTGTTTTCAATCCCACATCAATACTACCTTATTCATCTCAGATGTTACCTCTACTATTTTGGTTCTCTCTCTGCTTCTATCAGCTTCCTGGACCATGCATCTATTGAATTTACAACATATACTTCATATATCTGCATGTAAAGAACCTTGATGCTGGATCCACTAAGATATGGCAAGAGATGAGAACATATAAGTGGAACCTTATTTTTCCTATGCAACTTACTCATACGTACTGGATTGTGCTGGTCAGGGAGCAAAGTCAATTGTTGATGGAGGTGAATTTCCTAAAACAGTTTCTGCTCTCCGGAGGGTTCGGGGAATAGGAGATTACACAGCTGGGGCTATCGCCTCCATAGCTTTCAAGGAGGTGTGTAATTAATCAGCTTTCTATATTCCAGGTGGAGAACATGAACTCCTTCTATGCTTCTTTTTTTTGTGATTTCAGGCCATGCCCGTGGTTGATGGAAATGTAATTAGGGTGATAGCTAGACTTAAGGCCATTACTGCAAATCCAAAGGAGTCAGCGACTGTCCAGATCTTCTGGTGAGCTTGTGGGCATCATATGACAACTTAGAAATCCTTTTTCATTTTTATTTCAAAATTTTTCTTGGGCAGATTCTGTAGAGCTGCCAAAGGCCCAAAACTACAACTAGCGAAAATGACAATACAATGAAAAAAGTGCCCTTAAATTTGTTTTACCTTTCTGGTTATTTGACTCTTTGTAGCTGCCCAGTCTTTAGTCTTTGTTTCCCTAAATCTTTTTGATTGAACAAATTTTGTTTTTTATTTGATAATCTATTTCTTGTATTCACTCAATATATTTCTTTTCGAGAGAGTTCATGTAAAGTTGGTCATCTTCTCAGAAGGTAGATGTTTAGTAATCTTTAGTTTATTGGATTGCTAACTAAAATTTCATAAGATGATACATGAGACAAATGACAGAGATAACAATATTATGTTATAATTTATCACTATCATCATTTCAAATATCAGAGGCACGAGCCTTGATAACTTTCTTGTCTTTTATATATACTTCTTTTCTTTGTTTAGGAAGCTAGCAGGGCAACTGGTCGATCCTTCTAGACCCGGAGATTTTAACCAGGCTCTCATGGAACTTGGGGCAACCATATGCACTCCAACAAGCCCAAGTTGTTCTTCATGCCCCATTTCCGATCAGTGCCAAGCACTTTCTATCTCCAGAAACTCTGAGTTGGTACAGGTCACAGATTATCCAACAAAGGTGGCAAAAGTTAAACAAAGGCATGACTTTGCCGCTGTCTGTGTCATTGAGATAACTAAAGATCAGGTTCCAAATGTTTTGAAGGCAAGCAATAAAAACAATGTTTTCCTTCTCATAAAAAGGCCAGAAAAAGGGCTACTCGCAGGCCTGTGGGAGTTCCCATCAGTTCTGTTGGAGAAAGAAGAAAATGATTTGAGCTTGAGAAGAGAAGTAATAGATCAGTTTTTAAAGGAGTCATTTAAGCTTGACATCAGAGAAAAAAACTGTGTAATTTTGAGAGAGGATATTGGGGAGTATGTTCACATTTTCACTCACATTCGACTTCGAATGTATGTTGAGCTGTTGGTTTTAAGTCTGAAAGGTTCGAAACCACTTGGAAACTATTTTCCTATGAGAATTATCTGGTTTGATTTGATTTTCTTGTTAATGTTATCTTTGTTATTACACTTGCTTCATTATCTCATTACTTTGGTTTTTTGTTGTCGTGAAGGTGGGGTAAATGTCTTGAATGGGAACGAGGACCAAAGGACAATGTCGTGGAAATGTGTTGATGAAAATTCCATCAAGAGCATGGGATTGACATCTGGAGTAAGAAAGGTATTCATATGCATGCACAAGTGTTATTAGTAGGCTTTACAATTCATGGTTCGACTTGATTCCTATTAGACACAATTATAAATGAGTTGCCAGTCACCATCGAATTTGGAATATTTAAAGTTAATGGTATTAAAGTTAGCGTTGCTTACGGATTGAAAACAGCTGAGATTTGCTTCTCTCAATGCTTGACTGTTGTGTATACTATGCACAGTTTAGTACTAAACAGAAATTTTAGAGTATTATGCATCGACTATTAAACAGAAATTTTAGTGAGTATTATGCAACCAATGAAAATTGATATGGATTGTTAGAATCTAGTTTATTTGGTCTCATCTTATATTTCATATTTTCAAATATTTCTTATGCTTTACCCAATTGTCAGTGAAAACCATTGTTGCCTGGTTCGCTACCCATTAAATTGTTGTGTGAATCGAAATGATAGGAATCCGTTAGAAATATGGTTTGCATGTAAGTCACTTGAATGAACAAATTGCAACGGGTAACACGACAACAGGTCGCTAATAGCTTTAGTTTGAGGTAGTTGCTTTGATGTTAGTTTTAGTTTTTTGTTCTTTTTACCACATGCCAGGGTAAGGGGAAAACCATAGAGATTTCTAATACAATTACTTTTCTCCTTGAAACCACCTCCCATTTTCCATTCCCTCTCCTATTCTCGTTCTACTATTTAATGAGTTTGTTGTATTGTGGGTTACACAGATACACAAAAACTACTATCTAATGCTAATGCTTCTAGAAGTAAATTTACTTCTAGTATTATTTCAATCTCCAAAATCTACCAAGTTATTTAAAGATAATAAATCAAACTCATTATATGTGTGGAAAGGTAACAAACTTTATTAAGATGACAAGAACTGGATAACGACAACAGGGTCGAGGCGTCTAAATAGAAATTTCTATGTGTATTATCCAGAAATTTGAGATAGATGGTTAAAATCTAGTTTACTTGGTGATATCTTATTTTTCATATTTCCAAACATTTCTTATGGTTTACTCATTTACCCAAACATTTATATCCCCAATTTGAAACAGAAAGCTGCAAGATATCACAAACTCTTTCATAGCTAGGACTTGTGATGATTTTTAACCCACGCAAGTATAGGTAGTGGTCGTCTTGGAGAGCTTACTTTTTGAACATCTTCTTGTTTCTTTCTGTTTCTGTTTTCACCTTCGATTCTCCATATTGTTATCCTATTTGTGATTTGGATCCCCACTGACTTGCACCATAAAAACTCTTCCCAATGCAGGTTTATAATATGATCCAGGATTTTAAGCAGAGCAAACTGCTGATGAAGACCAAAAGAGCAACAAGGAAAAATGTTTAGAGATTAAGTTGATGAGCTAGATCTTTAAATTCATTTTGTTTTATTCAGTAATTTATATCTGATCTGAAGTTCATTGTACAATTTTGTAAGTACAATATACGTTTGGCGGTTCAGGCTTTGAGCTGCCTCTTATATCCATAATCTATTGTTCCTTTTCTTTCAACTGAATTCCCATACAACCTTCATTAACTAAAAGCCTCCTTTGCCGTACAAAAAAAAAGTGCTATGGTTTGAGCATGTTTCTGGATCTTGGTAATTGATCTTTGATTCTTTGTTTAGCGTATTTGGGACCTAAAGTGGCAGTTTGAAAAATTTTCAGTTCCCTGCCAAATTTCTTTTGTTTCAAATTGGATTCATCGATACCATAGTAAGAACATATTCAGTTGTTCGCGCTACAGTTTGGCAGAACAGAAACTTTGCAATGAAAAAACCCGATGCTTTATTAGTATAAAAGTTTATTTCACCAAGAAAATTCATTGTATTTCAAAGCTAGTTGTGTTCTTTAGAAGGATTTGAAAACAAATGACGCACCCAGTAGCACACACGGCATGAACCAACAGCGACATCACCTAAACATAAATCGATTCCAAGCACTGTCTAGGATGTGAAGAAAAGCTAACTCCTATTTGATATAGAGAGAAATTATATGATAAGTCTCTCTAGATTCAATGAGCCAGTATCACTATTAGAAGACTTTTATCAAGTGCAGGGGCACTTGACTATAGAACTTCAATCATGCTCAATGTGAAGCCTTTTTTTTTGTAAGGAAGGGGCTACGGATTAGATTGATGTACAACAAACCATGGGATGCCTATGACCATAATGCAGATTAGCCGTCAAACAAGTGGAGCTTTAGTAACAGATCCCAAATTGTGATGATTTATTCTCTTAAAGTTAGCATCATCAGGAACATATGCACGTCAACATAAAAAAGCAGAGAAGATTATGAATTATCTTACACCAAGGCAAGTCACTTCTTTCATCCATTATCAAAAGTCAGTCGCCAATTGGCTTTCCACAAAATTTCCAGGAATTTCGCGGAAAGGCATTTGATGGCTGACTTTTGCATGAGAGAACAGGCACATAGGCTCACTTTTCAGCAGATTTTGTCTTATCCATTTAACTCATCTGAGGTGGCTGTTCTCTCCTGCAAAAGTGAGCGGCAATATGACTTTCTGCGAAATTTCCTAGCAAATCCCAAATGGCTACTGATACTGGCACTACCATGTTTTAATAATTGCACAAACTCACCTTATCTTCTCTGTTTTAATTGGCTTCCAATAGCTTTTTGGAAATGTAAGACAAGTTGAGTTTGTGCAATTATTAAAACATGTTAGTGCCAATATCAGTATCCAAAAATAACGATAAGAGAGACTACGAATAGTAAGTTAGTAAAAGCGGGGCGGATGGGAAATTTCTGGGAGCGAATTATCATCTTCCAGTGCTTTATCCTTCTTGACTCAATTTTTTATGTGCTTGAAATTGAAAGAGTTCTTTTCTCCCCATTTATTCTCACAAAACGAGTACTCCAATGTTAGCCTTTGAATTTCTTTATTTCTTCATATCTTCTCAAAACGGTGGAATCCCTTTGTGGGTTGCTTGTTCTTCCTCAAGAAACTGTTGAATCAATTTGTGGGTAAGAGTTTATCTTTCATCTCTTTCTGAATTTCTATCTTTATTTGCGAAATGAAAGGGATTTTTAGCACAGTTGCAACCCAGGGTTACTTGCAACCTCTAAATTTTAGTACAAAAACTGTTCAAACCTTTCCAAGTATAAGAATAAGAACTGGGTTTTCTAATGGGGAACCCCACTTTGGTTTTACTAAAATATGTCCAAGGATTAGTAAAACCAGGCTCAGAAATTTCTCTGTGGTTGTAAAAAGTGTTGAAGATAAACAAGAACTTGATAATGATTGGGAAACAGAGTTCTTGGGGGAGATTGATCCATTGGGTTTCCAACCCACAAAGAAGAGAACCCGTTTAAAATCGAAATTCATTGAGGACACTGATGGAATGGATTGGTGCGTTAGGGCGAGGAAAATTGCTTTGAAATCAATGGAAGCGCGGGGTTTGACTCGTACCATGGAAGATTTGATAACTGTAAAGAAGAAGAACAAGAAGAAAAAGAGCAATAAGGAGATAACTAATAAGAAAACGAAGAAATCAGATAAATCGAAAATGAATGAAATTGAGTATGTTTCTGAAGAAATTGACTTAGAGGAGTTGAACTCTATGAACTCTATGGATGGTAGTAATAGTAGTGATCTTAGAGAGACAATTAGCTTGATGGGAGATGGTGTTTTTGAAGAAAGAAAAGAGCAAATGAGAGAGGCTTTCATACAAAAACTTTCTCAATTCTCGGGACCTTCGGATAGGAAAAAAGAGATCAATTTAAACAAAGCACTTTTAGATGCGCAGACCGCGGACGATGTACTAGAAGTAGCCACGGATATAATCTCTGCGGTTGGGAAAGGGTTGAATCCTTCTCCTCTCTCCCCCTTGAATATAGCAACTTCCCTTCATAGGATTGCGAAAAACATGGAAAAAGTGTCTATGATGAAGAGTCATAGGTTAGTGTTTGCTCGTCAAAGAGAAATGTCGATGCTTGTGGGTATTGCAATGGCAGCCCTGCCTGAGTGCTCTCCTCAGGGTATATCGAATATTGCGTGGGCACTGTCAAAAATAGGCGGGGAGCTTCTTTATTTATCAGAGATGGATAGAATTGCTGAGGTGGCAATGACCAAGGTTGGGGAGTTCAACTCGCAAAATGTTGCTAATATTGCGGGTGCATTTGCTTCGATGCAGCACTCCGCACCAGAGCTCTTTTCAGAGCTGTCAAAGAGGGGATCCACAATTATTACTACTTTTCGAGAGCAAGAACTGACTCAAGTCTTATGGGCATTTGCTTCTCTATATGAGAATGCAGACCCCTTACTTGACTCACTTGACAATGCTTTCCAAGATGTGGGGAATCTCAAATGTGGGGTAGAAGAGACATCAAGCGCCTTGGAGAACTCATTTGGAGATCCTGGCCTTTTAGGTTCCGATGAAAGAGGTGTACAAATGATTGAAGGTCTTGTTTCAGAAATGTCTTTTGATGCCCCAAAACTCAATTTCAAAAGAAATCAGCTCGGAAGTATAGCCTGGTCTTATGCCGTTCTTGGGCAAATGGACCGTCTTTTCTTCTCCCATGTGTGGACAACTTTGAGTCATTTTGAAGAGCAAAGGATTTCAGAGCAGTATAGAGAGGACATGATGTTTGCTTCACAGGTTTACATAGCAAACCAGTGCTTGAAACTTGAATACCCTCATCTTGGTTTATCACTTAAGAATGATATCGAGGAAAAAATTGCATTTGCGGGAAAAACTAAGAGGTTTAATCAAAAGATAACTTCTTCATTTCAAAAGGAGGTGGCACGCCTTCTCATTAGCACAGGCCTTGAGTGGATAAGAGAATATGTAGTTGAAGGATATACTTTGGATGCAGTATTGGTTGATAGAAAGCTTGCTTTGGAGATTGATGGACCAACTCATTTCTCGAGGAATTCAGGTGTCTCTTATATACCCATGTCTTGAAACTTTCCAATGCATTAATGTTCCTTAGATCTTACAAATCATTGAGAAATCCACAAATGTTTCTCTGCAGGGACGCCTTTGGGTCACACGATGCTGAAACGTCGCTATATTACTGCTGCTGGTTGGAAACTTGTTTCTCTGTCTCACCAAGAGGTGAGATATTGCGTAGACACTTGAACTTTTTCTCCCCTTAACTTATCAGCTAAAAATCTTCTGAATTTATGTATCCAAGGGTTCAAGTAATGAGTCCAAACATAATTTTTTATGAGATTGATGAGTTTTTCATTGGCTTGGTCTAATTAATATCTGAAATCTAAAGACCAATAAATGCATTTGCAAGCACATAGACACATGTATAGAAGTTTGTTGCCATATATAATTTTTGGCTGCCACATGCTGTCTCTCTCTCTCTGTTTCATTTTATATAGTGATCAGTTACTTCAGGACTCGGACTGATATATTTTGAACCAAAACCGATAGTGGAAATTTCCATGTAAAAAGGTTTCATAGTTTCAGGAGTGCTACATGTAATGAATTATTAGGGATCCTTACAATCTTTCAACTTATAACTAAACTCTAGGGAGCCTACGGCGTTTTTCCAATATATTGGATGGATAGTTTTGAAGATTGAAGGAGTTTGTATGCTTAAAGTCAAGGCTTTGCTTCTTAGTCAACAAGATAAAGATTTTAGATGGTAATCTAAGATTGAGTTTTGTCAGACTTCCTAGCCTTGAAATGAAGAAAAACATTGTAAGAAAGGTGTAAGAAAGTGGTGATACACCTTAAGAACTGTCGAGATAGGGGGATTGGTACCCACACTCAAATTCAATCTTGCAGTGACTTTGAGTAACATAGGAGTGCCCCTGATGCAAATCAAGGGGAAGGTCTGAAGCCCCATCAACTCTGAAAAACCAGAAAAGCAGGTTGCGATACCATTTACCATAACAAATGCACTCGAATAACTTATAGAATTGATTTCCACCTGAAATATCAGTTATTAGAGGGCCTACTATAATGACCTTGTTTTGGGTTCTAGAAGTTTGTATAAGGCTGGGATTTATTTCTAGAAATTAGTAGGAGTCTTAGTGATACAGCAGTGGACCCAAAGTCATCAATGTGTTTCAAAGGTGACGCAAACACTAGGAATTGAGGCTGATGGATGGTGACGAGTATTTGATTTCAGATTTTAATCATTAGGGAGTTTTCTATATCCTTTTATTTCGTTTATTATCACCTCTATGAAATTTAGGGGCATATTAGTCTTCTCCTAATATTGTAAAAGGGGGGATTAAGTGAGATCATGGAGAAGAATTTCCTCACTTAAAAAAATGTGAATAGTGAAGTTTAAAGAAGGTAAGTCAGCTAGTGATCTGTTTTCCCTCTCTTTCTTTGGCTACTTGTTTGCCAATTTCTTTAAATAAATCGCATCATTCTTGTGCTGGTTTTACTTTCTTTTTCTATTTGTCTTGGCTGCGTCAAATTTTTGACATAAAGCAAGGTTTCGTTTCCTCTTGCTCAGACCATGAAAACTCAAGGAAGTGTAGGATGATCTATTTTTAGATATTTATCAGCAAGTGACTGCCCTATCGCATGAGATTGAAGCCTTGCATATGGAGTAATCTTGTGATGGTTGTGTACTGAGAAACACTCGGTTGTTATAACCTGAGGATGTACGAGAAGGCGACTTGCGTGAAGAAGAGCATTCATATGACTTTTTTTTGGAAGGCGGGACTTTAATTGTTTTTATGAGGATGATGAAGGGCAGCACAAACCCATGGTTTTAAATTTTCTCCAAAATCGATATGAAACAACCTAAATGTTTACGTTTCCATCCCACCGAAATGCATACTGAAACCAAAATCGTAAGTTTAGGTATATTATATCAGTATAGGTTATAAATTGCATGTGAAATGCAGTGTATGTATTATGCATTAATATTTATATGAACTAAGTGTGAAATGTGTTATACTGAATTATCAGACATGTGCTACAGTGCATATCACTAGGTGTTCGATGTTGTTTAACCATTATGGATGTCTATCTTGCTTATGTGATGGTTTATAAGTGTGTATTTGTGCTTATTCTAGTATTTTCTGAATTTCAGCTTGAAAATCTATCATTCATATATGTTTCCATACATTTCCATGATTTTACAAGATTTCCACGAAAATTTCCAACCGAACCCGATACCTTTATGTTTCCATGACGATCAGAGCCAAAATCAAAATTTAAAACCTTGCATAACCTAGGGCTCGTGTTGAGGGGAGTGGAAGAAGAGGACCAGCACCTCAAAATCGCAAAGGGGTCCAAACAAGAGGTTGTACCATGATTATGAAAAAAGGGGTGAAGCTCAATCCGCCGAAGTTCAATGGTAGAATGCATCCGAAGACTTCCCTCATCTGGGTGACGAGTGTGGATAGTTTTTTTGAATGGTAATATGGATAGTTTTTTTATTAGTGGAAATATATGCTAGTTGATCGTAAGGTGGCTCTTATTAAATCAAAATTTAAAGGCGTTGCGGCTATATGGTGGCAGCATTTGGTGGAGTCCTGGTCTTTGGTAGGGAAACTGAGGATACGAACTTGAGAGTAGATGAAGATAGAAATTTTCAGAATTTTTTTTACCTGTCGACTACATGATAAATCTGTTTGAGAGAAGGATATGGCAATGGATGAATACAAAGATGTATTCAACAACCTATGTTTGCGCAACGGGTTGGTTGAATTTGAAGATATTGCAGTTTCTTAGTATTTATTAGGATTGAAGATACAAATGAGGAATCATTTGGTAGTTACCCAAGTGTGGATTATTGACGAGGTGTATCGGCTTGCCTTACAGGTAGAAGAATGTCTCAAAAAAAAAAAATCATCAATTAACCGTAGAGGAGTGTTGACTAACGGTAGGAATTAAGGTTGGTCAAGCAGTTCCAATAATTATTAATCTGTCAGGAAAGATCCAGAGATATAAAGTGGTGATCTTTATCCAGGGAGAGATTTGGGGGGTTCAAATAGCGTTGCTACTCGTGTGGTGCATCTGATCACATGCCGTTAGAATATATGTCTCTCATCAAAGTTTTAGCATGTTAGGAATTTTAATCCTTCAGAGTTGAAAATTTGTAGAAATTGCTGTTCACATTATTGTTCATGGTACTACGCACAGACTTGGTTTTTTCTTCTTCTTCTAGTGGTTGTACAAACAGTTCTAGGGCTTATTATATCTTTTTTCTGCTTCTTTTATACTTGAATTTTGGTGACAATTGTTTGTTATGTACATCTTTTTACATCAAATTGGTATCAAAGCCATTTTCGTTCCATATTTTCATGGATTTGATATTGCGGGATCTTGTTGAGCTTCCGGATCAAAATGATGCATCGGGGGTTGTGGAATGATTAAATCAACATGAAATTGGGGGTGAGAAGAATTCCTTCAACTTCATCAAGTTATTGAGCTAGGCTTACGAGATTTGAGAATGATGTTGCAGCCTTCGAGGAATATACTAGCAAATTGAGGAATATGGAGTTTTTTGGCGATATGACCTTTAGTGTTCAAAATGAACCTGGAGACGTACTTTGAAATCAAGTTTCATGTGAAGAGTCACTAGACAGGGACACTTTGCTCATAATTTTCATGTCCTTAATCAATGTAGTGAAGATTTCCAACATGCATAATATAGATGGAAGATTTCCAAATTGAAGGTCGAGAAAATTATGTGGATTTTACAAAATGAGTCTAATTACAATGGATATTCTGATGATTAGCATGATCAAGACACGGTAGACGGCTTTGACTACTGTGCGGAAGAAAAAATTAATGACGACCAAAGGGACGAAAGGACCAAATTGCATATGAATATTTAGTAAAGAATGAGTAATATATTGAAGGAAAAAATTATAAAGAAGAATAATTTGAAGAGCATATTCAAGAATATAAGAAGAAGTAGCCTTATACATAAATCAAGAAATGGAAGATTGTTGAAGTATAAAAGATAAATAATGCCTTTCTCCAACAGCTTAAGCTTTTGGAGAAGTTGGTAAGTTAACATGGTATCAGAGCCAAAGGTCTCGAGTTCAAACCTCCCGGATAGCAAAAATCCACATGCGATGGTCGGCCCAAAGTGGGACCACATGTGCCACGTGTTTGCCAAGTGGGCCACACGTGCGGGGGAGTGTTGAAGTATAAAAGATAAATAACGCCTTTCTCCAACAGCTTAAGCTTTTGGAGAAGTTGGTAAGTTAACAAAGATGATGAATTTGAAGATATTGCAGAATATCATTTTTAATGCTACTATTTACCTTCTCTCTAAATAACGACATTGATTATTATGGTCGGAAGAATCAAAGTTTTGGAGTTATATTATTAACGTAAAAGTTTTGAAGATGTTAGCTTTAACAATTCTACTAATTCTTGCCTATAAGAAGTTGTATTATTCTGAAAATTTGAGAACAAAAGATTCTGGATGGAGGGCTTGTTAAAGTACATAAGTATATTCTAAGTACTTGATTTGACAGAAGGGATTTCCCTAGTATGTTTTGACAAATGCGCAAGTGTTGAAATTTTTCTAACGCTGGAGTAAATTGAGATGGGAGTGCTTCGACAGTTAGTACTGTTAGAAGTGTTCTACTCGAGAATAAGTTCCTCTCAAAGGGAAGGAATGATGACAACCCTCGCAAATTCCATCTTGTCATCAATAGAGCCCACCAATGATCTAATTGTAACAAAACCTAGGGCGATCTTATATTTTGTTTTACAAAACCAAGAGATCTTATCTTTTTTATAGATAAGTAATCGTTATTTTTACTTGAATTTTTGGAAGCTGGTATAAGGGTTTTGAAGAGCCCATACAGATTCACATTCCTTTTATGTTGGGTAAAAATTGTAACTTTGATTTTTTTTTTTGAAATGATACTTTGATTTGGGTTTGAGAAGCTTCTTTGGGACTAAAGGTATTGCTCAAAGTTGGTAGCAATCTTAGATTATTAGTCTCATAAGGATTAATATTTAAGGAGTTTTAGTTCTGCAAAATTGTAACTTCTATGGTGATTCCTATTCATTTTACTGTTCACAAGATAATGGCACACACATAATGCAAACATCATCTGTGCAACAAAAAAAAAAACGTGATTTAGACTGAATTTTATGTGGTAAAAATAAATCAAGAGGTCAAGAATGTAAGGTAATTAGTTGCTATAGACAAATCTGCATGTGTACGATATCTAATATCTATAAAGAAATTTACATTTGTGAGGTATTTTTTATAAAGTTTGTAAGGTATTTAATAGTTAAAAAATGGTACATCTATAAAATTTTAAATAACCTCAAGGGCAACTCAAGTTTTCCCATTATATTTTACTGTTCATAGGCAAAGTATGAAATATCTGGATCCCATTGTTGGGGTTCATTAGATGATTGCGAACTTTGAATCTTGCTGAGAAAATATAGTACATTTATAAAATTTTAAATAACCTCGAGGGCCACTCAAGTTTTCCCATTATATTTTACTGTTCATAGGCAAAGTATGAAATATCTGGATCCCATTGTTGGGGTTCATTAGATGATTGCGACTTTTGAATCTTGCTGAGATAATATAGATACGATTTCCCTCGATTTATTAGATAGGAAATTGAAAATGGATTCCATGAGCAAAGGGGGCTTCATTTTCCACTTTGTACCAGACTTCCGCTTACCTGCTTTCTCTCTGTTTTCATTGATTTCTTAACTTTGACCTTTTTTCTTTTCCAACATTTTATATGAAATTTGGTCCTTTGTGTAAGAGAATCAGTAGAGATGTCCCTGGTTTTCCCCAGGTATGACACATATTCTTTCTAGTAAAGTATGGATATAGGCTTACTTTAGAATAGTGTGAATGACTCCAGATTCCTCCTCAGTATAAGTTTGTAAATGTAAGAAATCAGATAAAGCCTAGATCTCCTCCTTATCTTGATTGGATGCAATGATTTGTGGACACGGACACGAGTGTCACGTGTCGACACGGACATGGAGTGTCAGACACGGCAAACCACCAAAATTTAGAAACGGGGACACGGCTAAAATAGAAAGTATATATGATACAATAACAAATATTAGTTAAATAAGAGCTAAACAAAAGTTTATAATAAAAGAATAGTTAATAATAAAAGAGGTAAATCAATTATTTGTGGACACGGACACGAGTGTCACGTGTCGACACGGACACGGATTGTCAGACACGACAAACCACTAAAATTTAGAAACGGGGACACGGCTAAAATAGAAAGTATATATGATACAACAACAAATATTAGTTAAAGAAGAGCTAAAAAAGAGTTTCTAATAAAAGAGGTAAATGCAATATGCAATAATAAAACAGAATGTCTAATAAAATAAAATGTCACACTTGACACGACACAACAACGTGTCTACACACCCACATTAAGTCTAACACTTATAGCAGGTTATTTAAAAGTGTCCAAAGGAGTGTCGACACAGGTGGACACGCGTAGGGGTGGTTATTCGGTTATAACCGAACCGAAATTTTAAAAAACCGAACCGATTAAAAATTCGGTTATAACCAAATAAACCGAATAACCGAATAATGGGAGAAAAAGAGGGAAAAAAGCAAAATCTTTGTTTCGATCGGAGGGCTAGGATGATCCAATCGAAATGATTTTTTGAGCACAACCTAATTAAGTTGTGATCAATCAAATGGACGGTTTCGATCATCCTTTGGAGTGCCCATATCACATCTTTTTTTGAAAAAATAATGGTTTTTATCATTAATTCGGTTATTTCGGTTAACCAAATTTTTTTTGGAGATAACCGAAACCGAAACCGAATAACCGAATTGCCAAAAAAAAAAAACCGAAACCGAACCGAAATGGAAAAAAACCGAACCGAACCGACCGAACCAATTCGGTTCGGTTCGGTTATTCGGTTTTAACCGAATAATGAGCACCCCTAGACACGCGTGTCGTGTCAGACACGGCAGGACACGTGTGTCGGCAATAAATTCGAAGTGTCGGCCAAATCATAGAGGTAAATGCAATATACAGTAATAAAACAGAATGTCACACTTAACACGACACAAAAACGTGTCTACACACCCACATTAAGTCTAACACTTATAGCAGATTATTTAAAAGTGTCCTAAGGACTGTCGACATGGGTGGACACACGTGTCTTGTCGGACACGGCTGGACACATGTGTTGGCAATAAATTCGAAGTGTCGGCCAAATTATAGATTGGATGTCATGAATTCACACATAATAAACTTTTTATCTATGTCACTTCTTACATGTTCCACACATAATAAACTTTTGGCGTATGTCACTTTTTACATGTTTCACACCAGCTTAAAGTGACTAGATTCTATGGTTTTGTAAGAACACTACTATCAGTTGAAACCTTGTTTCTTTTGGTTGGGTAAATGGGGTTATGCTCCTTTCTTGATGTGGAGGATTTTTGATTTGAACTGATATTGGTTCTCGATATTGGATGCCACATAATTTAACTTAAAAAATCAAATGAAGGTCAATGTGGCTTTGTATTTTAGTCTTCTAATATCATTTACAAATGAATTACACTATGGAATTTCTCATCTTTGCAGTGGGAGGAGCTTCAGGGTGCATTTGAGCAGCTAGAGTACCTCAGGAAAATCATTGAGGATCAGATCGGTGAAAGCCATTCGAGCACAGAATAATGGTCAAGAATGGTAAAATTCAAAGTGGAAATTATGATGAAATCTTGATGATGGTGGCAAGGTATTAAATAGCTTCTTGACCATTTTCTTTGGCAGTTGCTTTACTGGATTGATTCTTACGCATATAGTTTGAAAGAAATATGCTGTAGCATCAATAGGAGTTTTCTCTCGTAATAGCTCAATTGCAAGCAGATGCTTTATGGGAGTATATCATCATTTCTTGCTTAAACTGTTGTATCACTTCCATCCACCCTTTCTTTGGTCCTTGTCTAGACCTTAGCTAGCAAAATGTGATTCGCCAAAAAACCGGGACGGTTCAAAAAAACGTAGTAAAAAAAACGGAAACACAAGAAAATGAGTTTAGAATTTTGTTATTTACAAAATATGGTGGGGGTAAAATTGGAAAGTTGGCCAAAAAACGTGTTTAAAACGCATTTTAAACTTGTTTAAAACATTTGCCTAAAAAAAATGGAGTTTTATTCGCTGTGAAAGTTTTAAACGGCACAACAATAAAATGCGTTTTTTTTCTTCAAAAAAACAGAGTTTGAAACGGAGTTTTGCTAACTATACAAACCTTCATTTTTTTTCCTGAGAAAAAATATATGGAATCAATAGGAATAGATTACAGGTGCACGTCGGAGTGGGAGAGGGGGCAAGTAATGCCTCAAATACAAAGAGTGTTAAGGCCCTGGATTTGGCCAAACGATCTGTGAGATAATTAGCGCTCCTAGGAAAATGAACAAAAGAGAAGAGTCTCATTGTTCTTGGTTATGATCTCGTCCACGAACTTTGGTATGCTCCAAGGGCCAATGCTTAAGCCTTGAGCTCAAGATATAATGTTGGAGCCTGGAGGAATCACCTTCTACCTCTAACTTCCCTTCGATATGATCCCTGTAAATGCGCACACCGAGAAGAAGAGCCCGAACCTAAGCCTCAATAGAATCCATTAGGCTGATTGGACCAAAAAAGGCATAAATGATGACTCTGTTATTATCTCTAATGACCCCATTGATTCCTGCTATCCATTCACATTAAGCTTGATAACATTGGTGGCAGGAGGTTTCCAAACCACTGACACCTCTGTTTTATAGAAGAACCCGATAAGATCGTTCTCCAATTCCTTAGGATACACTCAACATAATATCCCCAAAAATCTTTGTGCTGACGTGCCCAAGTAGCTACATTAAATTTGATCTTCCAAGCCAAACTATGTATAGAAGAGCGTTTTTCTCAAAATTCTGAGTGTTCCTTTCCAGCCAGATCTCCCACATGATCATGAAAAGGGTGAGACGCCAAAGAATCTTTCGAAAGGAGCCAAAATTAGCAATGTTCGAGCTAAGCCATAAATTCTTGACTAGGTCTGAGTTGTCTGACACTGTCCATTGAATGCCAAACCAATCGTGCACCTGAGTCCAAATAAGATAGGCCTTTTTGCAATGGATGAAGATGCGGTTGCTTGACTCATTCTTCCAATGAACAAAGGAAACACCTGTTTACCAGAAAGATGTTACGTCTTTTGAGTCTGTCAAGAGTCAACTCAACTCAACTCAACAAAGCCTTTGTCCCAAACTAGTTGGGGTCGGCTTTG
Organism: Tasmannia lanceolata; assembly: GCF_043159265.1. Classification (NCBI taxonomy): domain Eukaryota; kingdom Viridiplantae; phylum Streptophyta; class Magnoliopsida; order Canellales; family Winteraceae; genus Tasmannia; species Tasmannia lanceolata. The sequence continues at coordinate 17,580,655 of NW_027518714.1, forward strand.
AGTCTGTCAAGAGTATTGATTTTATTTAACACAACCGTCCAGCAGAAAGCTTGGGTTCTGGTAGGCACCAGGGGTTTCCAAACCTCGTGCCAAGGGACAGGAGAAGCCAAAGGGCTGCCAAGAGTCTTGAAGAACTACCTAACAAAGAAAGAGCCTTTCGAATCAGATGTCCAAATTTGATTATTTGTATTATCCTGCAAGATGGAACAATCTTCTAAAGTAGTAAGCAGCTTAATAAAGCAATCAATACCAGGACATCTAAAATTCCTATCGAAGGCAATGATCCGTCCCGACCACTAAACAAGTGTCATGTGACAGATGATCTTGCCAGTCAATTTCTCCTGAAAAATCATTTCAAAATCATTGCCATTTTTACTCTCTTTTTTCAGGTAATTTTCTCAATCACAAACAACCAAATGCAGTGCTCTCAATTATAATTTCTTTTTTTCCCCGATTACGTTACACTAATTGCGACCTGTACGGCATGCCCTATGATTTGGCTAACACTTTGAATTCATTGTTGACACACATGTCTTGTCATGTCTGACATGACACCCGTGTCCACACGTGTCGACCCTCTTTTCGATACTTATAAATATATGCTAGAAGTGACGGTAACTTTATGTGTATGTACGTGTATGGGTGTGCCACTATCATATTGTGTCAAAATTCGACACAAAAATCTATATCCAGAAATCAAGATTATATATACTTTCTATTTTAACCGTGTCCCTGTTTCTAAATTTTGGGGGTTTGCCGTGTCCGACACTCCGTGTCCGTGTCAACAAATCATAGGGCCTGCCTTGTTTTGCCCAAATCCGGTTTCAGAATTTCGTTCTATAAATACTACAAATTTTAGTCTGATAAACAAACAGGGGATCAGATGCATTGGTTCCAAGCGTTTGATTCTGACCACTATCTGAGTTTACTTCCTCAAGTAGCTATGTTCTGTGGCTGTGCCAGCATTGGCGATACTGATTGCACATCGAAATTCTGCCAGGAAATCGGATGAAAACAAGTTACTGATGATGCCCGGAGGCTTCAAGAACTTGGAACAAAGGATATAAGGCCTGGAAATCAGGAAAAGGAGTCCATATAGACTTGAGTGCCCCCACGCCGACCCACTAGCATAAATGGTCTCTCTGGTCCAAAAATTGATTACATCAGAGAACTATCAAATGCATGGTTTATATAGTGCATAGTTAAGTAACATGGACACTACATGTTTGAAGAGAGAAGCACATGCCGTACGCTCAGAGTCAACTATTTGGAGCGGACCTAAACTCATCTTAATCCTGTAATTTAGTATTAAGAATATACTTTGTTGTATACTACTTATTTTGTATTATCTAGGGGCATGTTGCTGTTTCTTTTATGGGATAATAAAGAGAAGTTCAGGCACATCAACACAAGTTTTGAGGATCTGTGCTTTTATTGAAGGAGGTATCTCAGGGGATTCATTTGACTCTGGAGGATGTAGCAAAAGACCAAACCAAGTCAGTTCTCATTGATAAATACAAATAGCACACAAAAATCATGCAAAAAGCATGAAGTTCATTTCCTGGACTAGCTACTATGAAAAATGGAAGATGATTCGACTAATGTTTTTTCTTGCGGTAAAGGTAACAGTGTAGGTCCTTGGAGATTAGCTAGGTTTTTCGATGAAATTTCTAGAATATATGATGATGGATTTATTAATTTTGTCCATATTGATCTTGCAGATCGATTGGCCAAATCAGGGGCCTTGTGGGATTCCTTCTATGTTGGTCAATCTTCGCCCGTTTGACTTGCACTTGTAATCTCTTCTCTCTTTTAATACAGTTACCTCTCACTCCGAAAAAAAAAAACACAGATACTGATTCTAGGATGAGAGATGATACAAGGAAAAAACTACAAGACAGGGAAGCTAGTCTAGAAAAAAAAAAAAAAAAACCCATGAATGCAAGCTAGAGAAGCTTAATCTAAAAACACATACTGGGGGGTGGAACATAGAAGCCACATAAGTATTATCATTAAAAATATGTGAACAAGGGACTGTCCTTGCTTAGTATTCTCGACTTCATCTCATGATGCTATGACATTGACCCAACACTCATGTAAAGAAAGATAAGGACTTGGTAGCACTGACCAATAATGAACTAATGATTTTTTGTTAGATTCACATGTAGACCCATAGGAGCTCCCTGCTAAAAATAAGAACTTATGAGATCCTACTATCCCAGAATGCACAATCTAGCAAGAAGGATATGTTTGAATAGCACTTGTTAGTGAAACTTCCACCCAAGAAGTAAACAATACTAGTTTCCCTCAGAATCTGTATGAAGAAATGTTCTAAAAACACTCATTATATTCTATCTAATGACTAGGTATAGATGATTAGTAGAAGCACTAAACTCAATAAAGTAGTACCATGAAAATTCTAGAACAAATAAAGGAACTCCGTGACAATAAAGCATACGTCTGTAATCAAAGGCTTAGAATCATCCGATGGGAGAGAATTTTGGTGTATGGCCCATCTGTAGCAAGGCCTGGCAGATAAATGGTGTTGATCATTGAACAACTAGCCCTCACTTGTACTTTAGCCTGCTCATATTTTCTCCACTGGAATAGACCCAAGGAAAACACCTACTACCCTTAATTTCATTGGGAACTAACTACTTGTAAAGTTGTAATGGAGAGAAATATTTAGGGCACCTTGTTGTAAATTTGTAATACAATGGGGCACACTGGGTTCCACTTTTGATTGATCCTAACCGTCTAATGGATAGGCCTTGCTTTGAATCTCCAGTGGTTCCAAAATCTCAATTCAATCATTTAACGAAATCAAATTATCCGTCTGTTTTTGTTGAATATGGATAATCAATAACCATGGATAGCAAACGGTCTCAATTCAATGACCAAAAATCTACGCGGTTTGTTGTTAGGACAATATGATTCGCCTAATATTGAGTAATTTGAGATCCAAAGTTAGACTTATTAGATGTACGGTTCAGATCAGACAAACGCTGGACCCATTGTATACGTCTTCATGAGTAATGAAGTTCCTCTTTAACTTATAACCGGCCATGTAAGGGCCGGGAATCCTAGTCGGGTTGGATCTGGTCCTCTCTGACGAACTAGACCTTGAACTGCTAGCAGAAGCGGATCCCACTGGGGACGATCTGGAGTCCGGCTTAGAACTAGAACTACTACTACTGGACACCAAGAATACAAAAAATATAGAGACAAATAAAGAAAAGACGCACTGAAAGAAGATTACCGGTCCGAAGGCACCTAACTCGGCGACAACCACGACCACGACCCCAAAGCTAACCGCAAGCCTGAGTAGGCGGAGCAGAAATGAGGCAACAGGAAAATGAAGAATGAATGGATAAGCAATGCCTCTTATAGCCTTGGGGGCTTGAGGCGGTTAACATTCGCAAACCCAGGGCCGCCACGTGTCTTTCATTGATGGAGCAGGGCACTAGGCGATGCGTATGTATACGTGTATATATATATATATTCATACGTATATACATACGTATATAGACTTATGTATATACGTCCAAGAGTAGTAACTGTTACAAAACTCTGGTCGTCCCAAGCCGGCCAGGATATGGCGCGTGCACAAAATGACAAAAATCTGGTCGTCTCAAGCCAGCCAGGATTTGACGCGTTAAAGAAAATGACAAAAATCTGGTTGTCCCAAGCCGGCCAGGATATGACGCGTTACAGAAAACGACAAAACTCTGGTTGTCCCAAGCCGGCCAGAATATGACGCGTTACAGAAAATGACAAAAATCTGGTCGTCTCAAGCCGGCCAAGATATGACGCGTTACAGAAAACCACAAAAATTTGGTTGTCCCAAGCCGCTAGGATATGATGCATTACAGAAAACGACAAAAATCTGGTCGTCTCAAGCCGGCCAGGATATGACGCGTTACGGAAAAAGACAAAAATCTGGTCGTCCCAAGCCGGTCACGATATGACGCGTTACAGAAAATGACAAAAATCTGGTCGTCTCAAGCCAGCCAGGATATGACGCGTTACAGAAAACGACAAAAAATTGGTCATCCCAAGCCGGCCAGGATATGACGCGTTATAGAAAACGACAAAACTCTGGTCGTCCCAAGCCGGCCAGGATATGACGCGTTACAGAAAACGACAAAAATGTGGTCGTCCCAAGCCGGCCAGAATATGGCGCATGCACAAAACGACAAAATATGGTCGTCCCAAGCCGGCCAGAATATGGCGCGTTACGGAAAATGACAAAAATCTGGTTGTCCGAAGCCGGCCACGATATGACGCATTACAGAAAACGATAAAAATATGGTCGTCTCAAGCTGGCCAGGATATGACGCGTTATAGAAAACGACAAAACTCTGGTCGTCCCAAGCGGCCATAATATGACGCGTGCACAAAACGACAAAAATGTAGTCGTCCCAAGCCGGTTAGAATATGGCGCGTGCATAAAACGACAAAACTCTGGTCGTCCTAAGCCGGCCAGGATATGGTGCGTTACGGAAAACGACAAAAATCTGGTTGTCCCAAGCCGGCCAAGATATGACGCGTGCACAAACCGAAAATGATCTGGTCGTCTCAGGCCGTGTAGATGGCTTGGCCGGCCAGAATGAATCACTTCATGTTTCTGGTCGTCCCAGGCAGTGTAGAGGGCTTGGTCGGGCAGAATCTTCTACTTCATGTTTCTGGTCGTCCCAGGCCGTGCAGAGAGTTTGGCCAGGCATAATCTTCCACTTCATGGTTCTGGCCGTCCCGGGCCGTGCAGAGGGCTTGGCCGACCAGAATATTTCACTTCATATTTCTGGTCGTTCCAGGCCGTGCATAAGGCTTGGCCGACCAGAATATTTCACCTCTTATCTCTGGTTGTCCCGAACCGGGCAGGATACCAGAAGCCAGCCCATGCCCTTCATTCCGAGCCTCGACTCATTTCACTGCTCAGGAGCGCAACCTCTCATGCTTTCCTAAGTCATCAAAATGATCTGGAGAACCGGGGGACAAATGATGGGGTATGAAAAGTCACCCCCAATTAGCTGTAGACACGTGGCCCTCGGAGGGATCACTGAGAAGTTGGCACCAGCCCCAGGGGTAGCCAGGTAATCTACCAAGGGCAAGTAAAATCAGGCCCACACATGGGCTGACACCTATCTTGAGGTAGGTAATTCAACTACCCCAAGGCTCCTGCTATAAATAGCCTTCACAAATGCCAAGGTAGGGGACCGAATTCCTAAGAACAAAGACCATCTTTAACTTTGGTTTTCCCAAATTTGTGCCCATTACTGACTTGAGTGTCGAAGGGCCCGTCCGGAGCTACAACTCCGGGTTGGTCTTCTGGCCTCGTGTACTTCTGTGCATGACATAATTCTCAATCAATTCAGTAGTTTGGACCTGCCAGATCAGCTTCTTCGTCGCTGCCTCATCTGTTACCAATTTTGGGCCTAACAATAGGTCACACTGGGTCCCACTTTGGATTGATCCAAACCATCTATTGGATAGGCCTTGCTTTGAATCTCCAGTCCAAAATCTCAATTCAATCATCCAGCGACATCAAATTATGTGTCTGTTTTTGTTGAACATGGACAATCAAGAACCATGGATAGCAATCGGTTTGAATTCAATGACCACAAATTTACACCATTTGATGTTAGAACAATATGATTGGGGCGATATTGAGTAATTTGAGATCCAAATTTAGACTTATTAGATGTACGGTTCAGATCAGACAAATGCTGGACCCAGTGTGTCCATTGTATACATCACCATGAGTAATAAAGTCCCTCTCGAATATATTTAGGAGAAATTATACGGTGCCCTATGTTGGCAGTACGTCAAAATTACCGTCCGTCGGATCAAATATCAAGGGTGGTTATCATCAAGGGTGGTACCACCCACCCAGGACTTGATGGTAGAATTAAAAACTCTTTATTTAGAGGACCAATTTGGTTGCTGGTGGACCTCTTTTAATTGTAGCTAGCATCAATCTCGACCGTATAGTGTGCCAATCGGTAGTTGGGGCCACACTAAATAGGTAAAAAATCTCAACGTTTGACATCAATTTAAGGAAACACTTCTTATGGTGCCTTGGATCCGACTGCTTGGTTTAGATTGGTAGTGCCTGTGATCTTGTGCCCACAGACAAAGCGTTAGTGGGTCCATAGGAATGGCTCGAGGCCCCGCGGGGGGGGGGGGGGGGGGGGCATAGCCACTAAACTACCGAAGCATTCATGGCTGTACCTGCACTTTTAATGGGACTTTTCAAGTCATTCGCGCAGGGGCCGAGGGGCGGGGGGATGCCCCCCTCATGCTAGATGTGCCTCTGCCCCTGGCTCCAGGCAGCCACTTCGGCAGTCAAGTCAGAAACAGGCGACACAGACAAAAAGGATGACGGGAAGTTAGCGAGAGCCAAAATAGATTACCCAAGATATGAATGCTTATGCCCTTTCTTTGAGTGTGTGGGTGCCTTCTTATAGGAGATGAGGTCCATGGTGCCCACGACGCCCATTACGCCCATAATATCGCTGGCGTGTTGCAGATTGGGCGGCTGTTACGGTAATGGGGGTGTGATATTAGGAATGGCCAAGCAGGGATCATGGAATGACGGGCGTGGCGAGAGCCCACGGTTTCTCTTTCTGTCGTGGGGGCGAGATTCTTGTAACGGTCAACCGGACCTTCCACTCGCTTTCGGGATTTCCGCTATGTATCGGCACCGGTAGTCGAGGGCTTGGCCCAATTCAGGCGTGACCTGGAATTGGGGAGAAGTTTATGGTCAGTACCGAATATCCTAATTCTACCCCCAACAACTTCTAAATAGGATTCAAAATAAGAGCAATTATAAATGCAAGGGCACCCTTGCATAAAGTGCCGGAAAAGGCCTTTAATGGGATCCACGAAAATAAGTGCAACCCACTTTTTCAACTGATTTTAAAAGGTGAGATTTGCTAGCGTCCATTGCAGAAGGCATTTCGCTGATGGCCTGTTGCATGCGAGAGTAGCCACCTCATGAATGAAGACAAAATCTGCTAAAAAGTGAGCTTATGTGTCTGCTTACACATGCAACAGGCCATCCGCAAAATGCCTTCTATGATGGACGCTAGCAAATCCCTAAAGGTTACCGATAATGACGGTAATCAAGTGCACTTTTTCCGCTCTTTTTGCAAAGGTGCATCCATAGAAAGGGTAGAAAATGACCGATTGGCACTGTCCCGCTCTTTATGCAAAGGTGCATCCGGATCATGAACGCGTTCCACGTGTACGGTTAGATCAACTAATAAGATCCTGCAAATTTCCTTGTATGGGCGTGTATTAATGGCAGATGTCTATATCCGACCATTACAAATGACTATGAGCTGTAGCTTCCTGTACAAAAGTACTCACAAGATACTCTTTGTTTTTCTCTCATTCACAGAAAATCAAGTAGAATTCTGAATTCATCTCTTCATACTTCATCCCACTGCGATCGGATTCTTGTTTCATTCCGCCAATTTTTCAGGTAAAACACACTGATTTTTATCTTCCTTTCTCTGCTTAAACCCTAGAAATTGATACAGCATAAATCGGGTGATATCTTTTCTTTTTTATTCGTAAGCCCTTAAAGTCCAGTATTTTTCAAAATGTACTGTACGGACCATATCATTGGATGATCCAAACCGTCCATGTGATGGAACACAATGTAAATAGGTTGTGCCTCAAAAATCATTTCCATAGGATGGTCGTAGCCCTCCGATCTGTTGCAGTTTCTCTATAGATCGGAGGGTTGGGATCATCCGAAAGAAATGATTTTTTTGGGGCATGACCTATTTACTTGTGGCCAGCCCATCACATGGACGGTTTGGATCATCCTATAGTGTGATCCGTACAGTACTTTTTGAAAAATATTCCTCTATAGGAGGTTCTCCAATTTCTTTGTTTCTTTCATGAAACTTACAATGATCAGGAGCTGGATATGGATTCATTTGAACATTGGTCTGAAACACTCTTGTGAAGTCCCTTCATTTTTTTTTGGGTGGGTAAAAGCTTGGATTGAACCTCCGACCTCTAGGTCAAAGAACAAAGCCTTGACCATTGAGCTAGAGGCTCAATCCCTTCTTTCATTAGTCAACATTTTTTTTTCTTTTCTTTTAAACTGGTATATAAATTTCAAATTTAATTTGTTGACCCTGTGAATTAAGGATTCGGCATCTGGCTTCTATCATCTTAAGCTCTACTTTTACCAGCATTTGCTTTGAAACTTTTAGTTTTACCTTTGATTGGTTCTAGGTTCCATCAGCATCATAGAATAGTAAATATCATTCGACTTTGATTAGCTCCAGCTCCAGGTCAGAAGTGTTTCATCTGAATTGTTATATTAATATCATTTTTAGTGGACTGATGAAGAATTTGCATTTAAAAACCTTCCCCTTCTCGAACATTAAAATTAATTTATCTTTCACTTATTTTATCTGCTTACAATATAAATTGCTATTTCTGGACATGATGTTATAAGATATGTCGTCCTCCGAGGAAGTTAAGGAGAAATCCCACAAGGAAGAAGACAGAGATGGCAAACAGGAGGGATTCATTGACAAAGTTAAGGATTTTATTCATGACATAGGAGAAAAAATTGAGGAAGCAATAGGATTTGGGAAGCCAACTGCAGATGTTACTGGGGTTCACATTCCTTCTATCAATCTGAAGAAGGCAGACATTGTCGTCGATGTGCTTGTAAAGAACCCAAATCCCATTCCCATCCCTCTCATAGACATAAATTATGCAATAGAGAGTGATGAGAGGAAACTTGTGTCTGGGCTGATCCCGGATGCAGGAACTATTCATGCACATGGTTCAGAGACTGTCAAGATACCACTGACATTGATCTATGATGATATTAAAGAAACCTATGATGATATCAAACCCGGAAGCATAATTCCTTACAGAATTAAGGTCGATCTTATCATCGATGTACCTGTTTTCGGAAGGATTACTATCCCGCTGGAGAAGACCGGCGAGATTCCTGTGCCCTACAAACCTGACATTGATCTTGATAAGATACATTTCGAGAGGTTCTCCATTGAAGAAACAGTTGCAACCCTCCATCTGAAATTGGAGAATAAGAATGACTTTGACTTGGCACTTAAGGAATTGGACTACGAAGTTTGGCTCTCTGATGTGAGCATAGGAGGTGCAGAACTTGCAAAATCGACTAATGTCGATAAAAATGGAATTAGTTACATCGAGATCCCAGTGACGTTTAGGCCAAAGGACTTCGGTTCTGCCCTCTGGGATATGATTAAAGGAAGAGGTATTGGTTATTCTATGAAAGGAACTATCCATGTGGATACTCCCTTCGGGCCTATGAAATTACCTATCAGTAGGGAGGGTGGGACTACCCGCCTCAAGAAGAACAAAGAAGATGGTGGAGAAGATGACGATGAGGTACACTCACTCCGTTGACCTTTTTATAAGCATTTTTGGGATCATTTAACTCTCATGCTTATTTTTCTTCAATTGTTTATCTGAAGTATCTATTGTTGGATTTTTTTTATAGACAGTAGCAAATAAAATCATGTCTAGTGCTAAAGCAAATGACCTACTATTGATCTGGCCATTAATTTGTCTATTAGAATTGAAAAGCTCATGAGATAAGTTTGTTAACAAGTTAGGTATTATGCGTGGGACCCAACAAAACCTAACATCTGGACAACTAATTACCATTAAGGTCGATCTTCTCTAATTGGCTTTGACAATTCCTAAAAAACTATCAACGGTCAATTGAAACAGTCTTAACTAAAGTGAAGACTGCCGTTATAAAAAAGGGAGTGCAGATTTGATTTGATTTCCATAAATTAATCATGACATTAATTTGCTGTATAATTAGTGATACTATCAAGATAAATTCAAATTATTGCAGGTTGTTTCTAAGTTTGACATTGTCTTTTTGTTCCTGTTATCTTAACTTGTATAAACATAGCTTGATATATTCTTTAGAAAGAAAAAAGACCCATAAAGAGCCATGAGTACACTTTTACATGGACAAGTGTACCAGACATGCTAACACATCCATACAACTAATTATCTGGTAATATTGAAAAATATACTAGTATAAAACATTCAAATAAATATAATAAAAGAAAAACCCATCGATATGAACCGGAAGATAGTCAAATATGCATAAATAAAGCTGAAATAATTCTGCAAATCAATAAAATGGCTAAATTAAGGTCTGTTTTTATTTATTTCAGGCCTATAAATATTGGCATAGTGGAATAGAAATTCTGATTAAAATCTACTATTCACTGATGCATTTATTGCTTTTCCTTTTTGTGCAGGATTAGAAGTCTATAATACAGTTCATAGTAGCGGCACATGTTTTATGTTATGGAGTCAAATAATATAGATTGAAAGAAGATTTCGAGCCAGGTATTGGATTTCTATGGTTATTTTGCTGAGTAGTATCTCTATGTGTGCATCTACTTTGTTGAACCTAAACCTAGTGTGTTATCTGTCTGCATGTGATTAGTGAATCAGTTGCCTTCGCTTGCTTAATTTTTCTTATTAAACCTAATACTTTTTTCTTCCATGGGTGACACAACCATCTCATGCTAGATAATAGGCAAACCCTGCAATAATTTCTTCAACAGGATTCTACTAGAATAATTTACCTACTAGGAGAAAGAAAAAGAAGGGAAAAACAACAAAATCAAAAAATGAAACCTGTTGATCTTTCACTATTATCTGCTTTTTAGACATTGACAGCTTCAGATTGAGCATGTAGACCAGGTGTCATGGGTTTGGTCCCATTTTAGCTAGAGATGTGAAAAGAAGTGAGCTCTGCTTGCTAGGAAAAATTGCATGGTTTAGGGTGACCGTAAGGCCTAGACTGTGTACTCATGCTTCCACATAAATAACCTTATTGTCATCTTGATCTTCTTGCCATTTGACATATTGATTCCTATGGTGCATATGTGGACATTAGGGTGAGGGTTTAGGACAACCACAAAACCATGTGGTTTGTTGATATGGTTGTTCCTAGTGCAATGTTATTGTATCTGAGCATAGTTACTACTTACTAAGGTCCAGTTTGGATTTTAAGAAAAACATTTCTGGTGTTCTTTCTACAATTACGAGGAAAATGATATAATTATAGTTAATTTAGAGGAATATTATCATAAATTGATGGTACCTCTGTATAAAAGTTGAATAGGGTTGGTTCAAGCTATTTGTCTTTTTTGTCCGTGTAAAAAATGTAGAAACTTTCAGAAATTATTTTCCTTTCCAAACTTTTTGGAAAATTTCCTGCAATCCAAACAGGGTCTAAGTTCTCGAGAGAATCCTGAATTTTTATGCCCAGTTTTAAACTTAGGGTCCTGAATAATTAACAAAACTAGCATTTCTCAAATTTCTGAATTAAATGTGAATTGAACGAATGATTAATTAATTTTCACATATTTTATTTGCAGAATTTATCGGACAAACTTTGGGGCCCCATCGGGTGAAGACTTAGCTAGGAACTTTTGAATTCCTAGCTAAGTCTTCACCCGATGGGGCCCAAAGTTTGTCCGATGAAAGTCTGGACAACCTCTAGGATACCTACCCTCCTGGGCATTATTTGCGCTGAGTCACCACTTCTTGGTATGGCTCAGTGCAGATAAAGTATATCTTGGACGGACTTTCCACCGTTATGCTCTGCTCAGTGACGATATTGTCATCTCGGATGAGAATATCATCATCCGGGATGACTGACCACCTGTCGTTTTTTACTCATTTGTTACTTCTCTCCCTTCTTTCCATCAACAAGAGAGTAGCAGATCCTTCCATATTTCTAGGTTTTAGAAATTTTAGGATGCAGGATAGATTTTTAAAACCTGATTTTCTTTCTTAAAATCCAAGAAACGTTGCTAGGACATCACACAACAGCTTGATCATGAACCCTCTTTTACACTGTTTTCATACTAAAAACTTGGATTTTAAAATCCGCGTATCCAAACGGCCCCTACATTTTTATGGATTTCAAACTTTTCCCGGACATTTATCAAACATTTGCCTTTTTGCTGAATTATTCTTGAATCGGAACTATGGCCCTGTTTGGATTGCGAGAAAAATATTTTTTATGGAATTATTTTTTCTTCCCACAATTTAGAGGGAAATGATATGATTACGATTAATTCAGAGAGATATTATCATAAATTGAAGTCCCTCTTAAGTAAAAATTGACTAGTCTTGGTTGAAGTTATCTTTTTTCGTGTGTAAAAACGAGTAGACATATTTTTCGTTTCCAAACTTTTCCAGAAATTTTTTGCAATCCAAACAGGGTCTGTCATGCCCACTTTGGAATGCTTGTGTCTAAAATTCACTATGATCACACGTTCTTAATCATTCCATAAATTTAATTTTGCATTTAAGTGTAGCCATTCGTCTATTTGCAAGCCCTCTACATGGATTGGATTTGGATTTGGATTTTGATTTTGAGAGAGGTGGATGTGTAGATCGATCCAAAGCTTGCTATTTCCAAAGGGTAAGAATCTCGATCGAAGGCACATAAGTGGTTGATAATAGAAGTACAAGTGTGGTGCATTTCACCTTACTTGCAAAAGCACTTTTCTAGTTTGACAACATATAAATGGTGTCATCACATTTGAGTGAATTTTGCAGATCAAATCTTGCCATCAGTTTGTGATCAAATTTATTTTTCTTACTCATAAAATGACCAAAATATCCTTATATGTGAAAATTACATCAAGTAAAAACCTTGATTTGATTCTAGAAATGATAAAACTTTTATCATTTCCCAAATTAAATCAAGTATTTTCGTAAGGTGGTTTTTGTCTTTTGGCATCTAAGGATATGTTGCTCGCTCATTTATGAGTAAAAGAAATCTACAATGAGTAATTTGGTGACAAATTGATGGCAAATGTGATGACTCCAGTCGTAAATTGTTAGACTAGGTGTAAAGTATGATACTTCTTACCCTGATTTTACAAATTACAAATAAGGTAAACTATGTGACTACTTTTGCAAAGACTCGATCTAGATCGTTTAGTAATTCGGCCTTCAATTAAAAAGCCACAATGAGTGGGCAAATAATCTTCATTATAGTATAAAACTGCAATAAATGAGTGAAAACCTTCGTTGTGGGATCATGTCTTCATTTGTCCTCGATCAAAATACCACATCAAATGGGTAAATAACATTCGTCGTGGGATAAATTCTTAGCATTGTGTGCACATACATGATTAGGGGTGGCAATGGTTCGGTTCTACCGAACCGAAACCAAACCGAAATTTAAATTTTCGGTTCTGTTTCGGCTCGGTTCGGCCAATTTCGCCACCCCTTACTCATAATAATTGGAAATCGGGGGCATCGGTTCGGTTTCGGTTCGGTTTGAAATTTGAATCGGTTTGGTTATACCAAACCGAAATTTGAATCGGTTTGGTTTTACCAAACCGAAACTGAATTTTCGGTTCGGTATCTGTTGGATTGCCACCCTTGTACATGATGTATGTTTTTTCTAGGGGAATGATATCCCCCGCCACCCACCCCCCGACAGATAAAATCCCTCCCTTTAACGTTTTCGGTGAGAATAGTTCACTGCGTACTTTAATGTTTTTCCTTCCCTTTGAAAGTTAACCGCGCTGGGTTGGATGTCATTTCCCTTTTTTTTTTATCTATATATGTATTTGTTTTACTAAAATAATTATTTTAATCAAATTAATTTACTGCATGAACTCGTGCATTAAAGATGAAATGTGTCAATGTTCAAAACCTAAAGAACATGATAAAAAGGAAGGAGTTTTTTTCACCACGCTCATGACTAAGTGACTAAGTGCGTAGCCTGAAATCACCCCCATATAAATCAGCCCTTTTTACTTTCTGTGAATTGTTGGGTTTAGTGTAACCGAAAAGATGTTTCTTCAATCTCAACCATTCACTTATGGAAAAGTGAATGGCCTGATTTTGGGCGACACACTTAGTCAAAGAAATTACTTTTGCGTTGCTTCGAAGACATTTCTTGAGCCCCCCACTTATCCCCTGTTGACGTGATCAGATGCATGGATCCAAACGATCACGGTTAAGACGGGCTGTAGAAAATCGAAGGACAAAGGTCCAATTAAAACCCGCGATCAAAGGCCAAATAAAACAATCCGCAACAGTTTGACACTAATGCCTACGTCCACGAGCGATCCGGAGAATATTTTGTAAAGTAAAAAATAAATAAAGATTATAATAGGTTCCTTAATTGATCCAACACTTCATTGATTCTCCAACTCTTTCCTCTTAATCATTTATGTTGCTGCTCAAATCTGGATGAGTGTACGAACGCTCTTGTGCACGAGTGGGTTCCGCCTTCTGTCTAGCTATGGCAGAAGAGTGGTGGTTTCGTTAGATGAAGGCAACAGAATGAGAGCTGAGCACATGGGTGAAGGATGATGCGAGAGTTGTTCGGTTGTTTAGGGCCTCGATCAATTCTAGCCCTGCGCCCTACCGTGGGGGCCTTGGTCGATTCGAGCCCTGCACCCTGCTGTGTGGATTTGTTGGCCGCAGGCTGTCATGTGTCGACTAGTCGAGGACTCTCCTCTCGGTTGAGGCAATGGTGGTGGTGGTGTCGTAGGGTGGCACTCATCGCTCTCAACTCTGAGGGCCCTCTCGGTCGGGACTCCTAATCTCCCACTCAGCAAGGCGGAGTGGTCGTCGGTACTTGGCGGGCGCCGGTTCCTCCACTTCGTGGTTACTCTGCCTCATGTTGGCATACTGTCTACTGACCCGATTTTACCCCTAAAAATGTTGAAGAATTTCTCTAATCTCTCTTCAAGTGAGAAATCCATAGTTGTCCCTTTCCTTCTCTTCTAAGGGGAAAGGAATCAAGAGAATCCCATCCTCTCTCTTGCTTTCTTCTCTTTTTATCAGTGTTTTCCCAAAACCTAACACTACTTTGTATTTTGGGGTCCCACCAAAATAGGGTGATTCCCACTAGGGCCACAACCGGGTCGGGTTGGATCAGGTTGAGGCCAACCCTAAACCAACCCGTGATAGCGTTCCTTCAACCTTAACCCAACTCAACCCGATCCTCGGGTTGAGGATGGTCAACCCTAACCCAACCCGTCTCTAAATCTCTCAACCCTAACCTAATCCTTCTACCCGAAATCCTGGGTTGGGTTGGTTTGGGTTCACCTTAGGCCAAACAAAAAAATATAATAACCCAAAGAAAATCAAGATAAAATTAGAAGATGGAGGTCGGGTTCATATCGGGTTGGGTTGCCAAGGCCTCAACCATAACCCAACCCGAAATAAAACCGGGTTGGCTTTTCGCAACTAGACCTGGAAAACGGGTGGGTCGGGCCAGGTCAACCCGCGGGTGATGCGGGTGCGGGTCACACGGGTCGGGTGAGAAAATGACCCGCATTTTTGCGGGTCAGAATTTAGGTGACCCGCGCAGCCCACGGGTGGGCCCGGTCAACCCGCGGGTCACCCGCAAATTCAAACAGTTTCTTATTTTGGGAAATGTTATCACTGGATTTTGATGAGGGTGGTATGGCTGGCACCGTGGGATGATCCAAACCGTCCATTAGATGGCCCACAGGCTAAATAGGTGTTGCCCCAAAAATCATTTCAATAGGTTGATCCTAACCCTCCGATCTATAGAGGGTCAGGATCAAGTGATCAACCCTCTAACATTCAAATCGGAGGGTCGGGATCAACCTATGGTGCTAACCATAACCTATTCAGGCATCAAACCCTTAAAAAATAGATTAGCATGACAAAATCACCATCATTGGCATTAGAAGAAAAAGCCATCTAACTAGATTAGCATAACAAAATCACCACCCTTGAAAAAGCGGGTGCCCGCAGGTGCCAGCAGGTTGACCCGACCCGACCCGTGTTTTTGCGGGTTCGGTCACCCGCGGTTTAGTTTTGACGGGTCACTAAAACTCAGACCCGTGCCCGCAAATTTGCGGGTGGGTCGGGTCGAGTTTGACAGGTCTATTTGCAACCCTAACCCAACCCAACCCAACCCAACCCGAGGGTATGCCAAACAACCCCAAGCCAAAATCAGGTTTAACCCATCGGGCGGGTTCGGATTGAGCCCGACCCAAGTTGCACCCGTAATTCCTACGTCTCTCTCTCCAATAAATGAAGTGGGCCGTCTTTCAAAAAGCTGCCGTTTGTTGTCATGATAAATTATGGAACCTCATGTCATGATCGAGCCACGGATGGATGAGAATTTAATTATTTAATTGAGGATAGGGATTCTTAGTCAAAGTTCATGGAATCATGTCTCTTATCCTCTGTCTTCGGTATCATAAGTAGTGATTTGATTTTGGGAGAGAAACAAGGAATCCAAACCTAACCAGTAACCACCAATATCTCACTACGTCTTCATTTTTCCATCAAAACAAAAGAATCTTCCCTTTCCAGTAAGTCAAGACAAAGACCCAATCTCTAGAAATCTCGCCCACAGAATCTCTAATACCAAGTCCTCCACGCCCCTTGTTTTTCTATTCCTTTTCTCAACACCCTTTTCACTACCATCCATTGTTCTGATAAAACCACCCATTTCTTATGAGATAAAGAATCGAACCTTCATTAGTAGGCGTTTTTCTTCCTTTTTAGCCGAAGCCCCTTCATAAAGTGATGATGGGTCAGCCTCACATGCTATCAGCCACCCTTTTTTATTGCTTTAATTCGAATGCTGAAGTACTGACGAATGGGGTGTGTCTATCAAAGCAAGGGGGCATAAATAAAGTTTGTTTTTGTAGGCCCACAACTGACGGGAAAACATTTTCAAAACCGAAAAATACAGACCAGAATTCAAATGACCAAATTACCCTTTGTAAAGGGTTATATTTTCTCTCAAATGTTACTACTTGTATGGCTGCCTCCGGTCGACCATGCTTAGCAGGCCGGAATTTCCTCCATTGCCACAAGAGCTCTACCCCTGCTAGCATTGGTTGCATCCCGTAACCAGAGATTGCTTTGTATTGCTTTGAAAATTTCATCTAAAAATAGGGGTATTTTTGTCATTTTAATGGAACCCAAAATCCACACAGATCGAATTGTTCCCTAAATACACATTATCTAACAAATTGTATTACCTCATTATTAAGTTTCCCCGAAAAATCTGATTTCTACTAAGGGAAATGATAAATGCAACCCTTTTCATCACTTGGGACACCCAGTAGCAGTGTATCAATGACTGCACAGGGGCTGATGTACTTCACGTCCGAAGGATTCAATGGATTTGATTGCCACGTAAACTGCAGTTGGGTGTCCCATGTGATGAAAATGGCCTCAGGCAGGCTGATCCATTATCCCCCCTGCTCTTCAGTTTTGTAATGGAAATGTTATCCCATCTTCTATCCTCCTTCCAAGCCCAAGGCCGAATTTCCTCCCCCTTCTCTAAAGGAGATTTAACCATTTGCCACACCCTATTTGCTGATGATGTTATGATCTATGCCGAGCCTACCATCACTTCAGCTGCAGGGATCATAAAATGCCTAGAGTCATTCAAGATTTGCTTGAGCCTTGAATTTAATCCTGGCAAAAGTGAGGTCTTCTTTGCAGGCATCCAAAACAACAGCAAGAGAACTATTTGCAACATTCTTAAGATCGAAGAAGGAAAGCTTCCAATAAAATACTTTGGTCTTCCCCTAATCACTTCAAGTTTGACCTCTAGAGATTGCCAGCCTATCATGGACAAGATCAAACAAAGGATCTCTTCGTGGTCAAACCGTCACCTTTCTAGAGCTGGTAGAGTGGAGTTGGTTAAATCTGTTCTCAGCACTTATCAAACCTATTGGTTTGCAGCGTTTCATATCCCCAAAGAAACTCTCAATAATATTGAGAAAATCCTTCGAGACTTTATCTAGGCAGGTTCAAATCTTGAGAAATCTCATCATCTAGTATCTTGGAACACAATCTGTAGCCCAAAATCTGAAGGAGGCCTAGGGATCAGAAAGGTATCAGATTTGAATCTGGCCGCCCAGATCAAACAACTTTGGCACATCCTTACCAAGAGAAACTCTCCCTGGGTTACCTGGTTTGATCGGAAATATATCAGAGGAAGAAGTTTATGGCCTCTCCCCATGCTTGCATCCCTATCCTGGGCAGTAAGGAGCATTATAAAATCTCGTGACATGGCCAGCAAGCATGTCTGCTTCATTGTCGGAACTCAGGCCTCTCTACAATTTTGGACAGATCCTTGTCATCCAAATGGTCCCCTCTCTGCCCAGTCTTCCATTATGACATCCTTCATTCCCCAGAAAGCTACTATATATGAGGCTAAATTTCAGGGTGGGTGGGATTTGATTCAAGTGCTTCCTCATCTTCAAGAGCTTAAGCAGATCATCAATACATTTCACAGAAGCTGCTAATTCTAACCCAATTTGAAAGCCGGGATCTGATGGCAAATTCAAGCTACGTAGTGCTTGGAACGGTAATAGATCTCCTAATCCCAAACCTCCTTGGGTATCATCAGTTTGGTTCGCCGGTCACACTCCGAAGTTTAGTATCACAGCATGGCAAGCTCTACAGGACAAATTGAGTACCAGAGATAACCTTTATTTCCTCCGCCCCAACCATGATCGCTCCTGCCTTCTCTGCAATTCTGCCCCGAAAGTGTCAACCACATCTTCTTCAACTGCTCTTACTTGCCATGGATTTGGCGCTTGATTCTCCGTCACATCTCAGATAGAAGAAAGCAAAAAAAAAATCCCCATCTGATGAGGAAAACTGGATTAGGAGCAAATTCAAGAAAAAATGGCAGATCAACACCCTTGTCCGAACACTTCTCACTGCTTCAATCTACTTGATATGGCAGGAAAGGAACTCGAGACTATTTCAAAAAAAAAAAAAAAACCCATAAAAGGTTCATTCTAAGTAGAATTATCAGTGCAACGATATCTCGTATTTTGGCCCTTAAGCTGGAAGACGAAGACTCTGAAGAAAACCAAAGAATTTTCAACACCTTTAATCTTCCCCTGTTCAATAAAGCCACTGAACCAAAATTTGTCATTAGGAACCTCCTGCTGCCTATGAGATCAAGTTGAATTCAGACGCTTCCCTCCCTAGTGATACTGCCTCGATTGGAGGCCTTCTCCAAGACCACAAGTGTGCAATCCTTTCTCTCTTCTCTGTTAACTGCAATCCTCACGCAATCCAAGAATTAGAAATCGAAGCCATCCATCATGGAATCAAATTAGCCGCACAACACCAAGTTAAGAGGCTGTGGATAGAATTTGATTCGCTCATCGCTGTTGTGGCCATAAACCTGCTTTGGTTGTGCCCATGGCGGAAAATCCCAACGCTCGAAAAAATTAGATCCATGCTCAACTCTTTTGAGAGCTGGAAGCTGACCCACATTTGGTGTGAAGGCAATAGAGCAGCTGACTTCTAATCCAAACACAACTGTATCTGTAAAGGAGACTCAATTACTCTTGAATTGGTTCCAGAGGAACTTGCAAATATTTTTACTGATGATGTATCCGGAATGATTTATCCTAGATTGTAAATTTTCTTTTTTTTAATATAGCTGGTGGGGGTCTGCCTAACCCCAAATTACCGATCAGAAAAAAAATAAAATAAAATGGGAGCATTTATCATTTCCCTTCTACTAATCATCTTTCACTATTTGGATGCAGCATTATTTTCTAAATAAATGAATTTTCCAGGGTTTGGCAGAAGTTCTATCGGTCTCTCAACCATTAATCCCTCTCCAAAGACCATCTCTCTTTGTGAGCCAATCATACAAAAAGAAAATCCAGAAAAAAAACCCATAAAAAAGTTTCCATAAAATATTAATTCTTGTAATTTTATTTTCCTTAGATCCAGACACACCCTACGTTTGGTTAGCCACTACTCATGTGACAAGGATGCAAATCCTAGTTTGGACACATCGGACACCGTAGCATATATGTAAGTATCGGCTATTGATCTTAAGGACTACAAGTGTCTGGTTTCATGAAATCTTGTTATTTAATATTCCATTATTTTGGGGTTGGAATAGAAAATGCTAAAAACAAAGGGAAGTGATATATTAGCCCTATTTTCTTTCCTGGCCACCCCGTCTAAGAGGTCCCGGGCAAGAGAAAGGGGAAAATATATCATTTCCCAAAAGAAAGTCACTTACATGCTCCCTATAAGCTACTTGCTGGGTCCCTCTTCTGTCTTATGTATCGAATCGTTGATCCGAATGGCAATCATAAGTCCAACGTTGCTATGGAGAGTACTTTAATCAGATGATCCCCGTGAGAAGCTTGAGACTACGTGGTGAGACACGTTGCCTTCCAGCTATGATGATCCCCATGAGCTAGCATAGTTCTCTCCAAACATGGTAATGCCAGAAGTCGTGCGCCTCCCCACCTGCTAATCAGGAGCCACCAGGAGACCTAGGGAAGAAGTAGCACTAGTGCCAATCATGGCACCCTCTAGAAATATCACGTTCATGGTCAGAGCCACCATGAAAAAGGATGAGCGGACCGGCTGCACCGGGAAAGGCACCAATCCCAGCCCTCACCGAGATCACACGGAATCCACACGTTCCAAGGGAACTCCGCCTATAAAAAGGAAAACCCACAATCAAGAGGAGAAGAGGCTCAGTGCATAGGCCATTGTTTTGAGCTTATTTACATATGTTACTTCCAGAGCTTACTTGAGTGTCAAAGGATTCCCTCAAAATTCCCAAGCACTGGGTGGCCTTAACCATTAAGCGCAGGTTCCTCCCTCAAGATCCCTTGCAAACATTCTGAACTACTGAGCACCCCAAAGAAGGACCCACTTGGAACAGTTGATCGGATTTGGACCACGACATACGAGAAAAGCTAAACCATTAATTTTCTATAGTGCTTTATCTTGCATATGGAATATCTTAGATATGGAATGTTAATTTGTTCGGGTTGTGACCAAGATCATGCAGCTTACCTCATGATCTTCTGCAAGATCAACGATCTTGATTTCGTAACTCAAATTTGGGCATTCGTTGTCAAACTTGAGGTGGGTGAAACTCAAGTTTGAAAAAAAAAAAATCTTGGCAAAACCCCATGTTATGTGTATTTTCTTATGTTGTATGTGGGGGTTAGTTAGTGCATAGTAGTGGGTATGTGTTTTAGTGTAATGGCCATTAGTTGTAGCTAATGTGTTTAAGGTAGTGGGAGTTAGTTACTTGTGATGTGTCTTGTTAGTGGGTAAGTGTGCTTGTGATGTGGCACTCCCTCTTGCTTGTATTTATGTAGTAGAAATTCAATGAAAAGAGAGGAGGAAGAATTCTACAGCAAAGGAAACTTTGTTTTGGAGAGCCATGGCTCCTCTCGAATTGAGCCGTTAGGAGGTCTGGTTGCCTCGAAGCAACCTCTCTTTTCTATTTTCTTTTTGTTTAATTTTGTTATGGCCAATTAGGCACGTAACAAATTGATATCAGAGCGGTAGATCCTACAACATAGTTGTACCATAAGAGATTTTGGAATCCCTACGTGATGATTTTTAGCAAATCAAAGTGTTTTTTTTTTTTTTAAATGATTGAAGAACACCGACAATTTGCGGAAAACTTGAAAAAAATCAGCAAAGAGATCAAAGAAATGCGTAAAGAAAGAGAAAAGTTAAATCTTGAAAGTGTTGATGTTCATGTGGAGAAAAATGCGAGAATCGATGGCGACAAGAATAGTTTTGCTGAAGACACCACTAAGGATCATCATGATCATTTCATCATTTTGAAGCGGCTTCATGAAAAATCTTATTTCGTCCCAACTTTGATCACGATGGATTTTGGAGGCGAGGTTCAACTGATCGCGACCATTAAGATTTGGGACCCTGGTGGAATAAATTTTTCTCCAATAATTCGACCTTGAGGAGAAGGACGTTTGTAAGGGGGAAGGAATGTTATGTGTATTTTCTTATGTTTTATGTGGGGTTAGTTAGTGCATAGTAGTGGGTATGTGTTTTAATGTAATGGCCATTAGTTGTGGCTAATGTGTTTAGGGTAGTGGGAGTTGGTTACTTGTGATGTGTCTTGTTAGTGGGTAAGTGTACTTCTGATGTGGCACTCTCTCTTGCTTGTATTTATGTAGTAGCAATTCAATAAAAAGAGAGGAGAAAGAATTCTACAGCAAAGGAAACTTTGTTTTGGAGAGCCATGGCTCCTCTCGAATTGAGCCATTAGGAGGTCCGGTTGCCTCGAATCAACCTCTCTTCCCCTCTTTTCTATTTTCTTTTTGTTTAGTTCTGTTACGGCCAATTAAGCACGTAACACCCCACGTGGATGTTTGGATCTATGGCAACAAATTTCTTAAAAAATAATTTCTCCCCTGTTTGGCTATTACTCATTTTTGCGTACTAATCTCCCTATTCTCTAGAAAAAGTTCAAGCCTCGTGTGGACCTTGGTTTTTTATTTTCCAAGAATTTTTATGCTAGATCCAAACACATAGTAAATTTCACCCTAATCCAAAGATCCCTTTAAATAAAAAATTTCAAACCCCAATATACGTAGGAAGGAGCCTGAAAGTGACTTTCCTTTTAGCATCTTCCTATTAGAATACACAGATATCCTTACCCTTTTTAAGAAGAACATTTAATCGGCAAGCAAACAAATGCCCAAGAGTAGGGCTGCAACTCGAGCCGGGTTTTACCTGACCCGCATCGACCCGACCCGAAAATAGCCTGGGTTGGGTTCAGGTTTCATGGGTTTCGGGTCGAGCCGGGTTGAGCATTCAAAAGCCCGCATGAATCTCGGGTCGAGCCGGGTTTGAAGGGGCCCGACCCGACCCGACCCGAGTAACATAAGTTACAGTATGTACATTTTTTTTCTATTGTTAGTTAAAAGTTAAAAGTGAAAACCCATGCACCCACTGTTATTGCGTGTGAGTGTAATTTCTGCTTCTATGAGTTGAGCTGATTCAAGTGTTTGATTCAGCATTGTTTGATTGTAATTACAACATTGTTTGATTACAGCATTGTTTGATTCAAGTGTAATGCGAGTGTAATTACGTCATTGTTTGATTCAAGTGTAATGTCAGTGTAATTTCTGCTTCTATGAGTTGAGTTGCCTTGCCAAACAAGAATTTTCCTTAAAAAATTGCGTCAACGTGAAAAAACCCGAACCGACGAGACCCGACCCGACCCGAGATATTTCTCGGGTAGGGTTGGGTTCTCGAAAACCCGACCCGCCCGACCCGAGTTGCAGCCCTACCCAAGAGGGCAAGAGGCTCGACTCTGAACTAAGATCCACTATTTGACTTGTATTGATCATTTTCGATCAAGACCAGGTTCCACCATTGCCTTAGCTCCACCACAGTAAATCATGGTGGGCCTAGCTCTATCATATATGTGGAACCCACCTTCATATACCTGAACCATCCGTTTAATGATCTAAACTGTTTCAATCAATAGTCAACAACTAAAATGTAAAAAGATCTAATCTATGGTTCATTTTTAAGAGCTAATAAAAGTTCTGTTGATTACATAAAAAGTATGCTAGGCCCCATCATAATATGGTGGATCTGCAGTCTATTAGGGGTGGTTATTTGGTTATAACCGAACCGATTAAAAATTCGGTTATTCGGTTATAGCTGAATAAACCGAATAACCGAATAGTGGGAGAAAAAGAGGGAAAAAAGCAAAATCTTGGCTTTGATCGGAGGACTAGGATCATCCAATCGAAATGATTTTTTGAGCACAACCTAATTAAATTGTGATCAATCAAATGGACGGTTTTGATCATCCTTTGGAGTGCCGAAACCGAAACCGAATAACCGAATTGCCAAAAAAAAAAAACTGAAACCGAACCGAAAAGGGAAAAAACCAAACCGACCGAACCAATTCGGTTCGGTTCGGTTATTCGGTTTTAACCAAATAATGAACACACCTACAGTCTATTACAAGAAACAATTATATTTTGAGGAATGATAGATGCATAGGCCCTCTTTATGCAAGGGCCGGAGAAAGGCCCTTGAATAGTTCCACGTCATTTTTAAAATCGGTTGAGAAACTGCATGTAAGATCACCGACTGTTGATCTTACAAAGTGTGATTAAGCAGCACGACATACTCACATGATATTGGTCTCATCCCCAATAGACATCTCATGTGTAAGATAAAGGATCCTACGAAAGTGGGATCCAGTAAGTGACTTTTAGGAAAGCGCATAAAAGTTATAGCCGTCTAGGTGGACCGAGAATTAAGGCCCCACATTCACAAGGGTGATGGTAGGATTGTCCCATATGGAGAAATTTTGTGGTGTGGATCATTCATGATGGCCCCACGTAAATGAACGGCTTGGATTTTATCTTCACTTGCCTGAAGACATTAATAATTCCTCCTCTGAAGATCCAAAATCGCTTACTTAGGCAAGGAGCGAAATTCAATTTTTGTTTGAACAAAGACCACCATACTTTTCTCTTTTGAATGGGGACTTTGGATATGTAGAATTTTGCAGACAAGCTGGGTTAGGCAGGTCCACCTAAATGGTTCCCTTCTTCTATTTGATAGACAAGATGAGTTTGGGCAACCAAGTTTTCTAAGATCCATGCATCTGTGAAAACAAAGAAAATCTTACAGCCCCATTTCTAGACATTTTTCATTTTTCTTCACTTTTGATTGGACTTTCTGCCTCAAAACCACTCAACATAACCATCTCTCAAACCCCATTTTCCATCTATCAACAGTCCATACATTGAATATCGCAACCATTAGGTGTAGTTTGTTTTCTTCAAATCCAGAAAAGTGGATAGTGGCCCAGACACATAAAGTAAGATCCAAAAACACTCCGAAAAGGATCGGGCAGGTAAGGAATCTGATTGGATCATGACAAGACATAGGTGGACCCGATCTGAGTTAGACCCATTGACCCCCTTCCCATTAGAATTAATAATGACCATCGATTATTCTTTTAAATTTGATAGCGAGATATCTGAACGTGGCCCACCTGATCAACGGCTCCAATCACTATGTTTTTTTTTTTTTAAATGACAAGAATTTTATTAAATAAGAAGAATCGATTTTGAGTCATCACAACATAACCCACAAGAAAAAAAAAAAAACATAACCCATAAGAGTAAGAGATGATTCTTTCTTTTTCTATCTTCCAAATGAGTATAGCTTATAAATTCATTCTATCTTTCCCGTCTGATATAGTTGGCAGGCAATTTCATTTTAATACTATATGTTTCTATATTATAATACTGGCAAAAAACCCCGCGCATCACGACAAAGAATTGTACATACCACATCATAGGTTGATCTAAACCGTTCATGTGATGGAACACAACATAAATAGCCTGTAAAATAATTTCCATAGGCTGATCCTAGCCCTCCAATCTATAGAGGTTTCCATAATTGTTGTTCCTCTTAACGTGCGCAGAATTCATCAATATTTTTACAGGTGTCCTGCATTCGTAATATCAACCTTTTCATAATTTGACCTGCACATAGTGAATAAGGAAAAGTAGTTCCCGATTTCCAACCCGACTGGGTTCAACCCGACCCAACCCGATTTTCAATTTCCTCAACCCAACCCAACTTGATTTCCAATTCGGGTTGGGTCGGGTCGGGTTGACCCGAATTGATATGGTACCAATTGTTGACGACCTCAACGCAAGCCGGGTTGTTTTGGATTTTGAGAACCAATAGTGAGTCACCAATAATCAGTTTTTAACTCACAATCGGTTCTCAAAATCCAAACCAAACAGGGACTAACAATTAACAAAGGAAAATGTTATCCGCACTACTATATTTTGATGATCACACTCCTCACTTTATTAAAGTACGGTATGGCCCGCACCATAGGATTATCCAAACCGTCTATTGTGGACTGTGGAGACTATTGCAATGTTGAAAAAGAAAAACACATATACAGAACTTCTTCAGATGGAACCCAAATTCGGGTTTCGGCTCGGGTTGGGGCGGGTTGCCCGGCAGCCCAACCTGACCCGACTCGATTTCCAATTCGGGTTGATTTTTCCCAACCCGATTTGCGAAAAAACTTAACCCGACCCAACCCAAATTCGGGTTGAACCTGATCTGCATGGGAACATCCAAGTAACAACGATGGTTTCAAATTATATAAAGTGCTAATGTCCTCAGTACCATATTTTATAATGGCACTACTCACCGTATTTTGGTGATCGCCCTCCTCACTTTATTAAAATGTACAGTATGCCTGTACCATAGGATGATCCAAACCGTCCATTAGATGGGCCACTGCCTACATAGGTTGTGCCCCAAAAATAATTTTCATAGGTTGATCCGAACCCTCCGATCTGTAGCGGGTTATAGGTTGATCCAAACCGTCCATGTGATGGAACACAACATCAATTGGTTGTGCCCGTAAAATCATTTCCATAGGTTGATCATAGCCCTCCAATCGATATAGGCTGATCCTAGCTCTCCAATCGATAGAGGTTTCCATAATTGTGGTTCCTCTTCAGGTGTCCGGAATCCGTCAATATTTTGCAAGTGTCCTGCATGAGTAATATAAAATAGTTTTTTCGTCATTGTCATACTTTTCGTATGTAGATTACGATTTTATCCTCAAATAATTTCTCATAAAGATAGATGTTAGATATCAGCAAAGGGGTTAAGTGGTAAAAGAGTAATGCTGATTTCTAAATCTCACTGAAATATAAAACAAATTCCTTTTTTTCTCTAGCTATATAGTAGTAGATTTGAAGCATACAATTGCATAAAGGAGTAAGGGTACTCATTTGGAAAGAGACATTGTATAAGAGACAAAAGAGCCAATATTTTTTTTTCCTGGGAGACTATTTTTTTGGATAATCTAAAAGGATACTCTAAAAAAATAGAGTTGTTTAAATAGAGAAGGTAGGTAAAGGGGAGACCAATTTGGATTTTAGGGAGAAAATTCCTCTAAGGTCAATTTTTAAATGGGAGAGGGTAAAAGTACAAAGGCCCACTTCATTGTAAGGTGATTTTCTAGACCGAGATCATAAAAACATAAAACAGAACATGAAGTCACTTTCCTAGAAAGAAAGAAAGAGACGTAAAAGGAGACAAAAGAGGCCAGGGGTGAAGAACCTTAACATGCACACCGCTTTTTATTCAATACTGTCCCCTTAGGCATGGAATGAACCCACTTGGATTGAATTCAGTGAATCCACCCAACGGCTACATCACCCTTTGCTTTTATACCTCTACATACATATCCTCATTCCAAGTTCCAACATCACCAACAAAAAAGAACATCATCATCAAGGTATTGGCTTCTCACCTTCCATCTCTTTGCACTCCAATCTCACTTTCTTTATTTCATAAATAAAACTTATGGGTTTTTCTCATCCATCCCTTTTGTGACTTGGGTTCCAAGGGAAGATACATGAACCCTAATCTCTCTTTCTTTATAGCATTAAAAAAAACATATGGGTTCTTCTTATCTCCTCCTTTTAAGTTTGTGACTTTGGTTTCAAGGGAAGATTCAAGAAGTCTAAAGTGTTATTGGATTTATTTTCTCTAGTTGCCTGATTTGGAACCACATCACATGTATTGTTCTTTTACTTTTATTTTCTCTTCCTATATTATCATGGGCTTCATTTTTTATTTTTTTTTGCATAAAGAAGATCATCTGTTTCCTTCTTATTCCTGTTCTTTTACTTTGTATTCTGGTTTTTTGATGGCTGAAATGCAAATGGTTCATGAGGGATCCTTTGTTTGTTGACATTTTTGTTGGCTGATTTGGAAAATTTTCACTCCTCATCTCAACAGCAACAAAAACACCATCAACATCAATATCATAGTCAAAAGGAAGTTATCAGTTTACTTCCTCTTTCAGTCACCATCATCACCACCATCATTTTTCTTGTTACTTAAAGTAAATGTATTTCATTATCAAATATCATGGTTAGGGTTTCAAGAGAGCTGAAATGCAAAAGATTTTGAGGTTTGAGGAAACCTATTTTTCTTATTGCCTGATTGAAAATTTTCCATTTCCTTATAGTGGGTGCATGCCAAGGGTTGTAGGTAAATGGTTGATCAGGGCTTCTATTTTTCACTTTTTTTTGTAGGAACGATATGGTTAACACCCATTAACTGTCAACAAAAAAAAAAATGAAATTTCAATTATCCTTTTTGCGAGATTTAGAGATCTTTGGGCTGAATTTTGTGGCATGTTGAAGTTGTTGGGGGATATTATTGTTCTCGATTTTTATCATGATAGAATTTATTTTCTATTTTTTTCTTCTTAGTTTCATGTTTGTGCTTTGAAATTTGAATGTAATTGTGTGGTTGATTTGGGATGGTCATTTCATTTTTCACAGGTTGAAGTTGGGCCAACAGCTTTCACAGCAGCCTTGATCTCATTCATCTGTGAGGTGTTTTTGAGGATTTAAAAGTCTCTTGCTGGTCGATTTTGCTAGACGCTCTTCTTGTAAATTTATGTTTGGTTATGGTTTGGAAAATGAAGCTCAAGTACCATTGCAAGTCTTTTAGCATCTACTTATTTCAGCATGGATGTTAGGTTCATGTAGTTTATCAGAGGTTGATGATTAGATGCTTTGATATGTTCTGATGCTTTGATATGTTCTGAGAGGTAGAGGTGATAAGGAATTTCAGAATTGCAGGTCTTGTATAGTGTTTCAGTGCGGCTGTTAGACTTGTATGGTTCATTGTTTTGTAAGTTAATCGACTTGGTTCTTTGATATGGTATGAGCTAGTTCTGAGAAGGAATTCGAGTTCCAGAATCTTTTCAAAGTATATCTACCCAGTTCCAGATTGTTTCCACTTTCCACTTTGCAATTGGAAGGGGAGCCTTGACTAGTGATAATCCTCAAGGAATTCTGTGACCTGGTTGTGAAATTCGCGCTCATTTGATATTTCCTAGAGAGAAATTTAAATGAGTTTTGAGTCCTCGGATGTGGAGTTGAAGGTATCACAAGGTCTAATTAATCCACAGGCTCGTTGGGTTGGTTTAATGGAAGGGACAGCAAGGAGGAATTTGGTGGAGGGAAAGAACAGAGATTATAAGCCTATTTCACGTGTTAACAGCAGGAGACCCTTATCTTTGAATTATTTCAGTATTGAATCCTTCCTGGTACTTCTCTTTCTCACGGCTTCCTTGTTGATTCTTCCTGTTATACTGCCACCATTGCCTCCCCCACCCTTCTTGCTGTTATTGCTCCCTATAGGCATACTTGTTGTTCTTTTGATTTTGGCTTTCATGCCCTCAGATGTTCGAGATATTGCTTCGTCTTATGTGTAATGGGACTGCAATGTCCATTTTCTTTTTTACTCAATACGAATAATTTTTTGTTTAGAAAGAGCGCAATACAATGATTATTGACTATATTTTCCCTGTCTTCATGTTCAATAGAGAAATCTGCTTTAATCACAGCATAACTTTTCCCAAAATTTCTTTCATACTCAGTTATCTGAAATGTGGAATGTGGATACAGTGATACTTTGTGGTAATAATCGCAAAGGGGGTTGTTGAAAATGCAAAGATAATAACTGTGAATCAACTGCAAAAAAGAGGTTAAAAGTGGAGATGATCAAGCACTGATTCCTTCTTCCAATAAGAGGACAAAATGGGATGTGATGGAGCTCAGGTTTCTCCTTATAGGGGATTTCTTGCTCTTGATGTTCGAATTTAGCTTGCATGGGGGAGAGTCTCCTTTTATAGACTTTTCTCTCCGCAACAATCATGTTGGAATCGTTCATGCTTTTCCCAAATATTCAAGAGGATTTAATGTTCATATGTTATAATGCATTTCATTAAATATCCAATAATGTCATCTCCTATGGATTCGGTTGTAGTTGTCATAAACTTACCTGGCAAGAAATTAATATGAGAAAATCTTCCACTGATGTTGGGTGCGGAAGCTGAAAAAAAACTTAAGGGAAATCAATCTAAAGCCATGTTAGTTGCCACATATTCCTCTGAAAATATCAATCTATGAGAAAACAACTTTAGAAGGGCAAAGGGGAAGGCAAATTTTATACCAGAGAATAACGAATTCATGAATAATAAATTTTTAGGGGAAGGGAAATAATTGTAAAAACCATGGAGAGTAAGCAATCTGAAGCAATGTTAGTTGTCCCATCTTTCTCTAAAAATACCAAGCTCTAAGAAAACAACTTTCGAAAGGGAAAAGGGAAGGGAAATTTTAAAGCAAGGAATGACAAAGTAAAAAATAATTAGTAAATTTTTAAGGGAACAGCTATAATTGTAGGAAATTTGGAAACCTTGAGTTTAACTGTTTTGAATAAAAACAAAGGAAATAACCATAAAAATGAGTATAGAGACACTGTCTGCATAGTTTTTGAATCCCTTTTAGCATATGGAGATGAACGCGCATGGTTGATTAATTCTGGCTCCAGCCACCATGTGACTAGACCCATAGAGGACTTCATAGAGATGAAGTATAAGCCAACGATCGTGTCTTCATGTGGATCACCACCTACGGTGATGTTATGGGAGTAGGAACACTCTGCCTAAAGATGCCTAGATATAACAACCCTCTTCTCTGAGTAAAAGAGTTGCTTCATCTTCTACATGTTTTTATGAGTCTTTTAATGTAGTTGATCATTTTATATGATGCATGAGATTAGGATATAAACAAAGAAAAAAAATGAAGAGAATGTGTTAAATTAATTTAATCCCTCAAATGAAGATATAATGTTCTACATGTAGACCATGTTAGAGTGGTAAAATAACAAGAAAACCTTTTTTAAAAGGATAAAGATCGTCTAAACTATTAGCTATAATGTATTAAGATATATCCGTGCTATAAATATAAAAGGGAGATGATATTTTCACCCCCTCTGCAAGAGAGAGTCAGACAGCTAAGTGGGGCGAAAAAAAAGACGACAAAAAAGGCGATTTCAAACGCTCCCTCCCTAGGTCGACGGTAGCCTAGGGAGGGAGGCAGTCTCTCTCTCTCTCTCTCTCTCTCTCTCTCTCTCTCTCTCTTGCTCGTCTCCCTCTCCCTCTCTCTCGTCTCCCCCTCTCTCCCTCTCTCATCTCCCCTCTTCTTCTGTATTTTTTGCGCCTCGCCCTCTTTTTTCTCGTCTCTCCCCATTGCTGGCTCTCTCTCATCTGCCTATTTTTCTCTGTATTTTTTGAGTCTCCCCCTCTCTTTCTCGTCTCTCCCATGGTTGGCAAAAAATGAGCCGTGGAGGCCAGATCTGGAGTATGGCTCTTTCGTGGTGGCTAGATCTGGGGCCGTGGAGGCCGTGAAGCTGGATCTAGAGCCAAGGAAAATCATGGAGGTTGCCGGAGGCCGTGAAAGGCGGTGGAAGGCTAGCTATAGGCGGTACGAGGCCGTGGAGGCTGTGGAGTATTGGATTTGGAGGCCGTGGAGGATTTGAGAGGCTGTGGGTTGCCAGATTGGCAATTGGGTTGTTGGGTTTGGCTGTAGGAGGCTGTGGTAATCGTAAGCAAGATCTTGGGTGGTGGCCTGAGGACGGGCGTGGTGGCCAGTGGCAATGAAGGTTGCAGGATTCTTGATGACGATGGTGGTGGCTGAGACTTCGCCGACGGAGATGATTTTTGTGGAGGAGATGGAGGTGGGACTGGAGGTGGTGCCCGCGGTGATTGGTCGTGGTACGGGATGGAGGTCGCCGGAGATCCGACGATGTTGTTGGATGGTTGGCTATCGTGCACGGTGAGGGCGCACGATAGCTCTGGGCCTTCGAGTGGGATTTTTTAAAATCGAATTCGGAATGTGGTGGAGACGTTTGTGTGACGTGGTAGGTCACGACCTTGGCTGGGTGGGCCCCACAATATGGCATTTTTTGTTGGATTCGATGCAAATTAAGGCTATTGGGTAATGTAAGGGGTAATTCATACTATGTAAATCTCGTGGGACTACTGGTCCCCATTGTAAATTTGCAGGTATGAATAAATTTGTCAATTTTAAAAAAAAAATTCACCCCTCTGCATTACACCTTCGCCCCCCTTATGACGTGAACAGTGGGCAACTTAAACGCTTTTTGACGTCAAATCACCTTAAAACGGGGACGAATGCGTACTGAAAGGGGGTGAAAATATCATCGCCCATATAAAAAATTAGAGTAATAGAATATTTTATAACATTTACATATGACTACTCAAGATATGGGTATGACTATCTAATGTATAAAAAATATCTTTAAAGTATATAAAAATGAAGTTTAAAAATAATAAGGCTGATGTGGGATAATACACTAGACAACTTGAAGGTGATATCGTTAATTAACCATTTCTTGTGTGAAGATTCTTCGTTACTTCATGTTCATCTCCAAGTACGACCTTAGGCGTAGTTGGATAGAGATCTGCGCTAGTAGTGAGTAGGCAGAAGTCCCTCTCCTAGGTGGGGATCCCTCCTAAACCTGGGTTGTTGAATCTTAACTTTGATGGGTCTAATTTGGGTAACCAAGGGCTGGTTGGAGTAGGTACAGGTCTTAGAGATGAGAACAGAGTGGTGGCTTTCTCGGGCCCAATTGGGATCACAAATTCCAATGAAGCGGAGAGGGCGGTATTACATGGGATTGCTAAGAGTAGAAACTTCGGCAATATATGATCGTAGAGAGAGTCTCCCTTAACATCTGCAGGTCATTGGATGACAGGCATCCTCATCCTTGGAGAATTTCACACATGATTGATGAGATCCAGGATCAAGTGGTGGGCTTTTCGATCACTTTCCAGTGCTTTTGGAGATCGGCTTACGGTTATGCTTACAGATCGGCTTCCCCTTTTCTTTTTCTTAATAAAATTATCTATCTTTTTTTTTAATGATAATAAAATTATCTATCATTCAAAAAATCAAGTGTTGGGCTTTTCGATCACTTTCCAGTGCCTTTGGAGATCGGCTTACAGTGATGCTTAAAGATTAGTCCGGACTTTCCAGTGCTTTTGGAGATTGGCTTACAGTGATGCTTAAAGATTAGTCCGGGCGAGAGTGGGCAGGGACATCTCGGTGGCTTCCCCTTTTCTTTTTCTTAATAAAAATCTATCTTTTTTTTTTGAATGGTAATAAAATTATCTATCATTCAAAAAAAATACACCAAACAACAATACCTTATACACTACCACCAAAATGGTGTTACAGAAAGACGAATCAGAACCTTAATGGTTCTAGTAAGCTCTATGTTTAGCCATTCAAATCTTAGTTCCAATTTTGGGGTGAGGTTTTATCCGGTCATGTATATTCTAAACAGAATTCCATCTAAAGCTATAAAAATGATAGATTATGAGCTTTGGAGAGGCTTTAAACCTAATTTAAGTAACCTAAAAATTTGGTGATCGAGCGCTCATGTGTGGGTGCCTAGTCAAAGGAGAGATAAACTGAGTTAAAAAACAATTAAGTATATTCATATGATATCCCTAAACTTCTAAGGCTAATTTATAGATTTGCGATTCATCATGATGATGGATCAGTTAGAGTAGGACAAAGTATAGATGCTCATTTCTAAGAGTGACATTTCAACTTCTAAAGCTTCATCATCCCACCTAGCCACGACGACTCACTAAATAATGTGGCAGACATTGACGCCTGTCATCCTATTAATGGACATGCTCTTGGATGCAGCAAATTATTCGATTAAAAACTTCATAGTGATGTATAAATACTTTGTAAATTAGATCATTCATATAAACAGTGTGTGCAGGCTGCAGCAACTGTGTTGGAAATTAATTCCATAACAAACATTTTCTGCGCATTCATCGCTGTTGATCGAGGGCCGATGACCACACAATCCTACACTAACTCCTGTAACAAATTCCAACCAACCTACATTCTGTAATTTGATTCTTAAATTTAACGCCCTCATTTCAAATTGAGAACTGATGTTGATTTCATTGTAAGTTTCAAATCTGTCATCAGGGACTTGCTTCTGAATGGCTTGTTTTTTTTTTTTTTTTCTAACTATAAACCCGGTAGATTTGTACTATTTCCACTCATCATATTTGCTGTTTTCATGAGTTTTGCATCCATTAGCAGTTCAGCACTTTAACTGATTGTGCAGAGCTTTTAGAATCTAAGATAATTTTATGTGTGAAGCATGATACCTATGCTAATTTCTGGGTTTAGGGGATTTCTATCCTCCGTTCAAGATCTTACCGCCTCAAAAACGTGGATATTTTGAAAAGAGCTAATAATATATAGTGTTGAAATCCCATTCTATTTTTATATGCATGAATCATATGTTGGAACTGAAGAAACATCATTGTAAAAATCAACTTAAAAGTGGAGGAAACAAGAAAGCTATTGATGTTTACACTACCATGTTTTAATAATTGCACAAACCCAGCTTGTCTTTTCTCTTTTAACTGACTTGTGTTGTGTTAGCCTTTTGGAAACTGTAATAACCTTTGGCAGCCCTTTAAATAATAAAAGACAAGATGAGTTATTTCAATTATCAAAAAATGATGTGCTGATATCATTTCCTAAACAAGAATGATGCGTGGGTAGAACATACAACAATAATACAGAACAGTTACAAATCAATTATTGGGACTCCTAAAGAAAATCAATACTTCAGCAGAACTGTGCAACAGTGAGAACACGCCGTTTACCCCAACTTTCACCCCCTTAACAAGGAACAGAGAACCTGAAAGAATGCCCCCCTCCCCCCCGCTGCCCACACACACACCAATTTTCCAGCCTCTACAACCATTCACTTCCATGTCAAAATTTCATGGTTTCTGCTCATAAAATTGGAATTGGGATTATCATGAAATATAATCTAATGTTTAAGAGAAAAACCTATATTTAGTTCAAACTCTCCCCCAAGAATCTACCTTAAAGCCCCACTAATGACACTCTGAGCATGTCTATAAAGCCCAATCCTCTAGGTTTCTGTTTTCGGCCCAAGTGATGTCTCACCAAAAGGAAATGCATTTGTAAGCAAGAAATTCTCCCAAAGCCCCACTAGCAAAACTCTGAGTCTGTAAGCACCAATCCTTGCACAATTTTTGGGATTTACTAGATCTTTCGACCTGTTTTGGGTTGCCACATCATCTACTAATGGTGTTTTGTTGCAAGTTTTAATTCCAACTACTAGAAGATTACTTGCCTTGTCTCTTCCTTGTCTGCCCATGTGGGAATGAGTTTTGTCCCCCACTAAACTACTTGAAGAAATGTGGAGGTTTGCTAGTAGAATCTTAGGATTTAGCACTTTTCTATCTTTTTATCTATCTTTTCTCTCTATGGGTAATGACATCCCTACTGCCCCTTATTTTTGGTAATGACACTCCGCACTATGAAACTACTCCAGCTGACAAACAAGCACTACTATTACTCTATGAGGAGATCACAAGTTCACAACACTGTTATTACAAGGCAACTATGTGTAACCAAACTGACCCGAAGCTTCTCCTTTGGCATGGCTTCATATGTCTTAGCAAAGAGGGGCTGCATGAAAAACAAGAAATCTCTCATATCTCATTTGAAAAATCACATCGACCAGAATTGGTAATGGGAAAATTGAAAGGCCTAAAACCTGACCCCAAAATGTTTCAGAGAAATACCAATAATTAATGAATCACATTCAATGATCCACCTTTGAGGCCCTTTTGGATTTTGAGAATCAATTGAGTTCAAAACTGATTATTGTACTCAAATTTTTTTTTTCCGGCTACTGATGTTGCCACTATCACGTTTTGATAATTCCACAAAATCAGCTTGTCTTTTCTGCTTTATAATTGGTTTTTAGAGCTTTTTGGGAACCGTGATAAGCCTTTGACAGCTGTCAAAATAATAAAAGACAAGCTAGTGAAGATGGAGAAATTATATGATGAAGGGCTGTATGAACACGTACTCATCATCTCATCCTAGCATCCTAGATATTTGATCCGACAGCAGCTCTCTTAATGAGGAGCTGAAGTTGGATCAAATATCAAAGGTGGTACCATTGTCGTACCACCTATATGTGTTTATACGTCCTTCATCATGTGATTTCTCTTAAAAGAAGGCTAAGGATTTTTCTGGAAAAGTTTGGAGAGGTAAAATATTTGTAAATTTACTTACCTTTATTATCCATGAAAAAAAAAACTTACCAACCTTGTTCAATTTTTATTTAGTTGGACCTTCAATTTATGATGATATTCTTCTAAATTAATTAAGCATTATCATAATATTTCCCTCTAAATTGTGAAAAGAGAAAAAAAATCAAATAAAAAATATTCCATTAGAAAAAATTTTCTTGCAATCCAAACAGGGACTAATTGAATAAGAATAAAATCCTATAGTGTCATCAATTGAGGAAGAAGACACTTTGGCTTCTTTTTCCCTTATTAAAGGTTTGTACTGCCGTTTCCATAAGGTTAAAAAATAAGGAGGCTTGCAACTTACGAACTTCTAATCTCTCACACCCAATACGACCTCCTCTAGCTTCATATTAGTAAGTAGCAAAAGCCAGCTTTGTTTTTATGTTCAGTACCAGAAAATCAAGCAATGCATGGGCATCGAGAATGAGAAAACAAATGCAGAACAAAACAAACAGCATGTTAGCTAAAGTTTTAAGAATATTATTGCATGTATATTTTTGTTTATGCATGCAATAATGATAAGTCGCGGTACCACCCTTGATATTTGATCCAACATCAGACCACCTTTTAAGAGTCTGCTGTTGGAACAATATCAAGGGCGGTATTTTAATCGTACCGCCCACACTGGACTTCTACGGCTGGGTGTTGGTGTATTTTCAAAATAAAATAGCCTTTGAAAAGTGTTTTCAAAGAAAAGTGCCTTTGTTTTGTAAAAGTGGTTGATTTTAAGAAAGAGAATAAAGTAGCATTGAAAAGAAAGTCCCAAATCGGTCAGGCAAAAAGTAAGAGAGAAGTTTATATAGCTTTTCTTACTTCTCTTTATTACTTTAATGCACAATGGGCTTTAGCCATTGGGTAGACCCATGGGACGGTGCGTTACCGTTCGCGCACGCGCGGCGTGGGCAATGGGCTATAGGGCGCTAGTGGCGCAAATCAAACAGAAAGGGTGCTAGAAACTCTATAAAAACATCAGAAACGATCCATTGCATATAGAATGGTCAATGAGCTATAGGGCACTGGTGGTGCAAATCAAACAAAAAGGGTTCTAGAAATTCTATAAAAACAACAGAAACGATCCGTTGCATATAGAATTCGGAAATACACTTGTGGGACTTATGACTGTTTTCTGCATAAACAATTTTCTACAGAAACAGTAACTAGGGTCTCATAAACGATCCATTGCATATAGAATTTGGAAATACACTTGTGGGACTTATGACTATTTTCTGCAGAAATGGTAACCAAGGTCTCAAATACTTGTTTCATCTGAAGGTGATTCCTTAGTGCAAATTGTTCGGTCTGAAGGTGATTCATTAGTGCAAAGCGTCAAATACTTGTTTCGTGGTACCCGTTGCACACTTTATTGGTGGGGGCGAATATTGTCATTTTGGAGGCAAATTCGTGGTACCCCTTGCACACTTATTGTTGGGGGTGAATATTGTCTTAAGGAAAGTGACATCAACATCGTGCCTTGAAGCATCTCTTGTCTTATCTATTTTCCCCATCTCCACAGCAGACATTTCCAACACTGGGCAAGATATAAAATCTCTACAAAGATGTACACATCTTTTAATCCGTCCTTATAAGACCAAAACGCTTATATCCATTGAATATGTTTCTGTTTAGAGTTTCTCTAAACTGAATGGTGCCCTCGCAGAAATGGGGTGAAAGGGCGCCCCCATTGGCTGGAAGGGGCGGTTATGCACTCTGACTTTCAGACATTATAAATGCACGACCGCTCCAATGGGGGCACCCTTTCACCCCATTTCTACAAGGGCGCCCTGCAGTTTAGAATGCCTCTTCTATTCATTTAAGCTTTTCTTTTTTACTATGTTTGCTTGATGATTTTCTCATCCCATTTGTCTGTGATATCACATTTTGCTAACCATCAAGTACAAGCATGTTCGGCCGCTGGGTCACCCACTTCAGGGTACGCCTTCAAATAACAAAAAAGTATCTGCCCCAGGTTTCCAAACTGTAAGAAGAGCTTTGTGAATTGACTAATAGGGTGAAAGGTAGAGTGACACCATTGCACGCCCTATTAGTCAGGCTTGAGAGGGGTCCGACCCCTCTCACATAAAGGTTTCGAAGCATGCTTAACATTAATGATAGGCCCTGTTGACCTTTCGAAGCACTTTCTAGTGTGAACAGAATGTCACCACGACCCCATGACCCTACAAGCCTTTCTCATTTCAGTGCTCGTCAAGTTGGAATGTTTCTGCCAACCTTAACACAAACGTGTTTTGAATTTTGATATCGACTTCCATGCAAGAGTTATCAAAAATCTAAGCTAAAAAAAAAAAAAACAGTAAAATGAACTACCACACTGGCTATTGTAATCACCGACCGCAAATCAACCATATATCTTAGACCAGGGGAATGATTGGTGGAAGCTAGCAACTAACGTCCAGTGATAAATAAAACAGAGAAACAAGTCCCCCTCTTACAAAACTCTGGTTACGGGTGTTGTTACAACTGATAACCCACCTTTAAAACTATATACACATACAAAACAAAGAGCAAAGGAATTTTTTTTTTTTTTTTTAATCTGTTTTATGACTGATGCTATATATTCTTAAGAATTAAAGGGTCATGGGTCTTCACCCTAATAACTTTTCTGGAATGCTGGATATATCCTCATGTTTTATCTTACAATGTTCAATATACCCTCCCATTTCTATCTTCTTGATCTTACATACAGATCAAATACATAGCATAGGAAAAGAACACACCATCCCACAGATTAGCAAGTTGTACTCCTATTGTAGGAAACATTAAATCACTTGATAATCAGTCACCTTAACCCCTCCCAACATATATAATCAAAGATGGATGATCTAAGGCGGAGACACATGAGCCAAAAATGGGGGAAGGTGGTGCTCCAAAACTGCCAAAAGCTCTCTCCCCTGGCTCCCCTCGTCAACAGGTCTATTCCCAAGCCTTCTCACTGCTTCCACGAGATGCCCTCGAAGCCGTTGTGGCAACAGGCACCCACCCATCTCCAAACACTCCCTGTACAGCGGCAAGTAAGCAATAGTAGTTCTCAGAGGCGCCGGCAAATCCCTCAGGCAAATGGGCGACTCCCCTCGCATTAAAACCCTCATGACATTCACATAGTGGTCCTGCCCGTAACTCAATCCATACACAAAAGCTGCCTCTGACCAGTGTTCTTGCAAGAAAGCTCTCAACTCCGTTGCCACGGCTTCATCGTCTGACCTAGCAATGGTGTCTGCAACAGCATAGGTGGCAGCAGGGTCCCCAAGGAAGTCAGAGCAGAGGAGGAAGGCAACGCCTTCGAGGGACCCACCACTTCGTTCCCCAGCAGCTTTGAGAATCTCAATGCTAAGGGCCGCGAGGACATGGCGGGGCACATGGGGGAGGAGGTAGGCGGCTATTCTGATCTGACTACTGGAGGTGGCGGCAGTGAGGGCAAGGCAGAGCTCCATGTCTCGACATCCTCTTTCGACGAACCACTGGACAACCTGCAAGCATCCTCTCTCTGCCGCTCTCATTAACGGGCCCAAGAAGGCCATGGCATTACCTTCTTCGACTAGACACTCCATGGTGCTAATTTTGCAATAGTGGGAAGCAAAGCCCAGAGCCAGATCGACATCCACATCTAAGCTGTTCCTCTGAGCAATCTAAACAGAATATCCAAGCACTTGAATTAAAAAGATAATTAAGGCAACTCAGAAGAACAATATGCGATTTATAGTTCCACCAATGTTCAGAAACCGGCTCATCAGCTTGGGAACCAGTTTAACTCCAATTGGTCAGGACAAGCTCTGTTACTAGAGCCGGACCCAAATATCAATTATAAAAAAAATGGTTGTCTGGTGACATTCGGACTCAAAAACTGGTTCCAAATACTGATTTGGGTGTGGGTTTTTTTAGCACGTGTACTATCAGACAGTAGGCATACACTTCAACAAGTTTTTTTAAAGAAAAGAACACTGCAACAAGTTTAGAGATAATGAAGTTTGCATATACGTGAAAATGAGATATTCATGAAAAAAATGCAAAACTTTTTCTACTTGGTTTATGTATGTTTTGAATAACTATATCGGAGCATTAATGCCAGTCAAACCAGAGATTGTGGAATGACCTTAGTTACCAGAAGTGGCAAGCAGGAAGCAATGAGTGGTAACATAAAGTAGAAAATTAAAATCCTGAGAATACAAACTGAGAGCATGCATTTAGTAGAAAATTCGTGCAACGATAAGCAAAGAGAGTGTAACAGATACTATATTCAAGACATTCAAGTTGACCAACGGTTTGGTATTTCTCATCTGGCTTTAACATATCAGGAACACATGCATTATGTATGCCTGTTTCAGCAGCATGTCCTATCTAATGTATCGGTAAGAAGTACTGATTCTCAAATTATAGCAAGACTTAAAAGAGAGATATTTATGCGGAAAATGCAGAGAGTAAGGTACAGAGAACCAAGTGCAAACTTATGATTATCAGAAGACAGATTTACAAGAGAATGAATAAAAATGATGTGATTCGGCCTTGTCTTCCCACTGCATGTAGAGACTTTTTATTTATTTCACTTTTTATTTTATTTAGGACTCCATATTTCAGCATATTATTAGTCTAGAGCCTAGATGTGGGGGATGTCGACATCATCTAGGGCACACGTCACTCAATCAACACCTCACCCCTACCCTTTACTTTGCCTTGACCATGATTTCCATTTTGACCTTTAGCCTACTTTTGAGGTATCAAATCTTGTCCATTTGCCTTGATTTTAGTTCCATTAGAAAAGTTTTTCGATTACCAATCTAACAAGCCCGACACGCAATATTGACGTGAGTTGAGAAAATTGTTGACGATTCATGGTTGTGGTACACGTTTTTTTTTTTTCATGGTTAAGCTGGGGTTAGGCAGACCCCTACCAGATATATTAATAAAAGGAAGGATATAACAATAAAAAAAGAGGAGCAAGCCCTAACACACATAAGGGGGGACAACATAGAGAGCCAAAAGGCCCACAACAACAAAGGTTCAAGAGAGCTACAAATCACAACCAAAATGAACACAAAACTAAAATCAGAACAAAGGCTCAAGGTGGTACATGTTTATTATCGGATTTCTATTTTAGGGTCGTTTTACTATTAAGGATAATTAGGTCATTATATTATAACT
Organism: Tasmannia lanceolata; assembly: GCF_043159265.1. Lineage (NCBI taxonomy): Eukaryota > Viridiplantae > Streptophyta > Magnoliopsida > Canellales > Winteraceae > Tasmannia > Tasmannia lanceolata. Next base: position 17,621,738 of record NW_027518714.1, read on the forward strand.
GAAGTTAAGTTACATCCTATTTGTCTATAGGGTGGGACCACTCATTTAAGTTATAAAATAACCCATTGACTTTTAGAAGAGGGCCCACTTTTCTCACTTAAAACCTATTTAAAAAGGCCAAAGGGGACGAAAATTCAATTTTTGGAGAAAAATTGTGAGCCCTTTTCTTCCTTGTGCGTTTGACACAAATGGGAAAAAAAACCCTCGAGTTTTTTTTTACTTTATTCATTTCTTCTTCCCCAATCGACACCTCTTTTACCTTCTAGCTTCTTTTCTTCTTCTCTTCCCCTCTTCTTTTCTCTCTTTTTTTTTTTTTTTGAAAGAAGGTAGTTTACTCTCTTCTTTTCTTTCTTATCCCTCTTCTGCCCTTTGTTCTTCTCTCCTTTTCCTCATCTCCTTTTCTCTCTTTCTCCTTATTATTTCTTTCGTTCTCACGTTTCTGCCCTCTTTGCAATCGTGTGGAGAGATCGTAGTCCACGACTACATCTAGCCCTTCGATTCTCCTCTTCTTGACTCCCCTTCTTCTCCCCCTTTTTTCATCCTTCTCATTCCTTTCTTGCCATCCCTTCAGTTTTTAACTACTACGCAGAGTTTTAAGGTATGTTCAACATAACCGTCCCTGTTTCTCCTATCCTTGTCTTGGTTCTTCACTTTGGTTCCTCCTCATTCCTTTGTTATCCGAGAGTGAACGATCATCTCCGCACCATATTCTCCCCATCTTGGGTCTCCTATTTAGTACGATTGCGGCTCTCTGGCTATCTTGGGAGGATCGGACTTCCCGGCTTCTCCACCATACGTCATGGCCTCCCACGATCGAGATCTGAGGGCGATACACATACTTCACCAGGTGAGATCTAACCTCTACTGCTTCAGCCCTTATTAGACATGATTTTTGTCATCGTCACCCATGGCTTGCCACCCGTACCCTTAGCCTTATCGCTAAGACTGTTTTCCCTTAGATTAGTAATTGTTATCGGGCCCTAGATATGACATTTCCTTGGTTTTATTATTGCGATCAGACCTTACATTTGTGCTGCTATTTTATTTGATGTGATCTATTTGAGCCATGCATGGTCTGGACAGAATTTAATTTTATTGCTGATTTAACTCTAAGGTTGGATTAATTTGTCAATATGAGTTGATTAATTTCTAGACTCCTAATCTGAAAGCGAGACTGATTTGTACTAACATACCAAAAGAATAACCCATTTAACTCCTAGGGTACTCCAAAAATATTGAGGACTTTGGATTGGGAACCCAAGGATGACGTGTACTTTGTATTGCGGACCCAAGGATGACACGTAAGGCCCCCTTATGTAAGGGGCATTGGAGGTTAGGTGCATCTTGAGACAATCTTTGATTTGGGTTAGCGAGTCTCAAGGTCGATTTGTGGTGAAGTCTTCCCTCAGTTCTCTTAGGAGGTATGATGACTTCATTGCACCAGTGGTTGAAGTGTGGAAAGTTCTAACTCCCCACAGAGTTGAAGCTTTTCAATGGCATAGCTTGGCAAGATTAAGGCTCCTGACAAAATGGAAAATAAAAGGTGTGCTTTCTAGATGACCTAATAATTGCTCAGTGTGCAAAGAAGAAGAGGATCCAAGCAACTACTTCAATGCAGAACTTCTTAAGGATTGGAGGGCTGATCACCTAGACAATAAGGATCTTATTCTATGGGCCACAACGTACATGATAGTTTGGGAGATTTGGAATAGTCTAGTGCTTGGGTAAAAAGTGCATCAATGACAAAAAATAATTAGGAGCATCGAAGCGCTTCTTATAAATTGGGGTCTAGCCAAGGAATGTAGGGTTGGTTTCTTTATCAACATCCCGCATGTGGTCCTACATGATGATAGTCCTGCCTTTGAACATGCTTAGGATTTAGTCTTTGAATGAGGGCCTGGCTGTTAAAGTTAGATCTACTTGCCTACAACTATTCAAGAGATGCGGGATAGGCTTTTTGTCAAAGGACATTCATCCAACGCCAGAAAATGGGGCATCAAAACCATAGCCAGAGTCCTTGGAGTCTTGAGCATCCAACGCAAGCTAAGATACAACCGACACTTCGAATTTATTGCTGACACACGTGTCCTGCCGTGTCCGACACGACACGCGTGTCCACCCGTGTCGACACTCCTTTGGACACTTTTAAATGTATTGCCACTTAATGTGGGTGTGTGGACACGTTTTGTGCCATGTCAAGTGTGACATTCTGTTTTACTATTGCATATTGTGTTTTCCTCTTTTATTATTAACTCTTATTTTAGGGGAGTGATAAATTGACTCCCAAATTTCTTAAATCGACTCCCCATGTGTCTTTCTCTCTCCACTTTCTCTCTCTAACTCAGAGGAGAGAGAAAGGCACACAGGGAGTCGATTTAAGATATTGGGGAGTCGATTTATCACTGCCTTTATTTTATTATAAACTCTTTCTTAGCTCTTCTTTAACTAATTTTTGTTGTTGTATCATATATACTTTCTATTTTAGCCGTGTCCTCGTTTCTAAATTTTGGGGGTTCGCCGTGTCCGACACCCCATGTCAATGTCGACACACGACACCTGTGTCCGTGCCCACAAATCATAGAACGCAAGTAAATAAGTATAGGTTGCTGCTTCTTTTGTTCATATTGGGAAAGAGGCTAATGATTTAGCGGACAGCCTTGCAAGAGAGGTTGTAAATAGACCAGCATTATGTATTAGCCCTACTTTTTTTTCCTGAAAACGATAACTCGATAAAACAAAGATATATACGAGAGGGACGAGCTGTACAATTACATAGAAAAAGCCAAGCTTTAGACAATTGGAAAATGATCACTGATTGTTAAAATAGATATGTTTTTTAATGGTTGAAATAGATATGTTTTCTGATTAAAATAGTTGTCTTAGCCCTAATATAATATTTTGTTCTAATATAGTTCTTTGTTGCTGTTTCAGGGGAAAAAAGGGCTTCAAGTAAGACTGCTGTTATGGTCCCACCAATTATGGGAAGCCTGAAGTTCAACTTCATAATCAGTTCTCTTAAAAGCTTTCAATTGTTTCCTTCTTAATATCTTCTTTTGTCCTGAGCATCTATGGCAAAAAATTCACCTCAACAATAGAAAACATCCTCCACAACTTGATCCTACTGGTAAAGTTTATGATATCTCATTCCTTTTCCAAAAGTAGTAAGCTTTCTTCCCTTAATATCACGACATGGTTGATATCTACGAGATCAGCAGCATCTGCTATTTGGGCATGTAGAACAGTACAAGCACTCTTGGCAAAATGAACCGAAGCAATTCAAGCCAAACAAAAAATACCACAAAGAGCGTAAGAGACCATAAATCACATGCATTATGCGGCCTAAACTATGAAACTCCCAACATAGTTGAGTTTAATAGTGTCCTCCGAGGGTGATGCAGGTGTATTCCTGCTACAATGATACTGCCCGATTTTCATGCCCATTTTCGAGCTATTAGAAGGAAGAATCTGGAAAATTGATAAACTAGGAAGTTGTAGCCCTTTTTGAAATGTTTCCAACGAATATTTACACTCTTAATTTGGTCAAGTGGTTAGTGAGTTATAACTGTTTTAGTGGACTGTGTCTGTTAGTTCTTTGGCTAGCCAAAGAGTTGTGAGTTCCTAAGCTATTAATGATGTATTTGAGTCCCTAAGCTAGTAGTGGAAATGCTTGGACGTTTTTCACCTTGTATTCCTCTATAAAAAGAATAGCAAACATCTGTAATGGCCATTATTATTGAAGAAGAAAAGTTTCTGAGTATTTTGGAAAGAATTTCACTTCTTGTTCTTCCTCCACAACTCTAAGGATTGAGTTTGTCAATCTAAACGGTATAAGAGGGTTCCACCCATCGAGCGGTTACAACTTCCTTTTTGAGTCCTAACAATACTTTCCAATGTTGATTAAGTCCTGGTACTTTATTTGAAATTCCTTTCTCGCTAAAAAAACACAGTAGTACTGTGCTCCTTTTTCACTAAAGCCCATTTCATTACCTCCAAAGGTGGCAGAGTTGAGACGAGTTCAAACTTTGATGGATTTTTATTTCACAGATAAAAAACAGAACATGTTATTTGTTGCTATAGTTGTGAAAGAAAGCTTTGGTCTTCATCAATAAGGTTCCCTGTGCTTAGAATTATAATCACTATAGACTGTAAGTTCCATCTTTTAGTAATGGTGCAGAGGATGAGTAGTAACTTGGGCGGTCAGTGAAAGAAATGAAGAAGTTTCATGAATCTCATCAGTTTTTTCTTTTTTTTTTCTTTTCTTTTTATTGAATGATAAAATCATCAGTTTTATCCAAGGTTTTAAATTTCGGTTTCGGAATGCGTTTCGGTCCTCACCGAAACCGAAATTTCAGACGAAATCAAATATAGTATTATTTTATACCGTACAAGATCTCGGCCGAAATTACAGAAATTTCGGTAATTTCGGCAGAAATTTCGGGAAGATAATAAATAATGAATAAATCCCAGATTTTTTGGTGAAATCCCTTAAATTTCGGACCGAAATTTCGATCGAAATAATGTAACGTTTCAGCTACTATCGATTTTGATTTCGGTATTGACCGAAATCCGAAATTTAAAATCTTGGTTTTATCCAGTTATGTGCTCCCTCCTGAAAATTTATAATTTCAAAGTTAGATTAACTGCATGCAGAGGTAAGCATCTATTCGGCATAGTAAAAGCTGTTCTTAATAAGTAAATCCTTTCAAATTTGTCACTACTTTTGTTTAATGTTTCAAAGACTTCATGGTGGCCAACCGTGAAGTCCTGTGTGGGCGGTACGTCAAAAGTACTGCCCTTAATGTATGATCCAACAGCAGCCTCTTAAAAAGTGAGCTGCTGTTGGATCAAATATCAAGGGCAGTATCACCCTCACATGACTTCACAATCGGACACCATATGAAAACTCGAGGAAGAAGATCGTGCTTGCTAACAGATCCATTTTAGAAACATTAGATCATGTGTCACTACATTGTAACTTCTCTTTCGGGATATGGAGGGAAATCGTTAGAAGTTATTGAATGCATGGCTGTTCCATAGATCGGTAAAGAAAGCAATTCTACATTGGAGTAATGGCCCGTTTGGAAAAATGGGGTGGACCCTTTGGAGAGTGCTAGCATATGCCTTTATTTGGCACATTTAGAGGGAAAGAAAAGGAGAAGAGATTGGGAAAGATAATAACGGACATTAAAATTGACCTTGTTGTGTGGGGGGAGAATAACTCCACATTAGAGGCATACTCCTTGAGGAAATCCTAAGAAATTATAGGACAGACATTTTGGAAAGAGAGATGAAGACAAGGGAATGCCGAAATGGAGCCCACCACCGACTGGTTGGATTAAATTTAATTTTGATGGCAGCACCAAAAGGCACCCAAGCTGTGCTGGAATTGGTGGGGTATTCCGCGACAACACCGGTCGCAAGATGATCTCATTCTCTGGCCAGTCGTGATTTGTGGATCCACTTAAGATGAAGCAAGAGTCTTCCTTTGGAGGTCAAAACGGTTTGTGAAAGGCAGGCATCATCTTCCTTTGATTATTGTTGAAGAGTACATTGGTCTTTATACGTGTTGAAGGGTATTGTAGTCTTAGTACCATGTAGCCCTAAGTTGGGCCAATATGTGCATCATATTACATGTGAGCTCCCTAGTGGAGACTCATCATCATCTCCATTCACTCTTCTTCTTCCTCTATTCTCTACTCATTCTAACATGGTATCAGAGTCAGATCTGATCTAATAATAAATAAATAAAAAGAGGAGGCAAGACAATAAACGCCTTGTCATGGGCTAGTTGCAAAGCGCAGGGACAGTGGAATCTAGATAATATAATCACTAAAATCCAGGACTTGTGCAAAATCCTAAGCCCAAAGTTCTCACACATGAGGTGGTCTGCAAACAACGCCAGGGATCGACTTGCAAAGGATGGGGTGGAGCAAGAGGCCATGGAGACTCTTGACCATTAGTTTGGACTTTGGACTGCACTGCTTGGGATATTTTAGGATTAGAGTGATTCTGTATTGCAATGGCCAATCTTGTAAGGGCAGCACAACAGGGGTCAATTTGGCTGAATCTATTCTGCCAAAGTGAACAGGAATTGCTCACAACAGCTGGGGTTGCGACTATTCCAGTAACTGCTATCAATATGGGTTGGATTCCTTTCTTATCCAAAGGCAGAATCTGTCAGTGCATGATCGTGATAGATATCAAGCCTTGGGCTATTCTGGCTGCTACTGATTAGGGAAAAGACTACAGGGAGTTGAAGAACAAGAATTCTGTGTTATAGGTTGCTTTCACCTATCAAAATGTATCCAGAACGAGTTTGAGTTGGGTATGGTTAGTGGAGGTAGGTTGATGAGCCTGTTGGTGGTTTTTAAGTACGTAATGGGAGAGGATTGGAGGGCATTCAGACTTCAGAGTCTTCGCTGTACGAGTTTTGAATAGACGCCTGATCAAATCACAAATGCTGTTGAATTTAAAAGGGATTTCCTCTGAAATGGGAAAAAGACCCAAAAGAGAAGGGTTTGTAAACTGATATAGGTATGACTAATGAGTCATGCCATGCCAGCTTAAAGGATTGGAGTAAATCTTTCAACAGTGACAGTCTAACAGCACAGCTTGGATCCTCGTAAATGCGGATGAAGGATTTTGGGGAAAATGTATAGAAAAATATGCAAATGATTGAATTTTAAGTTGAAACTTCAGGAACTCCTAGAATAAGCACAAATACACACTTAGAAATCATTATATAAGCTTATCGTTCAAAAAAATCATTATAGAAGCAAGAAAACCATCCATAATGGCTTGGCAACATCAAACACCTGGTGACATGCATTGCCGCGCAGGTCTAATAATTAAGTACATACTACATTTGTAAAATAATTAAGTGCATACCACATTTCATAAGTAATTAATAAAAATATTTAGACATAATTAATACACACTATTTCAAATGTAATTCATATAAATATAATCATATAACATACACTGATATAATATACCAATAATACACTACGGTTTTGGTTGCATTTCGATGGGGATGGAAACAAAAACTGTATGATATAATATACCAATAATACACTTACGGTTTTGGTTGCATTTCGATGGGGATGGAAACAAAAACATTTCGATCGTTTCGTGTCGGTTTCGGAGAAAATATAAAATCATGCTAAAAATATATGAAAGAATGGGATTTGGTATTTGTTCTACAAAAGAGACTCACCTCAGCTATTTTTAATTGGATTTATAGTGCGGTCCCATGCAAAAATTTCTTAGTGACTTCAATGTGTCTTCTCAAAGAACCCTTGTCATTGAATGTTTTGAGTGGATTGTTGACAAGATCGTTAGATGACTACCGTCATTCTCTTCACAGTGCCATTCTCATTAGTCAACTTGCAATAGCGTTAAGCCCATTGGGAAGGATATATTACCATTACATTCCATGACACCTTTAGAGTGTGCTCTTGCAATGGAACATAAGGGACCACATAAGGAGCTGTCTTCAAAAAATATGTAAGAGACCTTCTCTACACATGCTCACTTATTTTCATCGGTTTCGGCAGGCACAAAAACAGAAACATTTTGGTTTCGATTAGAAATTTCGGTGGAATTTCTGTGGAAATCTTGTAAAAACACGGAAACATATGCAAATGATAAAATCTTAAAATAAAACTTTGGCAAATGCTAGAATAAGCACAAATACATACTTAGAAATCATCACATAAGCAAGAAAGTCATCCATAATTGCTTAATCACATTGAACATGTAGTGACATGCGTTGTCGCACATGTCTAGAACAATAAAGTCAAAAAAGAAGTACAATGTAATTAAGTACAAGTAAGTACAATCACCAGTCTCCCCTCCAAGGACCCTAACTATTTACATATAGTTATGAGGTATTATTGGTCCTATGCCTATCTGACATCCCATGCATAAGATATGTTTAGATATGTTTACTTTGTTGTGCAATTCAATGATGCTACCAACCAAATATCATAATAAAATACAAAGTAAAATGGCTTACAAAAAAACATTTTCCCTTTTTGTCCTTAGTTAGAGATTCATGATGCTTAAGTTTCAAAATTTGAAATTCCTGTGACTTTTGAAATGAAAAGTGGCCCCACCTTCAATTCAACTAGGATGGGACTACAAAGCATGTTGACAAAGATTAAAAACCTTAGATGTTTTTTTACATGGTTTTTCGGGAAAAAAATCCATGAAAAAGCAGGAAAAAACGTGTTTCTTTGATTTGCAGTGTTTTTCGATTTAGAATAGATTATGGCAGGATTTTTTTTATTTTTTTATTTTGAGAAAAAATAGATTTATACGTTGTAAATCATAACATCCTTCTATTTTTTTTGTCGTTTTGACCATTTCGATCAAATTTCAGAAACCTCAGTCGAAAATTTTAAATTCTGATGAAGATAATGAAGAATGAATTCATTGAGATTTTGTTTCGGTGGGGATGGAAACAGAAGCATTTCGGTAGTTTTGTGTCGGTTATGGTGGATTTAAAACCATGATTTTGATTCAACCTATCAAAAGAGCCCATATTCTAGACTCCGTAAATTGGCATGGTTGTGTCATTTTGAATTGTTGCACCCTCTATTTTACGGATAGAAGTAATGGACAATCCTTTTCTAAATTACCTTTTGATAGTCAGGCCCGGGCCTCTACTTTCAGCATGCCCGAATTTGTCATATTTTCCAAGAGGACAGGTACCTTTTGTACCACTGAATCCATCACATCAACTAGTTTCAATGTTTGGACCCTTGCTATTCTCCCAATTCTTTAACATCGTCTGAATGAGAGACATGCTTGTATCTCTAGAGGTAAGGCATTTAACAGACAAGATTTAGAGTAGGGTAATGTTGAGAGAATCATCCTCCATCACAAACCGATTAAGAAGGCAGGCGTCATGATCTGCATACCATGCAAAAGGGTATGAACGACTGCCTCGTTAGAATCAGCCTCGCTAATGAGATCCAAAAGTGCCCAATGAACAAAGCTATCATCACTACAGAGAAGGTCCCCAACGCCCAAAGATCCAAGGTTCCCTAAGTTCGAACGATTGAAGCTAAGCTTCAAAAACCTGAGAATAGGAGGAGACCACCTGGGGACAGGTGATAAACTTGGATTGCACTCAGCATGATCACCATTGTTTAAAAACTCCCCAAGTCAATCGTCAACTCCCTTTTATTATGGCTGAGTTTTTGCTCGAGTCTACTTTTTGCCCTACCAAGTCAATCAGAACTCTTTTGACAAGCCCAAGTTGATGAAAAATTGAATGTGTAAGTCACTGAATTGCCTGAGTCGATTCTCTTTTACCTTGGTTGTGTTCTAGTTCGAGACTGAGTCTAGAATAACGGCTAATTACATCACAAGAATGGAAAATGGATGGCTCAGATATACATCTGAAATCAGGAAGCACTACCACCCAACAGTCCAATGAAGAAAACATACGTTGTTGGATGTTGCACATGCCTTTGTTGGAACCCTTAAATATCCTACTATTTCTCACCCTCCATACCAGCCACAACACTGCTGAAAAAGAAAGATTCCATAGCACTCTCCCCCTGTCCTGCCAAGGAGCAAAAGCTCATGCCTCAAACAAATTGACAATAAAGAGGTGATCCACAATGTCAGCTGCATTACACATGTAAAAACTGTTGTATCATTCAACTATTTGAGACCAACTGAAGTCTAAAATGGGATCCTTGACACATGGACCCCCCATCATCATCCCCAAGCTCAACGCTGAGTGTTGCAGCACAATGAAATCTGAGGATAGCAAGCGAGGGTGGTCAAATAATAGCCAGTTTTATCTCTTAATGTACCACAGGTCGTAATGGTATTAAATAATGAAAAGTCATGGTTTATAGTGATCATGGAAATTCATTTTTGCCTTAACTTTCTAAGTAAGAGCAGCTATTGGTTTCAAAGAAAGCTCAAGAAGAGAAGCTGGTCTTCCCATATCGGGGCATAGATATCATGCATGTGATCTCTCCCTGCCTTTCCTTTTGTATTCTTCATTAGGGATTCGCGTAAAGTCATAAGTGATTTGCCTCCCTTAATCTTTATTGTATAGAGGCTTCAGCTAACACTTATCTATCCTCATTGGAAAGACGTGCCTATCGTTCTTTGTCCCAGGCAGGGGAGATCATTTCCCTATCAAAAACGTTGTAGTTTTTAGGGATTTTTTAATTTAAGAGTAAAGGGTTTCTGGTTTGCAATGGGCTTTGGTCACCCACGACTCCACCTGATCGGGCATGTACAAAGGTGGGGCTTCCACCCTTGATATTTGATCCAACAGCAGCCCACTTTTTCAACTTTTTAAGGGGCTGCTGTTGGATCAAATACCAAGGGTGGATGTATCTGCCCTGCACTTGTACATGCCCGATTCCCAACAGGCCACAATGGGAACCTCCTTAAATACTCAAAATAAACAGATCAGAATATAAATAATGCTCAACTGAAATGAGAAGTACCCCTTTTCTTGTTTGTATAATGCTTTTCCCTTTCGAATTGAACGGCTAGGATCAGCTTCTTATCGAATCAGCTCAAATGAAACTCTCTTATCTCTCTCCTTCGGATCTCCCTTTGCTAAACTCCTCAAAAAAAAATTCGAGAGCTCTTCCTCTTTGCATATCATCGGTAAGATTGTAGTCTGAATCTGGCAGGAGCTCACCGGAGAAGAAAGAGGTTGGCAGAAAGAAATAAGGAGAAAAAATTTAGGGTTTTGAAGCTTTTCTCACACACTCTCTCTCTAGATGTTGCCAAGGTAAAAAGTTATGAAAATGGGCGCATTTAAAAAGTTAAGGATTGAAAGGACCTGATTGCATCATACACTGCATCTGGGTGTCTCAAGTTTTTAAAACTCCTTGACTCGACAAGGAACTCGCTCGAGTCGACTCCTTTTTACCTCGGCCACTTTCCGCATTGCACCACATCCGCATTCCGCGTTTTGCCGTACAGAGTCAATAAACTCCTTTGACTCTCCCAAGTTATGACCGCTTCAACCGTGTCAACCACGTTCTTGGCCGCGTCCAAGGATTTTTCTTGGCCGCGTTCCGCGTCAAATCTGTGTTTTTAAACACTGGTCCCAAGTAATGAAAAGGGGCGCATTTATCATTTCCCAAAGTAAAAGAGAAACCCCAACTCCAATTTATGAGCAACACATGTGCGGGCAACCGACCCTGGCACTTCAAACTGAACTCTTTCTTCCCCCTCAGTTCATATAAGTGTTACTTTGTTTGACTTAAGCATCGGAGGGTTTTCTAGAGCACCTACTCTGAGCATTCCTAACCATCTTCTTTGATCATAAGTCACTGAGTTGGGAAATGATAATTGCACCCCTTTTCATTACTTGGGACACCCAGATGCAATGTACAATGCAATAAGGTCTCTTCAATCCTTAACTTTTTAAATGCGCCCATTTTCATAACTTTTTACTCTAGCAACATCTAAAGAAAGAGAGAGTGTGAGACAAGCTTCAAAACCCTAACTTTTTCCCCTTCTTTCCTCTGGCCAACCTCTTTCTTCTCCGGCGAGCTCCAGTCAAATTCAGACCACAATTTTACTGACGATATGCAAAGAGGAAGAGCTCTCGGATTTTTTTGAGGAGTTTAGCAAAGGGAGATCCGAAGGAGAGAGAGAACAGAGTTTCATTTGAGCTGATTCGATTAGAAGCTGATCCTAGCCGTTCAATTCGAAAGGTATAAGCATCATACAAACAAGATAAGAGGTATTTCTCATTTCAGTTGAGCTTTATTTCTATTATGGAATGTCATCATTTTAGATATTTTCCTATGAAGCGTTAGATTTATGATTAGTCAATATTTATGTGACAATTATCGTCAATAAATTCACTATTGTGGTAAATATCTGAAATGATGACATCCCAAAAAAATGTTTATTTTATCCTTAAAGGAGGCATGCTGAGTTAGTATCTGAAATGAATTGTGGAAGGGTTTTGAAATCCTTAACCAACCAGTTTTCGTCTAATGATTCTCTCATTCATAGAGAAGGCAATGTAATGGCTAAGCATCCTTATAAGTGTTTAGCCGCAAAATTGTAATTCTTGACCTACTATTCAGCTCTTGTTGCTGTAAGAGAATTCCAGATTTCCCCTTCTTTTTGGCATCTACTTTCCAGGCTGTTCTCTATGTTTGGAATTCTATTTTTCTTTCTAAAACACAGTTCATTTCTTTCCACCACAAAACAAATTGCCATGATCTTCGAAACCAAAATTCCAAATTTCCCGCATAATTGTCATTCTTGACCTACTATTCAGCTCTTGTTGCCGTAACAGAATTCCAGATTTCCCCTTCTTTTTGGCATCTGCTTTCCAAGCTGCTCTCTATGCTTGGAATTCTCTTTTTCTTTCTAAAACATAGTTCATTTCTTTCCACCACAAAACAAACTGCCATGATCTTCGAAACCAAAATTCCAAACAAAAAAAAAAGCATGAAAAATGTGGTGACAACAACCAAAATTAAATTCAATGACAAGTCCATGTCTTGCCACTCCATGCAAGCCCGACTGGAAATCCATCTAAATGAAGCCATTCCATCATCTACGTCTCAAGGCTTAATCAATCCCTCGATTCTTAATTGATTACACAATAAATGTTAAATGTACTGCAGCCAGTTGCTACTCTGTCAAAGTAGTGTCAAACTATAACATGCTCTGACAATTAGAAAATATGAAATTATGCACCACTGTCATTCATTTCATTAATCTTAAAAGAGATCCTTCAATAAAAAAAAATCCCTTCAAACAAGTTTTAATTTACCTTTAGCATGATTTTGACATCTTTGAGTTGAATCTTAAAAGAGCTTCACGATCAATTTGGCAAAATGATAAACCATAGATATTCTAAGTTTAAACCTTTTTTTTTTTTTTTTTTTTTTTTGAAAATTGACAATTTCATTGATACTATGAAAATTACATTGGGGACCAGGGGTCCCAACTAGCTTTACATAGAATCAATTAAGGCTGGCTAGGATTATAAACTAAGTTTAAACTTATGACAATTCTAACAAACATGGAGAGTGTCATTTGATCAACAAGCAATCCTACATCATATTAATGACATCTGATCAACAAACGATGCTACATCATATTAACTTTAGGGAAGAAATACTATCAGTTGAGATATTATCAAACCCAGGGCACAGATATGGAATGTTTCTTTACACAAGTGGACATAAAGTAAACTTGAGAAAGAAAATGATATCCTTCAGAAAACCAAAGTCTTTGCCTAACGCAATAATGTTAATCAAGAGAATAATACTAGAAGAACGTTCATATACATGTGGAACAAATAAATCTCAAGCATAAGACTGGAACACAAGCCATTGAAACTTCCACTCAATTAAAGACAAATTGAAATCCATGGGCAAGAACCTTTTCAAAGTTTCCTAAGTAATAAAAATTACCATGTGATAACTACAAAGTGAGCGGTTATATATATATATATATATATATATATATATGAGGAAAATGATTGTGAGCTTGAAGCTCATATAGCTTATATGAGCTTGAGGGCCCAAACACATGGGTCCCACATTTTTTGTGGTGATCCAAACCATTCATTTGCAAGGCCCCATCAAAGATAGGGTGTGTACCAAAAATCAGCTCCATTGGATCATCCTAACCCCTCCAAAAGCGGAGGGCAAAAATGGGCAGATTTGTGGCAAACGATGTCTGTCTATTTTGCCCACCACTTTTGGATGGGTTAGGATGATCCTATGGAGCTGATTTTTGTACACACCCTATCTATGTAAGGGCCTTTTAAATGAATGCTTCGGATCATCCTAACAATGTGGGCCCACATGTGTTTGGGCCCTCAAGCTCATATATGCTATATGAGCTTCAAGCTCACAATCATTTTCCTCTATATATATATATATATATATATATATAATATCAATTACATTAACCAATGCACGTTACCTGCAATAAGATGCGTACAAGCTCAGTGCTTCCGAAGCGTGAAGCTTCAAGAAAGCATTGGTTGACATTGTCTGCGCCCCCTTCTACCAATATTCCGAGCAACCCTTGAATTGCGGTAGCTGAGATTCCAGATGCCCAACCAGGATCAAAGGAGCCAGAAAAGAGAGTGAGAGGGAAACATGCCGCATCAAAAGCCTCTGTGAAGTCCTTCCCTGTAAGTTGATTGCCAGCAAGATCCAGAAATGTCTTGAATGCGGTCAACTGAAGTTGAATCTCGACAGCTGAGCTGTGACTAACTCTGTCTTTATTTCCCTGGCAACGTGAGTGAAATCCGATGCATTTCAAAGCCCATTCTGTGAATTTCTGAACCTTCGCACCAGCCTCCGCTTTCAAAACCTCATCCCCATTACATTCATGGAGACGCTCGTGCAATCTGATAAAGATGCAATGAGAAAAACAAATCAATTGATCCATCCACCCATCCCATAGAACAGAAATATACCCAAGTGTAAGAACAGACATAATGCATCATGGAAAGGTCAAGAAAATAATGCTAGTTAGGGTTTCCAAAAATGTGGAAATAAATCATATCCCATGTTGCATCGGTACGGATACGAGTGTCGGAATCCGAAACAGGTATCGAGTGTCGGATTCGGCAAACTTCAGTAAGAACGATTCGTGGATTCGCCAAAATATTTTAATCAATTTTAAAATTTTGTTTCTAGCATAATAATATGGTTATAACAAGAAATATATTGAAAGATTTATTCAGTTAAGTAGATATAATATTTTATTTCTATTTACGGAACTTACAGGTAGCATGGGTAACATAAGGTAATTGTAAAGTTGTGGTAGTGGTAAGCAGAAAAAACAGATAAAAAAGATCTAGAAGTGTCTCAGAGAACCCTGAAGTATTGGAATCTGAGACATGTCCGACACAGATGCTTCGCTCATTTAGAAGAATCAATGTAACATAGATTATATCTTTTACTTTTTGGATTTTCCGCTAGCTCCCCATGAAATCTTATGTCAGAAATAGCAGTCATTTAATATTACAATTCATCAATGAAAAAGAGTTATCAGAGTTCATACCTTTGAGCCATAACAGTTACGGTATCTGCTAAACTCATTGTCCGGCTCTGACAAGCGGAGACACATGAAGCAAGAAATGATGTTCTCAGAGCTGCCCTTGTGAAGTCATAAGCACCGTTAGAAATAATCTCCTTGATCAAGCCCGTGATTCCAACAAGTTCTTGCTGTGTTCTTAAGAACCAGATAGAATCCAAAGCTATACACAACGCATCGTTGAGCGTTTGTGGATCAGCCAACAGAACCAGGCTCACCGAAAGCTCCCAATCGTGTGAACTCACAGCGCCCTGAAACAAGCGGCCCAACTCAATCCGGTCATGTCTACTCAGCTTCCTATCCTGTCCATTTTTATCCTTGTTGCGTAGCTCAAGTTCTTCTACCAACATTCTTGTTTTGAGTTTAGTGGCACTGCAACGACAAGTGCTGGCAAATCTTGGGTCTTCACTCAAAAGAGGAGATTCCTTGGAGAAGACCACATTGCTCCCCTCACCTTTGTCTGATATGAAAGCTTCCTTATCATCTTTCAGAATTCCGATTCCACTCTCATCGGTTTCCATATCCGAGCACGAGTGATCTTCAGATGGGTTCTTATTTACCAACTGTAGAACGTCCTTTTTGCTAACCAACATGGGTTCCTCTTCCATTCTCAAGTTTCAAACAACAATCAAAATCGACGGTATGTCCCACAACCCAACCTTTGAATCAACGCTATTGATTGATCTCTCCAAATAACACATCGGTCCTCATCAAATCCAAAATCCAAGCATAAAGAAACAGATTGAAAGAATCCAGTCACAAGTACTAATTCTGCGAAACCCAATACTTAATACAAAAAAAAGAAACCCTACACACAAATTCCTTCAATTCAGTCGAGAACAGGCATGCAAACCAGATTGAAAGAGAACCCAGTTAGCAGATGATTCCAATGATCAAAACCAATCCCTAAATGAAAATGAGATACTAGACCTTTTTTCCAATAGAGATCGCCCTAACCCTATTTTTCCGGGGTTTCTTTACCAATCAAAGGAAAAAGCACATCAAAGAACCACAATCACCCACTCAAACCTTTCCAAAGCACCAAATTCCAACATTCCCTAAAAGAACTATAGAAAAATAGCAAAATATTTCAATAGGCCTACAGTAAAAACCCTAAAGAACCCACCATGATCAAATCCACCAGAACATCCCTGAAAATCAGAATCCAACACCAACCCAAAAGACCCAATTCGATTTCATCACCATAGAGCAGAAAAAAATGAAAAATATTAAAAAAGAAAATACAGATAGATAAAACAATGGTGTAATTAAATACAGATAAAAGCACAACTAACCTGGTTGAATGGGGAGAGAGAGGAGAAACCCAGATGGTGAAAATCCCTGAAAAATGAAATGGGTTTTCTCCCTTCTTCTCAAAGACGCAGGGAGCGCGAGCAGGCCCTAGGGGTTCAATTTACTAAAAACGAGTCTCTCATCAAAATGAGGGTCAGCACTACCACAACACAGACACCGCTAAAGGCTCTTTCATTGGTGGGTCCCACCCTCTTTATGCTGATGAAATCACTTTATTGGTGGGTCCCACCCTCTTTATGCTGATGAAATCACTTTATTGGTGGGTCCCACAAACCCTCTCTCTCTCCTCCTCATCTCTCTCCTCCTCATGGAGAAACCACTTCACTCGCACCCTCTTTTTTATAGTTTGCACCTCCTCTTGTTTGTTTTTTCTTCACAGGAAATACTGCATTACCACCTATTTTATTTGTCTTTTTCTAAAAAATGAAATGAAATTCAGAAAAATAAGATGAGTAAGAGGCAGAGAAAGGTGTGGAAATATATTTCCCTGAGATTTTATACAGATTTTATGTGCATGAAGACTGGCGTATTTTTTAAAAATAACAGTGGGTCCACTTCAAAAGATGATCTAAATCGTTCAATTGTTGGGCCACAATGTAAATATGTTGTACCCTGTAGAGCATCTCTATGTGATGATCCTAAGTTCCTAACATCTTAACCAAAAGAAAGATGACACATTCAGGTATGACAACCGTTATCCCAGTCATTGAGACACACAAAATAGGAAAAACAGAGGACTCAAATTATCCAAAAATACTAATGAGCAAACTGATGGCGAATAAATATATTTCGAGCTCATCGGATTTTCTTTGGATTCCAAAGGAGTCAGATATACCATTTTTTCCACTCGGTGCCTTTAATGTTCTAGGAGGTCTATCATCTCATGAGTGATGACTCAACTTCCTAGTTCTCTGGCTCTTACCCTACTTCTGGGCCTTTAGGGGTGAATTTTAGATATCTTCTTGGTGAGCTTTGAACTTGATCTCTTGCTCTTGCTCTTGCTTTGTTTTTGAAATATCCTCATCATTACTTGTATGTGTTTATGCTTCTGATTCAGAGGAGTCTTCGATTTCAGGGTCATCTTCTGAATTTAAGATTGTGAAACAATTTTTTAGGGAAATATGTTCTTGTTTTTTCAGGACTATGTGTTAGGATCATCCTATGGAGACAATCTATGGGGTATAGCCTATTTACGTTGTGGCCCATCAAATGAACGGTTTAGATCATCCTTGAAGTGGGCCCCACTGTACGTTCTGAAGAATGCTAGACTTCACAGTTCACACAATGAGCATATTGAACCTATTTCTTGTATATTGAAGAGAGAACGTAACATATGTGAGTGTGAAGTCTAGTATTTTCAAAAAGTATAGTGAGCCTTAGCGCAACGGTAAGGTTGCTCCGTTGTGACCTGGTGGTCACATGTTCGGGTCACGGAAACAGCCTCTCTACAAAGCAGGGGTAAGGCTGCATACATCTAGCCCTCGCTAGACCCCGCAATGGTGGGAGCCTCATGCACTAGGCCGCCCTTTTACAGTGAGCCCACTTCATAGATTGATCCACACCGTTCATCTGTTAGTCAACAACAACATAAATAGCCTGTATCCCGCAAACCATTTCCATAGGATGACCCTAACTCTCCGATATCTTGACTCTACCACAAAATCAGAGTTTAGGCATCCTTCTTTGGGTCCTCTCAAACTTTGTCAACTGGACCGAGTGCAAGGTGTAATATTGTTTCCAAACAAAAATCCCCTGTAAATCCCTCGAGCTAAATTGAAGTTCCCAACCCAGCAGTCTCAAGGAAGACAACTGCTTACTTCCCAGATTATTATCAAATGTCATCTACACATTTCAAACGAACAAAGCTAAACAGAATTGAGGTCCAAACTTCGATTATATTGAACTAGTCATATAGGCCCATCACCACATTCCACATAAAAACACAATGCTGCTGTCAAATCACAAACCGCCACATGGCATTCTGTCACAACATCGGCCACCTTTTGGTTCCCACTGCTATGAGTTCATTAGCCGTTCCATGACCAACTTGACAACTGCGGGAGCATCCACCGTCACCGCAACCTTGACAGTGGGTTTTTCACACCACTCTGTAACTTCAGCAAACCTGATTTAAAGAGCACATGTGTTAAAAACATATCAATTTCTTCTTTCTTCTGTTTCTGCATTTTGATCTATTCCCTTTGACATATTAAAAAATAAATTGTCTTCATTTTTCTAAAAACCCATTTTGGGTACCAAGAGATAAGGAAAATAAGACTGAAAAGTGAAAATAAGAGAAAAATATTCAGTATCCCTTTTCTTATGTGGCAATTTTTAACCATACTCGGAAAAATTTCTCGGGAAGGGTGTATCTCGTGTGTGTGTAACACTTTCTACACACAAGTGTAGATAAGTTATCTACACACTAGCTTAAAATACAGTGGCAGGCATATTGTTTGGGTGATCCAAACCATTCATTTGTTTGGCCCTCACATAGATAGGGTGTCCACAAAAAATCAGCTCCATAGGATCATCCTAACCCTATGATTTGTGGAGGTAAAATGGACGAGTATAAACCTTCACAAATCTGTCCATTTTTTGCCTCCACGGTTCGAAGGGTTAGGATGATCCTATGAAGCTGATTTTTTGGGCACACCATATCTATGTGAGGGCCCATCAAATGAATGGTTTGGATCACCCAAACAATGTGGGCCCCACTGTATTTTAAGCTAGTGTGTAGATAACTTATCTACACTTGTGTGTAGAAACCGTTCTCTCTCTCTCTCTCTCTCAATCTATATATATATATATATATATATATATATATATATATATATATATTTGTTATTTTGAGTCTATACTGGGGAAAAAGCTGGGAAAATAAATTATTTAAGAATATATACATTTAGAAAAAATCAGGGCAACAAATAAGATCTTGAATGTATCACGATATGTTCATGATATTTTGCAGTAAAAATAAAACATGACGATATCTCGATATTTTTTCCAAATCTTGAGAAAATTTCCGGATTTTATTATTTATCAAAAAATATTGGAGATATCACGATATTTCCAAAAATATCAGAGATATTTGTCCATATGCTTTTCGCATACTAACAAAAATATAAGTTGTCTAAATACTCTCACATTCTTCAATCACGTAATGCTGGTTTCATGTGAACCTACGTCCATATAGTTACACGAAAGAGAAAACGCGAAATATACAGAAGTATAAAGTGTGAGATATCTTTTTCAAGCACAAGTGCCCAATAAGCTGTTTTCTCAAATATGGATAATATAACTACAAAGAGAACAACCATATACATTGTACACATGCACCTTTCCCTCCAGAGTTTCTTCATTCTTGTTCTATTTATAATTTGTTGTGGCTGCAATCATAAATAAAGAAATTATACAACAAGTGAGCTTACAAACACGTAAAGGTGGTACGATGGGAGGAACACACTTGATATTTGATCCAACAGCAGCTTCTCAAAAAGTGAGAAGCTGGTGGATCAAATATCAAGGGCGGCACCACCATTACGTGTTTGTCCGCACACTCATCATATAAAATCCTCATTTTTTTAATGGCATCATATAAAATCTCATAAATAAATGTTTGGATTTTTGGAGGGAAAAAAACCATCTGACCTTTTCTTTTTGTTATCAAATATGGTGAGGCCCCTTGTGATGCCACTAGTCTGCACCCTAACTATGCCCTCAGTGTAAGTAAGCAATGAAGGATCCACAGCTGCAAGAAGAGTCGTTGGATCATGAAGGTAAACCCCTGCACCCAATCCAATACATTCATCAGCACATAAAGAAACATGATGGTTCATTCCTCCCTCATCCTCAAAAACTGACCTCGAGTGTCATAAGCATCATGGTGGTAAGAAAAGTATACATCTAAGATCTTGCATAGGTATTGTGCAAATTTTCCCTCA
Source organism: Tasmannia lanceolata (assembly GCF_043159265.1). Taxonomy (NCBI): domain Eukaryota; kingdom Viridiplantae; phylum Streptophyta; class Magnoliopsida; order Canellales; family Winteraceae; genus Tasmannia; species Tasmannia lanceolata. Next base: position 17,642,071 of record NW_027518714.1, read on the forward strand.
GATCGAGAAAGTTTGTCACGATCAGCATCTGCAATATATGTCGATGACAATTAATGTGGAATGAAGAAGAAATTGCATCACTAACTATGAAGTATACATCATTAAACTTTAACAAGGCACTTATCTTGGGACTATATTCAAACCAAACCGCAACTCATGTGGTGTACTAGAGAGGCCCTAAATTGTTAAATAAGATAAAAATAACCAAATTCATTGGGGGCAATCAAGCTTCACCAAGGCAGAAGCAGTATTTCCTAGAGGAGTTAACCTTCCTTTTAAACAGTACATGAACATCATAAAGAATCATTTCTTTTTCTACACAAGAGAAGGGGGACACTATTTTGCATGTATTCCATGGCTATTGGATCATGTTCAGATATGACCTTTCCTGGGGGGGACACAATATTGAACCAACATAATTGAATTAATGGGCATGCCACTGAACACATATAGTAATCCAGCAGTGATAAAGTAAATAAAGCAATTAAAAAATAACAGAGAACCAGTGTCTTTAAAATCATATGCATAGTTTTTTATATCTTATAATTTAAGGTGAAATGCAAATATAATCCATTTTGCCTATTGGCATCATATTACCATGGTTTTTTTTTTCAATTTTTCATGAGCCATATCCAGACTCCATGCCTGAGGAAAAGAAAATACTCATGAATATTAGATCTTAAGATTTTTGTTGATAACGTCGATTTGAATACCTGTCTAGATGGTAGGTGGTGTTGTACTACAAACACACGTCAAATCTCCTACACAACGTCCTTAAGAAGTGACTAAGGAACTCATTGTCATGATTTGAAGTAATAGTAATGGAGGACCATCTGAGATGCCAATGAGAATCAAGGAGTTAAGAAGATAGATTAATGTTAAAAGAGTTTTATTTAGTTTTTAAAGCGTTACTTGAGTCTTTTTAAGTCATAGGAGGTAGTGGTCTTTTTCCTTCAAAATCACTGAAGTTCTTTGAGTTATGAGTGTTTTAGATAGGAAATTTTAGATGGAGAGAGTCTTTTGAGTCATAAGAGGGTATTTCAGACCAAAAGTTACGGTCTTTGCATAGGGTTTTAAAACTTTCTTGCTCTTTCTTTTCTTTCACTTTTCTTTGATGCATGTTATGGATGAATGAATGAAAATCAATTTTTTCTTGCTTTATTACAAATCATGGATGTGAATTCTACTTTTCGAAGGTGAGGCGCAATGCCTCATAATAACTAGTGGGATTCTAGCACAAACTTCTTTTTCAGGTGCAAACCCTTGAAAACCTGGGTGTGATGCCTAGACAAGATATAGAGTGATTCCATGTCTGATCTTTCTCTTTAATTTTTAGCTTTAATCCTCTTTACTTTCAATTCTTGATCTCTACATGTTATTCTTTGATCCCTGCGTCCCTTAGTCTCACCAAAAACCCTTGCCTGCACCTTCCCGACATATGTACCTTCTCGGCATACGCCTGCACATTCTTGGCATACGTCTGCACCCTTATAACCTAATAGAAATAGTCTTCCAATCTGACCACATAATTTCCAAAACCCTAATTTTCACACATCAAATTCACCCATAATGTCTTTTCTATAGATCCTACATCAGGTTGGCATCAGAGCGAAGTATTAGTCCTTCCTTCGATCATCCTACATCAAATAGTCATGGGCACTACATGCAATCTAACAACCTCTCAGAAGATTAGGTTAGCTATAAGGGTTGCATCCGTTGTCTTCTTACAGACATCTTGGAAAACCTGTCAACCACCACAAATACGAAATTTATACCTCGTCGACTCCGCAGAAGAGCCAACAAAAAGAACATGGATAAATCCTCCTACCATGTATTTGGCACGTAGTGGGCTGTATAGACCAGAATTCTTAGCTTGGACCTTAGCAACTTGACACGCATCGCACTATTGCACAAATTTCCCCACGTCTCGCTTCAACTAGGGGCTGATAATACCTCTCATTCATAATAGCAATACTCTTATCACGACCCAGGTGTCCTCCTAAGCCACCTGCATGCAGCTAGTGGATAATCTGCTCCCTGAATGAATGCCTTGGGATGCATTTTTATTTGAAGAGATAGCCGTCCTGAACATGCAACTCTATAGTTTGCCTAATCTGATGACTAATAATCTCGTCATCCTACTCAATGTGTTTCCTACCTTATCATGCTGAACTAATTTATGCGTCAACGCAAAGGTAAATTCCTACAAATAAGAAATCCATCAAGCATTCATTCGATTTACATTAGACTGACTGTGAATATATCTTAAAGCTTGATGGTCAGTATAAAGAACAAACTCCCCTTGGCTTATATAATGTTTCCAGTGATGCAAGGCCTGATACATTGCATCAAGCTCTATTTCATTAGTCAACCACTTGTTGCAAGCATCACTCACCTTCTCACTAAAAAGGCGACTGACCTGTTCTCCTAGGATAGGATAACTCCTATACTTACATATGATGCATAAAAATCCACTATGAAGGCTTTCTCAAAGCTTGGCAATGCTAAGACGGGGGTGGTAGATAATTTTTCTTTGTTCAGTGCACAGCTCAATGAAATTCCTCCTTCATGCATTCAATAATGAGCACTGTTATGGTGTTGAAATTTTGAACATACCTTCTGTAGTTGATCGCCAATCCAAGAAAGCACCACATATCATTAACATTCCTAGGAGTTGTCAACTCCCTCATAGCACTCACCTTCTCCTCATTCACACAAATGCTCGAGGCACTCACAATATAGCCCAGGAACATGAGGCTCTATGTCATGTAACTGCACTTCATGTATATAAAAATTTTATTTTCTTTCAAGAAAGTAAGCACCTCTCTCAAATGATTAAGATGTTTTTTCTCCTTACGGCTGTAAATTGAATTATCATCAAAACATAACACGACTCACCAACCAATGTAGGGTTTTAGACTTTGAGTACTTTATTCATCACTTGCATGAAAGTACTCGGGGAGTTAAGAAAACCCAAACAACATCCATAGTCGCTCATACATTGCTTGTTTAGTTTTAAAGGCCATTTTCCACTCGTTGCATGATTTTATCCTGATCTGGTGATACCCACTCTCGATATCAACTTTGGAGAACGCCTTGGATCCTTCCAACATGAACAGTATTTTTCTAGCCAAGCAATTGAAAATCAATATTTACTTTAATTTTATTTATGACCCTACTATCAATGCACATTCCAAATTTCATCCTCCTTTGGCATCAGAATTGTCGGTACAACTCATAGGCTCATAGTCTCCTTGGTCACCCTTTTTTGGATCAACTCTTTCACCTTTACGTTGTAGAATTTCATTAACTTTTGGGATCATGTTGTGATGTGAAAGCTTAGGCAGACTAGCACCTATGATGAGATCAAGATGATGTTGTATGTCCCTCATAGGAGGTAATCCATCAGGAAGATCCTCTGGCATAATCTTCTCAAACTCTCATCAACGGGTTTAGTTTTTCGGGACCCCTGTGGCCACCACCACATCTTCACCTCTAGACAATAGGGAATAAATTAGTCTAGTCTCTTTTGATTCTTCAATAAAATTACCCACGATTAGGAAAGACTAGGAAAGACTAAGTTTCCGCTTTGGAAGCATTGGGAAGAGGGGGCTAGAGCATTTTTTCTTCAGTGAGTGACATCTAGGTTATATTGACATGGCCTCCCATGAAACATATGGCATGCATCCATAACTCAACTCAACTCAACTCAACTAAGCCTTTGTCCCAAACTAGTTGGGGTCGGCTTATGACGTGCATCCATAATATCTATAAAAACATATGCTACTTCATCCTAATAATATTTTCTAATTTAAAAAAATGTGACATTGCTTACATACCTTTGTCACATTGACCTTCTTGATCCAGGCAATTTTGCAGGGCGTATAATGCCTCTCGGTTTTTAAATGCAGTTGGTCCACTATGGCTCGAGATACAATGTTTGCATTGCTACTGCCATCTATGATCATACCATAACCCCTTTGATTGATCGTACGTCTGGTCTTGAATATGTTGTGACATGTGGGTTACTTTCTTGCTTTGGCATGTACATCAACCTTCGTAGGATGAGGGAGATTCCTTCATCTCCATATGTCACCTTCTCATCTTCTTGGTCATACTTGGCATCTCTTTTTTTCTTTCGTCAATCTCCGAATCACCCCCTTGGCCTTATTTACCATCCTCCTCTTAAGGAACTAGTTAGATCTATGCCCAGGTTCTCCACACCATAGTACTTGCTTGGCTGAGTATAAGGATTCTCTTCAGTAGATACCATCCCTTCAGTTTGTTTGGCCTTGCACTCCCCGAATCACAGTTTATGGGTGTCATAGGTCCAGATTGATCCCTCATAGGAACCTTTCCTCAGCTCTGGATCGTGGATTGTGATGAATCAGAGCTAGTGGAACACCATTGGTCGCCAGATAATCAACCCTTTGCATTGGACCTTTCTAATTGCATCATAACCAATTTCAATCTTGACAACATCGAGTAAGGGCTTGACTAGTAGTATCATAAGACGATCCTATATAGACAAGCATAATCGGCCCATGAACCCTGCCACCTGTTGCGATTCGATTTTTACCAGATCGTTACGAGTGAATTGTTAAAATTCCACGATGTACTTTTTCATGGATCGACTCTCTTGTCTGCAATTTGGTATTGGTGGAACATAACCTGATCATAATTGGGTGGTAGGAATATCCACCGTATCACTTGCTTCTTCTGCTATCACATTCAAATGGGTGCCTTGCCTTGACGAGTCCTGGAGAATTACAGTTGCATCCAATAGGTCGAAGCTCCACCCTTAATCTTGTACACTACAAGCTTGACTTTCTTTCCTCCTGGGATCTCCATGTAGTCGAAAGGTCACCCAATATGTTGAGGCTCCACTCTTAAGCTTGCACACTACAAGCTTGACTTTCTTTCCTCCTGGCATCTCCATGTAGTCAAAAAGTCATTCAACTTACAAGAGTTAATCGAGCAAAATTCTCATTGTGAGATTTGGCCATTATAGATTTGAAGATTCACTCTCATCAGGTAGTTTATAGTCCCAGTCATGATTAACATCTTCTAGCCCTCCAAGAATAATCTCTTCGAGCTCTTCATTGTTGGACTCCCATGTGTAGGTTTGCAGCCTATGCAGTTCTCTAGAATTGATACCGCATGTAAGAAGATCACGAGCCTCTTTGATGATCTGTGGCCTACTGTCATCACGAACCTTAGTACGTCCCATAACTTCCACCAACCGAGTGATTGTTCCTTTCATCCCTTCATTGATCACTGGTTTTCACATTGGAAGGCCTCGAAAGCTCCTACTATCATGGGTTGATCACCAGGAACATCTTCTGCGGAGTTGTGGCTATCTAATCCATTATTCGACATCAAACCAGGGAAAATCTGGTTCAACTACAAAATAGCTTCGTAGGGATCACAAGAAGAGAACAAAGGAGAAAACCTTCAACCTTAAGCACACTTTGAACCCACAAGGAAAATAGGGTGATTCATATTGTATTCTATGGAACAACCAATTACTCCAAAAGCTTAAGCTGTTAGAGATGGTGTTATTTAATCTTTTATACTTTAACACTCCCCTTCACGTGTGGCCCCTCTGTTTAGGGTTGGCCTACATGTGGCACATGTGGCCTTTGGGTTGGCCATTACATGTGGATTTTTATTATCAAGGAGTTTTGAACCCAGGACCTTTGTTCTGATACCATGTGAAACAAACAATTGCTCCCAAAGCTAAAGCTTTTAGAGATGGTGTTATTTAATTGTTTATACTTTAACATATTCAAGAGAAGAAATGATTTTTTTGTTACAGAGCAAAATATAAGAGTCCCAACCCCTAATTGCTCCAAATAATATTTTTCCCAAAAATAATAAAATTTTTAAAACAATTAAAAGAACTCTCTTGACTTTAAATTCGTAACTAAGACTTCCCTAAAAAGAAATAACTCAAAAGCCTCTATATCGGCTAAGAAATAAATTTACTAAAAATGGTAAAATAAATTAAATAAGTGAGATTCTTGGTTTTTCTTCTGTTTTTTTTTTTTTTTTTGCAATAATCTTGGGCTCAATTCGGAAAATCTGGATCAAGCCATTGTAGAGCTCGTCGAGGCAATTCCAAATGTATCTTATAAGCCTGATCCAACAGTCGGATCAAAAGTTATGAATGTTTGAAATTTTAACCCTCTTAATTGCTTTCTTTTGATCCTGAATGCTTAGAAACTCTGGCACACTGTCCTGCACGCTACATGACACTAGCCAGATCACAATCCACCCACAATCTACCACGCACACCTGGATATAATAAGAAGAGAACACACCTAAGCTTCATTGAAATTCGTGATTCGGATGGGAACTGAGGCTTTCACAATTTCACCTCTATCTGTCTCTAAGCACGCAACTACTTTCAACCAGGCCTGGAATTCATGAAGTACAACCTTTGATGGTGAGGTGTGGCTACAGAGTCCATTTTTGAATTTTCTATTCATTTGGATTTCGTAAATAACTTCACTCCAATTTCTATAGAGATCTTGGGTCGTCAGTCGTCACTACTCACAAATCACCAAGCAATAGTGCCCATGAAAAAATTAAGGTTCTTCTACAGGATATAATTTTTCCCATGGAGGGAACCTTATCCCCAAATGTTCACTTATTCTTCTCTTTCCAAATTCTCTAATCCATCGCAAAAATAACTGAAACCCATGTTTATAAAATGTATTTTTGGAACGCAACCTATAGTTATGAAAATTGAAACCATGATGAATTCGATTGAGAAAACCTAAACCCAATATCTTAGTTGCACAACATGGGAGCTAAAATGCCAAAGTTTTAAAAGAACATACAAAGCATTGTCTACAAGGGGAAGCACCTGTATAAACCATAGTTTTAAAACTCTCCCACGCCATCGTGGACTCCCTTTTCCCTTGGCCGCATTCTGCCTTTTTCCATCACGATCCGTGTTTTGCCCTATAGAGTCAATAAAAACTCGTTTGACTCTCGCGAGTTATGGCCGCGTCAACCGAGTAATCAGTTGTTTGACTCTCCCGAGTTATGGCTGCGTCAACCGAGTAATCAGTCGCATCAACCGAGTACTCGAGCATGTCGTGCCGAGTCGACTTGGATTTTCTTCGACCGTGTTTTGACCCGCATCTACGTTTTGAAACACTGGTATAAACTAGCATCAATAGAGATACAAAAGTCAATGAATACTAGATGGAGTAAAAACAAATCTTGATGGAATCATAGTAATGGTAGATGTGGTGGGAGTAAAAAGAGGTTTTCAAGTGGTTTTGGAGCGGGAATGACACCTCGGTAGAAAGTTCCTACTACTAAGCTTAGGAGTAGATGTGTTGCTAAGTAGTATTTCCACAGTCAATCTAACTATTGATAGATCCCCTACAATTGAGGAGGTGGCAAAAAGGTAGTAGCTCCATCTCGCTGCAAGGAGTCTAGGAAGAAAGAACGAGTCAGAGAACCCAAAGTGTGGCAGATATTGGACAATGCCGTAACCATGGGCACGCTTTCTAGATTAAGCTTAAATAGGAAACAAATGTGACTCATGAAACAGCTCCTTTCTTTCTCTTTTTCTTCTTTTCTTCATTTTCAGATTACATGAATACACAGTTAAAAAATGATTTCCATTAAGCTCTGGGATAAAAAAAACTTTGGGCATTAACAGGCAGTCAGCTCAGTTTCTTATAATCTCATGCAACCTAATGAAAATGAATGGTTCATCTACCAGCCTAGTCTCTAGAAGCACCCTCTCAGCTATGGAAATTGGAAAATGAGTCCTCTCTCAGTAGGCAATGAAGTTGATAGGTTTACAATTCAAACAAAATAAGGCATATGAAATTCTAAAATTAACTGCTTAAGCTACAGAAGAATGGCCTACTAAATGGACTATACGAGATTCACAAAGGGTACCTGTCAAAACAACTTGATGAGTAACATTTATTCCAATGGCCAAAATGTCTGCTCCGCATGTGAACACAATATCAGCAGCCTCTGGGTCACCAAATATCTGATTATCTCAATTCAAAGACCAAGAAGGATAAAATGATAAATAGTCTGTAGAAAGAAAGCAAAATCAAATCTTAAGTCAAAATACTCGATGGCAAAGTGGATTGAAGGGTCAAAACCCGTTCAGGTAGAAGAGCCAGAGATAACTTAAGACCTCTTTTAGATAAAGAATGACCGCAAATGAATGTATCAGTACCATTTCACTGATCACCGTTGTTCAAATTTTATAAACCGGAACCATGGCAACTCTAAGTGACCCAAGGATACAGTTGATATAGAGTAACCAATTGGTAAGATGTAGAAGACCATCGAAAAACTAAAAAGAAATGACAGCTTTATTATGTTGGATTCATCCATGACATGTTTAAATCTATATTTTGAAGATGGATTGTCATCGTCAGAGTCCGTATCAATAGCAGGATCTTTTTCTTGTTTAGTCAAAAGAGGAAAAACTTTAGTGGCTCTTGAGCACGAAACCTGCTCTGAGTAGTCTTTGAGAGGCGTCCCTTTGATCTTTCTCAAAGATGTATGGGTAATGTCTGGCTTTAACAGCGCCCGTGTTCAAAACGTGTTAAAGGCTGCAAAAAAGCCCTTATAGAATGAGATTTGAGCTTAGCGTATGAGATCAAGTAGCAGTACACCACCAGTACAGGCATATATATCACCAATCTTTAAGGAATTATGTATCGATGGATCATCAGTATTTACTAGAAATATATACATCATTATTGTTAACCGAGAGTTTAGAGAGAGAATTGAATAAGTTAGGGTAATCTCCCCCTGACTCATATCTTTATACTAAAACATAAAGGAATGTACAAAGTCCTAAATGCCCTTAGGCAAGTTACATATTCCAACACTCCCCCTTAAGCTGGAATGTAGATATCATACATTCCTAGCTTGTTACATATATCACTCAATTTTGACTTATTTAAGGACTTTGTAAACATATCAGCTAATTGGTCCCCTGACCGAGTAAACACAGTACAAATCTCTACAAATCTCTCTTTTCTGGATTCTTTGACGGATAAAATGACAATCCACTTCAATATGTTTGGTGCGCTCATGGAAGACTGGATTGTTGGCAATGTGTATTGCAGCTTTGTTGTCACAATAAAGCTGCGAAGGAGAAGATGAAATGAAGCCAATTTCAGAGAGAAGTGAACGTAGCCAAATAAGTTCCGTGCTTGTCTGTGCCATTGCCCTGTATTCAGCCTCTGCATTGGACTTAGGTATAACATCCTGCTTCTTACTCTTCCATGAAACAAGATTGCCACCTACAAATGCACAATACCCAGTGGTGGACCGTCTATTTGCTGGGGATCCAACCCAATCAGCATCAGAGAAGCCTTCAACTTTCATATGGCCATGTCTTTTGAACATCAATCCCTTCCCTAGAGCCCCTTTCAAATACTTGAGAATCTGTATCACCGCAGCCCAGTGAGAAGTACGTGGAGAGCTCATATACTGACTGACAACTCCAACAGCATATGAAATATCTGGCCGAGTAACCGTGAGATATATAAGTTTACCGACAAGCTTGCGATACCTGCCAGGATCCTCCAACAACTCTCCTTCTGGAACGAGTTTCACATTAGGATCCATGGGTGCAGAAGCTGGTTTAACTCCAAGATTGCCTGTTTCTTTTAGCAAGTCCAAGACATACTTTCTTTGTGATAGGAACAAGCCTCTAGAAGAACGAGCAACCTCTATCCCCAAGAAATACCTGAGCTGACCCAAATCTTTAGTAGAGAATTCCTTTTGCAAGAAGGTTTTCAAACGTTGTATACCTTGTGAATTGCTTCCTGTGATGATTATGTCATCAACATAAACTATCAACAAAATACACCCAGCTGAAGAGTGATAACTGAAGACTGAGTGATCCACTGCGCATTGTTTCATGCCAAAGTGCATGACTGCTTCACTGAATCTCCCAAACCACGCACGCGGAGATTATTTGAGTCCATAGAGTGACTTGCGTAGGCGACACACGTAGGAGGAAGTCTCCCCCTGAGCAACAAACCCTGGTGGTTGCTCTATATACACCTCCTCAGTCAGGTTGCTATGGAGGAAGGCATTCTTTACATCCAGCTGAATAGCTGATGAAGGGGTCAGCTATGATTAACAGCAAGAGACAGGAGCACATGTACAGAGGGAATTTTCGCAACTGGACTGAAGGTCTCAGTGTAGTCAACACCAAAAGTCTGAGTGTATCCTTTCGCGACTAACCGTGCTTTTAAGCGCTCGACAGTACCATCAGGGAGGTATTTGATGGAGAAAACCCACCGACAACCAACAGGACGAGCACCAGGGGGTAGGGAAACCAAATCCCATGTATCATTACTATGAAGAGCGCCTATTTCGAGGTGCATAGCATCACGCTAGCCAGGATGTTCTAGAGCCTCGGCCATTGACTGTGGTAAAGACATAGAAGACAAGGAGGAAACAAAGCTCTGGAAGATACTGGTGAGCTTATCATAAGAAACAAATTTCGAAATAGGATGTGCAGTGGAACGGGATCTCCTACGAGATGCAATAAGAGAATCAGAAACAACAGAGGAAGGTGGAAGAGAAGATACCTGAGAGCAGGAGAGAGGGATCATCGGCTCAGAAGATGATTGTGCGAGAGGAGGTAGACGAGACTTATCTGTAACTTGGCGCCGCTGATACTGCTGTGTAATTTTAGGTGGAGCTGGCTTCTCCAACGTGGCAAAATAAGTAGAATCTGCAGAAGCTGGCTGCACGAAAACAGGAGATGACGGAAGAGAAGCAGATAGATCGGGTACGGGAAGCGAGACCTCGGACTCGAGAGAAGGGGTGAAAGATGCCGCGCCATGTTGGAAGAATGCCTCAGACTCAAAGAACGTAACATTGGCTGAGACAAACCAGCGACGCAGACGAGGGCTATAGCAACGATAGCCTTTCTGCGTACGGGAATACCCCAGAAAGACACAACGCTCAGATCGGGGATCGAGTTTGTCACGGCTAGGTCCAAGGTGATGAACAAAACAAACGTCCAAATACACGAGGTGTCAGAGGAAACTGTTCCTTACCAGGAGATAAAATCTCGAAAGAATAAGCACCCTCTAAGACGGAGGAAGGAAGGCGATTTGCTAAGAAACACGCCGTGAGAAGGGCATCACTCCAGTATGCCTTAGGAACACTCATCTGAAAAAGTGCGACCTACTTCAAGCAAATAACGAAGTTTCCTCTCAGCAACACCATTCTGTTGAGAGGTGTACGCACATGAAGACTGATGTAGAATCCCATGTTGGGAGAGATAGGATTGAAAGCCATTAGTATCAAAAAAGTATTCTCTAGCATTGTCAGTGGGAAGACATTTAATATTGCAACTATATTGATTCTTAACTTCAGAATGAAATGTGCGAAAAGCAAAGAACACGTCAGATCTACTCTTCAGTAAATATAACTAGGTCATGCGTGAGAAGTCATCAATAAACACAATAAAATACCGAAAGTCAGTACTAGACGCGACCCTAGAGGAGAGGGTCCCCATACATCAGAATGGACTAATTCAAATGGACTAGATACTCGACTAATGACCCGGGACGGAAACGACACACGACGGTGTTTCCCGAGTTCACAGGACTCGCACTGAAAATTAGAAAAAGGTCCGGGAACCAGAGAAGTCTGCAGCAGCCACTGAAGTGAAGGATGCCCCAGGCGACAATGCCACTGAAATGTATCCATAGAGCTATGTAAGACAGTAGGCGGCCGGCAGTCAAGATGATAGAGTCCATCTACTTCACGACCCGTTCCAATCGTCTTCCCAGTCGAAAGATCCTGAAACAAGCAGTAAGAGGGGAAAAATGAGACAGAACAATGAAGAGATTTCGTAATTTGGCTAACTGAAAGTAAACTAAATGGTGATTTTGGTACGCATAAAACAGAAGATAAGGTAAGAGCAGGATGAGGGGAGATATGACCAACACCAATGATAGGTGTAGTGGACCCATCAACAAGGGTGATAGACTGAGAGGGAGACGAGAAAGAACGAAAAGAATGAAGATGAGAAGAGTTACAAGTCAGGTGGTTAGATGCGCCAGAGTCAATGATCCATGACCCTGAGCTAGATAGAAGGGTAGTGGGTGAACTACCTGGCTGGGCGAAACCTGCAGAGGGAGGACGAGAACTGAGCCTCAGATGCTGGAAATCCTCATAATCGGCATGGGATAATGTATAGGCGGAATCCGCTGGCGCAGGAACAAAAGCAGAGGGAGCGGAATCTGAAGCAGAAGCAGTAGTAGCACCCATGTGAGCCAAGCGTACCTGACGAAGCTCGGGATGCAGGGTATAGGAATGGTTAATATAATGTCCCTGGAGATGACAGTGAGTGTAAAAAGAACGGCCACAACCAGCACAAAATGACCACCACCACGGCCACGACCAGAGGAGGCCCCACCACGAGGCGGACGAGTACTGCCATCATAGGTCGCGAGAGCAGAACCATCAATAGGAACAGATATCACTGGATCACCAGGAGAGCACTGCTGGACGCGGGAGTAAACTGCAGTAAGGGAAGGAATATCGCCAGAACCGATAATCTGCTGACGAAGATGCATGTACTCTGGACCCAAACTCTCAAGGTACTGCACAACACGGATCTGATCCCTCTGACGGGCAGCCTCTATGAGATCCGTGGTAAGCGGCATGTAAACATCAAGCTGCTGACATAGGCCAACGAAGTGGCTGTAATGGGTGGCAAGAGGGAGATCACCACTGCGGAAACGCACCCACTCAGAATAGGTAGAGCAGATCCAACTAATATTTGCCACGCCAGAGTAAAGAAGAGTAACCTGATCCCAGATCCGTTTTGCAGTAGGCAGAAGCATCAATGGCCCAGAGACGTGAGGGGCCATACTCTGCCACAAAAGGGTACAAACAAGAGCATCCTTCTGTTCCCATCGATCAAAGGTGGGATCCGTCGTAGGAGGATCACGACGAATGACGTGGGTTTTTCCACGGGCAATAAGATACTTTTCGACGGCTGCTTTCCAAGTAACGTAGTTTGCCCCATCCAACTTAACAGTAGTGATCTGTGGGAATGAGCCATCCACAGAGAGAGATGATGATGAAGAAGACGCCAAAGAGGGTGTCGGATGAACACCAGGAGTCACTCCTGTGGAAGGATTGTCAAGCACCTCCTCCATAACAACAAGCAAGAAAGAAACAGACAAGCCAAATAAAGACGAATAACAGTAGATAACTGAATAGGTGGGCAAACTAGGACACGCCAAGAAAGCTAGACGCGGCTCCAAGAATGATGGTCATCGACGAAGCTTGACAAGAGGGAAGACATGGGGCACACAGAGGAGCCGTAAAGACAAACAAGAATCAAAGTAGGATAGGAGATGAAGATCTAACACATAGTAAGATGGAGAAAAGAGTTTTAGACTTTACCGAGGGATGAGAGGAAGAGGAGGAAAAATGAGGTGGGTTGAAAAACTTGGGGTGGGGGGCTTACCTGCAAACCTAAGAATTGGGGGCTGGAAAAAAAAATTCAAGGGCAGGGCGGATTGCAGCACTGGAAACTATTTTCTGGGAAAGTAAATTTGTGTGTGTGTGTGTGGAGGGGGTGCAAATCCTCGTTCTTGGAAAAAAATTTCAGGGCTGGGCGGCTGCAACGGGGCGAGCAAAGGGAGAACCAGGGGGTATGCGCGGGGAAGGAGAAGATAGTGGCGAGGGAGGACTGATACCGTCGGGTCGATGGAGACGACTCTTTCTCAACAGAAAAAAGACAGCGTACCGTTGTGCCTCAGATTTAAGTTTGGCCGGAGTTGGGGTTAGGGTTTCATGACGAGAGGGAAGGGGGGTTCGGCTATGTGAGGGTGGCGGAGAAGGTGGAGGCTGATAGAGAACCCTAGGGATCAGAAAACCCTAAGGCTTTGATACCATGTTAACCGAGAGTTTAGAGAGAGAATTGAATGAGTTTGGGTAATCTCCCCCTGATTCATATCTTTATACTAAAACATAAAGGCATGTACGAAGTCCTAAATGCCCTTAGGCAAGTTACATATTCCAACAATTATGCATGCCCAAAGAATGAGTACAAAACAACCCATTTGTTTGTATTTCTTTTATACATTTTACTCTTGGAGGTTTATCGGCTTCGTATTTATAGGGATAAATTCAAATTTTGACATTTTTATCGTCATAATTATTATCAGAAAATTATTGCAAAAAAAACTCTTCCACCTCATATCCAAGCTCACAAACATAGCAGCGGACCCCATTTTCCCTTTCTTCTTTTGTCATGCTTAAGCTCTAGTTCTGGTTCATGAACAGCCCTTTCTTTTTCTCTTGTTTATGCTTTGATCATAGTTTTAAACTCCCTCGCGTCATCGTGGACTCCCCCAAGTCGACTCCCTTTTCCTTTGGCCGCATTCCGCATTTTTCCACCGCATTCCGTATTTTGCCCTACAGAGTCAATAGAAACTCCTATGACTCTCCTGAGTTATGACCATGTCAACCGAGTACTCAACCGTGTCAACTGCGTTCTTGGTCACATCAGCGCCTCGAAATTTTTTTTTCTTGCCCGCATTTTGACCATCATCCGCATTTTTAAACACTGGTTTTGATTCACTTCAGGTGCTCTAGTTCTTGTACATGCTGCTCCACCATATCTTCAACCTCAATGTGAGTTTTAGTATATCATGAATCCATTAGATACCAAAGAGAGAAAACAACTGGCAATACACTCCTCACAAACTCACAGTGAAGAAAAATGTGGTTACAGGTCTCCTTGGCTTTCTTGCAAGGATACATACTTGCTAAATGAAACTTCTTCCTTTTTAAGATGTCAAGCGTGTTTGATTTTCGATGCCCCATCATCCAACAAATACCCTCGACTTCTAGTTAGAGTGAACTATATCCAAATCTTCATCCAATTGAAACATGGGGGAGCCCCTTTCACCAAACAATGTTAGAAGGACCGAACTTGAAGGTCCACTTGGGGTCCATGGCTGAAAAACCTCCTATCCATAGTGGAAGAAGATACAAACACCTCACCAAGGATGCTAAGAAGGGAGATAAGAGATGCAATCTCCTCCTTTTGAAGTTACATTGGAACATGGTTTAAAATTTCGGTTTCGGTAACCGTTTCGGACCCCACCAAAAACCGAAATTTCGGTCCGAAATTTGGTAATTTGGTTCCAAATTCCGGACCGAAATTTTGTAACACTTTTTTTTTTTAATAAATAATGCCATTAAACCGAAATTTCGGACCGAAATTTCGTAAATGGCAAAAAATCGAATTTCGGGAATTTTCGGTTTTGGTCCCCACCGGTATCCGAAATTTCGGATTTCGGTCGAAATTTAAAACCATGCATTGGAAAGACCAACCCCCCACACACATACACAACAACCCCCACACAACCACACACTACTACCACCAAAAAAAAAACTCTCTCAGAGTAATCCACAATATTGACCCCCCATCGCAAACCTATATAGTCTCGGACAGGCATGGCACAACAAAACACTACATAACCACAAATCTTCCAAAAACCTAACCCCGTCCCCTTCCCAAAAACCCACTCAACATATTAAGTACCCATACAATATACTTTCACTTTAACTCATGATACTTATCAATGTTGCCGCACTTATGACCGCGAAGATGTTTCAGACCAACTTTAATTAGTCAAAAATTTGTTCAGAATTCTCTTCTTTCTTTAGAACAAAATGCTTATTGATATAATGGAAATTCAAATCTCTGGAAGGAAATTTATTTGATGTCCACCATGATGTCTTCATCAAACTAGCATTTGCGAGCAAATAAGTAGAGGCTGCCTACTAAGGGTTTTTCTTTTTTTAATGAAGAATTTTTTGTTCCTAACCAATCTTGCATCTAGTAACTATTTTTCTTCTTCATTTAGTATTATTTTGTCTAATATCCACTTCTAGACTTCCAGTAAATGTTTTCCTTTCTTTCTTTCAAAACGATATTTAATAATGATGAAGATACGACTACAATCTAGCTGAATTAAAATATCCCCAACCTAATATGAATATAAACTACAAAATGTACCAAATCGATCAGAAATAGATTTTGCATACATTGGCCTCAGCAGCAGAATTAACATTCCCATTGACAGAAAAAGCACCACCAAGAAGAACAATCTGCTCAATATTTTTCGAAAATCCAGGATCCATTTGAATAGCCTGCAAAAATGAAGGCATTCATTGGTAAATTTCAAGGAGTAGTTGTTTATTCAAAGCTCGTGTTCAAAGAGCAAGAAACTTACCAAGGCAATATTTGTAAGTGGGCCAAGTGCAACCACGGTAACTTTTCCAGGGTATAGGTTTGCTTGCTTAACAAGAAAAGCTGCAGCGGACTGTTCGATTGGCTTTCCTTTTGGTGGAGCAAAGTTTTGGTTGCCAAGCCCATCCGCACCATGGACAAAATCAGCAATACGAAGCTTTGTACCTTTCTTTTCACATCAACGAAAAATTAATTCAGGAAAGTATTGACATAAAATTCTGATTCATAACTATTCCAAGTAATTGTGTGTGGGTGCAGGCATGTATGAATCTGCCTTTTCTCTGCCCATATGTGAGAAGACATGAAAATCTTGTTATATATTCTTTGCAAAATGAACCCAATATGGAGGATTCTCTCCAGCGAGGATGAGAGAATGATGAAACATTAAACATCGATGGAACAATCAGATTAAATGAACAAATCAGCTTCCTACTGATAAGTTAGCTAACTAAACCCACCCAAAAAAACTAAAAAGAAGTTTATCAACCTAGAAAAACTTCAGAACTCTGGAATTTCTGAATTAGAACTGGAATAGATTTCCTTCATTGGTCAAATAGAATTGAAAATTGCTTTCCTTGATTGGCCAAATAGAACTGAAACTAACGCAGCAGCAGCACAAAAATAAGACTTAAGAGGAAATACATAGCTAAACATATAATATAAGCTCTGGAATTTGAGGAACTAATAGAAACTTATTGCCATAAAAATGAGAACGGAGTACTGTGAAATCATTTACTGACCACAGTCAATTTATATAGACCGAAATCTCCACCAACTCCTCCTACTTCAATTCAAACTTCTATGCTACTCTAACTAAACTCCTACAACTACTAGGACATAAAATTCCTATCACAGTAAACAACTGAAACGTTAAATTTCTGGAGTTAACTCAGAAGCTTTACACCTTCCTTAGTCAATCATAACTTATAATCAACCAAAAACATCCAAGTAACCTTTAAACTCCAGGCTTTAGTAGGATCTCCCTTCATCGGGTTGTGTTGATCCAGATTTCAAGATTCTTCTGAACATGACCATTCCAAGAGTCAGTCATGACATCCACCAGACTACTTTAAAGTTTAAACTTAACCATTGAAGGCTTGGACAGAGTAGCCCCACCCCAATTCAAACTATCAGAGCAAACGTAATTTTTATAAGATTTGCTTGCCCATTAATGAATCTCTTTCTCCAAAGAAGGGAAAATGACTTCAGACTTCCATAAAAAAGAAAAACATAAGTTTGGAAAAATCCCACTTCCATTTAGAGCAGAATTCATAATGGATCGAAAGGTACTTCAGTAATGACATGGCATCATATGCCTGATGTGTAACACATAATCAGATCTATCAACTGCATGCTAGGATGGACTTACTAATGAAATTTCTTGCTTAATAAATAAAATATATGCATATATAGTGAGCATATGTATGCATGTATGCATCCATTCATGGAAGGATGAATACATACCATGATTGTCATGTGTGATCCCTCAGCTACTGGAATATCAGTCCTCCCAGCAACCTCCAACTAAACCAAATAAAGTGTAATCACAATAATTAGCAAAAGAGAACTACAATTAGTAGAGTGACTAATAGACCGAAATAAACCAATCGAAAGATCAGATCGAGAAAATTGATTGCATGAAGAGAATCAATGAACAGTACTAATCTAATCCAAACTTTGATTGGTTTTCCTTTCCTAATCTAATCATTGCATTCACATAACTCATAATTCAGATTAATATAGAATGATGATTACCAAATGCAAAGCGTTCCGCGTGGCCAATGTGGTATAAACATTCCCAAATATTGTTGTGAGTCCAATCACCTCCACTTCAGGTGATTGTAATGCCAAAAGTATCGCCATGGCGTCATCTGAATTCATGAACATAGATAGAGAAAAAAAATGCATAAAAGACCTAATTATAAACCCTACGGATCGGAAATTACAGCCCTAAATCGACAAAATCAAAGTATGAGGTAGGAAATTACAGAAAGACTATAAACATTGAGAAACCTCTTTTTTTTTGTCTTTTCGTTTCTATTCTTACCGATTCCTGGATCTGTATCGATGATGATCTTCTTTACAGATCCCATGACGTCTGATTCAAATGACAGAAAGGAAACTACGCATGCTGACTTTATAACTGACGAAAACGGAAGGGAAGTACGAAGGATATGCTTTGTGACTATTATTTTTACAGTAAAAGGGGGTGGCTTGGGGAAGAAAGGGGGGTGACTATATTATTTGCCAGATGGAAGGTTAAATAATAAATACGCACTGGGTGAGCGTTAGAACCTAGAAGTATAATAATACAATGGATTCAAAAAAAAGAACGTGGCACTTTAAATGTCGCTTGTATCGATACCCTACGGCGGCGACATTGCCCGGTCTCGCCCATTGCTTGTTGTGACAGTTATGGACATTGTGTTGCGTAAGAGAGCCTCAAAGGCTACCGGATCAACGGCATTGATTCAATCATGGAGCAACTTTTCTTCTTTGTAGACCTGGCAAATGGGTGGGCCCGGCCGGGTTTGACCCGACCCGTACAGGTCCGGGTCATAAGGGCCGGGAAAATTTACGGGTTGAGCTACGTTTGGTTGCCGGAATTTTTTTGATTCTTGGGACTGT
Organism: Tasmannia lanceolata; assembly: GCF_043159265.1. Classification (NCBI taxonomy): domain Eukaryota; kingdom Viridiplantae; phylum Streptophyta; class Magnoliopsida; order Canellales; family Winteraceae; genus Tasmannia; species Tasmannia lanceolata. Next base: position 17,661,005 of record NW_027518714.1, read on the forward strand.
TGTGGAATTTCCGCAGCAAACCCACGTTTGGTTGGTGGGCCCAAAATAATCCCAGGAACCAAAATAACCCGGCACGAAACCCTAGGAAGAAAAAAAAAACTCCCTGGAACCAAAAAATAAGCTTGCGTAAGAATTTTTATTTTACTGGGATACTTCCAGGTAGTTTTTATCCCCACCAATCTCACAGGAAGTTTTTTGCTCCGCAAAAATCCCAAGAACCAACAAAATTGCAACAAAATGGAGTTACATTTGTTGCTAAAAAGGACAAGTCACGCACCTTTTCAGAGTTTATGCCATTTGTCCGCAAATCTCCCAATATAATAGGCTACAAGTTTTTTTGGAGGAGTTATATGGAGTCCCCACTTAAATTTCCAACATGTAGGGTCAACTGGTTCGGTGATGCAAACCATTCATCTGCTGGGCCGTACAATGAATGAGTCATAGACCAAATATCTCATGCAGAGACAACCATAGCCTTCTAATCTGTCGGTATTTTCTACACATTTGTTTTTTAAACTTAGTGTGACCATAGAGAAGTGACCCAAAAATCATGACAGTGACAAATAAAACTGCAAAACAACTGAAAATCCAAAAGCAAAACCATGATAGTGACAACTTAAAACAACTGACTGACAAATCATGAAAGTGACAAATATTTCGCTTCATTTTTAAGAAGAAATTTGTACTGTGTTAAGGGTAAAATCAGTATACCCGGTACCGATCCTCAAACTTCTTCTCGACCACTCAACTGAATCGATATAACCCCCGCAGTAACTCCCGATAACGAACAACTCCGGGCCTCCTTGATATTCTCCCTTAACCGGTATCGAGTTACTAGGGAAGTTGAACACAATTGCGGGGATCTCGCCCCCAAACGACTAATCCGGACGGCCGTTACATGTAAGGCGCAGCTTTTGAATTCAAAACATCCCGCCTAAGTCACCATCCATAATCTCCGCCCAAAATCATTAGAAATCTATCTCCACGATTTTATTCGCCAGCCATCACGCTCCACGTGGGCTAAATCCAGGGCATGATTGATATCTTCACGATCTTACTCTCCAGCCATCACGCTCCACATGGGTGAGATCAAAGGGACGATTGATATCTCCAAGATCGTGGATCTCCTCCCCTATAAAAAGGGGGCTACGCACTCAAGCAAGGGCATTGAATTCTCCCTCTCTTCTTCTTTGGTCTGGTAACTTGACTTAGCCCTCTCCCATTCCCTGTCCATTGTCTGTGATTGCCCATCCCTGACTTGAGTGTCGAAGTGGTCGTCCGGAGCCACAACTCCCGGCCCGCTGACACTTTTTCTGTGAGCGCAGGATTACAGGTTCTGCAAAGCTAGTTCGTGTAGTTAGATTTTGGACGTCATCAGATTGGCGCCATCCGTGGGACACGACTATGCCAAAGTCGAAAGCTACCTCCAAACTTAACGGTGAAATGGTTATGAGAAGCCAAGCAAGTCAACGAGACCGCGAGCCACCAGAAGAGATGGGAGAGATGGTTGCTTTCGGCGACTCTCCAGTAACAATGACCGTCTTCAACCAACTCACACATCAACCGGGAAGTGTCGCGGCCGTCCTCCAACAAGTACTCCAAATGATCCCTCCCCAACCGGCAGCACCACCTCCGCCCGTAAACCCGCTGGGCAAAGGAATTCATCCTGTCGAGATTTCAGAGGAGCAGGGATCCTCAGAAGGATGAAATCCTTGGAGTCAAAGACCCTGCCAACGTCAACAAGGGTCTGCCTCAATCACCAGCTCGCCACCCGACCATCGCCGTGATGATCGGCATCGAAGGGGTGACAACTCGATGATGGAACCAGCGAACCTACCTCCGCAAATAAGAAGCCTGACGAAAAGCATCCAAGCAGAAGAAAATCCCGCCATCATGGCTGATCTCCAGCGTCAGATGAGAGAACTTCAACAGCAAATGAAGGCACCATGTGATCCGAACCTCTTGGCGGAATGGGATAGCGAGATCGCTTCCCCATTTACCCCAAGAATCGCCAACGCCATCGTCGCTACGAATTCGGATATGCCTCGGTTGGACCTCTATGATGGGTTATCGGACCCTCTTGAGTTTCTCCGAACTTACCGCTGTGCGATGGTAATCAAGAATGCTTCAGGCGCGATGATGTGCAAAGCCTTTTCCGCCTACCTAAAGAAAGACGCTAGCAATTGGTTCAGCTGATTAAGGCCCAACTCCATCGATTCATTCCACGCACTGGGAAAGGAGTTTGTCGCTTACTTCATTAACAGTCGGCCCAGAAAGAAACCGGTCGACCCTCTTCTGGCTTTACGGCAAGGTAAGGACGAAACATTACGGAAATTTATTGATCGGTTCCTAGTGGAACTCCACCAAATTAACAAACGGAACTTCGATATGGTTCGCGCTGCACTCCGTCATGCCATCCGAAATAGAGAAATGAAAGTCGCCTTGAACGTGAATCCCCCTCGCGACCTCCAAGAACTCATGGCCACTTTGGACAGATACATCAACAATGAGGAATCATTTGCCATGGAAATGGAGTTGGAGAACACCTGAGGAACCGAAAAACGAAAAGACGACTCAAGGGCGCTACCGAGTCATAAACAGGCGAGGCACAATGATCGACAGAATCGTTGCGCCCCAAATCCTCAGTTTGATAGGGTCAACTACACTCCTTTGAACAGCACCATCTCAAATATCCTGTACGAAATCCGTGATAGAAAACCCATACACTGGCCTGAAAGAATGAGAAACTCGGGAAAAGGTAAAAGCTCTAACAAATATTGTCGTTTTCACCAAGATCATGGGCACACCACCGACAATTGCTATCATCTAAAGAATGAAATCGAAATGCTCGCGGGACTGAGAATGATTGACCGTTACCTTCAAAATCCCCCAAGGAGCTAGCAACAACCCCGATCTGAAATACATCGTCCGAATGAACGTCATCGCTCTCCAAACCACCATGCAAAAAGCAGTCGGCAAAGAGCTTCGAATCAGGAGGAAGCACCTAAGATCACCTGAAATATTGCCACCATCTATGGAGGTCTTACCGACGAAGGACGCGCTCTTTATGCAGGACAAATTAACTCCATAGAAAACCCCTCCAAGAAGTCAAGGACGGACCCAAGTACCAGTGCGCCTATCACCTTTACCGAGGCAGATTATAGAACAATAGATCGGCAGCATGATGACGTTGTGGTAGTCCGACTCACCATCGCTAACTTTAACGTGTGGCAAATCTTGATAGACACTGGAAGCTCAGTCAATGTCCTCCATCAAGACGCCTTCGCCTAGATGGACATCAGCAGTGATAGGTTGGAGCCTGTTGACTGGTCCATCTACAGATTCTCCGGAGGAGAAGTTAGGGTACGGGGGAAAATCAAACTTCCTGTAACATTTGGGGCTCACCCGACCCAACGCACCATCATGCAAACCTTCGTAATAGTTCGCGTCCCTTCCACTTATAATGGAATCATCAGAAGGCCAGTGCTGAATGAACTGGGGGCAGTGGTTTCCACTGCCTACTTGAAAATAAAGTTTCCCACAAAACTTGGCGTAGAAGAGGTTATCGGTGACCAAGAAAAAGCCCGTGAATGCTACGCCGCCCTGCTGAAAAAGAAAAAAGGCCGTCAAAGAAACCTTCTCCATAGGCGGTACCGACCCTCAAGCTGAGGTGAAGCAGGGAGAACCGGTCGAGGAACTCACGAAAATTCCTCTGTTCCCCGGTGTCGATGAACAAACCGTCCAAATAGGTTCTCTCATGTCAGGTAAGCTTAAAACTGACCTCGTCAATTTCTTAAAAACTAATTCGGATATCTTCGCCTGGTCCGCCTCCGATATGCAGGGAATTCCCTCCAATGTTGCGGTCCACAAATTGAATGTGGATCCAAACTCTAAGCCGGTCAAGCAAAAGAAACGCAATTTCGCCGCCGAGAGACAAAAGCACTTCGAAGTAGATAAACTCCTTGATACCAAATTTATCAGAGAGATTCGCTACCCGGAGTGGCTTGCCAACGTTGTGATGGTCAGGAAATCCAACGGCAAGTGGTGAATTTGCATAGATTTCACGGATCTCAATAAAGCATGTCCCAAAGATTATTACCCGTTACCGAGAATCGATCACCTCATTGACGCCACCGCCGGGCATGAGATGCTGAGCTTCATGGATGCCTTCTCCGGGTACAACCAGATTCAGATGTACGGTCCTGACATTCCAAAAACTTCCTTCGTCACCGACCAATGGCTGTTTTGTTACGAAGTCATGCCCTTTGGCCTCAAAAATGCTGGCGCCACGTACCAATGCCTCGTCAATAAGATTTTTGCCGAACAAATTGGGAAGAACATGGAAGTATATGTCGACGGCATGCTCGTTAAAAGCCTCAAAGCACAGGACCACATCGCCGACCTTGAAGAGGCCTTCGCCGTACTCCGGCGGAACCGAATGAAATTGAATCCCGCCAAGTGTGCTTTTGGGGTTACCACCGGAAAATTCCTAGGCTTCATGGTTAGCCAGCGAGGAATTGAAGCCAATCCCGAAAAAATAAAAGCATGAAATTCCAAGGGTGGTCCCTAGTACGGCAACTATGAGGAGTGAGAATTAATTAGGTTTCTAACAAGTTTTAATCTTTTGAAAACTCAAACCTAAATTGAAAATTAAGAGATCAAAATGAAATTCAAGCACACAAGTTAAATCTAGAGGTGCAATGCAAAGTAAAGAGCTAGAGTTCAAGAGAGAGTTCACCCGAGATTTAAAGTGGTTCGGTCCTCAAAACGCAAGGCCTACTCCACTCCACCAACAAAGACCCGTTGATGGTTTCACTAAGAGATCTTCTTAACTTCGGCGAAGATCGGTGCCGATTACAAATTTCGATCACCTTTAACCTTGGTGGCAATCCTCACTACGGAGAGTGGGCTACGCTTCTCCGAACACTCGCCCGAATACAATTTCTTGAATACGAAAGAAAGAACAAAAATCTCTCACAAGGGTTTACAACTTTGCAGAAGATGTACAAATATAGCCTATAGATCCGAATCCTAATCTTAGATGATGAGAGGCATAAACAAGTTTGATTCACTCTAAGGATGTTCAAGTAGGTTTTTAGAGTGTTAGGATTGATGATTTGAATGTTTGGAATGCCCATATATATAGGAAAAACCAAATATGACCGTTCAATGGCATTGTGGTAATTCCAGCAAAATTCCAAACGGCTCTTTTTCCGACCGTTGTAGTGTTCTCGGAGTTCCGAGAATATTTCTCGGAGTTCCGAGAAAAAATCTCGGAGTTCCGGGAATACACACAGAAGTTGAAAAAAGTCTACTGGACCATTTCTCGGAGTTCCGAGAAGCCTATGAAGAGCAAATTTTCACTTCATGTTTTTGGGCTTCCAACTTAACACCGAGATGGGATTGCTATTAGGGCTGCAACTCGGGTCGGGCGGGTCGGGTTTTTTTTCGGAAAACCCACGATTCCCAAACCCGGCCCTACCCATGATAAATCTCGGGTCGGTTCGGTTCGGGTCGGGTTTTTTCACGTTGACGCAAATTTTTAAGGAAAATTCTTGTTTGGCAAGGCAACTCAACTCATAGAAGCAGAAATTACACTCACATTACACTTGAATCAAACAATGATGTAATTACACTCACATCACACTTGAATCAAACAATGCTGTAATCAAACAATGTTGTAATTACAATCAAACAATGTTGAATCAAACACTTGAATCAACTCAACTCATAGAAGCAGAAATTACACTCACATACAGTAACAGTGGGTGCGTGGGTTTTCACTTTTAACTTTGGGATAATTACATTTACACCCCCTCTAGTTTCTGACACATCCACTTCCACCCCTATAGTTTAAAACGTGACAAATACACCCCTGTAGTTTCAATTTGTTTAAGGTTTGCCCCCTCAGCTGAAGGTTCGTCCATAAATTGAAGGGTTAGGATGATCCGATGGAGCTGATTTTTTGGGCACACCCTAACTATGTCAGGACCCATCAAATGAACGCTTTGGATCATCCAAACAATGTGGGCCCACATTATTTGGATGATTTTTTGGTAGTGTTTAGATTCGGGTAGGGGCCTACATTATTTGGATGATCCAAAGCGTTCATTTGATGGGTCCTGACATAGATATGGTGTGCCCAAAAAATCAGCTCCATCTGATCATCCTAACCCTTCAATCTATGGACGAACCTTCAGCTGAGGGGGCAAACCTTAAACAAATTGAAACTACAGGGGTGTATTTGTCACGTTTTAAACTATAGGGGTGGAAGTGGATGTGTCAGAAACTAGAGGGGGTGTAAATGTAATTATCCCTTTAACTTTTAACTAACAATAGAAAAAAATATACATACTTATGTAACTCGGGTCGGGTCGGGTCGGGCCCCTTCAAACCCGGCTCGACCCGAGATTCATGCGGGCTTTTGAATGCTGAACCCGGCTCGACCCGAAACCCATGAAACTTGAACCCGACCCAGGCTATTTTCGGGTCGGGTTTTACCCGGCTCGAGTTGCAGCCCTAATTGCTATGAGGGTTCCAAGGTGTTGGAACTCCACAAATACAATCACTTATATTTTTAGGGTGTGTGTTTATTTACTTAATTATGCCTTTCAAATCTAAAACTAAGATTGGATCTTAATACAATCTAATATAACTTGATCTTCAATGGATTCTTCAAGTCTTCATTTGTCTTGGATTTTGATGTCTTTGGCCTTCATGAAGTGGTCCAATGAGTGCTTCTTGGCCTCAATCCAAGCAATGTTGTCTTAGCACCAATGTGATCTACAACTTAGACAATCAAACACATTAGAGATCATAAATCACTTGTGTATTTTAATCATCAAAATAAGATGGGAATGCCAAGGTGGAAACCATTGGGCTTACAAAGCACTTTTAGAAATGATAGCACCGAAGGAAGTCAGAGATGTACAAAGACTCACGGCAGAATCGCGGTCCTCAGCAGGTTTATGTCTAAATTTGCCGAAAGGTGCCTGCCCTTCTTTAAAACTCTCCGAAGCGTGAAAGACTTTCTATGGACAGAGGAATGTCAGACGACCTTCGACCAACTAAAGGCATATCCCCAAGCGCTTCTGTTACTCTCAAAACCGGTACCGGGGGAAGATTTATACCTGTACCTAGCTGTTGGGCCTGCCGCGGTAAGTTCTGTACTTGTTCGTTAAGTAGGAAAAACGGAGCAACCTATTTACTATGTATAGACACCCCCATTTTGCTCTGCTTTAATCAACAAAGAAGTTAGTGTTCTTGTTATTAGTCTTTTTCAGTGTTTTCCATTCTCATGTCCGTCCCTTAGGCTTTCTCAATCTTTCCGATCATTTCCGCAATGTTCCGCATTTTTCTTTTCGCTAAGTGTTGAGAATGGTTATTCAAAAGAATCCAAGCCAGGGGAGAATTTGGACCCATTCGGTGGGCCCGCATTGAATATTTATTGAAATTTGGACCCGTGTGGTGGGCCCGCATTGAGCATTTCGATTAAATATTGGATCGAGAAAGTTGGCCCATATAAGAAATATTCGAGTTATCTATGGAGTTTATCGTGGATGTTAACGATCAAATTTTATAGGAATAAGTGTGCCCAACATGGAGTGGAGTTCACTAAGTTGAAACAGGTGGACCCGCCTAAAATTTCGATGAATGGATCTCACGGGAAATTCGGCTAAGGAATAGGCCTAGCATTTGGTTGAGGGATTTAAAATGGAGTGGCCCACTAAATATGCGTGGGGCCCACCCAAAGTAATTCAATCTTATTCTTCGGGATCCATATTGAAATCTAACGGAAAAGATTTGTGGGCCACCAATTGAACAATATGGAGTGAGTTAAGAGGTGGTGTAACCGATCCACATTGCAGCCTATCAATTGGACAGCCAAGATCAGCTTGCGACAATAAATTAGAATAGCGAATCATTTGTAGGGCAGCCCATTGAAATGGATGGTTTGGATCATCTCGTGAAATTGATTTAGAGGGGGCGTATACCATATATATTGAGGCCTACAAATTGGACAAGTTTGATCGTTTTACAGACATGATCTGAGAGGTACGGTTGGCTTACATCGAATGGATGGCTAGGATTGTATAATGGAAATAGCTTAATAGACAAGCTCTCATTGAAGCCTACAGAATGGACGGTTTAGATTATCCCTGTGAAATCAATGTGAGAGCCTAACCTGCTGACATTGTGACTCCACAAATGGGCAAGTAGGACAATTCGATTGGGCAGTTTTTTTTGGAAAGCATCAAATTAGTAACTCTCCCTCTCTTTTCCAGCCAGCAAATCTATCAAATCTTGGATACATCAAACAAAGATGGGAAACTGGCGTGGAGTCTTGAGGAAAGTTTTGGCCGAATCCTTTGCTTTCCAAAAAGTGACCGAATATTGTTTCCATTGAATTGTCTTTGTTGCTATAATCAATTCGGACCTTCCCATAGATGGGGATTGATCATCAGGAAAGAAAGGGAGGGAGGCTCTGGATTTTAAAGAAGAAAAGAAGAATCGTGTCCTCGACAGCAGCGAGGAGGAGAGGAGAGGAAACGAGAGAGGACAATGGTGGTCTTCATCTTCCTGATGTTTCTCACAAAGTAAAAGTTACCCCCATAATCACCTCCTCCATCTCTCAGTTTTCATTTTACCCTCCTCCTCCCACACTCTGTTCACCCACCCTCTTCAACCCAGCAGAATAGAAGCTTGAAAAAAAAAAAAAAAAAACGCACAAAGAAACAGAGGCTCTGTTTTTTTGGTTTTGGAGAAGAATACTAGCTATCGGTCCCCCTCGTCTCTGGATCTCTCCCATTCTAGTATCTCCAGCCATCTATCCCTCTCTCTCTCTCTGTTTGGATCTATCTCTTATTCTCATTCTCCCTCCATCTCGAAAAACAGAGCATCGGTTTCTGTTGTTTTGTTTCAAAAAATATATATATATATAAAACCAAGAAAACAGAGTGTCGGGTATCTGTATCTTCCTTTCTAGATCCCTCAAGCTTTGTTTCTCACACCCTCTCTACATCTATCTCTCTCGACCCATCTTTCACTCCCTTTCTTCATCTCTCTCACCCTCATCAGCCCACCAACATACAGAAAGAAGGAAAAAGGCAAAAGATCGGTGTTGGCTTTCACTCTCTCACTTTAACCTCTGTGTTTCTTATCCCACTCTCTCAAATCTGTCACATTCTCTATACCCCTCTCACCCTCTCTTTGTCTCCCACTCCCCCACTCTCCCACTCTCTCATTCTCTCGATCACCCTCTCATCACCCTCTATCACCCTCTCAACAGACCTCTCATCACCCTCTCATCACCCTTTGCTCATTCTCTCTCAGTTTCTCTCTGTCAACCTCTCTCTCGTTCACTCTCACACCCTTTGTCTCCATCACCTCCCTCTCACTCTTTCTATATACTCATCCCTATCTCTCTCTCCTAATCCTTGTTAAAAAAAAAACAACAAAAAAAAGAAGAAGAAGAGAACGAGGAGAAAAAACAGAGTGTCTCACAACACTCTGTTTTTCTCTCTCATTTCTCTATCTCTCTCTTTTGCTCTCTCTCTCTCTCTCTCTCTCTCTCTCTCTCTCTCTCTCTATTCCTCCTCTCACCCTCTCTACCAATCTCTTACTCTGCCAATCCCTCCCTATCTCGCACACTCCCTCTCCTCACAGTGGTTTGAATTTTTCAAAAAAGAAAAATAAATAAAGAAGTAAAGAGGAAGAAAAGCGGAGCGGATCGCAAGTCAGCGGGATTTTTTCGGACTCTGCAGCTCTCGGATTCGGCGTGGAACTGTATCACAGGTAGGTACACTGTTCTCGAATTTTTCTGAAATTATTTGGTATTTTTTTAGATTTTTGCATGATTTTTAAGCAATTAAATGATTTTAATTCAATATTAAATGTGTGAGCTAAAAATCATGATCTGCGTGAGTGTTTCAAATCCGTTTCGTCCCAAAATTTAATACGATGTTCTACTTAAATAGAGTAAAATAACTATCGGATCGGATCGGACATTGGATCAACGGTTTTTTAGAATTTGAGTGAAGAGTGGTAATTTATTTAAAATATTGGCTGAGTAATTATGAAATTCGAAAAAATAGCCATCTCAGGATGATCTATTTTTTGGAATTTTAAAATTTTTTTGCGTTCATCACATCAGAACAAGGTTGGAGGACGTTTTTCGGAATCGTAATTTTCTCGAAAATCGTGTTTTAAAAATAGAAAACTCTTCAAAAATATCTTTTCGACGAAAAAAAATAAAATATATACTAAACGAATTCCAAAATTAATGAAATTTTGTGGGAAAATAATATGATACTGATACATTCTACCATGAATTGTTGAGAATTTTTAGAATTTTTTTGGTATGTTATTTTATGTTTTCTTTGAAAATTATCAGATTTTGGGGAAATTTTTACTGACATCAAATCACCCTTAAAATTCACAAAATGTTTACAGAAGTCTTATATTCTATATTTCTTGTTGCTGTAAAAGTTTCAAGTACTTTGGACCTTTTGTTATATGGGATGTAGTGTTAATTCATAATCTAGGCTGAAAATTGAAAAATTCTAAATTGATAGTAAATAGTTTCTAAAATTCATGAAAATCTCACAGCATGCTATAGTTACTTATATCTTATTTCTGTAGAAATTTCATTGGATTTTGATTTCTATTTCTAGTAGTTTCTGTGTTATTTTTGCAATCTGATTAATTAATTATTAAATCAAAATTACATATGGGCTTATTGTAAAAATCTGTAAAAATCTTTCAGTAAGCTACATTTCATCATATCTTGCTGCTGTAGAAGTTTCAACTCATTTCGAATTCGTTTACAACAGTTTCACTTGTAAAATCACTCATATGTTTAAAATTGGTAAAATTCGTTGAAAATCCGAAATTAATTGAAAATCATCTGAAAATCTCTAAAGAACCTTAAATCTCTGTCACATTTTAACTCCTTAATCCATTGAAACAGAAATCTTAGGATCTTTAGATTTCCCTGGAAAAATGGCCAGCGCATTCATAATCGTATCCCAATTGCAACCGATCTTTGACAATTTGAATATTTAAGCTATAGCACGTTGTTGGCTCCGAGGTTACTGTCCACGGAAATCCTGAGATATGCCAAGCAATAAGGTGCTATAACCTAAGTATTAAATTGCACAAGGAAAGAGCGCACGATTCCCTTCCTTGGATGCTGTTCTGGGCCGAAATTGATGAACCCTAGAGCCATTGGTAATCCTTAAATGTCCAGAAACTGAAAATCCTTGAAATCTGAAATTCATTAACTTCAAGAACTTAAATCGATTCATCTCGTGTCTTTCGGAACCATTGGATTATGGTTTCCGTCGTAAGAACCATTAGAGGCCAATTTAGGAACGCTGGTGTCGTGTCGTGTCCTAGGTTTAATGGAGTCTTAGGTTTTAGGTAGTCCTAGAGTTAGGAGTCCAGCCTCATCACGGACGTTTGCTATGTATAGCAACCGTGTCATAGGTCTAGTTACACTAGTCGCCCAATCTTTCCCTAGGACAAGCCTAGTAAACTAGGATGTAGGCTAACCTGCATTAGTCTAAGGAACAACTTGCATTTAGATAAGAATCATATAGCATCTTAGATAAAATCCTAAGATAATAAAATCCTCAACTTGAATTAAATAACTTCTCCTAAAACTGTTGAAACAGTCAATCCCGTCTAGGTCGGTGTCTAAGTTGAGTTAGGCATAAGTAGCTTAGCTTAGGTGCACCGAACTACGTCGACTCTGATCCCAATGAGGCTTGGGTACGTAGGCAGCTTGGATGTCTGATGGCATACCAACCGCGAGTCGGCACTACAACAAATTGTGGTGTTTTGTATATTAATTTTCTTGTAAATGCTTAATTAAATCACTTAGGATTTTTTTATGAAATTAGAATTTTAGGAGAACTTTCACTTAGATTGAATCCAGATAAATTAAGAAATCAAGATACACATTTAGGATTCACATTGAAATTAGATCATAGGATGCATGTCCCGTAGTTAGCACATTAATAGAGAGTTGAATGAGTCATTTAAAATAAATTTAAAAGAGTTGGCTTTTGGAATCGAAGACCGATTATCGGACAGGAATGGTGCATGTGGTGGATAAATCCCCATACCTTCCATTCTTGTAACCAGGTAGCGAGTCTAGATTTCTGGTTAATTATGGGTCCTAGATCCCACATCTAGGTGGCGACTCTGTCAGTCTCTTTTGTGTGGAATTCGGATTGCCTTAGTGGTCCCAAGTTCACATAAAAGATGAATTAAAATCAATAATTAAAATGCACACGCCAATCGCGTGGGTACGAGAGACCAAGAGAAGGCGTGGCGGCTCGCGCCCCACCCCTCTCGCGGGATCGGGTCCCACACTATGTTAGTAGAGTACTCCATGACGCTGAAACTCGATATCAGGAGATTGAAAATTTTGCCTTCGCTGTCGTCATATCTGCGAGAAAACTCCGTCCATATTTTCAAGCTCATCATGTTACCGTACTTACTGACCAACCTCTCTGGAAGATATTGCAGAAGCCCGACACTTCAGGGCGTCTAATTAATTGGGCGGTTGAATTGGGCAAATTCGACATCCAAATAAAGCCCCGTTCAGCGATCAAGTCCCAGGTGCTGACGGATTTTATAGTGGAACGTACGGTACCGATAGAGGAATCCGAAGGACCAAGTCTCCCAGCCGAAGGAGCAAGTCTGAGCCAACAGAGCCAAAATCCACTATGGATGTTGTACGTGGATGGCTCCTCCAATCCTGGGAGCAGTGGTGCCAGCCTAGTCATAACAGGGCTAGACAATTTTATTGCTAGTACGCCCTACGCCTAGATTTCAAAGCATCCAATAACGAGGCAGAATACGAAGCTTTGATAGCAGGAATAGCTCTCGCCATCGAATTACGAGTTAGTCGGATCAGAGTCCACAATGATTCACAATTGGTGGTCAGCCAAGTAAATGGATTCAGCGAAGCTAAAGAAGAGCGGATGATCAAATATCTAGAAAAGGTGAGAAAGGAAATCTCCACCTTTGAAGAATTCCAGATAGTGCAGGTTCCCTGGACCTTAAATACCCGCGCCGACGCTCTCTCCAAGATGGCCTCGTCCGGAATGTTAGAACCAGGAAACATCTATACCGAGATCCTCTCTCAGCCTAGTGTTGAAAAAGAAGAAATCCTGCAACTCAACGAGGAACCTAGTTGGATGGATCCAATAATACGATACTTGAAAGACGGTGTCGTACCCTCGGATAAAAAGGAAGTGCGACGCCTGGTTGCCAAGGCCACCCATTACATCTTCGATGGATAGGAGCTGTACAAGCGGTCCTTTTCATGGCCTTTATTGAAATGCCTCCGACCCTCCGCTGCGGAACTCGCCATGAGAGAAGTCCACGAAGGAATCTGTGGCGATCACTCAGGCGGGAAGGTATTGGCTCACAAGATCCTCCGCCGAGGTTTTTTCTGGCCAACTCTCCAGCAAGACGCATCTGACTTTGTCAGAAAATGAGAACAATGCCAGAAGTTTGCTACCATACCTCGTCTCCCTGCAGTTCCCTACAAACCCATCTCCAATCCGATCCCCTTTGCTATGTGGGGAATGGATCTGTTAGGACCTTTTCCTAACTCAACCAAGGGACACCGAATGATGTACGTTTCCATCGACTACTTCACTAAATGGGTCGAGGCCAAGGCAGTGAAGAAGATTACTGCCAAAGAAACGGAAAACTTCTTCTATCATGATATCATTTGCAGGTTTGGTATTTCGCAGGTCCTTGTGACCGACAACGAGACCCAATTTGTGAGCCGAAGGTTCAAAGATTTTTGCGGGAAACTCGGTATCGGCCAACGATTCACCTCAGTCGGTCATCCACAAGCTAACGGACAAGTGGATGCGGGTTCGATTCCCGCTACCCACTCCATATTAATTATTATTATTATTATACGTGCATCGTTGATTTGGATATGCATCTTTTCTTTATCCCCTAAAATCTCTCACATACAATACAATTCGTTTATAGGAACGGGCGATAGGAAAGCAAGAATGCGAAAGAAGAAAATCAGAATGAAAAGCAAAGCGCCCATTGTCTAATGGATAGGACAGAGGCCTTCTAAACCTTTGGTATAGGTTCAAATCCTATTGGACGCAATTTATTTCCATCTATTTTTGTAGATTGCTATGCCAAGAAAGATATTTTGAATGATTCGAACCGGAAACACTTCTCAACGATTCCTTTCCTCTTGTACTCAGAGTGATCAATTTCTTTATGTTTGTTCCTGAAGTATAAACAGTTCCATTTGTTCCAGAATAGCTTCCTTCAAAAGGGCTTCTGCTTGTTCGGTGAATGTCTTGGTAGAAGATATGATTTCTTAGAACTGAGGTTTGTTTGTTTTTAAGTGGGTACGTAACTGAACGAGAAATTTCTTTACCTGTCCAATATCTAACGGATTAAGATACCCATTCGCCCCAGTATAAATAGTAAGTATTTGTTCTTCCACTGTGAGAGGGGCTGATTGAGATTGTTTGAGCAACTCGCGTAATCGTTGACCTCTTGCCAACTGATCAAGATCAGCAGCGAATTGTGCAAAGGCTTCTAACTCTGCGAATTGAGCCAGTTCCAATTTTGATTTACCAGCTACCTGTTTCATGGCTTTAATTTGAGTTGCGGATCCTACTCTGGAGATCGTTAACCAATCAGACTCTCTTACAGGGGTTGAAGAAACGCGCAGAAAACGCCCGGGGCTTATGGGCGGACGAATTACTGAATCTCCTCTGGGCCTATCGAACTACCCCCAGAACCACAACAGGAGAGTTGCCATTTAGTCTCGCCTTTGGGGTAGACGCAGTCATACCCATTGAGATTGGAGCCCACTCTCCGAGGCTTGAAGCATACAATGAAAGGGCCAATCCCAACCACCTAAGGAGCAGTCTCGACCTGGTTGAAGAAACTAGAGAAAAAGCCCGAGTCAAGATGGCCACGTATCAACACAGGGTTGCCCGATACTACAACTCCAGGATGAAAGAGAGAGCAGTAAGAACGGGCGACTTGGTGTTGCGACAATCCGAAGTCTACTACCCTCGCAACTCGGGAAAATTGGCTCCCACATGGGAGGGACCCTACCGCGTATCCCGCACTCTCCAGCTGGGATCATACCAACTGGAAGACTTAGAGGGCAATCCCATTCCTCGCACTTGGCACATTCCGAATTTGAAGAAATTCTACCAGTAGGCAAGAATGTAATTCATTTTCATTTCCTTACTTCCAATAAATCTATGTGTTAGTTCTTTTCTTTGTGATATTGCAGACATGTAATCATTATCCCCAAGTAATGAAATCTCCCTTTCGATTCTCCATCCACAAGAGTGGTTACTTCCCAGCATTAACCAGTCTCCAAATTGAACAAGCTACTGTAGACACCCTCATTTTGCTACACTTTAACCAACAATAACCTAATATATTGATCCGGAGAATTTCATTGGTAAAATAGGCATCCTCAAATTTTCTGAAAAACCAAAATGATAAAGAGATGTACCTGGTGAGATGATTAGATCCGAAAAATTGAAAAATACCCTGATTGGTGAATTTAGTGTGTTAAATCCATGTGAGAGCCCCTCTATCATGGATTTATATGTTTTGTCATTATGTCTCGATCTGACTTTACGGATCTTCAATCGGGACAAAATAAGCTAGGATCACTTCACAGCCCGGGACCTGATTCCATTCCGAGAGCCGATTTTCGTAAATCGTTAGACCAAGGGCAGATCTTGACCCGGGTGTTTTTCCTTACCAAGAATTTGTGATCATTTAGTCAAAATAAGATCGATCAAGGTTAATCTCAAATTCAGATTAAGCATTGTGTCACTTAATTAAGCAAAAACCCAGTGAAAAATCACGGATCAATGTGGGTGAACGAGAGCCGTCGAAATAATTTAACCAAATTATCAACAACGATGCTTTCAGTACTTTAATTGTTGACAAAATTCATATTTCAAAGGTTAGGATCATTCATAAAAAATTTGATCAAGTTGGTTGGACCAATCGAATCGTCAATTTGATCAACGGTTGGAAAAACGATTCGCTGTTAAAAACCGACGGCTCGCATTGGTCAAAAATTCTGAAAATAATATTTCTATGGCAATATTGGGCTTAAATGAAAGAGGAAAAATCAACGATTTTAATGGTGAAAGAATTATCGAAATCGGACTTCAAAATCTCCTGAAAACCGCGTTTTTCGATTTTTACCTTCAAAATATTTAAAAAATCTTTTACAAGATTCTAGGAGATTTGGAGACATCATCTCGTCCATTCTTTCGATCAAAATTGATCTCAACCACCCAATCTTATTCCATATCATTGCAAAGATTTCAGAATATTTGGAGACCCGATCTCGCCCGTTCTTTCGATCACATAGAGATTGCAGTTAATCGCAACCATCCAAATCGTTGTCATTCTCTACAAAGGCAACCAAATTGGACATTTTCTTTGCCTTGAAATTTGCTTCCAAAATCTACAAAGATTCTAAGGACAAATGTCATCATCTTGGACCTTGAATTGTTCATAAATCTTTAGTACTTGATCCTGGCCGCATAAGTGCCTGCCATTTTGAACATAGCCATGGCTTAAATGGAAGATGCCAAAGAAGAGGGAGAATATTTTAGAAAAATCCGATCTTGGCCATTCTTTCCCCTTCTTTTTTCCATCACTCAATCTCCACCCTACACCTTTAGGCCCTAAAGATGGCAACCTGGCTCATCCATCACCTATAAATACCCATGCTCTCTTCTTTCAAAGAAAAAGAGGAAAAAAAGAGGAAGAAGACTCAAAGAAAACTACTAGAGAAATCCTCCATATCCCCGCCTTCAAATCTTGTCCTATTCAAAGGATACCCAAAATCTCCATCACAGGTAGGTGCACTATTCTCAGATTTTTTCAGGATTATTTGATATTTTTTTAATTTATTTTTGCACTATTTTTAGCATTTAATTGAATTTAATTCAATATTATATGTGTGTGCTCAAAATCACGATCTACATTAGTGTTTCAATTCCGATTCGTCCCGAAATTTAATACACTGATCTATTTAAATAGACTAAAATAACCATCAGATTGAATCGGACATTGAATCAAAGGATTTCGAAAATTTGAGTGATGAGTGGAATTTTATTTAAAATAATGGCTGAGAAATTACAAAATTCGAAAAAATAGCCATCTCAGGATGATCTATTTTTTGGAATTTTAAAATTTTCTTGCGTTCATCATATCAGAACAAGATTAAAGGACATTTTCTGGAGTCGTAATTTCCTCGAAAATCGTGTTTTAAAAATGGAAAACTCTCCAAAAATATCTTTTCGACGAAGAAAAATAAAATATATACTAAATGGATCCCAAAATTAATGAAATTTCGTGGGAAAATAATATGGTACTGATACATTCTACCATGAAGTTTTAAGAATTTTTGGATTCTGTTTGATATATTATTTAATGCTTTCTTTGAAAATTATCAGATTTTGTGAGAATTTTTACTGACATCATATCACCATTAAAATTCACAAATTTTTTACAGTAGTCTTATATTTCATATGTCTTGCGGCTGTAAAAGTTTCAATTTATTTGGATCTTTTTTCCTATGGGATGTAGTCTTAATTCATAATCTGGTCTGAAAATTGAAAAATCTGAAATTGATAGTAAATAGTTTCTAAAATTAATGAAAATTTCACAGTATGCTATTTTTACTTATATCTTACTACTGTAGAAATTTCAATGAATTTAGATTTCTATTTCTAGTAGTTTCTGTCTTATTTTTGCAATCTGGTCTCGTTATTGTTAAATCAAAATTAAATATGAGCTGAATGTAAAAATCTGCAAAATCTTCCAGTAAGCTACATCCCATCATGTCTTGCTGCTGTAGAAGTTTCAATTCATTTGCAATAATTTCACTTGTAAAATCATTCATATGGTTTAAAATTGATAAAATCTATTGAAAATTCGAAATTAATTAAAAATCATCATAAAGTTTCTAAAGAACCTTGAATTTTTGTCACATATTAATTCCTAAATCTATTGAAATAGATATTTTAGGATCTTTAGATTTCCCTGGAAAAATGGCCAGTGCATACATAATCGTATCCCTATTGCACTCGATCTTTGACAATTTGAACATTTAAGCTATAGCATGTTGTTGGCTTTGAGGTTACTGTCCGCGGAAATCCTGAGATATGCCAGGCAATAAGATGCTATAACTTAAGTATTAAATTGCACAAGAAAAGAGCGCACGATTCCCTTCCTTGGATGTTATTCTAGGCCGAAATTGGTGAACCCTAGAGCCATTGGTAATCCTTAAATGTTCAGAAACTGAAAATCCTTGAAATCTGAAATTCATTAACTTTAAGAACTTGAATCGATTTGTCTCGGGTCTTTCGGAACCATTGGATTATGGTTTCCAATATAAGAACCATTAGAGCCCAATTTAGGAACACTGGTGTCAGGTCATGTCCTAGGTTTTAGGGAGTCCTAGAGTTAGGAGTCCAGCCTCATCACGTACGTTTGCTATGGATAGTAACCGTGCCATAGGTCTAGTTACACTAGTCACCCAATCTTTCCCTAGGACAAGCCTAGTAAACTAGGATGTAGGCTAACCTGCATTAGTCTAAGGAACAACTTGCATTTAGATAAGAATCATATAGCATCTTAGATGAAATCCTAGGATAATAAAATCCTCAACTTGAAATTAAATAACTCCTCTTAAAACTCTTGAAACAATCAAACCCGTCTAGGTCGGTGTCTTAGTTGAGTTAGGCATAAGTAGCTTAGCTTAGGTGCACCGAACTACGTCGACTCTGATCCCAGTGAGGCTTGGGTACGTAGGCAGCTTGGATGTCTGATGACATACCAACCGCGAGTCGGCTCCACAACGAATTGTGGGGTTTTGTACATTAATTTTCTTGTACATTCTTAATTAAATTATTTAGGATTTTCCATGAAATTAGAATCTTAGGAGAACTTTCACTTAGATCGAATCCAGACAAATTAAGAAATCAAGATACACATTTATGATTCACATTGAAACTAGATTTTAGGATGCATGTCACGTAGTTAGCACATTAACAGAGAGTTGAATGAGCCATTTAAAATGAATTTAAAAGAGTTAGCTTTTGGAATTGAAGACCGATTATCGGGCAGGAATGGTGCATGTGGTGGATAAATCCCCATACCTTCCATTCTTGTAACCAGGTAGAGAGTCTAGATTTCTGGTTAATTATGGGTCCTAGATCCCACATCTAGGTGGCGACTCTGCCAGTCTCTTTTGTGTGGAATTCGGATTGCCTTAGTGATCCCAAGTTCACATAAAAGATGAATTAAAACCAATAATAAAAATGCACACGCCAATCGCGTGGGTACGAGAGACTAAGGGAGAGCGTGGCGGCTCGCGCCCCACCCCTCTCGCGGGATCGGGTCCCACAGCTACGAACAAAGAATAAAAGATGTGACCCATAAATCGGTGCCCGAAGAGGCCTGTAGAGAGTCTATCTATTTGAAAGATACGACCCATAAATCGGTGCCCGAAGATGCACAGTAGAGAGTCTATCTACTTAATAGATATGACCCATAAACCGATGCCCCAAGAGACTCGGTAGAGCGTCTATCTACTTAAAAGATATGACCCATAAACCGGTGTTCGAAAAGGGCCGGAGAGTTTATCTACTTAAAAGATATGACCCATAAACCAATGCCCCGAGAGGCTCGGTAGAGCGTCTATCTACTTAAAAGATATGACCCATAAACCGGTGCCCAAAGAGGCCCGGTAGAGAGTCTATCTATATGAAAGTTACGACCCATAAACCGGTGTCCGAAGAGGCTCGATAGAGAATCTATCTACTTGAAGGATGTGACCCATGAACCGATGCCCAAAGAGGCTCGGTGAAGAGTCTATCAGGGGAAAACAAATCGCCCATAAATCAATATTGCTTCAAAAAACAAATCAATAAGAATCAGAAGAAAATTTACTATCACCAGCAAAGAGGTAAAAATGTCTCAAAAGCATCACCATGAGTAGGGATCCCCTCGAAGGACGAACCCTTCCATCTACACCAAAATAAAGTTAAGTTTTTTACAGAACCAGTTCATGAGAAAACTGAAAAGGGAATTGTGAGGGCCCCGCCCCTAAACATCCTTCCTCAAGTCCTCTCCGGGAAAGGACTCGGCAACAGGAGGAACAGAGGATTCCACTCCAGGAGAAGTCACCGTGAAGTTCGCCTCGGTCGCTTCAGTCGCCTCAGAATCCTCTCCCTCGGAAAGTTCAGTCCCCGGTGGTCCCTCCAGCATGTCGACGGGAAATGTGGAGTCTATGGCCTTAACCTGGTTTTGGCAATCGATGAACCCCTTTGCCTCAAACTCCAGGACGTGAAGTGCCATATCTGTTTGATATTCCTGAGACTGGAGAAACTCGGCAATCGCTCGGGACCGAATATCTCCTTCTCGCCGCGCAACCTCGTCCCGCACCTTTTCGAGGTTAGCACGGATCTCCTTTCAACGGTTAAGCTCGTCCTTAACCCTATGAAGCTCGCCCTGGGCATCTTCCTGGAGCTTTTTCGCATCTGCCAAGGATTCCTTTAACACTTTCCTATGGATCGCCCATGAATCCGCGTGATTCTTCACCTTCTTTGATGCATGAGCATAGAGAGATTGGTACTTATTCATGCTCCGCAAGGCATGAGAACAAATATCTGACAATTGTAGGCAAAAAGAGAAAAGGTAAACATTTGCAGAGCCTAAATGTCATGTGGAGAATTAAAAAAAAAGTGCCACCTTCTTCGCCAAAGCGTCCATGTCCTGGCCCAAGACGTAGTGTGAACACTTCTCCATCTCCACCGAGTCTCTTGGCAAGACACTCGTCATCGCCATCTCTACAGCTACCCTGGGGCTACGAAGGGCAGAATCTTCGGTACGAACCTTCCAGTTAGGTTCGAAATAAGACCCCTGTTGGGTCGCTTGGTCCTTTGGAAGGGTCACCGGCCGAAAAAGAACCTGCGTCCCATCACAACCCTCGATGGGCAGGGTCTCCTGAGTCACAATTGGGTCTTTACCCCTAAGACCCTCCCCCTCTACCGACTTTCCCTTCTTACTAGGACTCTTCCCCGCCAAATCCGCTTGCCGCTTGCCATGAACGGGCCTCTTCAGAGATGCAGCATCCTCAGACCCTACGGTCGGAGCTGGCCCTTTTCCAGCCTTAATTGCCTGGCGCTTCAAGGCTCTCGCATGTTTTTGCCGAGCTACTTCATCGGCCTTCAGTCTTCTCGCCCCCTCCATGGCCGAGGCAGAAATATTAGTGCCTGAACCTTGTGTTGCCATTTCTACGATAAAACCAGGAAACAAGTCACGACACAATAAAAAGGGAAGCAAACAAAAACACGGAAAAGAAGATCAGAAGAGAGAATCACCAGACTGACTCTCGTCAACACTTGTATCATATTCCTCCCCCCTTCATCACCTTTGCCCCGAGCCTCATCATCCGAGTCTAACAAACGTTGCTTAAACCGAATTTCACCAATACTCGTTCGGATTTGAAATTCCGAACATCGAACCTCTCCTTTCCTACGTCCACACCCCTACCTACGCCATCGTTGAAGACCAGCTGACTTAAGGTCCCTAAAGAAAACTTCAGTCCTATCTTTTCCCCATTGGGCTCCCTCCAATCAAAAGGAAACCTCCAGCCAGCCGACTGAGGAGGTTTCACAAAAAAGAACTCATTCTTCCACCGTTTAATGGAAGATGGAGCTCCGCCCATGATCATCAGTGTCCGCCGTTGGGCTACATCTACCCAGCAATCCTTTAACTTGATAAGAAAACATTTCCTAATCACATCCAGAGACAGCGGAGCTTTCACTATCCTGCTTTTGGCCACATATGCCATGAGGCCTCTCCACCCGTTCGGATAAATCTGAGACGGAGCCAAGCCGAAAAAATCCAAAAACTCTTTCATAATTGGATGAAGGGGAAACCGGACACCCGCTTCAATAACCTCCTTGTAAAAAGCCGTGTCCCCCTCCACGCCCGTTCATCGGAAGTGGGGAGCTGGACTTCATAGTCGTCCGGAATGTGGTACTTCTCCCGCAGACGACCAAGGTCCGAAAGTTGAAGAATACCTACCGAACTCATAGCTACTTCAGGGCGATATACCCCACCAGGCTTATGAAGTTCCACAGATTTCTGGGCCAAAACTCTGGCCTGAACATCCATCGGTGCCGACCGTGAATTACTCTTATCATCATTTAAAGCGGCAATTATGGGGGCATCGCTCGGAGGCTCAATAGGGAGAATCGGATCCACATCTTTCTTTGGACGTGGCGCTATCCTCTTCACAAACCCTCCTCTACTTTCGATCATCGTACCACCACCAACTTTCTTAGCCCTAATTTTACGCTCCATCTCCGTCGGTCGCTCCGGCGCGCTCTCCTCTTTCGTCTCCGACGAGACCTGGGGAGAAGAGGATGATTCCTCCATTCCCACGGGTTCAATCGACTAGTTCTGTGAATCCGTACTCTCCGACATGACTATTTTAAAGAAATGAAATGAAAAGATCGGGTTGAGAAACACACCGGTGAAATCAAAGAGGAAGGCTGTGAAGCTCGCCGGAAAAAACGAACCAGCGCCTTGGAAAAGGGGAGAAATCGGACTAGAAAACTTGAAATCTTATAAATCCTCGACCGACACGGGAGAACGAGGCAAAATGGAATATTCCGATAGAGAAAGGAGGACGATTCGCCGGAAAAAGAGAACTCTAGGCCGGAAAATCCAACGGAATCTCACCGGAATAGAAGAAAGAGACAACAGAAAGGAAAAAGGAATAAAAATAAAAAATAAAATAGAAATAGGCGGGCTTTTATAGACCTTCGCGCGGGAAAACCCAAAGGTCACGTCACTCTGACGTTACACGCCACGTGGCACTCTTTAACTCGCACACGGTTATCAATGCCATAAATACGCCGTTTTACCATCATTATTTAAAGCGCCAAACCGTCGTTCCCCAAGAGTCGCGACCATCACACGTGTCTCCTTGAAGTACCCCTCAGGACACGTCAACAAGTACTCACAAAGCGAAGCTTCCTCCGGTGCCAAGTATCGTTTCATGAAATTAACCATGCGACGCGCTCCAGTTGTGTTACATCCACGCCAAGGTTAGAGTACACTCGGGACCGAATGTGCTCACTTGTGCCATGAACATAACTCCAGCTATCGACGATCCCTTGCATGTTGATGCACGAATCGCGATATTCGATTCCGATTATTAACAATAATGTATTTACTGTACATCTACGTGCTACTTACGGTATTGAATAAAAGCGTGACAAGGAAATATTGGAAATAACAAAGATCCTTTTATTCACAAGTAAAAGAACCTTTACAAAAGGAGGGCTTCTAGGCCAGATGCGAAAAAAGAAAATACATTCGGGACCATACTAAACTACGACTAACTACAAAAGACAGAAAGAAACTATGAAGAGTCGACGCCCGGAGCTTCAGTATCATACGTCTGGTGAACCACCAAGTGCTACCAGACGTAGGACCCCACCATCGCCACGGCACCCACTTGGCACGATCTTCTTTGCCCCGGAAGGAGGCCTCAAACCGATTGTGCCAAGGTCGTGGCTGAGGGTGCCATCATTTGTCCGGATCTTCTTCAGGGTCTTCCTCAGGATCCTCCTCCGGCGATTTCGCCTCCAAATGAGGCTTGAGACAAGGGGATGCGGATCCAGCCCTCGCATCGCCTTCAGTCACCCCTTGTAACATCGCCTTCAGAGCCTTGTTCTCCATCTCCAATTCTCCAACTCTGGCTCTCAACCGGAGAACCTCTGTGCCCTGTTGAAGAAGCTAGTCCGCCACCCTATGCCTTCTCTCCATCGCGTGCTTCAATGACCGCTTGTAATTAGCGGCGAAACTCGGAATATCACCAGGAGGAGGGCAACTCCCAGCAAGCGAAAAATTCGAACCGCTACCAGGGTTAGCCTTCCGCTTCTTCTTGCTTTGTGAATCATGGTCCACCCTTTCCATTCCGGCCGTAGGGGAAGCCACCGGCGAAACCTTCACCACCGGAGTTACCGTTTCCGGTGAACTAGGCTCTACCGCTGGTGAGTCTTTCAGCCTTTGCGACCTCCTTGTTCTCTGAGACACTGGTTCCCCTACGAAAATCCGACGCTCCTCTTCTCTATCCGATGGCGAATTCACTTCCACCACTGGATTTATTGCTCCTGATTGATCATCGCCGACGAGCTCTTGAGAGATTTTCAACAAGGAAAAGCTGAGAGAGAGAGAGAGAGAGATGGGGAAAAGGAAGAAGATATACCGAATAACTCTTCCCCTCACCTCCCTTTTATAAGGGCTGCCAGGCGAAAAAAAATCGAGCGAGATTTAATATCCCGCCGATTTTTGAAATCTCCCATAAAGCGGGAAATAATAGCCTAACCTGCTTTTCGAAAAAGCATTTAAAAAATAGGCAGGATTTAAATGCTTTCACCATCTCCTGAAAAACCATAAGGATAGAGTAACGCGCCAATCAAACGAAGTGACATTGAATCCACCCGCCGATTCCCGAGAAAGGCGCTTCGACTCCATCATCTCCAGAGAGTCGGCACCGACTCACCGCTTGAGAATTTGACTACTTCCTTGTCCCTTGCAAAGGGACAGGAAAGTAGGGGGCAATATGTTAGGGGTAAAATCAATATACCAGGTACCGATCCTCAAACTTCTTCTCCACCACTCAACTGGATCGATATAACCCCCGTAGTAACACCCGGTAACGAACAACTCCGGGCCTCCTTGATACTTCTCCCTTGACCGGTATCAAGTTACCAGGGAAGTTGGACACAATCGCGGGGATCTCACCCCCAAACGACTAATCCTGATGGCCGTTACACGTAAGGCGTGGCTTTTGAATTCAAAACATCCCGCCTAAGTCACCATCCACGATCTCCGCCCAGAATCATCGAAAATCGTATCTCCACGATTTTATTCGCTAGCCATCACGCTCCACGTGGACTAAATCCAGGACATGATTGATATCTCCACGATCTTACTCTCCAGCCATCACGCTCCACGTGGGTGAGATCAAATGCACGATTGATATCTCCAAGATCGTGGATCTCCTCCCCTATAAAAGGGGGCTACGCACTTAAGCAAGAGCATTGAATTCTCCCTCTCTTCTTCTTTGGTCTGGTAACTTGACTTAGCCCTCTCCCATTCCTCGTCCATTGTCTGTGATTGCCCATCCTTGACTTGAGTGTCAAAGTGGCCGTCCGGAGACACAACTCCGGGCCCACTGACACTTTTTCTGTGAGCGCAAGATTACAGGTTCTGCGAAGCTAGTTCGTGCAGTTAGATTTTGAGCGTCATCATAGAGTAAGAAGCGTAGAGCAAAAAAACGTCAAAAAGCGTTAAAGTCGTCAAAAAACCCTATTTGACTTAATTTTTACGGGCACCCGCGGGTCCACCCGACCCGGCCTAGCTTTGACAGGCCGGGTGGAACCGCGGGTCAAATTGAAACGGGTCACTAAATTGGGACCTGGAACCGGAAATTACGGGTGGGCCGGTGGTGTAGTAGCAGAGGGAAACTAGTTGTAGTAAGTGGGAATGTTTGCCCTGAACCGCTTAGAAACAATGCTGCATGCGGCCTGCGGTTGGGAGATGTGCGAGCTACGGGGAAAGTGATGCTTGGTTGGGAGAATTGGCTATCCAAGTAGCCTGTGAAACAAGGTCTCTTAGGTAAGGCTGATCTTACTTTTGCCAATGTGATGGAGAAGGGGGGGCTAATAAACTTGGTGGACAGTGAAACATTGAATGGAGAAGGCTCAAGTCATTAAGGCATTAAAGCAAACACAAGGTCTACAATTGAAGAGGCCAATTAAGAGTGGGTTAGAGATATATTGGGATGGGCATTAAATCAAGCAGAAAGGCTGCAACAACCAAAAAAAAATACCAATTGCGGGCTACAGAGAAGATGGAGTTTTTGGGTTTAAATCCCTCTCTAAAAGAACATGTAATTTGATTCAACAAAAGGAAACTTCTTCAACCTTTACATGTCTATGAAATTGAAATTCTAACAAGCAAATGAAGAAAATCAAAATCAAATCAAGAGTACTCACTAAACAGATTTGTAAAATAACTATGCAATTTGGGAGTGAATAAAAGGCTAGCACTCTAGCCGACAATGTCCAATTCTCCAAGAAAACTACACCATAGCAGTTGCTCCACCGGGCTTACAATCTCCACACATAACCTAAAAAATGTTATTCTCTTCCTCCTCTCACCTTCAAAAAGAAAAAAACCAAAAGAATGGAAAACCCTACTTATAGTTGAAAAGACCAAATTACCCATAAGAGTGACCAAAGTGGTCATATGACCAATCAAATGCCAAATCTGGACTGGGGTCTTTATATTGCTCTCTTACCTTGTTTTTGTAGCCGCTCGGAGCGCCGAACTTGCTTCGGGTGGTCCATTTGATGGTCGAGTTCCCCGACAATCTCCTCGGCCACGTCATTAGCATCGGGTGTCACTACATCACCCGGGTCGCCCCGCGGGTCCGGGTCACTTCTTGCCAGGTCTTTCGTGCGGAAAATAAAAAAGGGACTAACATGACCGTTGATTTAACTTTCCAAGAGATGCTCTTTAAGATTTCCTATCCGTTCAATTTAATATTGCAACCAAATGTTGAAATGAAGATTTCGATCAAAGGGTCCGTAGGAACCGAGAAGTGCCTTGAAAAATTACAAAAAATCCATTGCTGATGGACAGTTCCCAAAATGGACTCACAACCCAAAGCTCACATTCAACAAGCTTCAGCAGAAACTGATAACATAAAACTCCTCAACTTTAGTTATTGCAACTCCATTCAGTGTCTGATCATCTGCATCGTTGAGCCATGCCACCACTCTAAGGGGCCGTTTGGATACGCGGATTTTAGAATCTTGAATTTCCTCAAAATTGTATGCGAGAGACAGAGAAGAAGGAGACCGACTACTTCAATTCCCTATAGAATCTTGGATTTTAAGTAAGAAATCTAGGTTTTAGAAATCTCTCCCACATCCTGAGATTTATAAAACCTGGAAACATGGGATGATGTCTTGCTCTCTGTTGACAGAAAGAAGGGCGAGAAAATAGAAAACGACAGCTAGTCTCCTTCTTCTCTCGTCTCCCAACTACGATTTGGAAGAAATCCAAGATTCTAAAATCCGCGTATCCAAACACCCCCTAAGTGTAAGTATGAAAAACTGACTGTACGCAACTAGTCCTCCTTGCGGCTAAGATGCATGATCAAACTATGCAGGCCAAGGATCACAAAAATTATTCCTCCTCTAAGAACACTTCAAGTTCTAACACCTATTCAATGATGAAGTCACTTTGTTGTCTTCCTCCTCAGAACCTACGTGTAGACTCTTAGATGGGTTATTTTGAGAAAGATGACCCTTTCCCTGCACGAGAAGCAAATGATGCCCGTGTTAAGCTTTTGATGCAGTAGACCCGTGCGATGAAGCTGCAATTACCCCTTGGTGCCGCTCGTGGAACGTTAGACGTAGGCTGTGATTGGTATTAGGCGAAGGTGTTTGGCCATGGCCTCAACCCGTGCCTACCTTCTCTTTCTCATCTTCCCTTGGTCTGTTTGGATGCTTAAGCAGTACTCACCATGGAGGGGGACAAGATTTTAAATGTCAGGTAAAGCAAAGCAAAGCAAAGAGTAAGTAAAGTTCATGTTAGGATGCCAAGTGAACCAGTGGAGAGGAAGAGATAGAGAGATAAAATGAGAGAGAGAGAGAGAGAGGAGGGAGGGGTACCAAAAAATCTCTTCCTCTTTTAGATATTTCATATGAAAAAAGAATTGCCGCCATATTACCAGACATGCAATTATTGCACCTCTTTCTTGTCTGGTAATCTCTAAGGATTTATGCGTTACTTTGGCAAACAAACACTAGGGTCTGTTTGGATGCCAGTAAAAGAGATCTCAAGCAATCCCTAAGTACTTTTTGCTTTACACGTGGTTTACTTGTAGCCGAATAGTAAAGCCTTGAGGGCCCATATCACCACCAAATTCTTGTGATGTGATGCGAATTCAGTGGGTAGTGGGTAATGTCACTTGAAGAATCGTGATCCGGTCACCATCACTCAAATAATTTATGGAGATCGTCTTCGAAAGTCGGCACGGGCAACCCAGGGTGCCTAGGGGCTCCTTGTAACATTTGAGTCATGTTAACAGGGTCGAGGGGAAGCTCTACAAGATCATTCATTTTGGCTCAGTGTTGGGGTCTAGCGTTTGAAGTCATTGTAGGTTCAACTCCTCCTCCTCACAACTCACGATAACTTGGGTTGATAAACTGTTGATTATGTCTTGACGACAAATCTCGTTTTGTTGGTGCATTATACCATTGTGAGTAGTCATAGAACCTAACCTTTGATGCGAATTGATGTAGGACGACCAATAGGTAAAAAATTTCGGGAGATGTAAGCTGGAATCAGTTGGGAACAGATAGATCAGTTCAAGGTGAAGAGAGAAAATATTATACAAGATATAGATTGGGGAGATAGGTTTCAACACCATTTATCCTCGACTGCATAGCCAACCATGTGTGCACGAAAGATCATGGTTTCTATTTTGTCCAGTCTTGGTTGCTCTCGACAGTTGTTCTTACATAGTACGAGATAAATACATAGGGCATGTTTGGATGTCTATAAAGTTTTTCGTGGTTTCTTTTCCAGAAAAGTTCCTTAATGGATTTTTTTTTCTTGGAAAGCTTTTTATTTTTTGGTTCATATCCTTCACTTTTTCTTTTTCTTTTCTTGAATTTTAGATTCTACACTTCTGTTGATGATAAGTAAAATTTTCATGAAAAAATACTAGAGGGATGCTAAAGTGAAGGACGTCTCGCAGAAAAATGATCAAAATACTCTTTTCTCTATCCCATGAAAAATAACCAAAATACCTCTCGTATAGAAAATGACCAAAATACCCTATACCTCTCTGTTTTTTTAACGTTGTTTATTATTTCAAGTTTTTTTTCCCATTATTTTAAAACATATTGTGATACACAAATGGCCTTCTAGGAGACTGGATATTCATTTTCTTGGAAAAGAAAATAATTGGTAAGTTTTTTTTTTCCTATATTTTGAAGAAAATTATAAACCAAGAATAAGAAATCCTTGAAAAATGAGTTAACAAAACGATGAAAAACTTATATTAATCTAGAAAAAATTTCCTGAGAATATAGAATTCATACATCCAAACATCCCCTTATATTACCCACTAGATACATGGATTCCATTGATTCGATATCTTATTGGTCAATTAGAAGTTTAAAAAGGGCGGCCTAGTGCACGAGGCTCCCGCCATTGCAGGGTCTTGGGAGGGCTAGATGTACGCAGCCTTACCCTGCTTTGCAGGGAGGCTGTTTTCATGACTCGAGCCCGGTCAATTAGAAGTTTGCATCTGAGATTAAACCACTCAATATTTAACTCATGTTTTCCTAAAAAGAGCTCCCATTATACCCCATCAGAATATCATTAGAGATACTAAGAATTTTTGACGGATATTATTGGCCTTGCCAATGTATTGGCACCTTCAGGGCTTCTTCAGATACCACCAAAGTTTGTTCTTATTTGTAAATAATATTATTTTGATCTAATCTTATTTGCAAATGGGATAAATTAAGGGCCTTTTTTGGAAGCCATTAGTTATAGCATTTCTAAAACTATATAACCACTGTTTCCAAAATAATGAAATTTAACTCCAAAACCATTTGTAAATAAGATTATTAGGAAAAATGATATTCCCACTCCCTTTTGTTTGTCATTTTCTGAAAAAAGAAATTATTTTAATGAAAAGACCGATAGGGGTATCCAAAAAGACCCTTGATTTAGTTGGGATAAATTGCCAAAAATTAACGTTCAACCCCAAAAAAGAGAGTCCAAAAAAGCTCCATTAATCGAATATCAGGACTCAGGATCATTAGAGCGCCCCTGTTTTAGAAAAATGTAGGGGTGTTAATGGACCCAGATGGTCCGATGGACAGTCCGAATCCGAACCTTAATAAACGGGATCTAGGCACATGAAAATGATCCATGGACATATTATGGATCCTCTTCGTAAGATCCAAAAAAATTCGGATCGTGATCAAGACATGGCAAAAAAATCCGATGGATAGTCACGATCCGAAATCCTTTTACTAAAATACCCTCAAAATATTTCTTATATTAATACTTAAAGGAGGGGCATTTTCATAAAAATGAACTAAATATTACTTAGCTTCAACTTTCCACTTCCCCCCTTTTCTAGGCATCTTTTTCTCTTCCTATCCTCAATCAATTTTTCTTCCTGTAAACTTGCCACTCACCTTCAACAAGAATTAGTTACTCGAAGGTTTTATTGTCGCGCACCCTCGAACATTGGAGTTATTTTCAACAATAAATCCTATTCTTCATTAAAATCATGGGTTATTATTAGGTATAGTGACTAATTCTTTTTTGAATGAAGGAAGTTTTGGAGTTCATTTCAAATGAAGATGGCTGAGATTTTTGTTGTTTTGTAAGTAGGACCTACTAGGACACTCCGATGGACGGTCCGATTTGAAATGGATCGTGACAGGGACACAAGAAGTAGGGATCCGAAGAACACTACGAATCCGATCCGACCGATATGGGATTTGAATGGATCGTGACTAAAACATAGGTGGATCCGATCCGAAGTGGATCTGTTGACACCCCTAGAAAAATGTGCATATAACGAGTGCAAAGGGAGTTCATTTTGTAAAAGATATGTAGAGAACCACATAAAACGTCTATAGATGGCAGGATTAGGATCATCGTACGAAGATGAATTACAGTCTATACGTTGGGGCCCAACAAAAGGATGGAAGCCAACGGTTGATATGTGGGCTCCACTTTGATCAAGCACTCATCATGCGGCAAGGATTCACTGCCACACTTGTAGGTGTCATTGGGCCCATGAATAGATGTCAGGGCTCTGACATTTGGTCTCGCTCTCATCGATGATTCTAGACCGTTGATCAAGCATGATGAAGAAGACATTCCTTAAGATTTGGCATGATATTTTTCATTCACCAAGACTAGATTGTCTTGCTAATCAGTCTCAGGAAAAACATGCAGCAGTCCCAAAATCAACAACTTTATGGTTGGTTTGGATTGCTGGAATCGGGAATCAAAATCGACATCATATTCCGATCCTCCCTTGTATTGAATGGGAGAAAATTAAAATAAAAGCTTTAATTTAAAAAATTGTTAATAAAAATTTCATTCCAACCCAGGTGGAATCAAAATACCACCTCTTGGGACGGGAAACAGATTGAGGCATTTTTTGCCCTTCTAATTCCTATCCGGTCTCAATTCTGCCCCCATTCATTCCATTCTTCTTTCGAACCGATCATCAGAATTAAGCGGAATTTGTATCAGATCATGATTCCAATGTTTGATTCTGCCAATCCAACCACGCCCATTGAATCACATCAAATTTCAATATTTTGTTAATTTTTCCTGTTCTGTGTTAACTTATGATTTTCTCAATTCCAATTCTTAATTCACTATTATTTGCTTCATGATTTGTTATTTCTGAAAAAAATGTAATATCAAATCCATCATATGAAAAAAAAAATAAAAAAAATTAACCCAAACTAAAACATAGGAAAAATAAAAATAAAAACATATTTTTTAACATTTTTATTTCAAAATTCCTATACAAACAATCAATAAGGCATGTGCGTCCTACGCACCATTTATGCATAAGAAAATCCTATGGCTCTTGAAACCAACAAGCTCTTTAGACAAACGAGGCTTTTCGGTCTCCGGCGAGAAGAACCCGCCGGAGAATTCGTCGAGGGACTTCTGTCGCCGGTGACTTACTTGTTCTTCATGGAATCCGTTGAACTTTTCTGGCTGGGGCGTCATAAATCCGTGACCATTGAAATGAGAGCTTTGTAACCTTTGTACAGGACCTTGGGAGAGACACCTGTATTTCTGGCGAGTTTTGTTTTTCTTGACTGCCCGGAAAATGAACGGAATCAGACCCTCCATCTATGAAAAAGAGAGGAAAGAAAGCATTTGGCTAGGTGGAAGCAGTTAGAAATAATTCTCATGGGTTTACTTTATATAGGAAGCTCTCTATGTCATGAGAATTGACTTTGTAAACGTGGAAAACTAATCAAATAGCCCTTGAAGATTAGACTTTTATAATCTATTATGGATTTAGCAAGATGATCTAGTCTTGAGGAACGATAATGACCATGACTCAGTGCACACACACGGCATATGTGCTTGGTGATCGGGACCTTTCATCTGATACATTATCACAGATTGACCCAGCGGGTCAAGGTTGGGTTAAGGTTCGATGCTGAGAATATATCTCAATTTTAAGATTGATGAGTTAAAAACACAACGGATTAAAATGATCCTGAAGGCATCTTTTGCAGATCAATGGCCTAGAATCGACCGACATATTCGCGAACCCGATCACCGATCACCGTACATGTGGAAGTGGGTCCATCCGTACAATCATTGATTTTGTTAAAGAAGATAAACATTGATCGATCAAGAGGTTTTTCTCATTGATTTATAGAGTAATTTTGTTTTGGATCAGTGAAAGTTTCCTAGTGGATTGAAGCCTTTAATTTTTAGTACTATGATATTGATTTAAACGATGAATTATTAT
Source organism: Tasmannia lanceolata (assembly GCF_043159265.1). NCBI lineage: Eukaryota > Viridiplantae > Streptophyta > Magnoliopsida > Canellales > Winteraceae > Tasmannia > Tasmannia lanceolata. Next base: position 17,693,706 of record NW_027518714.1, read on the forward strand.
ATGTTAAATTTCAGAGATCTTCACTAATCTGTCATATTTACAGACAACAATGACTAGTGCTTAAATAAGCACCTGGAGATAAACATAAAATCAAATCTAGATAACTAAGGAAAGATATTATTCTAACTTAATCTAGTAGCCTAATCTATCTAGATTACCGGCCAAAACTAACCAACTTGCCCAATCTACCTCAAGATGATCCAACGGTCAGACTTTCCCATATCTGATATGACAAATCTTTACATTATATGGTGTCATGCCTTAGTATTTTCCAAAGACAAGAGTCCGAGTAGGCAAGGCCTTGCTTGGTAACTATGATGTTTTTTCTTCTCTAGGCCTCTCTCACCAGTCACCACTAGGTAAACTAAGATTCCATGGAAAAAAAAAGAAGTTAAAAACCATGGCAGCCAAACATGGCCTAATTAGTTGTTACTTGCTAGATGGGGTCATTGAAGGAGTTGGTCTTCATTTTTTTTCTAACGAAAATCTACAGAAAAGGTTTGAATTGAATTGTGAAACTCGTGAAACACACCCACTTTAATTATTGTAGAATTTTATATTGACGCATAGACTTAGAAGACTTTTAAGTTTTAAATTGATTTCTCTCAAAGATGTATTGCTCTAGATGAAATCTTTCAAGGCTTTTTGTTTTTGTAGGAATTAGGAATTAAGAAAGCTCTCTCATGACGTGTAAGTTGGAAATATGAAATTGCGTACTGAAGTTTCCTTCCCTGATATGCTTTCCATTTGTTTATAAAGCTTTCATTGGCACTCCTCTCTTCATTTTATTCTGTTTGTTGTAGTTGCTAACGAGGAAATTTTAAAATAAAGAGAGTGCCAATATAAAAAAACCCTTCAGAAAGAGAAAATCAAAATATTAACATATGGAGCTGTCTATTTCATCTGCTTTGGCCTGCTGATACAATATGTGGTTAAATGCTAAAATTTTACACTTCTTCCTAAAAGATACTTATTGGGCCCCACTTATTCACCATTTATTTAATCAGATCCATTGATCGGAACGGCAAGCATAAGTAAGTCCGGCTAAATGACATTGAGAACAACTTGATTGGAATATTGGATAATCTTAGGCATGGTATGGCTTGGACTTTTGCTTGGAATTTGGATGTGACATCTGTGCAAAACCCCTTGTTTGGTTGCCAGTATAGCATTGAAATTTCTGAGGAGACTACCAATGTTGTCTCACGGTTAATCATTCCTTGTTTTGTGCCATGTCACCCTTGTCTCTAACAAAATCCAAGCAAAAAACCTCAAAAAATGTGTTTTTTGCTCGAATTTCAAGGCAATGATGCCTCTCTTTCTCTCTCATGTGTCTTCTCTCTCTATATTGGTAATAACACCCCTACAACTCTACGAGGTTGAAAACCAAACATTACGTACAATATACTATGAGGTAAGTTCCAGGTAGATCCAAGGCTTGTCTCTTCCGCTTTGACTACTTACTACACTAGTCTATGAGGCAAATGGTTTATTTCCAAATCAGCTACAACAGTGCAAAAAATTCTGATTTCAAATCTGTTCTGCGAGACATTATTTGGAAATCAGTATTTGTGGCAACTTCCTTCACCATCGCTATTCCTCGATGTTGCTCCGGCAGCAGCGAGACATCTCTCTCTCTCTCAAAACATGATCATGAAGATGATTGATGTGTTTTGTATCCAAAACTCAAATGCATGAGGTCTCCAACCGGGCCCTAATTGATTTTTGTAGTTATTTATCTTATGCATGGGATTTGTGTTTAGGATGACTCCAGGACCATGTGGGCAGCCTCATGGTGTCCATTCATGAATTCACATATGAAAAAATACTCAATGAAATATCAGTGGGAACTATTGCATGAAATGGGCCAGAAGGACAGACTTGGGAGAGTGGGTGAGTGGGTGGGTGGGTGAAAAGACACCGTAAAATAAGAAACAAAACCCAATTTGAAGTAGTTTATTTTTTTTCTCATTGTTTTTAAGGTTTTCTCATGCTCTCTCCCTTCTGCCCTCTCAAGTTTAACCTCCTCCCTCTCCCTCAACTCTTTTTTCACAATTGGACCACCAATATTCCATGAAATAATTTTTCATGGTAGCCAAACATTCCATTATGAAAAAATATTCCATGTAAAAAAATCCGGATCTTGTAAGGCTGAAAATTGCCTACAAGAATTTTGATTTATGGAAAGTGAGATAGCCAAATGATAGAAAGCTGATTTCCAAGAAAAAAAATACTTCACATCCAAACAGCCCCTCGGAGTCTAACCCTGTTTGGATTGCAGGAATTTTCTGGAAAAGTTTAGAAAGGAAAAATATTTCTAAAATTCTTACTTTTTACACAAGAAAAAAGTAAGTTAACTTGAACCAAACCTAATCATTTTCTACTTAAATGGGACTTCAAATTATGATAATATCCCTCTAAATTAACCATAATATATCATTTCCCTCTAGATCGTGTAAAGAAAAATTTTCCCAAGAAGAAAATTTCCAAAGTCACATGCCATCCAAACAAGGCCTAAAAAAAGATTATTACACTCAACGTAAGTTTCAGTGTATCTTCCACCAGGAAGTGAATGGATCTTTGTTCTCTAGTGATGGGGTGTTTTCAAATTAGCTAGAAAATAAAGATCAATCATTTTCACAAGTAGATGGATATAATTTTTATACATGATTTCCTCATTTTTTTTTTGCCATTGAGATGAAGGTGGGTAGAGTTCTTTGGAAAGTCGTGTGCCCCCACCTTTCTTGTTTACCTAATCCATTTGAAAGGTGAATATAAGGTAGTAACATACACATACCATATCCCTTCTTCTTCAAGCTACTCTACATTTTAAATTCTAATCTCTACTTCACCACAAAAGGTCAATCAACTAAGCTTTGAAACTCTCAAATCTTAAACCACTACCAAATAAAAATCATAATTTTTTTTTTCTACAGCATGTTTTCAACACTGAAACAATGAAACTTTGACCCGTTAGAGGCTTGCTTGCAACTTTGTCATTGCTTTGTGGTGGGGCCATTGCTCAATTAAACCCTAGTTGACATGGTCATGTGTAAGATAAACTTGGGGGTGTTGAGTTACATGTTCTAGATATGCCATTGACATGGACAGTGATCAAAATTGCCACGCCAGGTTCTGTGTAAGATAGGCCAGTGACTTTTCATGGATGTATTACACTTGTCCTTTTTGAGGAAGGTTACAGGGGATGTGTAATTGCAACTTTTCTAGTGGTGTACAACCAAACTTCTTCCTTGTTTTGTCTTTTGTGAGGAACTTCAACCAAACAACTTTTTCCCGTTTTTATTTTTAGGACAGTTGTTTACTCTAGTTTTTTGAGCTAGATTGACATAAAAATTACTAAAAACATAGAAGAATGGTTATGTGCATGTGTTTGCTAGATTAGAAATTTCGAACTCTTAATAAGATTTACAAACAAAATATAAGAAACTGATGAAGGAAAATAATACCAGCACAACCATGTTTTAATAATTGCACGGACCTAGCTTGTATTTTCTTTTTTAATTTCCTTCTTAGAGCTTCTTGGGAACTTTAATAACCTTTTGACAGCTCTTTAAATACTAAAAGACAAGATGGGCATTTTTTTAATCCAGAATTTATCGGCACCTGAAATTTTATTAATAATAAAAAATAGTTACAAGAGGACATAAATTATTGCCTCTAACCCATCAAGATATAAGAAAATGATAAATAAAACTTCTTTACCCTTTTACAAATAAACACAACAACATTATTTAGCGTGAATATAAGGAATACATAGTTGATCGCATCTAACATCTCCTCTAGAATTCTTAGGAAGAGTGGTTCATTCCCAAGAAACTTCATTAGTATTCCGCTGCAAACTTACCTTCCCTGAAGATTTTAGTAATAATAAAATCCATAGTAGATAATAAATCTGGTATCTCTTTTAAAATATAGTGAATGAGCCAAGGGATTTTGGTTTCGGCTATAATTTCAGGCATCACCGAAACCGAAATTTCAGTCGAAATTCGGTAAGAGTTATCTAAACAGCAGATTTTTCTCTCAAAAATTCGGCCGAACTTCCCGAAATTTCGGCTGAAATTCCGGAAAGAAATAAAATAATAATATTCTATTGAAATTTCGACCGAAATTTTTAAAATTTCGTACGTTTCGGGAATTTTGGTTTCGGTTTCGTTGTTGACTGAAATCCTAAATTTCGGATTTCGGTTGAAATTTAAAACCTTGGTCTTTACCATAAACGATATTGTTGACAAGGACAAGCCTATTAGATACAATCCAGATTTTTTTAACACCTAAAGCAGCACAGCAACAAAGACCATCTCTCATAGCTCTAGTTTCCGCTATCATGTTAGCATTCGCGTCATAGAAATGAGAACAGGTAAATATGACCGTACTATTATTATATCTAATAATACCCCCTCCTCCAGCAATACCAGGATTGCCTCTAGCTGCACCATCAACATTCAACTTCAGAATAAGCTTTCCATGAGGTTGCATTTAGATGTTGTTATTGCATTGCCTCCGAGATTCTTGAGCCATGGTATGATTTTATTTTTAATTTGATTAGTATGCATTTTTTTATTTTCCATTCTTCTTTTGCATCTTTCTAACCAGATTTCCCATATTATAATAGAGGGAGACAATTTTGACAATATTATTGAAAGTTGGGTGACCTTTTTTAGCTTTTTCATGCCCAGATGGCCAGATTGAATTCTATTTTTAATGGATTGGCTAGGGATTAGATTGACATTAAAAGTACTAAAAAAGAAACTCCAAATTAAAGATCACTAGCCAAATCACTTTTTATAAATAAATGCTTAAGATTTTCATAATTACCTCAGCCACAACAGTTAAATTTTGAGGCAATTTGAATTTCTACAGCCCTAATGCACTCGTCAATCAGCACAGCTCTATTTAAAAGTTTTCATATAAAAATGATGATCTTAGGAGGGGGTGTTATTCCAAATATTTTTATACCATGTGTAGGAGGGGTGTTATTCCAAGCTGATTTAATGAAATTTGGACACCAAACATGATACTCATCACCATTGCTGGGTTGAAGTTTAGAATTCATTAGAGAATCCACAACACTCTGACACAAACTGTCAGGGATTTTATCCCAATTTGAAAAACCATTCTCATTTAATATTTCATTAAGTTTAAGTTTTTTAGTTTTATGAATGTTGATAGCCTCCTCATATAAGGGTTTCCTACCAACCATTTGTCAAACTAAAAACAGGTGTTTTGTTTACCAACTATTCATCTGTTACTGTCTATCCATTTTTCCTTAACATTTTTAATATCTTCCCAAATTTTTAATCCACTATTCCTCACATTTGTGTAGTTAATATGTTGGTTTTCAAGCATATTTTGACATCATAAACCTACTCCAGAAAGAATTTCTTTCGTAAATGTGGTGGAAAGATTTGAGTCTAAAAGCTTGACCGACATTAGCGAGGGATTGAATAGCCAGGCCCCCTTCTTCTTTCTTCCTACAGATTCTATCCCAAGAAATCTAATAATGAAAGTTTCTGCACCAAATGTTGGATAAAATAGTTTTGATTCTTTTATAACAGTCATAGGACGGCTAAGAATGGATAGAGTGTAAATGGGCATTAGGCATTAGACATTTTGTTCGAAACTATGAAACAACTCTTATCTTTATTGACTTTCTAGCCCGAAGCTTTTTCATATCATTCAATAAATTTTATAATATTATTTATTGAGGATTTGTTACCATTAGTATAAATCATTACATCATCTGCAAAAAGAGTGTGAGTAATGAGAATATTAGTTCTGCCAATATGAAAGCTTCTTTGAGGCTTCTGCTTAGAGCTTCTTCTGCTATGATGAATAAATAAGGGGATACAGGATCTCCCTGTCTCAAGCCTCTAGAGGAGGTGAAATAATCTTTTGGCTCCCCTTTAATTAGAACCGAAAACCGGCAATTTTGAATCATAGTTTTGGTTAATTTAATAAAAAAAAATGAGTTAACACTGAACAGTTCCGAGACTTTTGATATAAAATTCCAACCCATTATGTCATAAGCCTTTTCCATATCAATCGCACCTCTTATTTATGATTTATGCTTCGAGTTTTTCGTGGGCAGTATTGATATTGTCTATAATGCTTCTGCCCTAGACAAAAGCTCCTTGCTCTTGGGATAGTTTTAGGAAGCGCGAAATATGCATTTAATTCAAAAAAATACTAGGTTTTATGAGGGCTTTTTAAAGTTTGTAACGGAGCATAAAAAACTACGGATTTTTTCAAGGATTTTAAATTAATCAGAGAATTTTGTGACTCTGACCAATTAACCTAGAATCACCTGTGTTCCTCAGAGTGAAAGAATGCACTCCATATGGATTAAGGTATCAAATTGAGTCGTGATATTTATTAAGCCTCTAGAAATTTATGAGCATCCCTTCGGCACTTTAGATCGGATCTACCCATGTCTTAGTCATTATTTCTATAGATCCTTCATTGGTTGGATTTTATTCACAGTGCTTTGGGATGTTACATTTCGAATCGGACCGTCCATCAAAGTGTTTTACATCTAAGGATTAGGGCTACGGTAGGGGAAGGGGAAGAAACTACAAAGAGAAGTCTTCATGGAAATGGAACTAGAAAGAAAAAATAAAAATAAAAATATTGGCAGTCATTTTGAGTTGGTTTTTGGAACATATATTTCAAAAATACTCCTTGAGAATGGACATAAATGATCAAAAATATGAAAGGTATTTTCATATATTGGCACCCACCATTCGGATTTAGGATGTTCCATTGGACATTGTAGCTATGTTCACGATATGAAATAATTTCATACCTTGGGATATGGATCCAATGGACTTGGTTCGGATCCAATTGTTGTGCCCCTATCCTTTCCATTAACATTTGGATCCATCAAACAATCAGGGGTCCATTGACAACCCTTACGCCCTATTTGTTTTGGAATTTGAGAAGCGATTGTGAGACCAAAATTGATTATTGTACTCAAAATTAAACGTAAATTTGAGTCCAATAATGAGTTTTGGACACACATTTGGTTCTCAAAATCCAAAACAACAAGGGCCTAAGTGTACTTGTTGCAAAATTTTAGGTGATCCTAATGAGGCATGTAGAGATTTTAGGTTGTTTGCAAGTTTTGTTGCAGGTATTTACATCGTAGATTAGTGGGGTAAGCAGCCAGTAGGAGAGAGACAAGCATTGGATTTACCTGAAACAGTGGTAAGTAGCGTTTGATTGTCAACCTCGTAGTCGGCGGGGGGGAGGGGGGGAGGGTGAGAGAGAGAGAGAGAGAGAGAGAGAGAGAGAGAGAGAGAGAGAGCATCATTCCCAAGAAATCCAAGCAAAATTTCATCTCTTTGTGGTTTTTGTCTTGGATTTCATAAGGAGGTGGTTTTTGTCTTGGATTTCATAAGGAGGGGAGAAGGGTGACACGTGATTAACTAGGAGACATACTAGGTAGTTGTCAGGGATTTCAATGCTATATTGGCAACGAAACAAGGAGTTTTCTGACGTGGCACCCAAATGCCAACAAAGCCCCTTAGCCATCCTGGGATTTTATTATTATATACTCTATATCTTCCTTCCATATTGGGTTATCCATAGAGGCATTACATATGCAAACTACCTTGTTTTGAAAATGGTACTCTTCTCTTTACAGATTTTTTTATATTTCCTTGGGCACGTTTGGTTACCATGATTTTTTTTTTTCCATGATAAACTGGCGCCTCCAAGTGGTGTGAGAGGGTTTGGGAAGGTGAAGTGGCTAAAAATTAGAAAACAAATTACAAGAAACTAGCTTCTCCAAGTGCTGAGAAGGGGCTGAATATCAAGTAAACAAAAAATTATACTAAAAATCTGATCGACCGTTTCCTGATTTTTTGCCACTTCTCATCGCCGGAGACACAAGTTTCATGTTTTTTGTTTTCTGATTTTTACCCACTTCACCCTCATCTCCACTTGGAAGAAACCGATTTATCATGAAAAAAAATTCAAGGTAGTCAAACGTGCCCTAATTGATAAGATTGTGTTTCATTTATACTTTATTTTACTCAATTTTTAAATGGTTAAATTTTATTAGAAAGTCATCCTCTATTTTTACTCGTTGGTAAAAATATTTCCAATTGAGGTTGTTTCTAATTGATGTAGGCTAAGAAAATGACCAAAAGAAAACAACCTACCTCTAGATGATTGGTGAGTTTTGATTAAAAATCTCTAAAAATAGGCTGGGCTTTCTCTTGAGCCCAATCTGGGTTTAGTCAAGAAAGTCTAGTCATGTGTTGAGATCACCTAGACCCCACTTCCAAGCAGCAAATCCTAACCTCTCACCCAAGGTTTAAAATTTCGGTTTCGGTACCGGTTTCGGACCTTGAAATTTCGAAATTTCAGTCGAAATCTGGTACAAAATGAAAAAAACAATATTTTATTCATTATTAAATTTCGGTAATTTCGGTCGAAATTTCGGTGAAATATTAAATTAATATTAAAAAAAACAGATTTTTCGTGTCAAATTTCGGAAAAACTGAAATTTTGGATTTCGGTCGAAATTTAAAACCATGCTCCCACCTAGATGTATAAGGGTGCACAGTTTGGGCCAGCTAAACTCTGCTTTACACCATAGCAAATCAGGCCCAGCCCTATGGGCCTGCAAGTTCATTCCAAACTAAACCCAGATTGGGTTGGACCAAATTACCACTGGTGAGGCTGGGCCTTTTAGTCCAAGCCCGAAATCAGCCCAAATATTAGTTGGACCTAAAAAAAGCCCGTACAACAAGACCCAAAAGGCCTATATTTACTTGACCCAGACTGAGTTGGGCTTGATCAGGCCCATTAACAGAGTGGCTTATGCGGATTTTCCTCAGCAGAAAATGGCAAAAGCTAGATAATGAAGTTCGACAATGGAATATAATGAAGTCCATTTCTCCTGTTTCCGCTCAACGCAAGGCTAAAATATATATAGAAAAATGAGATTTTCAAAAGCGGCTAGGAGTCACTCACGAAGATTCTCATTTCCTTGTTTCCACTCGGATTTTCTGGAGAGAATGAGAAGTCTTAACGAACACACCATAAAATTCTTTGTTAGGGTAATTATAGTTAAAATTCATTAAAGCCCCAAATTCATTCAAGTTTTTAAAAGGGTGGGATTTTTGGGGTTTCTAGTTCACCACTTTCAGATATTACCTTGTAAGGAGGCTAGTATTCAATCAAACTTCATCCTTTTTTCAGCAAAAGCTCAACCCAACAAGAAACATGATGCACCACTAATTGTAAACACAATAAGCAGTATGAACTAATTGTACTACATTACATGTAGAAGGTAACGAGGGTGCATCTCCGTTTCTTTCAATGTAAACTGGGCGTAAAAAATAAATTTTACGCAGATTTTATACAGTCAAAATGGGGATAGAAGTTTACTTTTTACGCCCATTTTATTTAAAAAAACAGAGCCAAATTGTAATTAGTTTGGGTATAAATGAGGTCTTGATTATCATATGGAAAAGCGGAATGATTTTAGCACTCTACTATTTTGATCGTAGCGTAGGTATTGTCCTTTTGCCTTTAAGTGGCGCTGTCAGAGCTTTATGGGAACTGTAAATAACATTTTGAAAGCCCTATAAACACTTAAAGACGAGAAGCTTTCGCTACCTATCAAAACAGTGGAGTGCTAAAATCATTTCCCTATGGAAAATGCTAAGACTATTGTGCTCCTTAAGAGCGACTTATTGAGCCATGCTATGTATAGTTTGTGGATCTGAACGGAAGCCCTTTAATTATGCCAGCCAAATGGCATTGAGAACAACACCTTGATCGGATGACAGAAGCCCTTGATCCATAAAGTCTTGAACTCTTGATCAAGCCTCATTTATGGTTCTGCCAAGAGCAGCTAAAATTTTTTGTAGTCTCATGCATGGAGTTCAGTTCAGGATGAGACCAAGGCCATGTGGGTTGCTTCATGATATTCTAAAAGTTCAACTGTCTTGCTCTACACGTGAGAACATAGAATCTACCATCACCATTGATCCCGATGCTGTTTCCCTAATTGTCTCTATTGAAACGTTGTATCACAATTTTTACTTCAGCTATTGAGCATAGGGAAATGATATATTTGCCCCATTTTCTTACTTGGGACAGCCCCTTCTAGTGTAAAAGAGTAGTAATAAATAGTTAAATACAAATAGGGGCCTGTCCCAATAAGAAAGGGGGAGAATATATCACTTCTCTTAACCATATTATTGAAAAGTATGCCATTTGTATTAGGGCTGCAACTCGAGCCGGGTAAAACCCGACCCGCATCGACCCGACCCGAAAATAGCCTGGGTCGGGTTCAGGTTTCATGGGTTTCGGGTCGAGCCGGGTTCAGCATTCAAAAGCCCGCATGAATCTCGGGTCGAGCCGGGTTTGAAGGGGCCCGACCCGACCCGACCCGAGTTACATAAGTTATAGTATGTATATTTTTTTCTATTGTTAGTTAAAAGTTAAAGAGATAATTACATTTACACCCCCTCTAGTTTCTGACACATCCACTTCCACCCCTATAGTTTAAAACATGACAAATACACCCTTGTAGTTTCAATTTGTTTAAGGTAGGCCCCCTCAGCGTAAGGTTCGTCCATAGATTGAAGGGTTAGGATGATCCGATGGAGCTGATTTTTTGGGCACACCCTAACTATGTCAGGACCCATCAAATGAACGCTTTGGATCATCCAAACAATGTGGGCCCACATTATTTGGATGATTTTTTGGTAGTGTTTGGATTCGGGTAGGGGCCCACATTATTTGGATGATCCAAAGCGTTCATTTGATGGGTCCTGACATAGATATGGTGTGCCCAAAAAATCAGCTCCATCGGATCATCCTAACCCTTCAATCTATGGACGAACCTTCAGCTGAGGGGGCAAACCTTAAACAAATTGAAACTACAGGGGTGTATTTGTCACGTTTTAAACTATAGGGGTGGAAGTGGATGTGTCAGAAACTAGAGGGGGTGTAAATGTAATTATCCCAAAATTAAAAGTGAAAACCCACGCACCCACTGTTCCTGTATGTGAGTGTAATTTCTGCTTCTATGAGTTGAGTTGATTCAAGTGTTTGATTCAGCATTGTTTGATTGTAATTACAACATTGTTTGATTACAGCATTGTTTGATTCAAGTGTGATGTGAGTGTAATTACATCATTGTTTGATTCAAGTGTAATGTGAGTGTAATTTCTGCTTCTATGAGTTGAGTTGCCTTGCCAAACAAGAATTTTCCTTAAAAATTTGCGTCAACGTGAAAAAACCCGACCCGACCCGAACCGACCCAAGATTTATCATGGGTAGGGCCGGGTTTGGGAATCGTGGGTTTTCCGAAAAAAAACCCGACCCGACCCGACCCGAGATATTTCTCGGGTAGGGTTGGGTTCTCCAAAACCCGACCCGCCCGACCCGAGTTGCAGCCCTAATTTGTATCAACTTAGGTGTCGATAGATGTGATGGTGCTTGTGTTATAAAAAAAAGGGTAATAAATGATAGTGCACACGCAGCACATTATGGATAACTGATAGGGATCTCCTTGACTATCGTGGGTCTTCTCAGGTATTAGAATTTTGAAAACAAAAGTTACTTTTTGAACCAAAAATTTGGAGGGAAGATTCAAAATAAGAATCTCCCTCTTGTTTTCAAAAGCTCGTCTTTTATAATGCTTTGAGACTTGAGCCCAAGACTTAGAGGTGTATGAAGTAGGTTTCAACTCTAATGCAAGATTTTTTATCCCAACTCCAATGCAAGCCCTAAATTCGGGTTCGATGAATCAAATTTGGGTTCAAGTTGCACCAATTTGGGTTCAACTAATTTTTTGGGCACACCCTATCTATGTGAAGGCCAATCAAATGAATGTTTTAGATCACCCAAACAATGTGGCCCCCACTGTATTTTAAGCTAGTGTGTAGATAACATATCTACACTTGTGTGTAGAAATTCTTTTCTCTCTCTCTCTCTCTCTCTCTCTCTCTCTCTCACACACACACACACACACACATCTCTCTCTCTCTCTCTCTCTCTCTCTCTCTCTCTATATATATATATATATATATATATATATATATATATATATATATATATATATATATACAGGGAAGTGATATTTACGCCCCTTTGATCACCAGGGACACCCAACGTCAGTGTATCAATGGCAAAACGGGAGATGATGTACTTTATGTCAAAAAAATCCAGTGGCTTTGATTGCAAAGTACATTGGCAAATGGATGTCCCTGGTGATGAAAGGGGCGTAAATATCATTTCCCATATATATATCTACTACAATAAGCTGGGATGAAAAGAAGAGAGTTTTTTCGATTTTTTTGAAAATTACGTGAGATTTACACGTCACATTTTTTGACTTTTTTGAACAAATGCACCCATTCAACTCATATAATTTCAATCTTACCCCATATACATGTAGCTTCTGTGTATACCTCCTTTTAAAGAGAAAGATATACACTGTATTTCTGTGTATAGAAGGAATACGTCCCCTCAAGCCTCTCTCTTCACGCATCTCACGCTCTCTGTTTTCCACGTGCCTCTCTCTCTCTCTCTCTCTCTCTCTCTCTCTCTCTCTCTCTCTCTCTTCATCTCATTGTCTTCATCTCTCTCTCCGATCAGCAGGTTTGATTTTCCCATTCACAGCCATTGAATCATTTTTCATCATGACTTTTCTCGCCAGAAAAATACTTCCTTTGTATCAGCTATTCTATCAAGACAAAATGGACCTCTGAAAATATGGATATGTTGTAGTTTAGTTTTAAAATGAAAGATACTACTGGGTTTTGGTTTAATTTCTTTTTGCTCTTTGAGTTTTCATTTATTTATTCTCTTGGTTCTGGTTTGTGGGTATCTGAAAATGAAAGCTATTTCTGGGTTTTATTTTATTATTATTTCTGTTGCTTTGTAAATCTGGACATTTGGGGTGTCTTTGCTGTCTGTTACTTTCGAGGAAGAAGCCCTTGGCAATATTATAGAAGTGTTAGATGATTGGGGTTTCTGGGTTTTAAATGATAGATGCTTTTGTGATTTATTTTAATTTTATTTCATTTCTAATCACAACTTCTCCATATCCCTTTATCAGCTGCATGTTCTAATGGAAAATGCAAGGTCTGTATTTTTCTTTTTATAGCTTTTCTGTTCTTAGGTTCATTTGAATTTTATTTGGTTTTAATTAATTTCTATTCACAGCTTCTCAAAGAATTCATCAAACAACGATTGTGAGATAGGATTGTATAAGAGGCCTTTCATATAATTTCAATCCTACCCCCTCCTTTATGCTTTTGAAAATTACATGAGAATTACACGTCACATTTTTTGACTTTTTTAACAAATGCACCCATTCAACTCATATAATTTCAATCCTACCACCTCCTTTTATGCTTTTAACAAAGGCACCCATTAAATCATATAATTTCAATCCTACCCCCTCCTTTATGCTTTTAACAAAGGCACCCATTAAAGCCATATAATTTCAATCTTACGCCCCTCCTTTATGGTTTTTTAATAAAAAATCTATAGGGTGATCTTAACCATCCGATTTAAGAGGAATTATGGAAACATCTATAGATTGGAGGGCTAGGATCAGCCTATGGAAATGATTTTTGGGGCACAACCTATTTATGTTGTGTTCCATCACATGGAAGGTTTGGATCAACCTATGGTGTGGTCCGTACAGTTCTTTGTCGGTCCGTGCATCGCACGGGTTTTTTACTAGTATATATATATAGAGGAATGGAAACAAAGAGAATTATTTCAATTTCTCCCAAAAATCTGTGAGAATTACACATCACTTTTTTGACTTTTTTTTAACAAAGGCACCCATTCAACCCACATATTTATAATCCTACCCCCTCCTTTATGCTTTTTAACAAAGGCACCCATGAAAGCCACATAATTTCAATCTTACCCCCCTCCTTTATGCATTTGTCATAAAAAATCCATAGGGTGATCTTAACCGTCTGATGTAAGAGGAACAACATATTATGGAAACCTCTATTGATTGGACGACTAGGATCGGCGTATGGAAATGATTTTTGGGGCACAACCTGTTGATGTTGTACAGTTCTTGGGCCGGGTACGGGTCCAAGATTCGTGACCTGTAAATTTCCCCTAGTCATTTTGACCTGGCCCGTGTCACCCGGACCCTTACAGGTCGGGTAAAACCCTCCCATTTTTTTCAAAATCTTTTTGATGGGCCCAAAAATTAATTTCTTCTAATCTTTGTACTGGTCTATCCCCCACAGTTGGTGGGCCCAAAAATTATTTTCTTCAAATCTTTGAACAAGGTAGGCCCCACCTGTTTTTTTTCAAAATGAATTGTACGCACCACCCCATGATCCAAACCCTCCATTTGATAATCATAGCCCTCCGATCTAAAGAAAAACTGCATATTACAGAAACCTCTATAGATTGGAGAGTTGTGATCATCCAATGGAAATGATTTTTGGGGCACAACCTATTTACATTGTGGCCCATCAAATGAATGGTTTCAATCATCCTATGGTGTGGGTCGTGCATTAATATTAAGGGCCAAATTGTAGGCCCCACCCAGATTTTTCAAATTAAGTTGGTGGTCAACGCCATAGGATGATCCAAGCCATCCATTTGATGGGCCGTGAGGCAAATAGGTTGTGCCCCCAAAATCATTTCATTGGAATGATCGCAACCCTCCGATCTATAAGGTTTCCATTCAACCCACATATTTACAATCCTACCCCCTCCTTTATGCGTTTTAACAAAGGCACCCATGAAAGCCACATAATTTCAATCTTACCCCCCTCCTTTATGCTTTTGTAATAAAAAATCTATGGGGTGATCTTAGCCATCCGATGTAAGAGGAACAACATATTATGGAAACGTCTATAGATTGGACGGCTAGGATCAGCGCGTGGAAATGATTTCTGGGGCACAACCTGTTGATGTTGTGTTCCATCACATGGACGGTTTGGATCAACCTGTGATGTGGTCCGTACAGTTCTTGGGCCGGGTACGGGTCCAAGATTCGTGACCTGTAAATTTCCCCCAATCATTTTGACCTAGCTCGTGTCACCCGGACCCTTACGGGTCGGGTCAAACCCTCCCATATTTTTCAAAATCTTTTTGATGGGGCTAGAAATTAATCTCTTCAAATCTTTGCACTAGTCTATCACCCACAGTTGGTGGGCCCAAAAGATAATTTCTTCAAATCTTTGAACGAGGTAGGCCCCACCTGTATTTTTCAAAGTGCATTGTACGCACCGCCCCATGATCCAAACCCTCCATTTGATAATCATAGTCCTCCGATCTAAAGAAAAACTGCATATTACGGAAAATTCTATAGATTGGAGAGTTGTGATCATCCAATGGAAATGATTTTTGGGGCACGACCTACTTACATTGTGGCCCATCAAATGAATGGTTTCGATCATCCTATGGTGTGGGTCGTCCATTAACATTAAGCCAAATTGTAGGCCCCACCCAGATTTTTCAAATTAAGTTTGCGGTCAACGCCATAGGATGATCCAAGCCGTCCATTTGATGGGCCGCAACGCAAATAGGTTGTGCCCCCAAAATCATTTAGATGGGATGATCGCAACCCTCCGATCTATAAGGTTTCCGTAATATGCAGTTTCTCTATTGTCTATCATGAGAAGCTAAATATAATGTTTTCCCACTCCTCGTGCATCGCACGGGGTGTCCCACTAGTATATATATATATATATATATATATATATATATATATATATGAGAATAGTGTTCCTGTGTGTAGACACCCCATTTTGACCGTGCCATAATCTTTCCAAATTTGTGCAAAACCTAATCAAACCAATGATTGAGATCCCCAAATTTCATCCTAAGCTAGGTTAGGGTCCCACCAAGGTCCCCGCCAAATTTCATCGAAATTCCAGCAGAGTCGCCAGCCTGTGGACCTCGATCCGAGAGAGGCGGGGGACGAGGGTGAATGGAGAGCTCTACCATGGAACTCTCGAAAGAAGTGCCTCTCACAGCATGAGTGACGATAAAAGGTGAGATACCTCTCGATTCGGGGACTAGCCCAGATTCGAGACGTACCTTAAACAAAGAAGAGTCGCCATCCAAGGAAGTGGGCCCTGGATCCCATACCATGCTCTGTTGCAATGGATAACTAGAGATATAAAAGAAGGTTCGTGCCTGGTTACGAATTTGGAAGGTCCGAAGAGCACCTCGTCCGCCCAAGTGCAAGCACCTGGTCTCTTATGCCATTTATTATTAATTTTGAAGAGTTTTGGGCGAAAGTCATGTAAATGGGAACATATATCTCCGAGAAAACGTCTACCTAATCATGCATGTCTCAGAGATGAATAATAAACACACACAAAATAAATAAAAAAAGTGACACTTAAGAATAGCTAGATTTTGAGTGAATTATCTAAATGATGTCTAAGTTCTGGTGTGCAAACACATGCATGCTACAACTAAAGGTATAGGGTCTGTACATGAAAGTAAGAAAACACAACAAAACACTCATCACAACTTGACTTCACACACAACTCGACACAACAAACCCTAAAACTCTAATGCAATACTTGACTCGGACCAAGATGGCCATCCATCCTGGCTGCTCTACGTATCCTGGCCTCGGAAAGAATCAGAATCAACGTAGTTCGATGACCTATTCTAAACTACGATGCCTAACCATCTAGAACCGCTATCCTAGACTCGACCAACTAGACCTGACTAGTTTTTAAAGCTTTTTGCATGATCGCTTAAGTTCAAGTGAATTGTAATTTTTAGGACTCTCTATATGCCCTAACTAATGCAAGTTTGTTAGCCTTAAGCTAATGCAGGTGGGCCCTACATCTTATGTGTAACTAGGTTGTGCATCCTAAGGAAAACCATGGGCTAACTAAATGCATCCTGGTCTAACCATCGGCTCGACTAAGTGTCTAACCGACCACAACTGGAGGCCTCCTAACTCTGGGGACACTCACACGACAAGACACACCATATCAACACAAACAGAACAGACTCCTAACTCTAAAACACCCCAAACATCTAGGACAGACTCCTAACTCTAAGGGAAGATCTTTTTGAGAGGGTTTTGAAGAATTTTTGTATTTTTGGAATGTTTGAAATGTTTATTTTTAAAGGTTTGGCTGGACCTGGGATGTAGATCCCAAGCTGCACTACGTACCCTGTGGAAAGGGATCAAGCCAACGTAGTTCGGAACTGACTTTCCTAACTACTCCTAATGACTCAAGACTTTTGAAAATGGTTTTTAGATTTTTCAGATGTTTTTTGGAATTTTGATATGTTTCAATGTTTTTGATATTTCAAATTTCTGATGTTTTGAATTTTCAAGAGTTTTAACCCTTTTAGCCAAAGGAAAATAAGGAGACAACCAGAACGAAAATAACACTTCTGTGATCCATAGCCTGGAGAAGTGTCAGATTAAAGACGGGACCCTTTTAGCCTAAGGGTTGTCCTAAACAAGCAAATCGGTGTCTCAAATAGATGATAGAATGGATGAAGTCCTGAGAAGGTGTGAAAACCTAAGAAGACTAAGTTAGACCCTAAGAGAAATGAGAAGAACCAAATAAAAAATATAGTCTTGCACTGCTCTTCTCTGAAAGAAGGTGCAGATGAGACAAGGCATGTCTCTCAAATTAAAATGGTCATTAGGATCAATGAGACATAGCTTGTCTCATAAAAGATAAGAATCGATAAGAAAATGAGACTGGGCGAGTCTCCCTAAATGAGAATGACCATCTAATGAGACACTGAATATCTCCTATGGAAGGCTCCAAGTATCCTTATCATTGCCCTTGCAATGATAAAATAGGGTAAGATATCTAACAGGCCAAGTCGGTCTTTAACCTAAAGGAGGTGCTCTACTTGAGACTTGGATAGTCTCTTATGTATGACTAACTAATGAGACAAAGTCTGTCTCCAAATGGTGTGACATTTCTACACGAGATATAGCTTATCTCCTAAAAGAGGGTTCTAGATGACTCTGTCATTGCCCGTGCAATGAAAAGGACCTAATGTTGGGTATCTAAAAGACTGGGCCAGTCTTAAAAATAAACGAGGGGACGGCTACTTGGACTAAGCAAGTCCCCTATGGATGGGCTTGGGCTAACGCCTTCATCGCCCTTGCAATGAAGGGAGCTAAGGTCTAAGGGTCTTAAAGACTAAAAAATCTCTATCTAAAGAAAAAGGGAAGAAGAGGAAAGAGGGTACTATCATGACCGGATAAGTCCCTCTAATGATGGGCTTGGGCTAGCGCCTTCATTGCCCTATGCAATGAGAAGAACTAATATCTAAGGGTGTCTAAAGGATTAGGCTAATCCATTAGATAAGAAGGGGTGCTACTTGGACTAAGCAAGTCCCCTAAATAATAAACTCTAGATAAGTCTCAAGATGATAAGGGTATATTCCAACCGGGTTTTTAATTTAACAAAACAAAGAACATATCTTAATAATAAGGTCTTATTCTGATTGAACTGCTCAAGATTCCAATTACTTCACCCTCATTTCTTCATCTACTAAATGATTGCTCAAGAAAGAAACTATCAGAATCTTTTAAGATATGAAAATCTACTAGCTATTACCTCTAAATTCAACTGTGCTCACTTTAATTCTAATGACAACTTACCAATAAGAAACATGAAAATGACTAACTTATGAACCTCAAAATACATGTTAGAGAATAATATTCAAACTAATAAATGAAGTACAGTCAATAACTAACAATTATAAGGAAGCATATATCAACACTCTCATCTGCTAAAACACATGTGACTGAACCAACATGAAATACTGATATTGAAGATGGAGCAAAATTTGTACAACATATAGTACCACATATAAAAAAGGAAAACAGAAATTCTGCAACTTGAAGCGCCACATATGAAATGGAAAATTTGTGCAACCTATAATGATGATTGTGAAGTAAAAAAAAAAAAAAAAACTGAGTTTCTGCAAATTTGTAGTGCCATTTGTGAATAGAAAAACTGAATTTATATAATTCAAGACTCAACACTAAAATGAAATATGAAGAAAATCACTTATTATAACTTAGCCATACTGAAAATAGCTTCTGTCAATTACTTACAATAACAAAAGAAAGTGAATCTATTTTAATGCCTATTCATGACAGTGAAAAATGTCAAAGACCATAATAATAAAATAAGCATATGACTGGGTTTGTGGTTCAAAACACGGAAGATAACAAATAGAGATAGTTGTGATGATAATGAGAATGGTGTAAATAGGGTCTGGTAGTATAAGCATTGAGGGAAAGAGGTGGGGATTTAGAGATAAGGCCTTGAATTCTTAAAATTTGTTGGGATACAGAGAAGCTTATTGAAAATGTGAGAAATTAGGTTCAAATTAGATAATTGAAGGTGGAATTGGGTTAGAGCTTAAGAAACAAGGACTGGAATTGGATGGGAGGGAAATGAAACTTAACTAGTTATAGATGAATCTTATGATGATGGTGGCTGAAATCCATAAGAAAAATAAAGAGAATATAAATGATGGAAGTAAAAAGATAAAAATAACACAAACAGGTTTAAGATAATTTGAATACCAAAAGGATCAATAAATATCACTATTAAAGCTAAATGTTATTGATCAACTTCAAATAAATAAATTGGAAAATTTTCTATACGTTGAACTATAACCATTCTTAAATTCTATAACCATTCTAAAAAAAAAAATTATTTCACACCCAAACCTGTAATGAAAACATTTTCTCTTGATTAAAGAAGGCATCATTTAGAAGGAAACAGGGACTAAGTTTACCAAATTATAGTGGACATTACAATGCTTTGATAATTATTTGGTCTCTACTCATCTTTAGAAACTCAAGAAAATTATCATATGACTCCAACTCTAAGGAAGCAAACTTGAAAATAAAATTCCATTCATTCCTACAAACTAAAACCTTTCTCAGGCTAATCAACTCAAGAGAATTGTAAAGGTTTAAAAAAAAATCGAGACATTATAACCAGCTATGAAGGAAATATACAGCAAGGATTTCAAGAAATCATGATAAAATGAAATTCTCGTTTGGCTCTACACATGATCGCAAAAATGAAATCTCATTATCTACCCATTCAATCAAACGAAAATTATTATCTACTTATAGCCTATTAACATAGGGAAGAATACATACAAAATATAACCTAGACATCAACACATTCCTGCATTTTGAACCCCCATCACACATTCTAAAGTAGACATACTTATCAAATCTTTTCTCATGCATCATAAACGTACTAAACACACCTCTAGACATTAAAAAAAAACTGAATTGGAATCACCATTATGTCATAAGATCAGGAAAAAAAACTGCTCTAATTCACAAAAGATCTATAACATGCAAAATAGAATCTAAAAAAAATGAATATTAGTTCCAATATGCAGCAATGTATTTAGCAACCTTACCCATTTGCTTCTAAAGGAACCAATTAACCATACATTTATCACAACCTGAGATTCCAACCTACCAAAATTTAAACAGAATCTGCGATATGAAGACCAGTTCGTTTGAATAACCTCCATTCACCCTATACCATTTCATTAAAAATCTTTAACTCCCAATAGTTCTGCTAATAACAAAAAAAAATCAATAAAAATGGATGCAATTAACATAGCGTGACTATATTGACATCACCTCAAGGTGAACAAGTAAAGGAAAATTAGAGTATTGTGTATGTCAATTCATGATCCACCTAATAGCTCTTCTTAAAGAATATGTTAGGAAACATTTACCTACTATCAAAAGAGAGCAAACACCCAAAATTTCATCATATTTCAGCCACAAGTCCCCCTTTTTTTTTTAAGTACTACTAAAGAATCAAAACAGGTCAGGTTAACATCTACTTTCACATTCAGAAATTAATTGAATCTTACTAATCTCGAAATAATAATCATAACTTTAAAGAATTTATCAAAGAATAGGAAGAAAATCTTTTAGATCTTCAAAAATGTAAGGACTTTGATCTCTATTTGATTTTTTTTAAACTTTAAAATTCGTTTCATAAAATGCTCCATTCATCGTCTAGATGATCATTAGGCATTAATCACAGATTCAGCATTAACATTGAAATTACCCTGTAAACATGATACATTTTTCAAACAATCACCAAGCATTTCCATTGAAATTGAAATCTACAATTAGCTTATATATCATAATTCAAAGATTAAAATTGAAGAAAAAGTAAGACAAACTGAAATTAAATCCACTGATTAATGCTACCAAATCATACAAAAGAATAAACAAAAGAAAAAACTATCATAAACAATAAGAGAATAAAGAAAATTGGGGAAAATACCTGTAAATATAAATACAAATGTTACTTTTTCTTTAAAGTTGATTATCTCTTCTCTTATTTCCTTCTTCTCTCAGAACTTCACTTGAAATCTATTTTGCATGACACCTCAAATTCACACAAAAAAGAAAGTAAAAAAAAATCGAGCAATATGATCCGAATTCTACAGATTTGTAGAGATACATCCAATTTGGGTAATAGAAGCTCAGATTTAAGGTTTGGATGTGTAGATCTGAGATTAAGAAATTAGGTTAAGGTTCGGATGGCTATGAAAAGGGATCTAATGCATTGATCAAGATAAAGGTGAAAAACAAATGGCCGGAGCTCCGTTTCTTGCCAAGCTACTTACCGGAGAAGAAGAAGAGCAAAAGGGGTTAGAGTTTCTTAAGCTAAAGATAACAAAAAGAACTAGAACAATGATGTGCAATAGAGCAAAAAAATGTAAACAGTGAAGAGGAAGAACGGAAACTAGCCGAAATTTGACCGGAATATGGCCGGAGATTAACACGAAGGGTTAGGATTAGGGTTCGTAGATCTACTTTCTCTCTCAAGCTTTTCCCTTTCTCCCTCTCTCTAAAAGATTAGAAAAACCTTGATTTTTCACAAATGAAGGCTTAACTTAGTATTTATAGGAAATCTGAAATGTGATATTGGCACTCCAAGTGGATTAGGCGCGTGGATTTGCGCAATTTTTTGATGAGCTCGCGATACAATCGTGTCTTTTCTGCCCATGCTCGGCCCTCTCCATGATAAGTTCGCCCTCTCTCTCAGGATACATTCACCCTCCTTCTGAACTTGCACTACGACATTGCATCGCTCGTCTTATTTGGCAAATCTGCTCGGATTTCGATAAAATTTGGCGGGGACCTTGGTGGGACCCTAACCTAGCTTAGGATGAAATTTGGGGATCTCAATCATTGGTTTGATTAGGTTTTGCACAAATTTGGAAAGATTAGGGCATGGTCAAAATGGGGTGTCTACAAATGCCCCTCTTTGGCAAAGCGTGCTTTTCGCACGAATGTCAAAGCTGAACAGACAATCCATTTTGGCCGACCTGAAAAAGAAGCAAATCAAATTTTAATTTTTGGTTTTGAAAACAATGATCACAAAGAAAATTGGCGAAATAGCTTTTCACCAGACTCTGACTTAGATGCCGTGTGAAAATAGACTTGAATGCCGTATGGAAATGGACTTGAATGCCGTGTGGAAACAGACTTGAAATGCCGCGTGGAAACGGACTTGAAATGCCGCGTGGAGACGGACTTGAAATGCCATGTGAAAACGGACTTTGAATGCCGTGTGAAAACGAACTTGAATGCCGTGTGAAAACGGACTTTGAATGCCGTGTGAAAATGGACTTGAATGCCGTATGAAAATGGACTTTGAATGCCATGAAAGGCGAAGTGAGGATGGATTCTGTAGAAAGCAAATGTTGAATGATTAAAGAAATCGGATTAAATTCGAGATTAGAAGATGATTTCCAATTGACTCAGCAGGGGATTGATTGATCATCTCTTGCCGAGAGAAATAAAGAGTTCGCGTTCTCTGCTGAGAACAAAACTTGAATGACTTGAAAGGATTTTGGGTATTAGCCCTCCTCCATTTTCAAAATACGACTGCATTGTAAAGATTATTTAGAAAACTAATTTTCAAAAGCATTGACTTTGCTGAAAAGAATTCGACTAGAGAATGCTCAAGTTTCTCTTGTCTTTATTTGTTGAGAATAACCATCTCAATTGCCATTGTTAGCTTGACATCTTTTATGACCTGGCTACTCAGGTCATAAAAGATGCCCCTAGTATGATTTTACCTCCATGACAAATTCATAAGAGAACAAGCTATAAAAAAAGGCTTTCATTTCTTGAATGTTTGAGGTTACAAAGCTTTTCACATGTACAACAAGCTGAATCTAACTGCCAATTTTTCTTATGTTTCTGACAGCTACCAGTGTTTCAAATGGGTCTGAGAACCTGTCATTCTTCTGAACTCAGTTCAGCTTTGTATCACCTTTGAGGAGATACAACTGTATAATTTTTTTCTTACCACCCCAGCTTTGAGAGGGATAGTAACCACACAGGACTCCCCGCACAGGACTCTGGAATTTGACTTTGACTCGACAGAGAAAAGACTTTGACAATGATATCAAGAACCTCGATGATGATATGACTTGAACTCTAAGAGAGACTGAATCTGCTTCTTAGCCTGATAAGTGTTTTAAAATGGTACAGTCTACCACTCTTAGATTCTTTTGAAAACCGTATTTAAAGGTGTTTCATTCCTCTTTCCGGTATTTTCGTCATGGTTATTATCCCTTTGGATTGCTTAGTCTTAACTCCCTAGCTTAGAGTGTGTCAGAAGAATCTCTACTGGCACTTACTCAGACTTTGGAGTATTGCCGCCGAAGAAAATGAAAGTCACTGCCATGACCAAATCGCCATTTTCAGGTTTTCGATTCGGCGGACCGCATGCCTTATATTTTGCCTGGACTGTCTGCCCTTGCAGATTTTCTATCCAGCAGGCTCAGCACCCTAATTATTGCCTAAACCGCCCTTTCGGGTTTTCAGCTTAGCGGGTAAATGACCCTAACTTTTGCCTAGACCGCCCTTGCGGGTTTTTAGTCTAGCGGGTCTAAGACTCCATCATTTTCTTTTCTTTTCTTTCTGTTTCTCTACAAACCTGGGCCTAAATACACCAGAAGGACTTTTAGGTAAACTTGGGTTCAAACAGGTTACACATTGGTGAGTTTTCATGTATTTGACTGAATCTGGCCCTCCAGACTGCCTACGTATCCCCAAAGAAATGGGAATCAGGTCCGCATAATTCGCCATTTTGCGTTGCAAGGATTGTTTGTTTTGTTCTTTCTTTCTTTTTGAAGATTTGAAAGATTTGGAATAACATGACCGAACCCGAATTAATCAGGTTGCCTACGTACCCCTGTAGAAAGGGATCAGGTCATGACGTAGTTCAGGTTCAATATCTTTTATGACGCAAGTCATAAAAGATGCCCCTGGTTTGAGTTTATCAAAGAAAGAAGGTTTTTTTTAGGCCCAAAGGGTTTGCAAATGATTTTTTGACTTTGAGGTTGTTGGCTTTAAGCTATGATCGTCTAAGGATAGCCTCTTGGTGTATCTAAGCATAGTACTTCTTTAGTTGGTCCAGGTTTGTAGGTTCTGTTAATTTTTCTCCATTTTCATTGAGGAGCCTTACGGCTTTTCCAGGCAGGACTTCATCAACAATGTAAGGACCAGACCAGTTTGGCCTAAATTTCCCTCTAGATTGGTAGAAGAATTGGATTCCTAAAAAATGGGGTGAGGATTGGTAGATGAATCGGCAAAAATCAAGGGATTGTTGCTTATTTAGAAAGAAAAGAGCGAGAGAGATTTTAGGAATATCATTCCTTATTTTTACCTTTTTTAGGAGGGTGCCACGTTGTATATACGCTGGATGGGGGAGCTGTCCACGTCAAAATGAACAGTGAAACCTCCATCCTGCTATATATATATATATGCACATGCTTAGGGAGCTCCCTAAGCACAAGTGGCTTAAAAAGCCACCGAATGGTTGGTGGACCCACCATACGAACCAATCGGTGGCTTTTTAAGCCACTTGTGCTTAGGGAGCTCCCTAAGCACGTGCTTAGGGAGCTCCCTAAGCACGTGCTTAGAAACACTTTTCTCCTATATATATATATATATATATATATATATATATATATATATATATATATATGGACCCCGATCCGAGAGAGGCGGTGAGGGACGAGCCCCACACGAACAGTCTCAGGATCATCCACGTGAATGGAGAGCTCTACCAAGGAACTCTCGAAAGAAGTGCCCCTCACAGCATGAGTGGCGATACAAAGGTGAGATATCTCTCGATTCGGGGACTAGCCCAGATTCGAGGCGTACCTTTAAACAAAGAAGAGTCGCCATCCAAGGAAGTGGGCCAAGGATCCCATACTATGCTCTGTTGCAACGGATAACCAGAGATATAAAAGAAGGTTCGTGCCTGGTTACGAATTCGGAAGGTCCAAAGAGCACCTCATCCGCCCAAGTGCAAACACCTGGTCTCTTATGCCATTTACTTAATAATTTTGAAGAGTTTTGAGCGAAAGTCATATGAAATGGGAACGAATATCTCCGAGAAAACGTCTATCTAATCATGCACGTCTCGGAGATGATTGATGAACACGCTTAAAAAATAAATAAAATAAGTGTCACCTAAAAGTAGCTAGGTTATGAATGTCATACATAATTGGTGTCTAAGTTCTGGTGTGAAAACGCATGCATGCTACAGCTAAAAGTATAGGATCTGTACATGAAAGTAAGAAAACACAGCAAAACATACAACACAAAAACAACTATATATATGACTGGACAAGATGAATCCTAAAACTCTAATGCGACTTGACTCGGACCAAGATGGCCGTCCATCCCAGCTGCTCTACGTATCTCGGCCTCGGGAAGAATCGGAGTCAACGTAGTTCGATGGCCTATTCTAACTACGATGCCTAACCGTCTAGAACCGCTATCCTAGACTCGATCCACTAAACTCGAACTCGACTGATTTTTTAAAGTTTTTTTATACGATTGTTTAAGTTCAAGTGAATTGTAATTTTTAGGACACTCTATATGCCCTAACTAATGCAAGTTAGCCTGAATTGTAAATTTTCAGATATTTTGATGTTTTTGAAATTTCTAAATATTTTTTGAGTTTTTGACACCAGAGGACAAAATCCTATCATCATAAGGGGAGGATAAACTCCTGAATATCCCGCAAAGGTTGGACAGCATCCTATGCTTTGCGAGGGGGAAAAAACAGAATAACAACTCTGCAAGGGTTGGACAGTATCCTATACCTTGCAGGAGCGGATAGAAAAACACATGATTTGATTAGAGGTTGGACAGAATCCTAACCCCTATGATGATAGGACAGACTCTTGAAAGACTGACTCTCTGGCTACGGACAGACATCCTATGCTAAAGGACTGACTCCTAATGCACAACCCTAAGAGGGGAGGTGCCAACGAGACTAGGCTAGTCTCCTAAAAGAAGAGCAGATAAGAAGGGTGCTAGTGAGACTAGGCAAGTCTCCTAAACACAGAGATGGGCTCCATTGCCCTTGCAATGATAAGAAGGTACGGTTTTTAACAGACCAAGTCGGTCCTTAACCTAAAGGAGGTGTTCTATTTGAGACTTGGATTGTCTCCTATGTATGACTCGCTAATGAGACAAAGCTTGTCTCCAAAGGATTTGATTATGTTTTCGTGAGACATAGCTTGTCTCCCTAAAATGATGATGATCAGTAGGATAAATGAGACACGGCCTGTCTCTTAAAAAAGGCTCTAGATAGCTCTTTCATTGCCCTTGCAATGAAAAGGAGAATCAAAATATCCAAGATACATGCCTAAAAGACTTAGAGAGTCTTCTAAATGAGAGGGGAAAACGCTATTTGGACTTAGTTAATCCCCTAAGGATGGGCTTGGGCTATCGCCTTCATTGCCCTTGCAATGACTGTCTACAATATGTAAAGACAACACTTTCTAATCAAGACTTTGCATAGCTATACTTTCTAAATGACTCTTATTTATAATATCTCTTCCATCAGTTGTCGTTATAAATTTTAGAAATATGTAATTCCTCATATAAAATAGCATTAGCACAGTACAAAATATGACAAAATTGGGAACACTAAAAAAAAATCCTCAAGTACACTACAAACAGTTAGATAACCAAAGATGAATTACAACAATGTGCAGAATAAGCATAAGCTGTACTGATATTATCTTATTCTAATACATACTTTGACTTTACCCATTTTAAAGTATAGACAAGGACATAGGCATAATATCAAGTCCATCATACAATCCTTCTCGTAAAATAACAGAGCATGAACCAAGTTAAGTTTTCACATGAACACAATCTCAGGGACAGCAACAGACTTTAACATTCAAGTACACACATATCCATGTTAGATGACCACACTGCTTTGCTAAGACTATTTTGACTCAGGAACTGATCAAAGAGAAACAGATAATGGTTTGCAAATATAAGGGCATTATTACAATGAGACACCTCTAATGGTCAAGCATAGCATGCTACCTAATTAAAATGAAACAGGTTGGACTTGCGCCATTAATAGAATATAGTTATGTGCTAAAACATGGATATGCTAACAAAATATGTGTGTGGACTGCTATAAGCATTTACTATGTTCTAACAAAAAGATGAAGGCCGTTATATTCACTTTCCCATTCCAATAATAAGATGAAGGTTGTTCGTATCAAAATGACGAGATGTAAACACTATAGGGACATGAGGACATATCAAAATGAGGAGATGGTTACCCAAAATCAAAGCTATTAAAAGGCTGTCATTACCAAAAGGGTAAGAGTTGTCATTAACAAGAGAGTGTATGGGCTGTCATTAATAAGAGAGTGTATGGGCTGCCAAAAGAGTGTGTACGAAATGAGAACTCACTTTAAAACAAAACAATAGTTTTAGTGAATTTGTATCAAATCAAAGGATGTCTTGTAACTCTTTTAACCATGAGCACACAATCACATTTTGAGATAAAAAATGAAAGTTATAAATCAAGTGAAAGAAGAAAAAGAATGGGTACAAAATATTGGCATTAATCCTCTATATTCTAGGAAATATGATATTAGCACCACCATGTTTGTTCAATTGCACCAACCAATAGGGTCTTTTAGTAATTTAAAATTATGTTGAGAAATCCCAACAGTCCTTGTGAGTGGATAAAAGTAATATATAAGCCAAATGGTATAATTATCAACACAGCCACATTTAAAGTGTTGTTGAGAAATTCCATTGGTTCTTGGGTTCTTGTGAGAGGATCAAACTAAATAAAAGGGATAGCTAAGCCAAATGGTGCTATCAACAACACATGGCTGTGTGTGTGTCATTTTCCAAAGACATAGAGAAAGAGAAAAATAAAATAAGATGACTTATAGACCCTTAACTATAAAAGAGGGTGAGAATGCTACCTGAGCTGAAACAATACTCTGAATTGGACACATAAGTGAATACAAGGACATATCTAAACTAAAACATGCTTTGGACTGAACACATGGGAACCAAATGAAATCAAAACATGAGGATATTGAAATTTTTTTTTTTAACCTGTGTTTCTACTAATACGATAATGTAGGTGAAATGGAGTGAACTCATACTGTTATATTTGGGACAGACTATACAGTAACTGTTCATGGTGGTCATCACAGGCATACACACTAGCATCTGAAACACTTTGAGAATATCCAATTCAGCTCAATGAAATCAAACTTCAATAGTTTTCAGTTTGGACACAATGAAAATGAACTACAAAGATTTTCATTTCCACACACTGAAAATGAACTATGTTTAACTTTTAGTTTAGGCACCACAAAAATGAACTACAATGTTCCGGCACAATAAAATGAACATGTACAACTATCAAATAAACAATGCTACCATGAAGGGAGAAACTAAACTTGGGCCACTACTTATACACATAGTGCTAACACTGTAGAGAGAAAACTGAACTTAATGAATTTGGCCAGCAAACATCAAAGAATTCAAAAAAAAATACAAATCATACCAAGATAAAGAAACTATATGACATCAACAAGGACTATTCCACAAATCGATATAAAAAAAAAACTAGTGAAAATACCATACAAATACTGAGATTCTCCCTGATAAATCGAAACGATGAAATTAACAATTTGACAACTCAAAACAAATTAATTCATGAGTCCTTTGTATGTGAAATTCAATAAAAAAAAACCGATTTCTAAAATTGTCCATTTCACCATTCTCTTTTTTTTTTAGGTATACAAACAAATGATTCAATGAAGTCACACATGCAACTAAAATACCAAAAACACAACTGTAGCTCTCAACAAATATATTCACAAGGCTTTTACAAATATAGAATCACTTTCTATGAATTCAGCTAGCATACAGGGCAGTTCAATAATGAATTTAATACCCACTTGAAAAACATTATCCAAGTTAAAAAAAAAACGAGATAACTGCTTGACCAATAGCACGCACCTTCAATAGCATGCATCTTGAGAACTTAAGAAAGCTTAAACACAAGCCAACATAAATACTATGATCACCAGTTCAAATTAGAAAATTCAGCATAGAGCTCTTCAATGTTGAAAAGTATTCCCTTACTTTCACTAAACTTGTCTTTTAGCTTATTTTCAAAATGATCAAATGCTATAATAGTTTCCACAAACAAATTCAAAGAAGAATATAACTACGGTCAATCTTGGAAAATAATTAGAACATGATAACAATTCATACTAACAGGTTAGAGCACAAATATAGATACTATCAAAGAAAATCATCACTAAAGAAGTAACAAAAATAGTAAAACCAAATCAACTTTCTCAATGGGTCAGAAATTGGTTCTCCTAACTCAATTTCAAGGTCAAGATTATTGAAACGACAAAATCAACATACATATACTTAGATCAAATATCATGCGTACAAACAAAATTCTAAATACAGAGGAATCAATTACCAAGACATAATTTCCAAAGTCTAAACTATATAAAAAATAAAGAAAAAACAATCTGAGAAACATATACATCATTCAACGAAAGAATTCTTAAATCTATTTGACATTATTTCAAGAATTTAAAAGCATAAGACATTAAAATACCTGTAATAATCTCTTCCTTTCTTCCTTTACCTAATTCTCTTGCAATTTGAGCGGAGATTCTTCAAATTTTCCTCAGATCCGAAGTGAAATTGGACTAAACTTGAAGAGAAGTTAATGATTCAAAGCAGATCAGAGGCAAAGTTAACAGATGACAAAGCCAATGGCCAAATCTGAACTTCTGAACTATAAGAAATTAAAATTCTTCACGAATTGCCGAGATCTAATAGATCCTTTTGATGACAAAAACACTTGGAGCTATAGAATCTTGTCGGAGAAGCTCGGATCTTCGCCGAAATTGAACGAAAATGGGGGATCTAAGGTTTCAAAGTGGTTGTCAACAAGAACTGGCCGGAATCCGACTGGAATCCATCAAGAATTTAGTCGGAGAAGAAAATGGAAGGAATTAGGGTTTCAACGGCCGAAACTAAGGGTTTTGCCTTGAAAAGAAACTGAAAATTAAAACTAATAAGAAATGAAGTAGTTTAAGGAAGGAGAGTTGGCCGGAGGATGACCAGAATGTGACCGGAATCTAGTCGAAATCTGATTGGAGAATATGAATTTGTGATCGAAAAGAGAAAATAGGGTTAATGTTCCTAACTAAAAGGAACAGCCAGATCGGAGATCAATCGGAAGTCAGCCGGAGAGAAATAGCTAGCCAGAATCGAGCCGGAACCAGAATCAGGTCGGAATCTAGTGGATTTGGCCGGAGAAGATGGAATTCCGATCGAAAAAGGTTAGGGTTTTAATCCAGATCTACTCTCTCTCTCTAAGCGTCTCGCTCTCTCTCTCTTTCTAAAAAGAAAAACGAAAACCTTCCTTTTTTCTTTTTTTTTCGAGGATTAAATGGTTATTTATAGAAAATGAAAAAAAAACAAATATCGGTACAACTGGTTATGATTAGCACGCGGTTGCGCGAATTTTGATGGGCGCGTGATTGAATCATGTCTTATTCTGATTTAAATCGCACCGTTCCAAGATAAATTCACCCCCCTCTCAGGATAAACTCACCCCCCTTTCCGGCTTATACTACGGTCTTCTCTCAGTTCGTTTACTAGGCAAACGCACTCCGATTTCGACGAAATTTTATGGGGGGGACCTAGCTGGGATCCTAACCTACATTGGGGGGAAATTTGGGATCCTAAAGCATTGGTTTGATAGGGTTTTGCTCAAACCTGGAAGGTTTAGGGGTTCGGTCAAAATGGGGTGTCTACAATATATATATGAGAATAGTGTTCCTGCGCAACTGCTCAGATAGCTTATATTAGCAGCTGCTTCAAAAACTCATGTGGCCCACATTTTTGGGGTGATCCAAATCATTCATTTGAAAGGCCCTTCCATGGATAGGGTGTGTACCAAAAATCAGCCCTATAGGATCATCCTAACCCAATCAAAGGTCGAGGGGAAAATGGGCAGACACTGTTTCTGACCATTTTTTCCTCCACAAATGACAGGGTTAGGATGATGCCAAAGGGCTCAATTTTGGTACACACCCTATCCATGGAAGGGCCTTCCAAATGAATGCTTTGGATCACCCAAAAAATGTGGGGCCACATGAGTTTTTGAAGCAGCTGCTCAGATAAGCGCATGAACACTTTTCTCTCTCTCTCTCTCTCTCTCTCTCTCTATATATATATATATATATATATATATATATATATATATATATAGGTTTTGCTAGCGAGTGCCTCGTTAAGGAGCATTTAAAGCACCTATTTTCATGTACCCATGCTTTTATCCTCAAAACACATTTATTATTAGAGAACCGTTTCCCACAATTTCATTTGTCTAGGGAAACATTAAATTTGTTGTTTATATTTCGGAAATACAATTTCAACATAAGAGGTATGTGCATTGGGGGAGGGTCTGGTTTTTACAAAAATACCCCCATTACGAGAAAATAACAAGAATATCCCTATCTCATAAAAGAGAATAGCCAAAGTACCTTAACCCATTTTCCATGAGATTGAAATATTTCATTATTTTATATGAGATAAGTTGATTTTTGTCATTTTTATGAGAGTGTATTTTGTCATTTTTGTGAGATAGTGTATTTTGTTCATAGGATCGATGATCCTAACCTTCCAATCTATGCATTTTTTTTATATTGTGGTGTCCATTTTAAACTTCCTCAAATCAAAGGGTTAAGATCATTCTATGGAGAGGATTTTATGGGCCCACACTATCTACATCAGGGCCCAACAAATGAATGGTTGGATCACCCAAACAATGTCGGCACTAGTATTTTTTTCATTTGTTGGGGGGTGTGCCTAGAAATATTTTTCATAGGATGATCTAACCCCCCGATCTATGTAGTTTTTTTTATATTGCGGTGTCCATTTTAAACCTCCCAAATCAAAGGGTATCATTCTATGGAGAAGATTTTATCACTAATAGTTTTTACGGGCCCACACTATCTACATTAGGGCCCAACAAAATGAATGGTTGGATCACCAAAAAAATGCGGCCACCAGTATTTCTTTCGGGTTGCATGTACGTGCAGAGCCGTCCACCATATAAATTCTCTTGCATTAGATAGGGTTTTTTTTTTTTTTCTATGAGATATAAGTATATTGATATTTTTTATGAGTGAGTGGTACTTTGATCATTTTCTATGAGATAGGGTCTTTTTATTTTCCATGATATGAGTATTTTTTTATATTCGAAGAGATAGGTGTATTTAACACTTTCTATGAGATATAAGTATTTTTGTCACTTTTCATGAGATATAAGTAGGGATATTTTCGTTATCTTTTATGAGATAGGGATATTCTTGTTATTTTGTCATGGTGGGGGTATTTTTGTAAAAACCACCTCGCCCACTGAAGCCTCTTTTGTTGAAACTGTAATTGTGGAAATAAAGTCTCGATTACAATCGTTGCTCCAGTAATAAATGTATTTGAGGATATAAGCATGGGGGTGCATGAAAATAGGTACTTTAAATGCTCCTTAATGAATGCTTAGCAAAACTATATAGAGGAAACTGTTGGTGAGCTCACCAAACTTATGGTGAGCTAGCTTGCCCAATCACATAAGTTATCTACACACTAGCTTAAAATACAGTGGGGGCCACATTATTTGGGTGATCCAAACCATTCATTTTTAAGGCCCTCTCATAGATAGGGTGTCCACAAAAAATCAGATCCATAGGATCATCCTAACCATTCGAACTTTGGAAGCAAAAAATGAACTAATTTGTGATGGTTTAAAGACATCCATTTTACCTCCACAAATCGTAGGGTTGGGATGATCCTATGGATCTGATTTTTTGTAGACACCCTATCTATGTGAGGGCCTTTAAAATGGATGGCTTGGATCACCCAAACAATGTGGGCCCCCACTGTATTTTAAGCTAGTGTGTAGAGAACTCTCTACACATATGTGTAGGAACCGTTTTCTCTCTCTCTCTCTCTCTCTCTCTCACTCTATATATATATATATATATATATATATATATATAGTGAGAGAGAGAGAGAGAGAGAGAGAGAAAAGGGTTCCTGAGGTTAACCTCATATTACTTATATGAGGTGGAGCTTACAAAACATAAGGGGCCCACATTGTTAGGATGATCCAAAGCATTCATTTGAAAGGCCCCATCATAGATAGGGTGTGTACAAAAAATCAGCTCCATTGGATCATCCTAACCCATCCAAAAGTGGAGGGCAAAATGGATAGACACTTTTTGTCCATAAATCTGCCTATTTTTGCCTCCACTTTTGGAGGGGTTAGGATGATCCAATGGAGCTGATTTTTGGTACACACCCTATCTATGATGGGGCCTTGCAAATGAATGGTTTGGATCATCCAAACAAAGTGGGCGCATTATGTTTTGTGAGCGCCACCTCATATAAGCTTATATGAGGTTAACCTCAGGAACTCTATTCTCATATATATATATATATATATATATATATATATATATATATATATATATATATATATATATATATAAGTATATATAAGTATTTCTACGCACGTGCGTAGGGAGCTGCCTGTGCACAAGTGGCTTAAAAAGCCACCGGTTGGTCATTTTTTGTGGACCCCGCAGAGGTGGACCCGCCATACCAACCAACCGGTGGCTTTTTACGCCACTTGTGTGCAGGGAGCTCCCTGCACACGTGCGCAGAAACACTTCTCTCTCTCTCTCTCTCTCTATCTATATATATATATATATTTATATATATATATATATATAGGGAAATGTTATCAGCACTACTGTATTTTGATGAGGGCACTCCTAACTTGATTAAAAGTACGGTATGGCCCGCACCATAGGATGATCCAACCGTCCATTAGATGGCCCACAGCCTAAATAGGTTGTGCCCCAAAATTCATTTCCATAGGTTGATCCTAACCCTCCGATCTATAGAGGGTTAGGATCAACCCTCTAACATTCAAATCGGAGGGTTAGGATCAACCTATGGAAATGAATTTTGGGGCACAACCTATTTAGGCTGTGAGCCATCTAATGGACAGTTTGGATCATCCTATGGTGCAAGCCATACCGTACTTTTAATAAAGTGAGGAGTGCCCTCATCAAAATACAGTAGTGCTGATAACATTTCCATATATATATATATATATATATATATATATATATATATAGTAAGGAAAGTGTCTCTAGTTTGCCGACTAGAGATCATTCTCTAGTCCGCCGACCAAAAAAACATGGGTCCCACATTTTTTTTGGTGATCTAAAGCATACATTTGATAGGCCCTATCATAGAGACGGTGTCCACAAAAAATAAGCTCCATAGAATCATCCCAACCCTACGAATTGTGGAACTTAAAATGGATGGCTATAAACCGCCACAAATCTGTCCATTTTTTAGCTCCACAAATCGTATAGCGCGTCCCCCTTTGAAACGTATAGCAGGTCCACAAGAAAGGAACCAATGGGAGACTTCATAAACCATTAAAGCGCAGTTAAGGGCTTTTCTCATATATTATATAGCATCCGTCTATATTGCACCATTACATACATTATATGTAAGGGAAAATTGTTAAAAAAAATGCAAACATTTGTTGAAATTGTCAATCAAGGGTAGCTTTTGAAAAATTGTAAAAGAGGGGTTGTCAGGTACTGCTTTCTTAGGACAAGAATACTCTCATTCCCTTTCCCTTCACCTTTTAGCTCTAATCTCCATGCACTTTTCACCTACCATTTTTACCTTTTCACTCCATATTTTACCTTCTTCTTCCTCAAGCCATCCCAAACGTGAGAAACTCCATGAAACTCCATTGAATCTTGCCAATCCATACGTTAGAAACTCCATTGCCATTGCCATTTGAAAAAAAAAAAAAAACTCCACTAGTTCTCTTTAGTTTGCTTTGGGTGCTCCGGTAGTTCCATTCTCCTCCACTTAGGTTTTAGATGTTCTTTTCATGTTTTTATGTTTTTTGTAATTTGGTGTATTTCCATCATATTTACAATGGTGTCTTTGTTTGGTTACATGTATGTTTTGACCTCCCCCCCTCTCTCTCTCTCTCTCAATGGTTCAATGGTTCTAAATGTTTCAATGGTTGTAAACATTACCAAAGATAGAGTACTTTATTTAGACACTCAGAACAGCCCATTTATACAATTGGAACCATTATATAGACCTCAGAACCATAATTTAGTGGTTTTGATTGATTAAATAGTGGTTCCAAGAGTTTAAATTATTGTTCTAATAGTGTAAATATGGGTTCATACATTGTAAAAGTGATCATAATTGTATTAATAGTGGTTTAGGTACTCATAATCAGTATGTATACAATCAGAACCATTATGTAGATCTCGGAACCACAATTTAGTGGTTTCGATTGATTAAATAGTGGTTCCAAGAGTGTAAATATGGGTTCATACATTGTAATAGTATTTCAGTGGTTCCAAAAGTGATCATAAATGTATTAATAGTGGTTTAGGTGCTCATAATTAGTATGTATACAATCAGAACCATTATGTAGACATCGGAACCGCAATTTAGTGGTTTCAATTGATTAAATAGTGGTTCCAAGAATGTAAGTTATGGTTCCAAGTGTATAAATAGTGGTTTTGATTGTTTTAGACTTTTATTTAGATTTGAACAGCTTTTACAATAGTACTCATGCTGCTATGTAGTGCAATTATCAAACCATGGTGGTGTAGAAATCAGCTGCCTGTGTGTATGAATGTATGTGTATTCTCTAGATACTTGACTTTCACTCTCTCTCTCTCTCTCTCTCTCTCTCTCTCAATAAAGTACACTCTGCATAT
Source organism: Tasmannia lanceolata (assembly GCF_043159265.1). Taxonomy (NCBI): domain Eukaryota; kingdom Viridiplantae; phylum Streptophyta; class Magnoliopsida; order Canellales; family Winteraceae; genus Tasmannia; species Tasmannia lanceolata. The sequence goes on from NW_027518714.1 coordinate 17,729,937, forward strand.
TTATATACATTATAATGAAATGGCATGTATCATTCCTTGATCTAATAATGGCACTCCTTACCGTAACTTGTGTTTGACTATTGAAATGTCATAGGCTGTTATAATTCCCTGCTATCTACAACCAATCAAAAAAGTGCTTGATAAAGTGCGGAGTCTCATTATCATAAGCGAAAGGAAATATTATTTCTCACATGTATACAAATAAAGTGTACATGATGCGATGAGAAAGTATTGTTCATGTATAAGTGGGCATTCATGCCTCTCCCTCTTTTATAGAAAGAAAGAGTGAGAGAGTGTGGATACATGTAAAATCGTAGATTTAATAGGCTAAAACCTAGATTTTATGAGTTTTTATATGGTGTCAGCCCTTATAGTACCGTATTTTTCACAAAGTATTGTACGAACAACACCATAGGATGATCCAAACCGTCCATATGATGGAACTCAACGTAAATAGGTTGTGGCCCAAAAATCATTTCCGTAGGATGATCCTCGCCCTCCGATCTACATAGGTTTCCATATTATGCAGTTCCTCTATAGATCAAAGGGTTGGGATCATCCTACAGAAATGATATTTTGGACACAACATATACATTATGGCCCATCACATGGACGGTTTGGATCATCCTATAGTGTTGTCCGTACAGTACTTTGTGAAAAATACGGTACTATAAGAGCTTACACCATATAAAAACTCAGATTTTATAAGATAAAACCTGGACTCTATAAGATAAAACTTGGATTTTACAATCCTGTAAATGTACTTAATCTAGGTTTTAGCTTGGGTAGGTGAAAAGTCCTTCAATGGAGTTTCTCACGTTTGGTTGGCTTGGGTCTTGAAGAAGAAGAAGGTAAAAGGTAAAAAGTGCATGGGGATTAAAGCTAAAAGGTAGAGGGAAAAGCAAGGAGGGTATTCTTGTCCTAAAATCACTCTAAAAGTACCTGACAACCCCTCTTTTACAATTTTAACAACTCTACCCTTGATTGACAATTTAAGCAAATGTTTGCATTTTTTTTAACAATTTTCCCAGTATGTAAATAAGCTATAGATATTTGCATACCATGCTTTGATGATAAGACAAAGTCATCTACTCTTTTATTTTTAATTAGCAGCTGAGATCTTTATGGGAATTGTACCAAGTCTTGGGAGCTAGTTAAATAATAAAAGAAAGAGTTCTTCTCATTATCAGTTGAGGTGGTTTGTGATCATTGGTCTAACCTCGCATTGAAACCAGCCATATAGGTTGATCTCAGCATTGCCCCATATCTTCAATTCTAGAGTCCAACTAATCAATCATAACGACCAATTTTTTGGGGCCCACACCAATACATATTATTTCAAAAGAACTTGAGTTGAAAGTTGATCGAGTCTGGTAAGCTTGAACGAGTTGTCGACTTGTCGGTCATAAAAATAAAGTGAAAAAAAAAAAAAAAACAATATAGGAGTGGATGGCTAAAAAGGGGTGGAAATATCATTTCCCTTTGAATAATTAGCTGTTTCGGTGCAACAAATCCCGCTGAGAATGAAGGTTGTTAGGTCAACCTGTATGGACGCGGATACTCTTCATATTTAATTGTACAAATAAATATAGGTTAGAGACAAGAAAACGTGTTTGCTAGAGCAGAGGAGCAAAGGGCAGTGATAAATTCACCCCCTTCTAGGATGAATTCACCCCTTATTTCTCAAAATGGACTGTACAGCCCACACCATAAGATTATCCAAACTGCCCATTTGATGGGCCACAATGTAAATAGGTCGTGCCCCAAAAAGCATTTCCATATGATGATCCCAACCGTCCGATTTATAGAACTTTTCATAATGTGAGTCCCTCTTTAGATCAGAGGGTTAGGATCATCCTAATGGAAATGATTTTTGGGACATGACCTATTTACATTGTGGCCCATCAAATGGGCGGTTTGGATCATCCTATGATACGGGATGTACAGTCCATTTTGAAAAATACGGGGTGAATTCATCCTAGAAGGGAGTGAATTTATCACCGCCTGAAAAATAATGCCACCTTTTTCTCACACGCGTAAAATCGTGGTCATGTAGGTACATGTTCCAATTCCAAATGATATTGGCCATTGATTCACTATTGAAAGAGTCCATAACTCCATATCAATATATCATTTCCCACTTTAAATTGAATAAGGATTTTGGGACTTCAAAGTCCACATTATTATCCATGAGGAGCCCCCACATTACATGTGACACGCGGTTTTGTTTACGGGTTCCTTAAAAAAAAGAAGACAAGTTTCTCCTAGATGGTCCAAACTCCCAACAACCCAAAGATTCAAAACAATGTCCTGGAAGGATTGATATCTATCTGTACCCGAGCACTGCTACCAAAACGGGAATCCGTTTTGTTAAAAAAGAAGGGGACCATTGGTGCCATGTTCACAAAAAGAGAAGAGGTCTCGAATCCTCATGATGCATAATAAATGCATTGAAAATGACCGAATCATTCGACCATTTCTCTATGGTTTTTACTTTCACGGGATTCCTTTTTCAATATGTTTTCCTTTCTACCCCTTTTTGTCTTATATGGTGGAGAACATATTGCACCGAAACACCTTCCATATTTTTATTTTTATAAAATTTGAAAAGCCTACTAAAAGAAGACTCGAAAGACGCCCCTTGATCAAGGTTTTAAATTTCGGTTTCTGAGGCAATTTCGGTCCTATCCAAAACCGAAAATTTAGCCGAATTTCAGTAATGGGCGCTCGAAATGCTGAAATTTTGGCTAAAATTACCGAAATTCGGCTGAAATTCTGTAAACGAATAAAAAATATATTTTATCTTAAATTTCACTGAAATTTGGTACGTTTCGGGAATTTTAGTTTCGAAACGTTTCGGTTTCAGTGTTGACCAAATTCCAGATTTCGTTCGAAATTTCAAACCTTGCCCTCGATCTTCTCTCCTTGGCACTCACTTGGCTGATGGGAACCTTGCATTTAGAGATGAAACTCTCTCTCGATTAAGAGGTGCAAAAAAAATGAGTGAAAGTAAAGAAGGCTCTCATGAAGCTTTCTCAACTTAGCCAATTTCCTTTTCCTTTTTGGAGCTAACTTTAGCATGCCAGAGTGAAAAACTTCAACCTCAAGAATTCCCAAAAGCATGATCAAGAATTTTCTAATGCAAGTCCACCAGTATTAGAAACTTCTACACGGTTATGTTAACTTACCAACTTCTCCAATAGCTCAAGAAACTTCTACACGGTTATGTTAACTTACCAACTTCTCCAATAGCTCAAGCTGTTGGAGAAAGGCAGTATTTAATCTTTTATACTTTAACACTCCCCCTCACGTGTGGCCCCACTTTCTAGGGTTGGCCTACACGTGGCACATGTGGCCCCACGGCATATGTGGCCCAACTTTTGGGTTTAGCCATTGCATGTGGATTTTGCTATCAAGGAGGTTTGAACCCAGGCATTTGCTCTGATACCATGTTAACTTACCAACTTCTCTAATAGCTCAAGCTGTTGGAGAAAGGCAGTATTTAATCTTTTATACTTTAACATTGTTAGAATATGTGTGTGAGATCCAACGGTTGAATTGGGTTAAGATCTCACCGTTGGATCATCTTAGAGGTAGATTGGGTAAGTTGGCTAAATGAAGCAACTAGATAAATTAGCCAAGTGGATTAGAAGAGGCAAGCAAGAGAGATTAGGAAAGTAGATTTGATTAGGATTATTTCCTTCTATAATTATCTTAATTCCATTCTATGTTTATCATGTAAGTGCTCTATATAAGCACACCTTGAGATTATTGTAAAGCATCCAAGAAATTCAAGAATAATAGAAATTCTCTAAAACTCTTCATGTATCAGAGCAAGTGATCCCCTTGGCCTGAGCAAAACCCTAGAAATTCTGTTCTCCGGCGGACGGCAGATCTAGCCGTCCGCCCGGCCCCATTAGATCTAGGAAACCATTGTTTCCTCCTGCAAACTTCAACCTCTTTTCCATGTGTACATCTTTCTTAGACCCGCCTACGAATACCTTGTGGCATCTCACGCCAATCTCTTCTCTTCCTCCGAGACCAAGCTCCCTTTGTCTTCACTTTGTTTCCCTGTTCTTCTTGTAAAATTATAGCAACGAGGCACGTTAGGCTGCAGCCCATCCTTCCTGGTGGTACTATCTTTGTTGGCTTTGGTATTGTGGGCATGAGAACTCACCATCGACATTACTATTGCCGGCAATGGAATCCGGCATAGGTTTCGGAGTGCCGTTCCTGGTCATGCCCAAACCTTTCCTAACCGAGGAAAAGAAAGTAAATGAGCCCTTTGTTCAAGAAGGCATTTAATGCCTTTGAAGCAGAGAAGTGTTGGTTGTTTACTTGTTTGCCAAAAGAAAAAAACAAAAAGAGGTGTAAAATTTATCATCCCTCATTTTTAGTCCATACACCCCCTTCTCTTTTAAAGAGCCTTCTGGTATTTGCACTCTCTTAGCTTCATTGTTTTCCATTCAAGTTATTTTTTTATTACCACAAAATGCCAAGTGCTTTCTTACACGTGGAAGGAGGAAGTTGGAATTTGCACTCCATTGTTTGCCTTTTACAAATTATCTACCCTTGAATTGATATCAACACTCATCTTTCCATTTTTAGATTTTCCCTTTCAAGCTTTAGAGGAATCACATCTCTTGGTATTGTTATTGGCACCCCTCTTCATTTCATCACCCCATTATTGATACTTACACCCCTACATTTTGCACACTATCTAATTTCTCAAGGTCTCGTTCGATGTTTGCCACTAATTGTTGTCCTTAAGCAGCTGGTTGCCGTTCTTCTCTATCTTCTTTTTCTTCCATTTTTTTTTTCCTAACTATTTCAGTTGAGGTGCTTCAGTCCATTAAGGTATATGCCTCGGACCCTTGGGGTGCGTGCCTGAAATAGTGTTGTACTCGGTTGAGGTGCCTCGGTTTGAGGTGCGTGCCCGAGAGTAGTTTCGAATTCCCATGAGGATCGGTATTCTAAAACCGACCCATGTTGTCTTGCCCATTGTGGCCATTTCTTGTCCATTCCAACATTGGTCCATAGTGACCCATATCTACTCGCCTACCAAGGCTTGAGTATCCTCTAGCCCCATCGAGGCTATGATCTAATGGCTTTTAAGCCATCTTCGTGACAAAATGTCAAGCGGCATCTTCTTTGCAGGCAACCATCATCAATCATCATTGGCAGCAACATCAATCTTTATCAGAGGATCTTCGTCATCGAATTCTGGAAGTGTGCATCAAATCGGTTGATTTTGATTACATTTGTAATTTGGGGAATTCTATTGTATTGGGATTTTTATTATTGTCAAATGTATATCGATTTTCAATCCATATACGTTTGAGGGGGCATGTTAGAATATGTGTGTGTGATCCAACGGTTGGATTGGGTTAAGATCTCACCGTTGGATCATCTTAGAGGTAGATTGGGTAAGTTGGCTAAATGAAGCAACTAGATAAATTAGCCAAGTGGATTAGAAGAGGCAAGCAAGAGAGATTAGGAAAGTAGATTTGATTAGGATTATTTCCTTCTATAATTATCTTAATTCCATTCTATGTTTATCATGTAAGTGCTCTATATAAGCACACCTTGAGATTATTGTAAAGCATCCAAGAAATTCAAGAATAATAGAAATTCTCTAAAACTCTTCAATCCCAACATTCCCTTAGGCTATGTTCGTTTTGGGTTTTGAGAACCAATTGTACGTACAAAATTGATTGTTGGACTTTTGAGTCAATAAATTTATTTGAGTCAATAAATTTATTTGAGTCGAGGGATTTGTTAGGGACTATCGCAGAAGCCAATTCGTGGACTGTTGCATTAGAGAGTAGCCACATAGGATGAATTAAATGAATAGAGAGTAGCCACATAGGATGAATTAAATGAATAAGACAAAACTATGTGGCTGCTCTCTCATGCAACAGCCAGTCCACGAAACATGCCTTCTGCGCCTGTCCTAGTAAATTCCATAATCATTTTTGACTCAGAACTGGTTCTCAAAAGTTAAAATCCGAAACAAACAGGACCTTACTTCTGTAGTACTTAGAACTCTAATGAATGCAGCGGCATTGATTTCTCATACAAGTCCTCTTGTGGGACCCTAACCATTGATTCCAACCAAGGTTTTAAATTTCGACCGAAATCAAAATTGGGTTAAATCGAAGCGTTACAAAATTTCGATCGAAATTTTGGTAATTTCGCCGAAATTTTATACGGGATAAAATATTACTTTATTCTGTTTCGACGGATTTCGAATGAAATTTTAAAATTTTGGTTTTGGTGAGGACCGAAAAGCATTCCGAAACCGAAATTTAAAACCTTGATTCCAATAGAGTCTTTACTTATTTGAGAGAGAGAGAGAGAGAGAGAGAGATGACCACCCTAAACTTAAATGGTCACACGACCACTGAATCCGGTTTTGACAGTCCTTACTGATATAAAAAGAAAAAGAAAAAAGAAGGGCAGTGGCATATTCGCCTCTATTTTTATTCGGGACAGCTCCCTCTAGTGTAAAATAGCAGTCATAAACATGGTTTTAAATTTCGGTTTCGGTACCAGTTTCGGGACAGCTCCGAAACTGAAATTTCAAAAATTTTGCTGAAATCCTACGAAATGTAAAAAATAATATTTTATTGTTTGCAAAATTTTGGCTGAAATTTCGGAAAAATAATAAAAAATAAAAAAAAATCTAGAATTCTGGTTGAAATCCTAAAATGTCGGACCAAAATTTTGAAAAAACGAAATTTCAGGAATTTCAGGCGAAATAAAATTTCGGGTACGTGTCATTTCGGTTTCGGTGTCGACAAAAGACAGAGAAATAGATGCCCATAAAAAAATAAAAAAAAAAAAAAAAATAAAAAAAATAAAAAAAAAAAAAAAAGACAGAAAAATAGATGTTCATTTGTTGGAGCCAAGTCTACGTCCGATGAAATGACCAAATACCCATAAATTAAGAAAGTGATACATTTCCCCCGATTTCTTCTCCAACCCACCCCCTGAAGTTTATTTATGAGTTATGAATTATGACTACTCTTACCACACTAGAAGGGGTGGCCAGGGAATAAGAGTTAGAAAGTACAGCATTTGGTAGTTTGAACATCACCACCCTCTCTCTCGCTGTTTCTCTCTATCTCACGCGTGTTTTTTTTCCTGGATTTCTGCAGAAAAAAAAATCTCTTGTTTTCTCAAGATTTCTACAGAAAAAATCTTAGATTTTCCTCATCTACCCCTTTCTTCTACGTTATATAAACTTGTAACGTTGTCAGTGCCTACTCCTCTGCTCCGTTTATCATATCCCATACTTCAAAAAAGAAGAAAAAAAAAATCACAGAGAAAGAGAGAGATGACGGAAGGTGACGGAGGGAGCTCGATGCCGTTAGAATATACACCGACGTGGGTGGTTGCTGCTGTTTGCTTCGTTATCGTTGCTATATCCCTTGTTCTTGAACGGATCCTTCATTTCCTTGGAAAGGCAATTCCCATTTCTTATACTCATTCTTCAAATCTAGATAACACATCCTCTTTTTTTTTTCTTTTTTTCTTATCTAAGATTTAGCTCTATGGTTTGAATTTCTTTCTGTAGTATTTGAAGAAGAAGAATCAGAAGCCTCTCTTTGAAGCGTTACTGAAAGTGAAGGAAGGTTAAAAGCGAATCCCTTTCTTTCTATTTTTTGTCTTTATTTCTACATTATCATCCCCAAATTGAGCTGGATTCAACTTTTTCTTATGTAAAAATTTGATTTTGGGTAAAAAAAATTACCTTGTTTTGGTGGAAGAGTTGATGATGGTTTTAGGGTTCGTTTTTCTTCTGCTGACCTCAATTTGAGCTGGATTCAACCTTTTCATATGTAGAAATTTGATTTTGGGTAAAAAATTTATGCTTTTTTCGGTTGCAGAGTTGATGGTTTTAGGGTTCATTTCTCCCAATTTGAGCTGGATTCAACCTTTTCATATGTAAAAATTTGATTTTTAATCAAAAAAGATAACGTTTTTTTGGTTGCTGAGTTGATGCTTTTAGGCTTCACTTCTCCCAATTTGAGCTGGATTCAACCTTTTCATGTGTAAAAATTTGATTTTTAGTAAAAAAAATCATGTTTTTGGTGGCAGAGCTTTGATGCTTTTAGGGTTCATTTCCCTTCTGCTGACCCCAGTTCGAGCTGGATTCAACCTTTTCAAGTGTAAAAATTTGATTTTTAGTGAAATTTTACTTTTTATTGGTAGCAGGGTTGATGCTTTTAGGGCTCATTTCCCTTATGCTGATCCCGATTTTAGCTGGATTCGACCTTCTCATGTGTAAAAATTTGATTTTTAGTAAAAAAAAAATTACGTTTTTGGTGGCAAAATTTATGCTTTTAGGGTTCATTTCCCTTCTGCTGACCCCAATTTGAGCTGGATTCAACCTTTTCATGTGTAAAAATTTGGTTTTTAGTTTAAAAAATCACGTTTTTGGTGGCAGAATTTATGCTTTTAGGGTTCATTTCCCTTATGCTGACCCCAATTTGAGCTGGATTCAACCTTTTCATATGTAAAATTTTGATTTTTAGTAAAAAATTACGTTTTTTTTGTTGCAGAGTTGATGCTTTTAGGGTTTATTTCTCTTCTGCTGACTGTCTTCCAAGGAGCTATCAGCAGAATGTGCATACCAGAGTCCTGGACCCTTCACATGCTTCCTTGTAAAAAGGAGAATCAGAACGTCGAGACTACACAACACTTGAAATCCTTCTTCTTCTCTGGCATCTTGGGGAGTGGAAGGCGCCTCCTCTCCGAAGGATCTTCCGTGGTTCGTTGTTCAAAGGTAGTAATCACCATCTGGGTTCTGCAATTTTACCCCACATACTTGAATTTCACTTTAGAGCTTCTTTTGATACCTCTAAAGCTTATTTGCTTATAAGGCTCTATGCAAATGGTTTTGAAGTTTAATATGATTATTTGGTAATAGTGGTTACAATATTTTTTTTGGAAGTATAATGGTGGTTACGATATTTATAGAAATGTAATAGCTAATGGCTTTCAAAGAGGCCGCCTTAGTATCCCATCTGCAAATAAGATTAAATTAAACAAATTATTTGTATCTAAAGGCCAATTTTGGTGGCATTCAGGCCTCTTTGGGTAACTTCTAATGTTACTCGTATACAATCTTTCAATGCATGCTAATGGTTTTGAAGTTAAATATGATTATTTACTAATAATGGTTATTATAGTTTTAGAAATGAGATAGTTAATGGCTCCCAAAGAGGCCTTAGTGTCCCAATTGTAAATATGATTAAACTGAATTAATCTTATTTGCTAAGAAGAACCAATTTTGGTGGCATTCAAAGAGGCCTTTCATATCTAACATCGTGTTCCAAATTTCTGGACTTGCAGATTTGATTTTGTTTTTTCCTTTTCCTGTTCCTTTTTTCAGGGGAACGCCCCATTTTTATCTCTTGAAGCATTACATCAACTGCACATCTTCATCTTTGTGTTGGCAATTGTCCATGTGATTTTCTGCGTTCTCACCATGTTTTTGGGAGGGGCAAAGGTAACTTGTCTAAGCCGCTTCATCCTCTAGTTTTTAATATGGAGGACAATAATTGGTGGTAGGATCGATATTAAGATTAACGGGCATTAGTTTCTTTCTCTATCATGGATTAGATACGACAATGGAAACATTGGGAGGATTCTATTGCAAAAGAGAAATATGATACCGACAAAGGTAGCGCTTTCTGAACTCTGATGCTTTAAATTAATTCTCATTCTCTGTTTTACCCCATGTAGTTTTTAGCAACGACCTATACCTGTTTCAAACTGAATCATATAGTGCTATGGATCTTGAGAAAATCATCTGCTACTTTCAATTGTCTGTGATTTTCCTGACCTGAGAGCTATTGACTGGCAGTTCTGAAGAAGTTTACCGACGTACACCAACATGATTTTATCAGGGATAATTTTAAGGGCTTTGGGAAAGATTCAGCAATGCTTGGTTGGCTGGTAAGTTACTTCATGCTTAATATCGTTATTCCTTATTTCCGGTTGAAGCCTAGAGTTTCCTCGCCTTAGTGGTTTTAAGTTCAAAATATGCCTCCAATAACTTGAACACTTCAATCCTAGTGAATTTTGCCCATTTGCCCTGGTTCCAGAGGCAAGACTGAATTATTGCCTTGTCAGTTTCCAATCATAATAATGGTTATAATATGCTGGCCTTAATGGAAGGAGACCAAAGATTCTTCAATTTTAAATACTCGTACATTTTCAATAGCAGTCAAAATATTGATTTCTAAAAGCCTTCAGAGTTGCATTTTATTCTTGAGTCAGCATTCCTGAAAAAAAGGTGAATCATCAAAATTAGAAACACATTTAATATGTGAATCTGGAAGGTGACTGCGGACATTGCCCTCCATTGCATAGTTTTAAAACTCCCCTGCATCATTGTGGACTCCTTCGAGTCCACTCCCTTTTCCCTTGGACGCATTCTGCGTTTTGCCCTACAGAGTCAATAAAAAGTCCTTTGATTCTCCCGAGTTATGTCCGCATCAACAGAGTACTTGACCGTGTCGTGTGAGTCGACAAATATTTTCTTTGACCTTCATCCCCGTTTTGAAACACTGCTCCATTGTATGGTTGAAATGCTAGCCCAAGAAGGAAACTGAGAATAAAATGGCACTGCCGGATTCTTTCCATTCTCCTTTTTGTTTAGTCAATAGAAGGGCATTTGCATCCAATTTCAACCGTTGAATCAGAATCTAGCAGTTTCCATCCCCATCATCTTTGCTAAAACTACTGTAGTAAAGAAAAAATATATGACTGATGTTTTGATACCAAATGATGTAGAATTATACTAAAATTATGAAACAAGAGTCGACGGGCAGCTACTGATTGCAGACATCTATGATATAATGGATATATGGGGTCAAATATAAAGAATAAATTACTGAAGAAAAATTCACAGCAAACCTTATGTAGAATAAAGATCCCAAAGATGAAACTCATAGTGAAACAAATCAGATATAGGTTGATTACAATCGTCGATCGGTAATCTTTTAGAAATATGCCAAGGTTTGGATTTTCTTCTCTAAGAAAGACCACGAACAGAAACTTTGTACAAAAATCTGCACACAATCTCCCTCCTTTCTCACCATTCAAAAAAAAACTCCCTTCTTTCTTATTTATTCTAGAAGTTACAAAACAAAAACTCCTAAAACAAACAATTACAAGTATATATAACACCTCTTGTTGCTGCCCTATTTGAGTTCTAATATAGTTAGAACTTCTTCTAACATAAAAACAGAACTTAAAATAACACTTAAACTAAGAAATATTTTTAAAATACCAACAGTCCTATCACTTTAACATTCTAACTGAGTAACTGTGGAATTTTAAATAGAAATAAATCAACTTCATTCCCAAACTCTAACCCTTTGAATAGTGATGTGAATATTAGCATGACAATGGCGTCAGCAATGCTGTGGATGGTGACAGGAATAGTCCAGTGAACAGTGACATGAACAGTGCATTGGCCCTCTTTTATTCTAATTCACTTAAGTAACTTGAGTGATTCTTGATTCTTGTGAAGATAGGCCCCATTTGCATCACACTATCCTATATTGAAGTGGACCCCATCTGAGTGAAAGATAGGCTCCAATCCTATGTCCCAAACAACAAATGTTTGGCTCATGCTTTCCCTCCAATACTTGGTCAAAATCTAGCTATAAAGTCTCACTACATCAGTCTCCCCTTCTTGGAATGAACTTGACCCCATGTTAAGTCGTCATCTTCTAAAGATGATCGCTTGTCCATGAAAACATCATGGAAACGATCTATGAATCTAAGGATTCCATCGCTTTTCCAAACAAGGTATTTGGAAAGAGAATACTCCAGTGGTAACCCTGGTGGTATGTCATCGGGAACGATATAAGTAACCTCCTCCAAATTAGATGGTCGACAAATGAAACTTCAATATTCATCCAGTCTAATTGATCATCTTTCTATGATGTCGATTAGTCATATATTCGTTGATCGATTCACTTCAACTTCGATTGATCATACGTCGATTTGATTGCCACAATTTCTTTTGATGAGGTTTTCTTGGGCATAATTTTTCTATCACTAATTCTGCCGATTTTGGTATTGAATGAAATCTCTTCTAGATTAGTATGTGATATTAAAAATTGGTATAAATCATAAGATTCTTCATTCAAATCCTCACAAGATTCTTCCTTATCTTCTACTCCCTGTACACAATTAAGTGTTGCCGTTTGTTGTGAATCGAGTGCATGTGGTGTGGCTTGGTTGTGCAAAAATTGAGTGAGAGCAATGTTGAATTATTCAAACTACTGTCCCATCTCATTCATCCTTGTCTTGTAAAGATAGTGCAATCCCCAACAATATGCTCTCGAACATCCGTCTCTAGTAATGGCTCCTCAAGCAAGGCACTCGGCTCTAACTCAGGATGATGCTCGGTCGACTCAATCAGTGGAGCAGCCTCACTTGGGCCTGCCACAATATCAGCCTCGGAAGTGTGAACCTGTATCTCTGGATGCTCTGCAACTGGTGCTGGGGAAATCTCTGAATCGTCATGCTCGTCGACGTCTGCCTCAACAATCACTGGATTCTCTGGCTCTATATCAGACATCTCAGACTCAGTATCGGACATAATCATAGGCTCAACAACTATAATGGTCTCATCTACAATATTATCTGTCAGACCAATAGCATCATCTATGTCTGGCTTGTCAATAGTGTTAGTAAATTCCTTCGCTACTACAATTTCGGCCACTCGTGCACGACGGGCTGCAATGCTTTGTTCAAGGCGGGCGAAGGCTTCATGTTCGTGGCGGGCGAAGGCTTCACATTCGCATACCAATTTCCTCTCATCCAAGTCACGCACTATCTTTTCCAAAATCGCCTGAAATTCAGGTTCATTACTTGTCAGGACAGGTTCGCGCATTTATGATTCTACAAATGATGCAGATAATAGGCCAATAAGTGGCATATTTGCCCATTAGGATTTCTAGGCATTTATTTTCCATGTTATTTAGTTTTTAGGCTTTTATTTTCCGTGTTATTTAGAATTAGGAAATTTAGTCTTTTAGGAATTCTTATTTTAGTAGGTTTCTATCTTTTAGGTTGGTAGTCTTTACAGCTTTATTGTGAACTTTGAGGATTAATTGAATTGATTGAGAGCTTCTCCCCCAGATTTCTATTCTTCCCTCTCATCTCCTCTTCTCCTATTCTTCTTCTACTTCTTCCCCAGTTTGTCTCTTCTTCTCTGCTTATTCTTCTTCTTCCCCTGTTCTTCTCTTTCTCTTCTACTTCTCCCTAAATTCGTCTCTTCTACATCTAATCTTCTCTTCTTCTATTTCTCTTCCCTTTATTCTACTTCGCTTCCCGGTCCTACATCAAATTTGGTATCAGAGCTCAGCCCACAAATTCCACAATCTCAGCCCACAAACTCCCCTATTTACTGTGTTCAAACCTTCTATTCAAATTCTAACGGATTTCGACTCATGCTGCTTGAGTTGGTCGTTTACATATTTGATCCAGGCGGACTAGAACTCGAAGTCGAGTTCTTTTTAAGCGGGAGAGAATGATGCAGATAATAGGCCAATAAGTGGCATATTTGCCCATTAGGATTTCTAGGCATTTGTTTTCCATGTTATTTAGTTTTTAGGCTTTTATTTTCCATGTTATTTAGAATTAGGAAGTTTAGTCTTTTAGGAATTCTTATTTTAGTAGGTTTCTATCTTTTAGGTTGTTAATTGCCTATTTATAGGCCTCTTTACAGCTTTATTGTGAACTTCGACGATCAATTGAATTGATTGAGAGCTTCTCCCCCAGATTTCTATTCTTCCCTCTCTTCTCCTATTCTTTTTCTACTTCTTCCCTAGTTCATCTCTTCTTCTCTACTTATTCTTCTTCTCTCTTCTCCGTCAACATTTCAGACGCTTCTCACGATTGCCGAGCATGTAGAGAGAGATCTTGACACTTCTACTGTAGAGGCAAATATGCCACTTATTGGCCTATTATCTGCATCAATTAGATTGGGAAATTTTGGCTCTTTTACTTTTTCATTGCATCATAATTTTTTGCATGTATACACCATATAATCTAGCTTTACCATAAATCATTAGTGCTTCATGAGCCTGTTTTGATAAAAGAAAAAAAGTTGTGTCTAGAAATAAATTTCTTCTTGATTTTAGTAGCTCAGAGCTATTGAATCATGCACTGGTGGGGGGTAATAGGGTTTTTTGACCAATCCTTGTAATCCTGTTCTTTTCATGGGCAAATATGTTAGGCCTCAACTGGAGCTATGTACCTCTGGAGATGTATAGATGCGATTGATGAGATCCAAGATAGAATCGTAGGTCAAGCAGTAGCCTTATAGCACTTGTTGAGATCCGCCAATGGTGATGCCAACTGCTTGGCCCAGTGGCCCACTCGGGTACTTTTAGAGCTGCCTGAAATGTTTGTGTTTCCTTCCTCCCGATTAGAGTCCTGGTTGCTTGTATCCCCCTTTTGTGTCTAAAATTGAAATTCTTAGAAGTTGGAAAAAGAGTGCTCTCTGGAATAACTGCAGGTGGAGCTGCAGTTATTTTTTCTGCATAGTTTTCCTTGGTGTTCTTTATTTTTTTCCAGAGCTGGAGGTATAGGATGGTTAAAATTATTAGGTGTGTTTACTCTGTTCCTGTAGGAGGTTCATCTTCAGATGTCGAATATATAGAACAGGTTCAATTTGCTTGAGTGTTTTTCACCTTTTCTTCTTAGATAAACAGGCAACACTCATTAGAGCATTATGCCTTATATTGTAGTTAGGTGGCTTGAGTTGGGTTGAACTCTTGTAATAGGTGGCCTCATGCTAAGAACATATTATCATGTCTTGGCTATTTTATTTCCACTATGTATGATGAAAAGCATCAGACTATTTTTGTAATGCATATCCTTATTGTGTTTTGTTCAGAGTGCTTTCACCAAACAGTTCTACCCTGCTGTCACCAAATCAGATTACATTACACTACGACTCGGTTTCATCATGGTAAGCTATTCGAATTGAAGAAGTATTGTTATTTTATCTTTTAGTATCAATGATTATTATTCTTATTCTTGTCATCCTTCGATGGTCTTATCTCTTCATTAAATTATTTCTGCTGTAGACACATTGTAGAGGAAACCCTAAGTTTGATTTTCACAAGTACTTGATGCGAACCCTCGAAGCTGATTTTAAGAAAGTCGTTGGCATAAGGTACTAATATCTGAGAGAAGTTGACCCATGGTAAAGATTTTCCGTGGCATGTCTTCTTGTTAATTACTTACTTTCATCAGCATCTTCGAAGTTTAGAGTACTACAGGCTGAGTGGTTCTCATCTTTTTTATCCCCATCCATTGCAGTTGGTACCTTTGGGTGTTTGTGGTCCTTTTCTTATTGCTGAATGTTGCTGGTAAGCTAAATATGAAGCTGCTCCATTGATATAAGTTCATATATGATGAGTTGGTTATCTGTATTCTCTTTTCATAGGTGACGAGTTCATAGATGATGCTAGGTTAGGTTTTCAAAATTTTAGTATCCAATGCTTTAACAAATAGTCTATGCATTTACACTGTTCGTGTTCCTTGGTGCAGGCTGGCATACATATTTTTGGATAGCATTCATTCCATTAATTGTATGTATACATAAACTCTTAATTACTCCCTTTAGTTTTGCATGATTTATATGGCATGTGTTGTGGCTGCTTCAATCCATGAGCCATACACACAAATCTCTTATTATTATTATTTTATTTTATTTTGAAATTTCTCAGCAACAGTAATTTCTCCAAATATTGTAATTTTCTTTGTTTTTCTTGGACTTTTTCTTTTTAGTAGGAATTAAAAGGTTGAATCTGTATATATAATTTTAAAACTACCAAAGGTTCAAAAAATAATAGATGTATGAGAAAAGAAGAAATAGCTTTAAAATATATATATATATTTTTTTAATAGGATGAAAGTTCCCCTTTTTTGGCTTTTAAATGTTAATATGTTTATTTTCAATCAAAATTTTGGATCCATTAAAATATTTTTTCTATTCCGTATTTTGGGTTTCTTTTTGGGGTGGTTGTTATATGTTGCATTTGCATATTTTTCCTTGGTAGGTAGAACCGTAGAAGTATAAGCGGGGCCTACTTGTTCAATGATCATGTTAGAGTATGAAATATGCCTAAGGGCATAATAGACTTTGTACCTGTGGAAATATCATTTCACTTTGAGAGGAAGCTCTGTTACTTACTTGAGGGAACCCGCACCCTACTCTTTCAAATGCGGGTGCCTAAGCAGTATTGGAGTGATGCCATTCTTACTGCCTGTTTCTTGGCTAATCGCCTTCCCTCGTCCGTTCTTCATAGTGAGTCGCCATTCATGGTTTTACACATTGAAAGGATTCATTTCCTCTCACCCCTCGTGTATTTGGCTGTGTTTATTTTGTACATCACCTAAGTCCGGGTCGTGATAAATCGGACCCTCGTTCCGGGTGCTGTGTTTTCATGGGGTACTCGCGTACGCAAAAGGGATATCGTTGCTACTGTCCTCGTCTCCGTCGCTTGTTTGTGTCTGTCAACGTTACGTTTTTTTTAGTCTGAGCCTTAGATATCAATTTCGTTCCGTTCCGACCGGAACGCACCGGAATTCCGGTTCCGGAACGGAATGCCTATATTTTCCGTTCCGGTCATTCCGGCCGGAATGGGCGAAACCCCCTATTCCGGCCGGAATGGGGTTGGAAAGTTGGAAAAATAAAAAAAATTCAAAAAAAATCCAAAAAATTACAGAAATGCCCTTATGGCTGTTGGGGAGTGTATTTTACATATTTACCCTCGTTTTATGACGGTGGGGGTGCTGTTTGGAGGGCTATTTTCGTCTTTTTGCAAAAAATTAGAAAAAAATTCAAAAAATTCCAAAAAATTTACCATACCCACTGGATTTTTTTTCCTATTTTTAACTATTTTTTAAAAAAAAATTCCCCTCACCGGAGCGGAACGAAAAGTTTCGAACGAAACGCAGAACGAAATGGCCGAAACACTGAAACGTTCCGTTCCAGTAGCTAAAACGGAACGGCGACCGGAACGGAATTTATAACTAAGGTCTGAGCCCTTCTCCACTCAAGGATCTGAGCCTCGTACTTCACTTCCAGACCCAGAGGTCTCCCTTCCTCTCCAGGTCCTACCGAATTCAGTCATGATCCCTTCTATATCTCAGTCTGCTCCTATGGCTCCACCAGTTGTGGTTCCTTCGCCAGCTCCTGTGGCTCCTTCGCCAGCTCCTATGGCGCTGCCAGTTCCTCCAACCACTACCGAATTTAGTCGTGATCCCTTCTATATCTCAGTCTGCTCCTATGGCTACACCAGTTGTGGCTCCTTCACCAGCTCCTCCAACCACTACGAAGCAGTATCAGCGACGCTGACACAAGAATGATCCCATGCCACCTCCTCTCAGGCGGTGATCCCCGCTTCTTCTTCTCAGGTATCCACTCAGCCTTCGTTCATTGTGGTTTCTGATTCTCCTATTGCTTTCGGCACTCGTTCTCACTCTATTGCACACCCTATCTCTAATTTTGTTTCATATGATAATCTCAACCCTACCTTCAAAAGCTTTGTGTGTTCTTTGTCTTCTGTCTCTTTACCGCAGTCTGTGGCTGAGGCCCTTGCACATTCTGGCTGGCCTGAGGCCATGGACCTGGAAATGGGTACTCTTCACACTAATGAGACTTGGGATATGGTTCATTTACCATCTGGTGCTCACCCTGTTGGTTGTAGATGGATGTTCTCCATTAAATACTTGTCAGATGGCACTGTTGAGTGCTTGAAGACGCGCTTGGTTGCGAAAGGGTATACTAATATCTTTAGTGTTGACTACACTGAGAGTGTTCTCTCCAGTTGCCAAGATTCCATCTTTTCGGGTACTTCTTTCTTTAGCAGTAAATGGTGGTTGGGCCCTACATCAGTTAGATGTGAAGATTGCCTTTCTTCATAGCGATCTCACTGAGGAGGTGTATATGGAGCAACTTCCAAGGTATGTTTCTCAGGGGGAGATGTCCTCCTCTGTGTGTCGCCTCCGGAAATCTCTTTATGGACTCAAACAGTCTCCGCGCGCATGGTTTGGGAGGTTCAGTGAGGCAGTCATGCATTTTGGCATGAAACAATGTGCAGTGGACCACTCAGTGTTTGGTCATCACTCAGCTAGTTGGATTTGCTGATCATGTATGTCGACATCATCATCACAGGTAGTAATTCAGGGGGATACAACAATTGAAAACCTTCTTGCAGAAATAATTTTCCACTAAGGATCTTGGTTGTCTTAAGTACTTCCTTAGAATAAAGGTAGCATGCTCTAAAGGGCTCTCTCTATCACAAAGGAAGCATGTTTTGAATTTACTGGAAGAGACAGGCAACCTTGGGGTCAAGCCAGCATCTATACCCATGGATCCTAATGTGAAACTTGTTCCAGAAGAAGGTGACTTGTTGGAGGACCCTGGTAGATATAGAAGATCTGTGGGTAAGTTCATATGTCTTACAATTCTCAATTTAATGATCAAATCTTTAATTTATGAACAAATCACTAGGATTCAGTGCAAGTAACCAGCCCAATGGAGAAATCAGCAAAAATAAAAATGATACCTTGAGAGAAGTTTGTAACAGCTTCAAAAGTCTTGTAAAACCTCGAAAAGAAGCTTATATACTTAACCAAACTCCTATAAAACCTAAGATTAGTTCATATGATTGATCTAGATGAATTTCCTACTACTACTATTGAACACAACTAATGTAGCAACAAAGGTTCCCAAAATCAACCTTTAAAAAAAAGGTTCCCAAAATTAGTTATAATTCAAAAATTAAAGGCGACCCCATACAACACAGTTTTTGGCACAACATTTCTTCTAAAACCCATGGAAAGAATGCCTTAAGTGAAGGGTGAGTCCATAATTTTAGAACTCCCCCTAGTCAACTCCCTTTTCCCTTGGCCATGTTCTGTGTTATGCCACCGTGTTCCATGTTTTCCCCTACAGAGTCAATAAGAACTCCTTTGACTCTCCCGAGTTATAACCGCATTAACCAAGTACTCGTCTACATCATGCCGAGTCGACTAGGATTTTCTTCGTCCGTGTTTTGACCGGCATCCGCGTTTTGAAACACTGGGTGGAGCTCTGTGTAAATTACATCTCGAATTATTTTGCTTACAGTTTGTGGTCCATTTTTCTTATACGGCATAGCTGATTAAATGGCACAAAGAAGCAGTTGTTCATACATTAAAGGCTTCTTTTAACTTGTTTTTTTCCACCTGTTTACTATCCTTTATTGGTTTCAATTGCATCTTTCTTGCTATTCACATCATTTTTACAGCATCTATCACCAATGGATCCTACTAGGAAGTTGCAACCTATCACAACCTTGAGTAATGGATGCAGTGCATGCTTATTGGGATGCAATTAAAAGAGTGACACTAGATACTCCTATGCATGTGTATCCTATATTCATGTTAAGAGCATATTGTACAGACATTTACAGTATGTGTCATATATGACTTTTTTTTCAACAAACTGATTTTCGGCTTCACTGAACTAATTTTGCAGCTCCTACTTGCTGTGGGCACTAAGCTAGAGCATGTAATCACTCAGCTAGCTCATGACGTTGCTGAAAAACACACAGCAATAGAAGGGGATTTGGTAGTCCAGCCTTCAGATGATCACTTCTGGTTCGGTCGCCCCAAGATAGTCCTCTACTTGACCCAATTCATCCTCTTTCAAAATGCTTTTGAAATTGCATTTTTCTTCTGGATATTGGTAAGCAAGCATGCATGCCTTCTTTGGGATGATTGTTTTACGACATTTATATTGGTTTTTTTTCCCTGCTAGCTTACTCCTCGACTTGGCCATTAATTTGTTTCAGTTTGTTTGATATGAACTTATGTTCTCTTTGGACAGAGAGAAACTATGGGCCTCTCGATGCCCATCAAAATCAGCCCTAATTTAGAAATCAGATATTTTAAGTTTATTTTATCTTTGAATAGGGTTTTAAGGCCCTCTTTGGAAGCCATCAACTATATTATTTATGAAACCATTTTTTTAACTTCAAAATCATGTCGATATAAGATTGTATGCAAATTGCAAATAGTTTCTGAGGTATCCAAAGAGGCCATTAATCTTTTCCCAGAGAAAGAAACTAAGGGCCTCTTTGGATGCAACCAAAATTTGTTCTAATTAACAAGATTAAGTTAATTTAATCTTATTTGCAAATGGGACATTAAGGTCTCCTCGGAAGCCATTAGCTACATCAATTTCAAGATTATTATGACCATTATTTGCAAATAATTCGAAGGTACATATACGATCGTACCCAAATAATTTTACTGTTATCCAAATAGGCTCTAAAGCTTTTGTCACAAGTAGATAATTTTGTGGAAAAATCCCCTGCATCTTGATGTAATTGCAATTTAATGCTGTGAGATTGTAATAACTTAAAACGCTGGTCTTAAAAAATTGCTCCAAGCTACTCATTTAGATGTTTCCTGTACAGTTCACCTATGGCTTTGATTCCTGCATCATGGGACAAGTTCGTTATATCGTCCCAAGACTTATAATTGGGTATACCGCACTCACTTGTTTTTTATGTATGGATCGGTTAATCCTTCTGTTTTTTAATCCCTACTTACACCTTGGCGTTGTTTTTGCTGGTCTATAGGGCGATTATTCAGATACTCTGCAGTTACAGCACCCTTCCACTTTATGCCATTGTCACCCAGGTCAGTTACAGATCGACTTAAAGTTTTCTTTTGGCATTTGAGAATCAACGGGCTCTCTACTTATGGCAACTATTTTTTTTTTGTCTGATGAAGATGGGGAGTTCGTTCAAGAAGGCCATATTCGAAGAGCACGTTCAGGTGGGCCTTGTTGGCTGGGCACAGAAGGTAAAGAATAGGAGGGGTTCGAAAGCCAATTCCAATGGCCGGGATGGTTCCAGTGAGGTGGGATCGGTGACGGGAATTCAGTTGCAGAAGGTAGGGCAGAGAGAATCTTCGATGGAAGAGGGAATTGCTACAGATGATCAGTCAACAAACAGCTCTAAACGAGCAGTCCCGTGAGGTCTTGAACAGTAACTATGTTTTGATTCTGGCAAATATAAATTATTGAATGAACACAGTTACTCGATCATACTTTTGCAAGTGTGACAGATGGTTTAACTGAGAATTAAGCCCGTCCCATCTCGGAAAAGGGTCGGAAAATATACTGTTTTTGGTTTTGACATTTTCCTGAAAAGTTTATAGAAGCTTTGACAAAGAATTTGTAATTTTGTATAGAGTTCAACTCACACAAGTCAACATTTTGTAATTTAGCAAAGTAATCCTACCGTCAGCCTTCAACTCACACAAGTCAACATGCCTATACATTTCGATGGGGAGGAGAGAGGCTCCAACTAGCGGGATTTCTTTGTTGTTCGGCTTGGTACAACAAGAAGCACTCCCGTTGCACAAATATATCGAGTAAATGATGTCTGGCACTGCAGTTTAACAAATCATCATGGTCTTTCTTTACAATTTACAAAGAGAGCTAATAGCAAAGCAGAAATGAGAATTGAACTATTAAGAAAAGGATTAGTATTCAATCTTATGAATCCAAAATTAAACATCTGCATGGCTAAATAAGACAAAGGAAGTGATCAATCTGATCTCAAATCACATTTCTAATATATCAGAGGCTGCAAAGACCTGCACAGTGTAGCAAAATAGTAGCTTGGTATATCAAAGAGTTATATGGATTGATTGCTAGAATCAGCTCGTTGCAAGGTACTGAATGGGTCTCAGAACATCCATACAAGTTGCCCTGCAGGTTCACTTGGCTTCAACTCTCTTTTGTCTTTGTTTTTATTTCTCCTATGTACCATCAACAGCCTCTTTGTTCATAATTCATGTATATACTCCAATACCAGTGTTGCTTCCATAACTCTTCTGGCATTTCGTGGAACGGTATTGCCTCCTTCGTTAATAGGAAAGTGACAAACATAACCATGAACATTGCACTTGCTGCGAAGATGAAAATGATCATAGCAGCATTCATTTGACACATCATTGATAAGAAGGTTTGAGCTATGAGAAAGGTTGTTAAAGTAAATAACGCCTTTCTCCAACAGCTTAAGCTTTTGGAGAAGTTGGTAAGTTAACATGATATCAGAGTCAAAGGTCTCGAGTTCAAACCCCCATATAGAAAAAATCCACATGCGATAGTCGGCCCAAAGTGGGACCACATATACCGCGTGTTTGCCAAGTGAGCCACACATGCAGGGGAGTGTTAAAGTATAAAAGATAAATAACGCCTTTCTCCAACAACTTAAGCTTTTGGATAAGTTGGTAAGTTAACAAAGAACACATTAGATCTATTTGCAAGGTCATAACTCTCGGTTTTGTCTGGAACCAACCATCCTAGAGGCCCCCATGACCGTTAGAAGGAAACGAACCAGACCATCATATATGGGTATAACAGAACAAACAGGTCCTTTGTCAGCATAGAGTGCAAACAAGGCGGAATGCTTCCAATTGCAGTCTGCATCAAAGTTCGGAACCAAAATTTGATTGTGTGAGCTACAAGCCTACAACTATAGATTGTTTTTACACTGCCTTAATATATTAGGCTTCGCTTAAGATTCTCCTAAGAGTAGCTAAAGCGTTTATCTTTGTAGGCCTTGACCTTAGGGATGTGATGATCCCTTTCGGTATTGGTCCTATAATAATGCTAAATTGAAGGGTGCCCTTGGAAAAATCAGCTGTAAGGGCACGCCCATTAGATTCATGTAATCAAAATGCCTTTATAATTGCACTGAAACATGTCAAAGTAAAAGAATAATCAAAATGCCTTTACTCCAAAAGCTTAAGCTATTGGAGATGGTGTTATTTTATCTTCTATAACTCCCACTCACATGTGGCCCCTCTTTTTTAGGGTTGGCATACACTCGGCACATGCGGCCCCTCTTTTAGGTTTGGCCATTGCATGTGGATTTTGCTATCAAGGAGGTTTGAACCCAGGCATTTGCTGGAACGCGTACCTTGGCAATCGCAGATAAACTATCTATATACCTCAGCATTGATAGAAGTTTTATGTGACAGATAATTCGACGTTCAGTTAAGTTAAGTGCTCTGATACCATGTTAAACAACCAGTTTACTCCAAAAGCTTAAGCTATTGGAGAAAGTGTTATTTTATCTTTTATACTTTAACAGACATGCACACTATTGCCAACAAATAAGAGGTGAAAATTTCAGGAAAAAGTCTCACCTGAGCAATGCACCCCATGATGCAAGGTGTTAGGCCTAAAATCGGTAACAGATACGGCAGTGACGTAAGAGCTGAGCTGGAGAACCCGAGGAACCGAAGTAAATGAGCTGAGTCCTGCACAAGAGCACACGAGGTCAGAAGACCAACCTGGAGTCGTTACTTCGGACAGGCCCTTCGACACTCAAGTCAGTACGAGCAGGAGTGCAGAGCGAGTTTTTTAAGAGTGGTAGTTCAGAAGTTATTACCTCTCGATTTGAGCCTTGAAAGGCCTTTTATAGAAGGGGACCTGGGGTGGTTGGATTACCTACCCCAGGACAGGTGTCGGACCCTCTGTGGGTTTAGGTCCACCAACTATTTAGGCAATTACCAGATTACCCCTGCGCAGCAGTTGGGCTTGTGGTGGGCCCTCCTGGGGCCACGTGTCGACAACTCATTAGTTGCTGTTTTTTGTACCCCATCAGTTGCCCCCCAGCTCTCCAAGTCATTGTAGTGATTTGGGGAAGTGTGAGGAGTTGTATTCTTAAATGGTAGAATGAGCCGGTGTCCGGGATGGCTTGATGGAAAGTCTGTCCGGCTAAGCCGTCTGTCCGGCCTAAGAAATCATTCCGGAAAAATCTGTCCGGCTAAGCCGTCTGTCCGGCCTGGGAAATCTGTCCGGCCTACGAAATCTGTCTGAAAAATCTGTCCGGCTTAGGGAATCTGTCCGGCTAAGGCGTCTGTCCGGCCTAAGAAATCTGTCTGGAAAAATCTGTCCGGCTAAGCTGTCTGTCCAGCCTACGAAATCTGTCCGGAAAATCTGTCCGGCTAAGCCGTCTGTTCGGCTTAGGGAATCTGTCCGGAAAATCTGTTCAGCTTGGGCCGAGCAGATTTTTGTCGTGTAGCGAATGCGCCATATTCTGTCCGGCTTGGGACGGGCAGCCTTTTGTCGTTTAGCGAATGCGCCATATTCTGTCCGGCTTGGGCCAGGCAGATTTTTGTCTTTTAGCGAATGCGCCATATCCTGTCCGGCTTGGGATGGGCAGACTTTTGTCGTTTAGCGAATGCGCCATATTCTGTTCGGCTTGGGCCGGACAGACTTTTGTCGTTTAGCGAATGCGCCATATTTTGTCCGCCTTGGGCCGGGCAGATTTTTGTCTTTTAGCGAATGCGCCATATTCTGTCCGGCTTGGGCCAGGCATATTTTTATCTTTTAGCGAATGCGCCATATTCTGTCCGGCTTGGGCCGGGCAGATTTTTGTCGTTTAGTAAATGCGTCATATTCTGTCCGGCTTGGGCCCGGCAGATTTTTGTGTACGGTTTGGACCGGACACAACTACTCCAAAGGTATCCCGTGCTCAAGCAGTTTTAATAACCTGACCGTTTTCCGACTGTACTGTACGCGCGTTTTCCGCCTCGGCACGTGAGCCCTCCATTAATGAGAAACACGTGGCACCATACAAGGGCCCTCGAAGCGTGTGCCTTCCATAAATGCGAACCGCCTTAAGCCAAGGCCTATAAAAGGGGGTTTTCACTTTTCACATTTCACTTTCACTCTCTCTCTCTCTTTCTCTCCCTTTTTCTTTTTCTTTCTTGCTCCGCCTGTTCGGCTCTGATAGCCCCAGGCTGTGGTCGTTCGCGAGTTAGGAGCCTTTCTCTTCAGGCCGGTAATCCTTCTTTTAGTGTAGCTATTTGATTTCTTTCAGCGTTCTTTATGTCCAGTATTGCTTCAAGTTCTGAGTCCGGTTCTAGGTCTGATTCAGGGGAGTCCGGGTCCTCTAGTAGTTCGGCATCTAACTCGTCGGAGAGGACTCGAACTATTCTGACCGGAATTCCCGGCCCCTATATGGCAAGTCCTGAAGTTAGCATAGAGGTCATAGATAGTGGGGACGAGGTGATTTTGGATTTGAATAGTACTCCGCCCCCGACGGATAGTTACTTTCGAGCAGAGGCGAGCGTTGGTAGTGACGCCGCCGAGGCGTCCACAACATTCCCCCCGGGCCGGGCCGTTGAGGTCGTAGCTAGGGCCCAGATGGACGCCAATCCCCAATACAACGTTCAGGCTCTTTACGAGGAGAATATCCTTGATGAGTCCAGGCTGGGGGACATTAGGGATAGGTACTGTATTCCCCAAAGGTTTGGTCTGAGGGCCGCGATAGAGGGAGATAGGGCTTGCAATGTCAGCTCCGACGTCTGTATATATGACGAGTCGTTGAGGGCCGGGCTCAGGTTCCCTCTGCACCCATTCATCGTCGCGGTCCTTTAGTATTACGGGCTGGCTCCGGCTCAGGTCGCACCGAACTCATGGAGGACGCTGATCGGGTTTATATACCTTGTCCATGGCCGGCTTCAAAAAAGTTTGTCTGTGCCCTTGTTATGCATGTGTGCGCACCTGAAGAGGCACAAGGACGGGGGTTGGATTTACATTAGCCAGCGCCCTGAGGTGAAAATGATCACTGGTATTCAGTCCTCCATACATCTATGGAAGAACAGGTTCTTCTATGTCGAGGACAGGGAGTCCACCGAGCCCTGGCCAGTTCCTCTAAAATGGGACACCCTAGACACACTTGCGTTGAGCCGCAAACCGCTCCTTGAGGGCAAAGATATGAGAACGTTCGCCCTAGTCAGTGAGGAGCTACACCGGGAGGGCCTCATTCATTTTGCGGGATTCTCTGGGGAAGAGGTTCTGGTTGGGCTTAGCATTAGTACTGTGACCCCGGCACGTATGTGGCTAGTCTTGCTTTTAAACTCTTTTTTTCTCCTTTTTGCTCCTGACCGATTTTGTTCGTCCATGTTGACTTTCAGAGATGCAGACACAGTCCAAGCTGGAGAAGCTGAGGCAAGGAGCCTTTGGAAGGGCCCAGCAGGGCCAGAAAAGGAAACCCGCGGAAATCTCGAGTCCTGCCCCGACCCAGGACACACCGCCCCCAAAGGGCACGCCTTCAATGAAGCTGGTCGGCGCTTACGGCCAAGGAGCGGGGTCTTCTAAGTCGGAGGGAGCATCCACCGGAGCCCGCCCCCCGACGAAGTCTGGGGATAATGTTTTTCGGCCCAACTGGGCCGTTCAGAAGAGCGACACCAGCTTGGGTGAGAGCCGGGTAGCTGTGGAGATCGTCACTATGGGTCTACTGAACAGAGACAAGCTGCAGGTTCTAAACGAGCCTCCAGTTGCGGCCGACGAGGCCATCTTCTCTTCACTTTATCAGGTAAGATGGCCTGTATTATTATTACATATTATTATTATTATTATTATTATTATTATTATTTTAACGCTTGCCTGCAGATCGGACTGTATTATAATGACTTTTGGGAGAAGAGCCGGAAGTTTTCTGAGGCGATCACTAAGTCCGAGGAGGAGAGCGGCCAACTGATGCAGGAGGCAGCCGAGCTCCAAAGATCAATTGGGGAGAGGGACGTGGAGGTACAGCGGCTCAAAGATGACATGGCCGCCCAGAAGCAGAAGGCCGCTGAAGCCCTTAATGCACAGAGGGAAAGTGCCCGGGAGAGACAGACAGCGGCCGTCTGTGGACCCCGATCCGGAGAGGACGAGTGCGGCGAGGGACGCGAGGTCCCCACAGCAATCCTCTAAGATCTCCACAATGTGAAGGAGAGCTCTGCCAAGGAACTCTCGAAACAGATGCCACCCTCACAGCATAGCACGAGTGGCGATACAAAACGAATGAGATATGTCTTGATCCGGAACCGGGGTTCGAAACCGAGACATACCTATAATAACTCAGAGTCGCCATCCATGGATAGGCCATGGAACCCTAAAATCAAATCCTCTGTGCAATGGATAACCAGAAATATATATGGGTTCGTGCCTGGTTACGAATGGGGAAGGTCTGAGAGCACCCCCAATTCGCCCGAGTGCAAGCACTTGGTCTCTTATGCCATTTTCATTAACTCCAAAGAAGTTTGGGTAAAAATCATGTGAAATGGGAACAATCCTCAGGAATCGTCTACCTAAGCATGCATTTCCTGAGAATGGAGAAATAAACACGTAAAATGAAATGAAAAATGTGTCACCTAAGCAAAGCTAGGTTATGAGTGACATGCCTAATGGGTGTCTAAGTTTCTGGTGGACACGCACATGCAAGCTACAACCAAAGGTATAGTATCAGTACAAGAAAGTAAGAAAACATATCAAAACATGAGACACAAATCTATGCTATGTATGACGGGACAAGACAAGTCCTAACTCTAATGCAGGACTGGACTCGGACCAGAATGGCCATCCATCCTAGCTGCGCTACGTATCCCGGCCTCGGGAAGAATCGGAGCCCACGTAGTTCGATGCCCTATTCTAAATTATGATGCCTAAGACATCTAGCCCTCTATCCTAGACTCGATCTAAAAGACCGAACCAGTTATTAAAGCTTCTTGTATGATTATTAAAATTCCAGTGAATTGTGGATTTTAGGACACCCTATATGCCCTAACTAATGCAAGTTGATTAGCCTTAGGCTAATGCAGGTGGTTCCTACAATCCTATGTGTAACTAGGCTGTGCAACCTAATGAAAACCACGGGCTGACTATATGCCTAGTCTAGCCATCGGTTCAACTAAATGTCTAACCGATCGACTCGAGGCCTCCTAACTCTAGGGACACTCACACGACAGGACATACCATATCAATACAAATCAAGACAAACTCCTAACTCTAGAACACAACCTAAACAGCTAGGACATACTCCTAACTCTAGAGGAAGATCTTTTTGAAAATGGTTTGAATATTTTTGTAACTTTGAAAGATTTAAAATTTTTATTTTTAAAGGTTTGGCTGGACTTGGGATGTGGATCCCAAGCTGCACTACGTACCTCGTGGAAGAGGATCAAGCCAACGTAGTTCGAAACGAACTCTCTACCTATCAAACACTTACGTCAAATCAACTATGCTCTAATAATACTATTATAAGAGCAAATGAGTCAAAGACTCTCTAATGACAGTAACTGGAGAATAAATGAGTCAAAGACTCTCTAATAAAAGCGACTAAAGGATAAACGAGTCAAAGACTCTCTAATAAGAGCAACTGATAACACTGAAATGAGATAACGAAGTCAAAGACTCTCTAATAATACTGCAAATAAAACAGATGAGTCAAAGACTCTCTAAAAACGGAAACACGAGTCAAAGACTCCAATGACACCAACTAAAAGATAAATGAGTCAAAGACTCTCTAAAGGAAAAGAAACACGAGTCAAAGACTCCACTAACATTAACTAAAGGATTAATGAGTAAAGACTCTCTAAAAGAGATGAAAAACACGAGTCAAAGACTCCACTAACACCAACTAAAGGATATATGAGTCAAAGACTCTCTAAAGGAAAAGAAATACGAGTCAAAGACTCCACTAACACCAACTAAAGGATAAATGAGTCAAAGACTCTCTAAAAGAGATGAAAATACGAGTCAAAGACTCCACTAACACCAACTAAAGGATATATGAGTCAAAGACTCTCTAAAGGAAAAGAAATACGAGTCAAAGACTCCACTAACACCAACTAAAGGATAAATGAGTCAAAGACTCTCTAAAAGAGATGAAAATACGAGTCAAAGACTCCACTAACACCAACTAAAGGATATATGAGTCAAAGACTCTCTAAAGGAAAAGAAACACGAGTCAAAGACTCTACTAACACCAACTAAAGGCTAAATGAGTCAAAGACTCTCTAAAGGAAAAGAAACATGAGTCAAAGACTCTACTAACACCAACTAAAGGATAAATGAGTCAAAGACTCTCTAAAAGAGATGAAAACACGAGTCAAAGACTCTACTAACACCAACTAAAGGATATATGAGTCAAAGACTCTCTAAAGGAAAAGAAACACGAGTCAAAGACTCCACTAACACCAACTAAAGGATAAATGAGTCAAAGACTCTCTAAAGGAAATGAAAACACGAGTCAAATCAGATAATATAAGATTGAAAATCTGTGATCAAGATGAAATGAGATAGCATAAGATTGCTTTCAACGGATGGATCATGAATGACTAATCCTATGAGATCTTTGGAAATGAATGGGATTTACATCCTAACCCCAAAGGAAAAGTTTTTTAATCTTCGCACATTTTATCAGTGTTACCTGAAGGCATCAACCCTAACCATAATCTAGCGGAGTGGAGAGAGGATCTCGACTCATGACTTTGTTTGTGTACCTAGGACCGATCGTAGCCATTGGAAGATGGACTACGGCCTAATCTAGACACAAATGGGTAGGATATCCTAAACTAGGCTCACACACGTGATGCACATGTGTTCGTATACTACATGCATGTGTGGGTTAATCTAGGGGTAAGGCCAAGAGTTCCCTTAGCGCGAATCCATGTTCGATATACTGTACCAGTGTCCGGCGTATCAGTACGTGAACAAGAGATCCGTTTACGTACCATAAAGGTACTAGGCTAAGGGTGGAATGCTTCTCTAGCACAGAGGCACCAGGTGATGAAATCCCAGTCAACCATGCTAGATAACACTCCGGGTTCCTAAAATGGGACGTGTGTGCATGTGAGATGCAGGGGTTTAGATGAAAGTGATGTAAGTGTGTGCAATAAGTTCGCGCAATCTATGATGCCTTCAGGTTTTGTTAGATTAAGTTTGAGTAAATGTGATTTTATCAATGGATTTTATCAATTTTAATTTCGAATTTCGAATGTTGAAAATCACTTGGTAGTAATTAATTTCGAATTTTCAATGGATTGTATCAATTTTAAGCATATGAATGATTTTACAAGTGAAATTATTGCAAACGAATTCGAAATGAGTTGAAATTTCTACAGCAGCAAGATGGGAATGTATGTAGCTTAATAGATGAGTTTTGCAGATTTTTACATTAAATTCATATTTAATCTTGATTTAACAATTAAATGACCAGATTGCCAAATTAACACAGAAACTACAAGAAATAGACATATAAATTCTATGAAATTTCTACAGAAATAAGATATCAATAAAATGAGCATGCGATGAGAATTTCATAAATTATAAAGACTATTTACTACCGATTTCGGATTTTACAATTTTCATACCAGATTAAGAATTAACACTACATCCCATATGAAAACAGATCCAAATCACTCGAAAATTTTACAGTAACAAGAAATATGGAAGATAAGACTACTGTAAAAATTTTAAGAATTGTAAGGGTGATTTGATGTCAGTAACAAGTCTCACAAAATCTGATAATTTTCAAAGAAAGCATTAAATAATATACCAAATAAACTCCAAAAATCCTTAAAAATTCATGGTAAAATAAATCAGTACCATATTAATTTCCCACGAAATTGCATTAAATTTGGAATCTGTTTGGTATATAATTTAATTTTTCTTCGTCAAAAGATGTTTTTTTGAAGAGTTTTCTATTTTTAAAACACAATTTGCGGAAAAAATCAGAAAAATTCGGAAAAATACAGAAATATTTTGAGAAAAATGCACCTACCTGTGGTGAAGATCTTGCCGCCGCCGATCCGATCCGCCGTCTTTCGCTTTCTCTTAGAGGGAAGGATTGGGAGAGATAATGGAAGAAGAATATAGGGAAAGGGATTTGAGGGAGTGATTGGAAGAGATAATGGAAGAGAAAGAGATAATGGAAGGTAAATCTCCTTTTTTTCTCCCCTTTTTTATGGATGGGAAGGAAGATATATATAGGGAGAGAAAGAGAGAGAGAGAGATGTGTTGGTGGAGAGCTCATCATGTTGTCCCTCTTAGTGGAGAATCCATCATCATTCTTCTTAGTGGAGGGCCCATCATGTTTCTTAGTGGAGAATCCATCATCATTCTTCTTAGTGGAGGGCCCATCATGTTTCTTAGTGGAGAATCCATCATCATTCTTCTTAGTGGAGGGCCCATCATGTTTCTTAGTGGAGAATCCATCATTATTGTTCTTAGTGGAGGGCCCATCATGTTTCTTTAGTGGAGAATCCATCATTATTGTTCTTCATAAGAGGCCTCACAAGAGGCCCTACTGAGGCCCCACAATGTGGGCCCCACAACGCGGGCCCCACAACGTGGGCCCCACAATGTGGGCCCTCGGTTGATTCGAATTTTAAACAAATGTTCAATGCGGGCCCACCAAACGGGTCCAAATTCTCCCTCGCTTGGATTCTTATGAATAATCTCTCTCAACCTCTCACGGAAAAATGCGAAACATGGCGGAAATGATCGGATGGGATTTCTCCCAAGCATAGCGAACTTGGGTCCGGTCAAAATGGGGTGTCTACAGATGCCCCTCTTTGGCAGAGCGTGTGTAACACGCGAATGGCAAAGCTGAACAGACGACACATTTTGACTGACCCGAAACCAAAACAAAGCAAATTTTTGGGTTTTCAGTTTTAAAACGATATTCACAAAGATAAAACTCTACTAACAATAGGGAGATAGTCTCTCACCGACTCTTAACTCGGCAACTAAGACATCTCAAAGAGATAGTCTCTCCCTAATACTCATGACTCGACTAATTAATAAAAAACGAACGAACGATTACAAAAACACAAACATTTTTTCTTTTTCTTTTTTTTTTATATATCAGGCTAAGCCAAAGTAAACATAACAATTGCTCCAAGAGCACCAACCAAAGAAACAAGTTAATCACTTCAATCACTCAAAGAGCTTCCATTTTCTTTTTAAATTTTTTAGAAACCACATTGCAATTTGTCCAAGACAAGTATAATTCGAAACACTCAAAGAGTTTTTTTTTTTTTTTAGAAACCTGCAAAAATAGGCCAAAGACCAATGTATTGAAACTCGTCCAAAACAAGTTCAAAACCAAACACTCAAAGAGTTTTTCCTTTTTAGAAACCTGCAAAAATAGGCCAAAGACCAATGTATTGAAACTCGTCCAAAACAAGTTCAAAACCAAACACTCAAAGAGTTTCCTTTTTAGAAACCTGCAAAAATAGGCCAAAGACCAATGTATTGAAACTCGTCCAAAACAAGTTCAAAACCAAACACTCAAAGAGTTTTTTTTCTTTTTAGAAACCTGCAAAAATAGGCCAAAGACCAATGTATTGAAACTCGTCCAAAACAAGTTCAAAACCAAACACTCAAAGAGTTTTTCCTTTTTAGAAACCTGCAAAAATAGGCCAAAGACCAATGTATTGAAACTCGTCCAAAACAAGTTCAAAACCAAACACTCAAAGAGTTTTTTTTCTTTTTAGAAACCTACAAAAATAGGCCAAAGACCAATGTATTGAAACTCGTCCAAAACAAGTTCAAAACCAAACACTCAAAGAGTTTTTTTTTTTTTTTTTTTTTAAATCATGCCGATCAGTCAAAGACTCGACCAATTATTAGGGTAATCGAATATTCAAGCTAAACTCAAACTTCTAATACCCGAGGCGAGACTAAGTCTCAAGCCCAGCGATAGTTATACAGATCATTGCTGAAAATAAATCTGTGTAACTATCCGAGTAACTCTGACTCCTCTCTTTCAAGGTAGCGAATCACTCCGGATCATGCGGTTCTGCTAAACAGTTCCACGTAAATCCAAATTCGTAGGTCCTGCTAAACAGTCCCCTACAAACCTCTTCGCAGATACACATGACTCCTAACACGTTAGGAAGCTGCACATTGCGGGACGATGATTAGGTAAGTCACCACTTGACATTACACTACTAATCATCTGGGTACTAAGTACCAGAGGCGAGACTAAGTCTCAAGCCTAGCGATAGTTATACAGATCATTACTGAAAATAAATCTGTTTAACTATCCGAGTAACTCTGACTCCTCTCTTTCAAGGTAGCGAATCACTCCGGATCACGCGGTTCTGCTAAACAGTTCCACATAAACCCAAATTCGTAGGTCCTGCTAAACAGTCCCCTACAAACCTCTTCGCAGATACACATGACTCCTAACTCGTTAAGAAGCTGCACATTGCGGAACGATGATTAGGTAAGTCACTACTTGACATTACACTACTAATCATCGGGGTACTAAATACCCGGGAGAAGGAAGAAAAGACCAATCCGTGTAACACAGGATCGGAAATATTTTCCTTATTAAAACATTTCAAAAAGACCAAACCGTGTAACACAGGTTCGATAATTTCCATCTCTATTAAAATCTTTCAAAAGGACCAAACCGTGTAACACAGGTTCGGTAATTTCTATCTCTGTTAAAAACTTTCAAAACGACCAAACTGTGTAACACAGGTTCGGTAATTTCAAACTCTGTTAAAATCTTTCAAAAAGACCAAACCGCGTAACGCAAGTTCGGTAATTTCAAACTCTGTTAAAATCTTTCAAAAGGAATGAAGAATTTACCATCTTTGATCGATTTCACTAATGGGCCAGTCATCTCTTACCAAGAATAACTAGGAGCGCATGATCTTTGCTGAAAGCAAAACTCAAATAGATTGATGAGATTTTCAGGTGCTGACTCTCTTTAACAGGTGAGAAGCATTTTGATGAGGTTTGAAGGATGCAGGAGTAGATTTTATACTCCGCTGGGAATTAAAGTTTTTGAAACTGACTCCAAAAGAAACAATTGGATCAAGGAATTCAACTCAAAGAGCATGTTCAAGCTTCTCTGCTTTCTATTTGCTAAGAATAGATATCCCAGTTATCATTGTGTAATATCTTTTATGACGTAAGTCATAAAAGATGCCCCTAGTATGATGTGCTTCCATGACAAAGTCTTAAGAAGGCAAAAGCAAGGTAAGTAGAAAAAATTTGAGTTTGCATGGGTTCTTTCTTTGGTATAGTGGTAAAACCATCTCCACAAAGGCTGAATGTAAGAATTCTTCATTTTGCTCAGTGCTTGAGGCTTTGATGTTTCAGGCAGGTCTGAATAACAAATCTCTTGCCCTTCTTTGATTCTTAAACCAGGATCTACTCTAGATTTTTCTTTACATTTCGTAAGGTGTACACCCATTTTCTCCAGTGCCAAACACTTTTGATTCTAAAAGGAAACAATGATAAACAAGGAACAAACTCCTGAGGACTCTTTCAAAGAAGACACAGATTATTCAAGGGACTTGACTCACTTTCGATTCACCCTTAGATAAAATGTATTATTTTGTTATGGTAAGGTTAGCCACTCTTAGAGTACTCTCAAAAAAAATGTCAAGAAGTTCTAATTTCCTCCATCGGGATCTCCGTCATGGTTATACCCCTTCGGATTGCTCGGTTTTAATGCCCCTAGTTTAAAAAGATATTAAAGTAAGTCTTGTTGACACTACTCGGATTCCAGGATCTTACCCTATGTAGAGGTTGCTTCTCCGCCTCCTTGATTTCTCTTTTCGGAAGAAGTCAAAATTAATGTCTTCCAAGTTTTCAGTCTAAAAGACCACTTATCTCAACTTTTGCTTTCCAAGCTTTCAGTCTAAAAGACTACTTATCTCAACTTTTGCTTGTACTCAAACTTGGGAATTCTACGTAACTGATGAACTCCTTCTGCTTCTATTCAACTCAACTTTTCATGGGAAGTATTTGCCTCTGACTAGATTGTCTTTTCAAGTTTTCAATCCAGCAGACCACTACCCTTACTTTTTGGTAAGTCAATCCCTTTACTTGTTGACTTAGCAAGAAAAATGACTTTCACCTTTCTCTAGGCCGCCCTTTCGGGTTTTCAACCTAGCGGGTCTTCAGACTCTCATTCTTTTCTTTCTGTTTTTCTTTTCATTCGCCTCGAACCTTTGCTTGTTTCACCAGAAGGACTTTCTAGGTGAGCTTGGGTTCCAAAGGGTTGAATACCTAAGGTTCTAAAGATTTGGACCGAATCTGGTCTAGCCAGACTACCTACGTACCCCAAAAATGGAGGATCAGGTCCGCGTAGTTCGCTTTGGGATTTTTCAAAGAATGGTTTAGCATTTAGCTTCAAAATTTTCAAAGGGGATTTTATCCCAAGGTTTGACCGAACTTGAATTAATCAAGTTGCCTACGTACCCCTGAAGAGGTGGGGATCAGGTCCGACGTAGTTCGGGTGCATAAATGCCCCGGGTTTATAATGTGTTTGAAAAGAAGTTGTTTTAATTTTGCTTTTGGCCCAAAGGGTTTACAAATGGATTTTAAAACATTAGGATTTTGGCTATAAAAGCTCAAACGATCAAGGATGGCCTCCTGATGTATTTGATGTACAAGCCCTTTTGTTTAAGGTTCAAAGCCTTTGAAATTTTTTTTTTTTGAGGAGTCTGGTGGTTTTCTGGCAAAACTTCAACCACTGTGCTCCACTCCCGTCTCAAAGATCTTGAATTTATGCTCAAGATTCCACAACTCTGTCTGAAAATCTTCTCTCAATATCTCATCAGCTCCACAGGATGCCTGACGCTTATTTCTTTAAAATTTTATTCCTCAACTGGATGTCTAAAGCAGATGAAGTCTTGCTTTGATCAACGACAGGGCATTCCCCTGGTTTATCCTTATAGGATCAAGCAAAACTACCTCAAACCCCTCTAAACAGGTTTATCAATTCTTTGCGCTCCTTAGGAGATAAAGTTTTTCCAATCCATCCATCCCGAGTTTCGGATTTCGATACCACTATCAATGGCTTTGATTTCTTCTTTAAGTGGCTATGCTCGACGCTCTTCCTCTCGTTCGACCATCTTTCAGATCTCGAGGTGAATTTCGTCTGCATTCTCATCCGAGAAGGGGGTCTTTAGTTGTTTAAACATTAGATCTAAGAGTGAATCATAGAGTATCAAAGATACGAAATCAACAATTTTATTGAATTGAGGACTGTAAGTACATTGATGATTTTTGACACACCTCATTGGGCTCTTCATCAGTTCTGATAGAAAACAGAATACTGACTCCATATAAGAAAGATTGACAGACATGACTTCTTTTTTTTTTTTTAACATCCACATGACTGAACTTTTTCAACTTAGAGAGAAGAAAGTTGATGTACGCTCAAAGACAAATCTAAAGATACAGGACACTTCTTCAAAGGTAGTGAACTGACACTGAAAGCTTATAGGTGATACACCTTTCCTCATGATAATGATAACTATAAAGTTCAATCCCGGAGTAGAAATCCCAGAAAAAGCAACTCCACAAGGTCTTGGTTAAATGGGGCAACAAAAGGCTTATGTTGACAATGTGGGTAAAATAATAGACTGCCTAGATCAAGTATGATTGGAAATTGTCAGTCTTTAGAAAGAATGGCCTTTCGCTAAACACAGACTCTTGACTTGGAAGCACACACACTAGATCAATAGTCATGGGATAAAGATTCTGAACAAATAGAGAAAAGAGTAATCTTGAAATACACCAAAGGGTATTTTATTCTAAAAATCAAAGAAATACTGTCTATGAAGGTCAAAGCGAAATAGACAGTGATATTATGACCTACATCAACAGGGTTTCAATGAATTCTCAATCCACACCTTGAAGTCTCATTTGAGTATAACTGCTCTTCTTTTTGGGAATGAAAGAGTCAGGAACGATAAACATCCATAATCAAAATAAATTTCGATCTCAGCAATGATCATGCACTCAAAGAATACAGGTAAGATCAAACTTTTCCATTAATGATTTCGATATGATCCAAGGGTAAAAGATATATGATAGGTAAACATGGATCAAAAAATCAATGGCTCAGATAATAGACCATGGCCATAAGAATGACAAAAGTAGGGTCAAAGACCAGATCTAAAATCTGAATGATGGATATCAACAACTGTACGATCAATATGATCAGAAATGATAGACCATGGTCATAAGGACAGCAAAAGAGCCATCGGCCAGGTCTCAAGATAAAACAGGTAGACAAAGAAAAGGATCTAATCCCACTGAGTGATGTATATATGAGAATCAAGATAAGGCAGACTGACTCCAAAGGATAGCAATCATGCTTAACATGCTTTTGGATAAAATCCAGCAGCATAACGGCTATACGAGGAGGTCAAGGTCCAGACTAAGTAAACTGACTCTAAAGAGTAGCCGTCATGCTCAAAATGTTCTGGATAAAATCCGGCAGCATAACGACTATACAAGGGATCACCCTAGCTCAATCGAAAGGTATGAATAACGGTTACTAGAGAAGGGTGATCAACAGATGGACTAACCAAAGGTGAGAATATACAACAATGGGTCAAACCCTATAATCAACAGATCAAGGGCTAAACCCGGCCAAGGTAATGACGGTCAAAATCCACTGACTAGATCTAGATCTAAATTCGGAATGGATATAACCGACTGAAAGGAATAAGGAATCTCTGACTAAGAGGAGAACCATAATATACATAATCAGTATATATAAGTAAATACACATACACACAAATCCTAACCAGGGGCACCAGCCCTAATTCTAATCTAGCGGAGTCGAGAAAATCTCGACTCAAGACAGACTAATGAGTGTACTAGGACCGTACTGTAGTCATGTAAAATGAACTACCCTAGTCTACAAATGGGGCAAAGCTCCTAACTCTAGGCTTCACATGTGTAAGCAACACATGTTCGACCCTATATGAATGCAATATACACACGGGTACTCCCTAGTTGGGCTTCACTAGGTCAGTAAGTATATATATATAAAACAAAGTAGGGCTCCGGACTCAATCTAATGGGTGCTATGCATATGAAACATACTTAATATGTAGCGCTGGCGCATAGCTTGGAAATAGATTCAACAGTACCATCAGGATGTAATAACATCCCAGTCAGGCACGCATTGAATCTATCCCATGGAGCCAATAATGAAAAACAATGAAAAACAATAAAAGAAATAAAAAAATATGACAATGCATGATGTGCAGTGTGTGAATCCTTTGTTTTAATTACGCACCTACCTGGTGCCCCTGGATTCTAACGATTGAGTTCCCATTTAAAATGATTTTAGCTCAAATTTCTCCAAAGTTAATAAAAATGGCATTTTTAAAGAGTTAGGCAATGTTTCAAGAACTCCCCAGCAGAGTCGCCAGCCTGTGGACCCCGATCCGGAGAGGACGAGTGCGGCGAGGGACGCGAGGTCCCCACAGCAATCCTCTAAGATCTCCACAATGTGAAGGAGAGCTCTGCCAAGGAACTCTCGAAACAGATGCCACCCTCACAGCATAGCACGAGTGGCGATACAAAACGAATGAGATATGTCTTGATCCGGAACCGGGGTTCGAAACCGAGACATACCTATAATAACTCAGAGTCGCCATCCATGGATAGGCCATGGAACCCTAAAATCAAATCCTCTGTGCAATGGATAACCAGAAATATATATGGGTTCGTGCCTGGTTACGAATGGGGAAGGTCTGAGAGCACCCCCAATTCGCCCGAGTGCAAGCACTTGGTCTCTTATGCCATTTTCATTAACTCCAAAGAAGTTTGGGTAAAAATCATGTGAAATGGGAACAATCCTCAGGAATCGTCTACCTAAGCATGCATTTCCTGAGAATGGAGAAATAAACACGTAAAATGAAATGAAAAATGTGTCACCTAAGCAAAGCTAGGTTATGAGTGACATGCCTAATGGGTGTCTAAGTTTCTGGTGGACACGCACATGCAAGCTACAACCAAAGGTATAGTATCAGTACAAGAAAGTAAGAAAACATATCAAAACATGAGACACAAATCTATGCTATGTATGACGGGACAAGACAAGTCCTAACTCTAATGCAGGACTGGACTCGGACCAGAATGGCCATCCATCCTAGCTGCGCTACGTATCCCGGCCTCGGGAAGAATCGGAGCCCACGTAGTTCGATGCCCTATTCTAAATTATGATGCCTAAGACATCTAGCCCTCTATCCTAGACTCGATCTAAAAGACCGAACCAGTTATTAAAGCTTCTTGTATGATTATTAAAATTCCAGTGAATTGTGGATTTTAGGACACCCTATATGCCCTAACTAATGCAAGTTGATTAGCCTTAGGCTAATGCAGGTGGTTCCTACAATCCTATGTGTAACTAGGCTGTGCAACCTAATGAAAACCACGGGCTGACTATATGCCTAGTCTAGCCATCGGTTCAACTAAATGTCTAACCGATCGACTCGAGGCCTCCTAACTCTAGGGACACTCACACGACAGGACATACCATATCAATACAAATCAAGACAAACTCCTAACTCTAGAACACAACCTAAACAGCTAGGACATACTCCTAACTCTAGAGGAAGATCTTTTTGAAAATGGTTTGAATATTTTTGTAACTTTGAAAGATTTAAAATTTTTATTTTTAAAGGTTTGGCTGGACTTGGGATGTGGATCCCAAGCTGCACTACGTACCTCGTGGAAGAGGATCAAGCCAACGTAGTTCGAAACGAACTCTCTACCTATCAAACACTTACGTCAAATCAACTATGCTCTAATAATACTATTATAAGAGCAAATGAGTCAAAGACTCTCTAATGACAGTAACTGGAGAATAAATGAGTCAAAGACTCTCTAATAAAAGCGACTAAAGGATAAACGAGTCAAAGACTCTCTAATAAGAGCAACTGATAACACTGAAATGAGATAACGAAGTCAAAGACTCTCTAATAATACTGCAAATAAAACAGATGAGTCAAAGACTCTCTAAAAACGGAAACACGAGTCAAAGACTCCAATGACACCAACTAAAAGATAAATGAGTCAAAGACTCTCTAAAGGAAAAGAAACACGAGTCAAAGACTCCACTAACATTAACTAAAGGATTAATGAGTAAAGACTCTCTAAAAGAGA
Organism: Tasmannia lanceolata; assembly: GCF_043159265.1. Lineage (NCBI taxonomy): Eukaryota > Viridiplantae > Streptophyta > Magnoliopsida > Canellales > Winteraceae > Tasmannia > Tasmannia lanceolata. Next base: position 17,769,772 of record NW_027518714.1, read on the forward strand.
TGAAAAACACGAGTCAAAGACTCCACTAACACCAACTAAAGGATATATGAGTCAAAGACTCTCTAAAGGAAAAGAAATACGAGTCAAAGACTCCACTAACACCAACTAAAGGATAAATGAGTCAAAGACTCTCTAAAAGAGATGAAAATACGAGTCAAAGACTCCACTAACACCAACTAAAGGATATATGAGTCAAAGACTCTCTAAAGGAAAAGAAATACGAGTCAAAGACTCCACTAACACCAACTAAAGGATAAATGAGTCAAAGACTCTCTAAAAGAGATGAAAATACGAGTCAAAGACTCCACTAACACCAACTAAAGGATATATGAGTCAAAGACTCTCTAAAGGAAAAGAAACACGAGTCAAAGACTCTACTAACACCAACTAAAGGCTAAATGAGTCAAAGACTCTCTAAAGGAAAAGAAACATGAGTCAAAGACTCTACTAACACCAACTAAAGGATAAATGAGTCAAAGACTCTCTAAAAGAGATGAAAACACGAGTCAAAGACTCTACTAACACCAACTAAAGGATATATGAGTCAAAGACTCTCTAAAGGAAAAGAAACACGAGTCAAAGACTCCACTAACACCAACTAAAGGATAAATGAGTCAAAGACTCTCTAAAGGAAATGAAAACACGAGTCAAATCAGATAATATAAGATTGAAAATCTGTGATCAAGATGAAATGAGATAGCATAAGATTGCTTTCAACGGATGGATCATGAATGACTAATCCTATGAGATCTTTGGAAATGAATGGGATTTACATCCTAACCCCAAAGGAAAAGTTTTTTAATCTTCGCACATTTTATCAGTGTTACCTGAAGGCATCAACCCTAACCATAATCTAGCGGAGTGGAGAGAGGATCTCGACTCATGACTTTGTTTGTGTACCTAGGACCGATCGTAGCCATTGGAAGATGGACTACGGCCTAATCTAGACACAAATGGGTAGGATATCCTAAACTAGGCTCACACACGTGATGCACATGTGTTCGTATACTACATGCATGTGTGGGTTAATCTAGGGGTAAGGCCAAGAGTTCCCTTAGCGCGAATCCATGTTCGATATACTGTACCAGTGTCCGGCGTATCAGTACGTGAACAAGAGATCCGTTTACGTACCATAAAGGTACTAGGCTAAGGGTGGAATGCTTCTCTAGCACAGAGGCACCAGGTGATGAAATCCCAGTCAACCATGCTAGATAACACTCCGGGTTCCTAAAATGGGACGTGTGTGCATGTGAGATGCAGGGGTTTAGATGAAAGTGATGTAAGTGTGTGCAATAAGTTCGCGCAATCTATGATGCCTTCAGGTTTTGTTAGATTAAGTTTGAGTAAATGTGATTTTATCAATGGATTTTATCAATTTTAATTTCGAATTTCGAATGTTGAAAATCACTTGGTAGTAATTAATTTCGAATTTTCAATGGATTGTATCAATTTTAAGCATATGAATGATTTTACAAGTGAAATTATTGCAAACGAATTCGAAATGAGTTGAAATTTCTACAGCAGCAAGATGGGAATGTATGTAGCTTAATAGATGAGTTTTGCAGATTTTTACATTAAATTCATATTTAATCTTGATTTAACAATTAAATGACCAGATTGCCAAATTAACACAGAAACTACAAGAAATAGACATATAAATTCTATGAAATTTCTACAGAAATAAGATATCAATAAAATGAGCATGCGATGAGAATTTCATAAATTATAAAGACTATTTACTACCGATTTCGGATTTTACAATTTTCAGACCAGATTAAGAATTAACACTACATCCCATATGAAAACAGATCCAAATCACTCGAAAATTTTACAGTAACAAGAAATATGGAAGATAAGACTACTGTAAAAATTTTAAGAATTGTAAGGGTGATTTGATGTCAGTAACAAGTCTCACAAAATCTGATAATTTTCAAAGAAAGCATTAAATAATATACCAAATAAACTCCAAAAATCCTTAAAAATTCATGGTAAAATAAATCAGTACCATATTAATTTCCCACGAAATTGCATTAAATTTGGAATCTGTTTGGTATATAATTTAATTTTTCTTCGTCAAAAGATGTTTTTTTGAAGAGTTTTCTATTTTTAAAACACAATTTGCGGAAAAAATCAGAAAAATTCGGAAAAATACAGAAATATTTTGAGAAAAATGCACCTACCTGTGGTGAAGATCTTGCCGCCGCCGATCCGATCCGCCGTCTTTCGCTTTCTCTTAGAGGGAAGGATTGGGAGAGATAATGGAAGAAGAATATAGGGAAAGGGATTTGAGGGAGTGATTGGAAGAGATAATGGAAGAGAAAGAGATAATGGAAGGTAAATCTCCTTTTTTTCTCCCCTTTTTTATGGATGGGAAGGAAGATATATATAGGGAGAGAAAGAGAGAGAGAGAGATGTGTTGGTGGAGAGCTCATCATGTTGTCCCTCTTAGTGGAGAATCCATCATCATTCTTCTTAGTGGAGGGCCCATCATGTTTCTTAGTGGAGAATCCATCATCATTCTTCTTAGTGGAGGGCCCATCATGTTTCTTAGTGGAGAATCCATCATCATTCTTCTTAGTGGAGGGCCCATCATGTTTCTTAGTGGAGAATCCATCATCATTCTTCTTAGTGGAGGGCCCATCATGTTTCTTAGTGGAGAATCCATCATTATTGTTCTTAGTGGAGGGCCCATCATGTTTCTTTAGTGGAGAATCCATCATTATTGTTCTTCATAAGAGGCCTCACAAGAGGCCCTACTGAGGCCCCACAATGTGGGCCCCACAACGCGGGCCCCACAACGTGGGCCCCACAACACGGGCCCCACAACGTGGGCCCCACAATGTGGGCCCTCGGTTGATTCGAATTTTAAACAAATGTCCAATGCGGGCCCACCAAACGGGTCCAAATTCTCCCTCGCTTGGATTCTTATGAATAATCTCTCTCAACCTCTCACGGAAAAATGCGAAACATGGCGGAAATGATCGGATGGGATTTCTCCCAAGCATAGCGAACTTGGGTCCGGTCAAAATGGGGTGTCTACACCGTCGAGGAGGCTGTGCGGAAGAAAGAGGATGAACTTATTAGTTTGTCCAGTGAATCCTACAAGCTGGGATTCTTTGATTGTCTTGAGCAGGACAAGGAATCCAACCCGGCTGTGGTCTTGACGGGTCTCGTCCTCCTTGATCCGCTGGTGGTTGGCGACGACGAGCAGGGCACTGCCGCTGCCGCAGAGGTCCCTGGGGCACATCCATCACGGGGTGTCTTGAGCTCCTCCTCTTTTCCCCTCTTGGGCACGACTTCCCGACACCTTTTTTTTAATGGCCCTTGGAGGTCTTACTTTTTGTAATGGCCCTTGGAGGTCCTATTTTTGTAATGGCCCTTCGAGGCCCTACCTTTTCATGAATAGAAATTACATTTTGCTGTCCACTTATGTCTGCCTCTGGCTGATACTGCTTGATTCTAATACTGTGGGCCAAAAATACTCCGGGCAGACATTTAACCTCCAATTGACCCGAGTCTTTGTAGAGGCGAACCGAGGTGAACCAAGCATCGAGTACCCAAGTTTTAGTGAACTGGGTTTCCAAGATGGTTTGGTTTTTCTGTCCGGGCCCGTTCCTGACCAGGAGTGCGCTCCCGGTCTTTGGGGAGGCGGGCTGGGACGAACCAAGCAGCGAGTACCCGAGTTTTAGTGAACTGGGTTTCCCAGATGGTTTGGTTTTTCTGTCCGGGCCCGTTCCTGACCAGGAGTGCGCTCCCGGTCTTCGTGGAGGCGGGCTGGGACGAACCAAGCAGCGAGTACCCAAGTTTTAGTGAACTGGGTTTCCAAGATGGTTTGGTTTTTCTGTCCGGGCCCTTTCCTGACCAGGAGTGCGCTCCCGGTCTTCGTGGAGGCGGGCTAGGACGAACCAAGCAGCGAGTACCCTAGTTTTAGTGAACTGGGTTTCCAAGATGGTTTGGTTTTTCTGTCCGGGCTAGTTCCTGACCAGGAGTGTGCTCCCGATCTTCGTGGAGGCGGGCTGGGACGAACCAAGCAGCGAGTACCCGAGTTTTAGTGAACTGGGTTTCCAAGTAGATTTGCTCGGAGATTTACAAAGAAACAATATCCTCTTTATCATTCATATTCGAGCGTTACAACTGCATTCGTTTTTACGCCAAGTGGCCGTCTATTGATACTATTTTCGGAGGTTCTTTGAATTCTAGGCGTGAGGTAGCAGGTGATCCCCAAGCGTCTCCAGTTTATAACTTCCCGGGCGAATCACCTCTCTTACTCGGTACGGCCCCTCCCAGGTCGGGGAGAGTTTTCCGACCTTCTTCGGTTGGGAGATAGCAGCTTTCCTTAGGACTAGATCCCCTGCTCGGAATTCCCTGGGGCGTATCTTCAAATCATGATAGTTGGACACTTTCTGTTTGTAGGCGGCGACCCTGATTCAGGACTCTTCCCGGGCTTCTTCCAGTAAGTCAAGATTTGCACGGAGCCCATCTCCGTTGAGTTGTTCATTGAAGTTGGTGACTCTGGGAGACGGGGCGCCCACATTTATGGGTATTACGGCCTCCGTCCCAAAGGACAAGTTAAATGGTGATTCCCCCGTTGATGTGCGCGGGGTGGTACGATATGCCCATAGGACATGATAAAGTTCATCTGCCCATCGACCAGCCTTTTTGTCCAGCCTCTTTTTGATCCCCTGAAGCAGAATTCTGTTCGTTACTTCTGTCTGTCCATTTGTCTGGGGGTGCGCTACTGAAGTGAATCTCTGTTCGATCTTCAAGTCAGAGCAGAATTTTCAAAAGTTTCGGCAGTCGAACTGTCTGCCGTTGTCCGTTATCAAGACGCGGGAAATCCCGAATCTGCAAACGACCGACTTCCAAAAGAAGGTCTGTACGTTTTGCTCTGTGATCTGAGCCAGAGGTTCGGCCTCCACCCACTTGGTAAAATAGTCAATGGCCACCACGACGAACTCACGTCTTCCGGAGGCTGGTGGAAAAAGGCCCAGGATGTCCATCCCCCATACTGCGAAAGGGAGTGGGCTAATGATCGGGGCCATGGATACAGCATGTTGGTGGATAGTGGGAGAGAACTTCTGGCATCTCTCGCACTTCTTGACCAGATCCAGGGCATCTTGCCTTAAGGTAGGCCAGTACAGGCCTCTCAGCAGCACTTTGATTGCCAGGGCCTTGCCCCCTAGGTGTTCCCCACAAATCCCTTCGTGCGTCTCTTGTAGGGCGTATGCGGCATTGCCTGGCCGGAGGCACTTTAGGTATGGGAGGGTGTACGACCTTTTATACAGGCTCTCATCATCGAGGGAAAATCGGGCTGCTCTCTGTACTACTTTGCAGGCTTCCCTCTTCGCTTCGGGAAGCTTCCCGCTACGTAGGTACTCGACGATTTCGTCCATCCAGCACGGCTCGCATTCGACTTGCATTACCTCGACGGCCTCATTCTCGATACTAGATTTCTGCAAAAACTCCATACATATACTTCCTAGAGTGGTGTAACCGGATGCTGCCAGCTTAGATAGCACGTCCGCCTTTGCATTTTCCGTTCTAGGAATCCTGACGACCTCGAAGTCTTTGAACTTACTAGCCAACTGGCGGACCTTGGAGAGATATTTAATCATGCGCTCGTCACGGGCTTCATAGACTCCTTGGATCTGGTTCGCAACCAACTGGGAGTCGCAGTATGCCTTCAGTCTTTGAGCGCTGGTCTGAACTGCTAGGTTCATTCCATCGAGGAGGGCCTCATATTCTGCCTCATTGTTGGACGCACGGAATCCGAACCTTAGGGCGTAATCCAGAGCGAAGTTGTCAGGCCCGGTAAGAATTAAACCGGCTCCACAGCCACCCTTGTTCGAAGATCCGTCCACGTACACTTCCCAAAGTGGCTCGATGAACGATGGATCTTGTTCTGCCGATACGGGGACGATTTCTGTGCTTACTGGTTCAGTCTCGGCTTCTGTTCGTTCCCCAGTTACCTTCTCCACAACCGGGGTTTGGACAGTTTCGGATTCGGTGCTCCGCTGGGGGATGGTGCATTCAGCCACGAAGTCTGCCAGCACTTGAGCTTTCATGGCTGGCCTAGGTAGGTACTGGATATCAAATTCGCTCAGCTCAACGGCCCATTTCACAAGACGCCCTGAGGTGTCCGGTCTGTGGAGAACTTGCCTGAGCGGCTGATCTGTCAGGACTTTTATTGTGTGGGCTTGAAAGTATGGCCTTAGTTTTCTGGCCGCCATGATCAGGGCGTACGCCAGTTTCTCAACCCGCTGGTACCTGGTCTCAACATCGTGCAGGACCTTGTTGACATAGTAGACCGGTTTCTATTGGTTGTGCTCTTCTCGAACTAGCACGGCTGCCAATGCCATGGGGCTTGCGGATAGGTACAGGAGGAGCTCCTCCCCCGGCTCTGGCTTTGTCAACAGCGGTGGAGAGGAAAGTACTGCTTCAACTCCTCGAATGCGGCTTGGCACTCCTCTGTCTAGGGTGTTGTCTTGATTTCTTTGACGGCGTTGAAGAAAGGCAGGCATCTCTCTGCAGACTTTGAGATGAAGCGCCCCAGCGCGGCCACCATCCCAGTTAGCCGTTGTACTTCTCTGATGGTTTTCGGTGGAGTGAGCTCCACCACGGCCTTGATCTTCTCTGGATTGGCCTCTATCCCTCTTTGGCTTACCATAAACCCCAAGAACTTTTCCGAGCTGACGCCGAAAGTGCACTTGCTAGGGTTGAGCTTCATGTTATGCTCTCTTAGGACTTGGAATGTTTCTCTTAGGTCGGAGACATGATCTTGCACACTTCGGCTTTTGACCAGCATATCGTCCACATAGACTTCCATGTTACGGCCGATCTGTTTCTGGAAAAGCTTATTGACGAGCCTTTGGTAAGTGGCCCCGGCATTCTTTAAGTCGAAGGGCATGACGCGGTAACAATATGTTCCATGATCTGTTATGAAGGAGGTCTTTGGTATATCCGATTCGTACATTCTGATTTTATTGTATCCGGAGAAGGCGTCCATAAAGCTTAGCAGTTCGTGACCTGCGGTGGCATCTATCAGCTGGTCGATTTTTGGGAGCGGGTAGCTGTCCTTAGGACAAGCTTTGTTCAAGTCGGTGAAATCAACGCAGGTCCTCCACTTCCCATTGGATTTCTTTACCAAGACCACGTTCGCCAGCCAGTCCGGATATTGAATTTCCCGAATAAAGTCAGCTCTCAAGAGCTTCTCCACTTCTTCCTTTATCGCCTGCCGCCTTTCAATGGTAAAATGTCTTCTTTTCTGTTTCATCGGCCTGCAGGTCGAATCAACACCAAGTCTGTGCGTGCTGACCTCCGGGTCTATGCCGGGCATGTCAGCGGGAGCCCATGCGAAGACGTCTGCATTGTCTTGAAGGAACTGGGTGAGGCTATGCCGGTAGTAACTGCCTAGAGAGGAGCTGATCTGAATGACTTTCTCATTATCGCCTTTGCACAGAGGGATGGAGATGAGGTCTTCGGCGGGCTGAGTCCCCTGGGCTTCGTTTCTCAGATCAAGTAGTTCAATCGGCAGCGATTCCCCCGCATTTTTGCCCTTGAGTGCCATGGCATAGCACTCCCTGGACTGTGGTTGATCTCCCCTGACTTCTCCCACGCCATTTGGCGTTATAAACTTCATCTTCTGGTGATATGCTGAAGCGACGGCGCTGATCAGATTCTGGCCGGGTCGTCCCAAGATAGCGTTATAGACCGAAGTGGCCCTCACTACTAGGAAGTTAACCATTGCGAAGGCTTGATAGAGTGGCTCTCCGACGAGGACTGGGAGTTCAATCTGTCCTTCCACTTTTACGACCTCCCCTGAGAAACCGAACAGATCGGAGTTCGCCGACCTTAAACGGTCGTCACCTATCATCATTTTCTTGAAAGCATGATAGTACAAGATATCTCCCGAACTCCCGTTGTCGACAAGGATTTTCTTCAATTCCCAGTTCGCGACGAGCATGTTAGTACCAGGGCGTCGTCGTGAGGCAGTATCAAGTTGTCGAGATCCGCATCTGAAAAGGAGATTTCATTCTCCGTCTTCATCTCTTTTGCTGCATGTGTGCACGGCGTTGACTCAGCGTGCATATGCCTTTCGAGCAGCAGATGATGTGCCTCCGGCTGCTGGCCCGCCCATAATCGTGTTGATGACCCCCTTGGGCTGGGATCGGCGCGCCTCTGGCTGTGGACTGGATGGCGGAGGAGATTGATCCCGCGCATGAGGTGGCTGTGACCGTCGAGGGCTCTGGCCCTGGAGACTCTTCTATCTCCGCTCTCTTCTGTGGCCGTCATCTTTGACATACTTTTTCAAGTATCCGCGACCAATCAGCTGCTCGATTTCTTCCTTGAGCTGCTAGCACTCGTCTGTGTCGTGCCCGTGGTCCCTGTGGAACCTACAATACTTCGACTTGTCTCTCTTATTCCCCTTGGAGATCATTCTGGTCGGCCACCCTACGAACTCTTCCCCTCTGATTGCGGCCAGTATGTGTCCAGGAAGTGTTGAGAGGGGTAAAGTTTTCTTCCCTCCTCTGGGGGGGCCTCTCCCTTCTGGGGGCCTTATCATCCCTACGCTGCTTGGTAGGGTTCTTTTCTTCGGAGTTTCTCCTCCGGTTTGAGTCTAAGGCTACTAGAGTCTCCTCCATGACTATATATTCCTTGGCCCCTGCCATCAGATCCGCCAGTGAGTGCGGGTTTTGGCTAGCGACTGGTCGGCGGAAGTTGTTGGATTTGGCGCCTATGAGGAGCGCATTCATAGCGGCCGGTGGATCCAAGTTTGGCACTTGAAGAGCCTCTCTGTTGAAACGGCTGACGAATGTTTTCAGAGGTTCATTATCCTCCTGTCGCAAGGCCATCAAGAATGCTGTTGTTTTCCTTAGCCTTTGGCTGCTGATGAAATGGCGGACCAAGTCGTCCCCAAAATCCTCAAAGTTGCTAATGAAGTTTGGCTTGATCCTTGAGTACCAGTTCCGGGCTGCCCCGGTCAGTGTGGTCGGGAATGCTCTGCAGAGGAATCCGTCAGAGGCGCCGTGGAGGAGCATCATAGTTCTGAACGTTTCCAGGTGGTCCACAGGGTCGGTGGTTCCGTCGTATTGCGGAACCGTCGACATTTTGAACCCTCTGGGTGCTGCCGCGTTCAGAACATTATTCGTGAACGGAGGTCTGCTCGAGTACGTCTTCACAGCGGGCCGGCCCTGATCTTTCGCCAGCTCTTCTATACGGTGATCTATTTCTTCTATTCTCCGTAGCATTGGGTCAGCCCTCCGGTTTGCTCGGTCCAACGACTTGTTTCTCTTCACCGACGAGCTCGCAGCAGAGCCGGACTAACTTTCCTGACTCCTTCGATGAGGCCGGGATTTTTCCTGCGGTGCGCGGTCTTCCTTGGCTCGGTGCCTTCGCGCGGAGCGGGACCGTGACCTCCAACGGTGGTGGGGCTCTGTGTGGGCATGCCTGGTTCTGGAGTGATGGACTCGCCTTGTGGAGTGGTGGGTCCGGTCTCCACTGGGGCGCGCTGGTTCTCCCCTGTGGGCATTCGACCTTTCCTGTACAGGTCGTGGAGCTTCTGGAGGGTGTTGGGGAGGCGCTTGGATCAGGCGTTGGTATTGACCGACAAGAGCTATCATTTGTTGAAAGAGAGCTTGAACTTGATCCGGAGTGGGCGCGGGATCGAGGTGTCCTGAATGAGCGTGGCTCTGCTCTGCTGTAGCAGAGGGAGCCACCACCTGGGAGGCGATTCGCTCGCTCCGAGTCCTGCGGGGTACTACGGCTTGGGTAGTTCGTGCAGTCGGTACCCGAGCACTCTTCTGCCCTGCCATTTTGTATAGGGGATTCGAACAGCTTTTAGTTCGGGGTCCCACGGATGACGCCAATCTGTTAGGCCTAAAATCGATCGGTAACAAATACGGTAGTGACGTAAGAGCTGAGCTGGAGGACCCGAGGAACCCCTGCACAAGAGCACATGAGGTCAGAAGACCAACCCGGAGACGTTACTTCGGACAGGCCCTTCGACACTCAAGTCAGTATGAGCAGGAGTGCAGAGCGAGTTTTTTAAGAGTGGTACTTCAGAAGCTATTACCCCTCGATCTGAGCCTTGAAAGGCCTTTTATAGAAGGGGACCTGGGGTGGTTGGATTACCTACCCCAGGATAGGTGTAGGACCCTCTGTGGGTTTAGGTCCACCCACTATTTAGGCAATTACCAGATTACCCCTGCGCAGCAGTTGGGCTTGTGGTGGGCCCTCCTGGGGCCACGTGTCGACAGCTCATTAGTTGCTGTTTTTTGTACCCCATGATCACAAGGCAAACGGAGAAAGATCCTCATAAACATTCCAACTCTTTCAGAATTTATGAAGATCAACTCGCCCCCAGAGCGTACGAGGTTAACAAATCCAAAGTAAGCCGCTAGCAAGAACGAGTCATTGGTGTTAAGCCCAAGCATCTTGAAGAAGACAGGTGCCTAGAGCATTATAGCATTCATCCCTGTCATTTGGCATAAGAATTGAATTATTGTGGCGATGATGAGCACAGGCGCAAAGGGTTGTTGCTCGAATTGTCGTCGACCCTCTTCTCTTGCTATCAGAACCTGCTCATTCTGCTTGCCAAGGCAATCGATCCGAGCCGAGGTGGCTGTGAATAACACAACAATTGATAGAATGATCGCGGGCAAGGCTGCAATGCCTAAGGATAGACTCCAATCGCGGGGGTGTTGGCGATTTGCAATGGTGTAATTAACTAAGTTGGCAATCAAAACTCCACTTGAAATGCCGATTCTGGAGGAAATGTGAGGATCTCCCTGCAATGCAAATTCCTTGTTATATCTACTTCTCAGATTTTGGCCATGCTATACATACATGTATGATGTACCATGTGGATGTCATACCACTATTTGCAAGTGAAAATATCTAGTGAAATCATATTTCCACCACTCTTTTCAGCATTTTCACCCCTTTTGTTTGAAAAATTCCTAAACATGGGATTTTTTCCATCACCTTTTGTTTGTCTTTTCCTATAAACTGGTCTTATTTTCTGAAAATGACAGACAAATGGGGTGAAAATGAATGAAGCAATGCGAGAAAAAAAAATAAAAAAATAATGAGGTTGATGAAAATGAAACAAAAATTGGCAATTAGGACAATTTAATTAATGAAAGCATTGGCCCATTCAATTATCCACGAAGCATCAATTACTTGGAAGGGAGAGATTGTTTAGGCCCTGTTCGTTTGAGATTATGAGAACCGATTGCGAGTCCCAAACATATTATTGGACTCAAAATTATGTAAAACTTTGAGTCCAATAATAGGTTTGGGAGCCACAATCAGTTCACATAATCTTAAACAAACATGTCCTTACTAATAGCATGCTATATTTACAAGACAATAATGCCCTTTGTAGAGAGTGAATATTGCGATACAAATATAACATGCTGTTACTTACTTTATACACTGATGTTCAGTTAATGTTGGTGACGATTCATCTCTTATTATTGGGGCTGTTCTCCATTTATTAAGAGAAGACAATAAAATCAATGAGAGAGAGAGAGAGAGTAGGTACCTGAGTAGCAAATGTAGCACCAAAGCTTTGAAGGATCCTCCCTATGATGAGCATGGCCAAATTCTAGGCTGCTTCAGTTAAGAAGGCACCCAAACCAAAAGAAAACACACGCAACAAAGATAGTCAGTCTTCTCTCTACCATATTTCCCGAAAGTCCATGTTGCCATGAAGCTCGATACAAACGTTGCGAGATAGAAAGAAGTGAAAAGTTGAAGGAATGCATTATCATAATTGAAAGAGTTTTAGCTTCCTTAGGATCGACATGGAAGAATCTATCCAAGAAATCATCCATGCCTGTCACCCCTCCTACATTGCAGTAACAATAATTATAGAAGTTCTAATTTTACACAATGGAGATACCATAGTTCAAAGAGATCGTTTCATCTCCGTCGCAACTAAGTGTGTCGCTCAAGATTAGCCCATTCACTCTTTCGTGGATGACAGAGATTAAAAAAACATGATTTGCCATTTACAAAAAAGTAAATGGGCGCGATGGAGGTGAAATAGCCTCTAGTTCAAAAACTTGAAAAGTCAAATTTGTTTTGGAACGAAACCAATTACTTATTAGAGAGATGAGGAATGGTATTCAAGAGAAGAACAAGGGTACTTTTAAGTGATCCTAATCCTGTAGCCAATGGACTGTTTGTGTGGACTATCGACATTGACTCTTGTTAACAATTAAATGTTTGATAGTGGTTAGGGAAGTTCAATAAGGGCATTGCATGTTTGGCAACTATGAAAAATCATTCTATAAAATATTCATTGGCCCAATGGTGAAAGACAAGCTAAGTAGGGGGGGGGGGGGGGGGAGGAGAGATTTGAGAGGGCCGGAGCAGAGAGAACTTGAGAAATCTCTAAAAACACTAAAAACACTGCATTACTCAAAATTGTTTTTTTCCCCCTATTTTCCAATGATTTTTCATGCTCCCCCACCCTGTTACGTCTCTCGCATTTTCCATCCCTCACAACTAGCCCTACAAATATTCCCGTAGGATAATTTTTTTCATGGTACCCAAACATACCCTAAGAGTGAATTTCAGGCTAAAAGCCTTGGATGGTGTGTCTTTCAATTGCTTTTCCCTAAAAACTGTTAAAATAACAGTGATAAAAGACATGGAACTTATGAAGAAGGTGATTGGGTCCAGTCACGGCCCCCAATTCTTGATCCCACAAGTCTTGACCTATTGTTTCAGTGACGTAAAAAGGCATCTAAAGCCTTGAATGTTCCATGTGGATCTCAGAGTGATGTGGGCCCAAGGGGTCTACACATGTGATGTGGGCCCGAGGAGTCTACACATGTGCATCTGGGTCCCAAATTGGGGCACTACATATTATTATACCTGACATATATCACATGCATGGAGATTAGGCACATGTACATGCTTGCTCATGTCTCATGTAAAGGGATGATGATGTGGGCATTGCATTAAGATTCGTGTAAAGTTGGAAATGTGCATGGGATGAGAGATGATGCCATGTGGCATGCATCTACACAGAAAAGGAGTTCCTCTAAAAGAGAGCTTGTTGACATGGGAGAGTACTCCCACTCCCATATTTGGATTAAGAGTGGAGGAAGATCTATTTTCCTTATTACTTAGGGAGGGAAATCACTACAACAACTAACATTATTTCATGGTAAAGGTGACCTAGATCCTATTTTGTAGGATCCTTCACTACTTTTGTATGTGCCTGCATGAAGAAAGAAAGACAGTTGGACATGGAGTTGGGAGTTGCCTAATTCAATCATGCAAGTTTCAAGAGAAAATAGAGGGAGAAGTTCTCTTGGAGGAGGGAGTATAGACTTCCTATTGTCCAGCTTGAGTTGAGAAAAATATCAGCTCCTAATTTATAGGCAGGGAAAACCTACAACTATACATGCGTATTTATTTAGAGGATTCTCCATAAAATTTGACATGGAAAAAAGATGCAAGATTCTATTCCGTAGTAGATACCTCTCCCACGAGGACAACGAGGCCAAGTTAAGTTGCATCAAAGAGGAGAGTATCCCTTCATTACTATCACTCTATCCAAGGAGGGCTGCTCCAAATACTGCAAATCTTGATCGAAGAACCACCCTAACCTCCGCCTCGTTTGAATAATCATCCCTGTGGGGCCCCGTCACATAGCAGAGACGAATCTAAAGGATGGAAGAGATTTGACCCAAGGCTATCCTTTGGTGTAAATGAACTCCGTCCTCACCAAGCCCTTAAATTACCACCCCTCCCCCCCCCTACACACGTGCACAATAGGTCGGCACACCTCCTCCCATCTTACCAAGTGGAGTTTGCGCTTGTTGTTTGACCCGCCCCAATGAAATTTTTGTTGGGTATATCATATAACCCATGTATGTTCTAATATAAGCCCAATAGGTAATGGACCAGGTGTAGTGGGCCCATTTGGGCTGGAGCCCATTAACCTCTTCTAACCCTAGTGTATCTCTATATATAGGGGCTGGAGGCAACAAACTTGGTATTCCAAATTAGATACCTTGGGTGTAATGCTTTAAGCATCCTTGCTTAAACCCTAATAACCCTAACAATCTTAAAGCATTATTGTTTTAGGGTTTCATCAACGCCCACAAAAGGAAGAAGACGGATTTCTCCCACAGCCTCCATCTCTTTCTTTCACTCGACAGAGACTGATGTTCTTGCGTTTTATTTTTGAGAGAGAGAAGCATACGAGAGATCAAAACCCTTACCCAACTCTCGTTACCAAAAAATAAAAACAGAGAACCCTCGTTGGAAAACAAGATTGTGGGTGTGCCTCTCTCTACTGTTTAAAACAAGGGGTGGCCAAATCGTCAATCGTTTGGAGAAGGGCACGAATTGGCCGTGGGTTATATTACTCGTCTGCCTTATTTTCTTTCTCGTGGTTTCAAGACAGAATCCAATATCACATAAACCGTTTTGGCCAAGATTGACTTTATCAAACGGTTTGAATATTGATGTTGGTGGGCGAAATCCTTGTGCCTCTCTATTTCAGAAATAGGAACAAGTGTGGGCCTTTTTTTCTCTCCAGCTTGTACATCAACGGCACCTTGATCTCTTTTTTCTAACATAGTCAGTGAGATAGGTTATGTTTCTTGGCCCACAAAGCAGAGAAGGGTGACTCGACCATCTTGTTTTTTTTTCACTCCCACAGTAGTTGTTTGGAAGTGGGTTTCTCTCCATAGAAATCTGGCAGTGGAAGCGAACCCTCTTTGACGTGGTTTTTTCTACAACCCTCTCTTAACCCACTTCTGTTGGACCTTGTATTGGGTTGAAAGTTCTTATGGCCTGCTCTTGATTGTGGCTTTGCATATCTTTCAACGCTTGTTGAATCCTCTTTGGGAGAACAACCGGTTGGCAGAGCGCACCTTTGGCCTTATTTTTGGAGCTCGGCTTTGACTTGGTTCTTGGATTCGGTTCTTGATTTTCGTCAATCAGGTGCACTCTTTCTAATTTTTAATTTCACCTAAATATTGCAATGGAAAAGATTTCTATGCCTTTTGAGATGGTCAAACTTCACTCCTTTGGTGGATCTGAGTTTACCTCATGGAAGCGAAAGACTCAATTCAGTCTAAAATACATGAACTGTTTTTACACTGTTTTGAGTACCTTTGCTGAGACGGATGAAGACGTTGATGAATCTCAATGGCTTAGGGATGAGGATTTCTGCAAAGACTACTTGTTGAATTGTCTTTCAGATCGTCTTGCAGAAACCTATAGTAAATTTAACACTGCTAAAGCAATATGGGACAACTTAGATGCTCAATTCAAGAAGGAGGAGGAATTGTCCAAGACCCATCTTGTGGACAAATTCATGGATTTCAAGTTTCAAGAAGACAAGGAAATCACTCCTCAAGTTACTGATCTAGAAAATTTGAGATCTAAGTTGAATAATGAAAAAATAGTTGTCTGTGATTCATTTCTTGTGGGTGCAATTATATACAAATTACCATCTGCATGGCATTCTTTCAAAACCGAGATGTATCGAAAAAAGGTGCAAGTGGGACTGGATGATCTCAAACGATTCATTCGAATCGAAGATGAGAATCGAGCTAGGAATAACTTGGAGATGGTTAGACAGCAACAGTCTGCTGCTAACTGTGGTACCCGGATCCCGCGAGAGGGGTGTGGGGCGCGAGCCGCCGCTCTCTCTCTCTTTTGGTCTCTCGTATCCACGCGATTGGCGTGTGCATTTTATTATTGATTTGAATTAATCTTTCCTGTGAACTTGGGATCACTAAGGCAATCCGAATTCCACACGAAAGAGACTGACAGAGTCGCCACCTAGATGTGGGATCTAGGACCCGTAATTAACCAGAAATCTAGACTCGCTACCTGGTTACGAGAATGGAAGGTATGGGGAGTTATCCACCACATGCACCATTCTTGCCCGATAATCGGTCTTCGATTCCAAAAGCTAACTCTTTTAAATTTATTTTAAATGGCTCATTCAACTCTATGTTAATGTGCGAACTAAGTGACATGCATCCTATGATCTAATTTCAATGTGAATCCTAAATGTGTATCTTGATTTATTAATTTGTCTGGATTCAATCTAAGTGAAAGTTCTCCTAAAATTCTAATTTCATGGAAAGTCCTAAGTGATTTGATTAAGCATTTACAAGAAAATTAATATACAAAACACCACAATTTGTTTGTGGTGCCGACTCGCGGGTGGTATGCCATCAGACATCCAAGCTGCCTACGTACCCAAGCCTCACTGGGATCAGAGTCGACGTAGTTCGGTGCACCTAAGCTAAGCTACTTATGCCTAACTCAACTAGGACACCGACCTAGACGGGATTGACTGTTTCAACAGTTTTAGGAGAAGTTATTTAATTCAAGTTGAGGATTTTATTATCTTAGGATTTCATCTAAGATGCTATATGATTCTCATCTAAATGCAAATGGTCCCTTAGACTAATGCAGGTTTGCCTACATCCTAGTTTACTAGGCTTGTCCTAGGGAAAGATTGGGTGACTAGTGTAACTAGACCTATGGCACGGTTGCTATACATAGCAAACGTCCGTGATGAGGCTGGACTCCTAACTCTAGGACTCCCTAAAACCTAAGACTCCCTAAAACTTAGGACACGACACGACACGACACCAGTGTTCCTAAATTGGGCTCTAAGGGTTCCTAAAGGAATTTTGAATCCACCGGCTCTTGGGAATCTCGAATTCTTTTGGGTTTGTGGAAACTTTTAGAGTTTTCTTGAAGCTTTTATTATCTGAAGGTATTTAGTGTGTTTGGTAGCTTTTAAAGTTGTTTATTTAGAAGGTTTTAGTTTCATTTGAAATTTTTAGTGGTCTTTTGGTTAATGGCTTTTAACGGATTTTTATCAGTGGATTTTAAATGGGTGAATTTTAGTTTTGTTAATTTTAGGTTGGATGTACTTTAGATTAATGTCTTTCGATTTTGGTTTGGAAAATGACGTTAACACAACCAAGTTTTGACAATTGCACAAATTCGACAAACCATTGACCATTAAAAGATCTGACAAATGCAGCCCACTAAAACTGTCGTAACTCTTTAACCGCTTGGCCAAATTCAACGTACAAACATGCGTTGGAAAGATCTTTTATAGGGCTACAACTTTGTAGTTCTCCATTGTTTGTAAATCTGTGATTTAGAGGTTCGAATTTGTGTTGCAAACAAAAGGACAGCAACATTAAACTGGAAATGCCTAAAGGTGTGCCGCAACCATTTTGGACTTAACTTTTTAACCGCTGCTGTCTGATCTAGCACGAATACTCGTTGGAAACGGCACGAAAATATCTACGACTTTGTAGTTAACCATTTCCCACGATTCTGTTGTTTAGAGGTCGAAAAATCTGTTTAAAGTCTAACAGCTAGCACTATGACGGGAATGATATTGGCACCCCCATGTTTTCTTTTGATAGTTCTTATTTTTTTAGTGATTAAAAGACGGTGAATATGAAAAATGGCTTGAATGGGCCTGAGATTAGATTCGAATGGGATGTTTGAAAAAGGGGTTGTTTTTATCTACTTGGCAAGGTGGGGTATGGATATTGGGTTCTTGAGATTGAGTGGGGGCTGTTGTTATCAAATTGGAGTGGGGGCTGTTGTTATCAATTGAAAGATGGAGGTTTTGTAAGCCAAATTAAATGGGTTTTGATAATTCATGTAAAATTCAAGTTTTCTTTCTTGTAAATGTTCAAAATTTTTAATGAATTGTTTTCCCAAAAGAAATCTAAATTCCCTAACAAGCCAATGATTTCAACATCCCATTGCAAATAGGTTCTAATGACCCTAACACATTAATCATATGTAGCATAAGTGAGAACATGACCAAGGCCAAACTAGTACAAAATTAAACATGACATCAACCAAAATATACGCAAAACAACACTCAATCCTACAAATATAGAAAAGAAAAGAAAATTCCAAAAGACATACCTTTTTGTAGACGATATTCCATGCAAACTTATGGAGAAGAGGGATTTGGTCTAGAGAGAGGGCTTGAATTTTCTAAGAGAGGGGTTCTCTCCTCTTTTCTTTTTTTTCCCCCTTTTCTTTGGTGAGATGAGAGGGTATTTATAGGAGAATGGGATAGGAGGTTAGGTGAGGTTAGGTGAGGTTAGGTAAGGTTAGGTGAGGTTAGGTGATGTTAGGTGAGGTTAGGTGAGGTTAGGTGAGGTTTGGATGGTTATGATGGGAGGAGAGGTTAGGTGAGGTTAGGTGAGGTTTGAATGGTTAGGATGAGATGAGAGGTTAGGTGGTTTTGGATGGTTAGACCCAGGTCATGATCTGCCATTGATCTAACGATTTACGGAAATCGGGTCTCGGAATGGAATCAGGGTCCGGGCTATGAAGTGACCCTAGCTTATTTTGTCCCGATTGATGATCCGTAAAGTCAGATCAAGATATTAATGACCTAAAACATATAAATCAATGATAGAGGGGGTTCTCACATGGATTTAACACACTAATTTATTTGTTGATTAAAACAAAACAAAATGGGGTGTCTACAGATGCCCCTCTTTGGTAGAGATGACGTAGTCATTGAATACCAAAGTTAAAAATGACAGAACCATTTTGCGTAGTTTTAATCGACAAAGGACTCTCTAGACACAACGCACCTTAACATAATGCAAAACCTTAGATGAAACCCTAGAACTTGAATAATAATAAAAACTCGATGCGGCGCCGTTCACAAACGGGCAATTAGAGAATGAGATATCATTTTCGAATGGATTCTGAAGGGAAAGGACAAAGATCGCTCTCAAACAGTTTTTAGAAGGAGATGAGACGCCGCTCACAAGCGGGTTCAACGAGGATAAGAAGCATTCCCAAATGGACTTGGATAATGAGGCACCGTTCACAAACGGCCTCAAGGAGGATAGAAAACCATTCACAAATGGACTCGAGAAAAGAGGCACCGTTCACAAACGGGCTCAAGGAGAAGACAAGACCATTCACAAATGGACTCGAGAAATGAGGCACCGTTCACAAACGGGCTCAAGGAGGAAGATACCATTCACAAATGGATTCGAGAAAAGAGGCACCGTTCACAAACGGGCTCAAGGAGAAGACAAGACCATTCACAAATGGACTCGAGAAATGAGGCACCATTCACAAACAGGCTCAAGGAGAAGACGAGACCATTCACAAATGGATTCGAGAAATGAGGCACCGTTCACAAACGGGCTCAAGGAGAAGACAAGACCATTCACAAATGGATTCGAGAAATGAGGCACCGTTCACAAACGGGCTCAAGGAGAAGACAAGACCATTCACAAATGGACTCGAGAAATGAGGCACCGTTCACAAACGGGCTCAAAGAGGACACGAGACCATTCACAAATGGACTCAGAAAATGAGGCACCGTTCACAAACGGGCTCAAGGAGAAGATGAGACCATTCACAAATGGACTCAGAGAATGAGACACCTGTTCACAAACGGGTTCGAAGAGAAGACGAGACCATTCACAAATGGACTCGAGAAATGAGGCACCGTTCACAAACGGGCTCGAAGAATTTAGGGATTTTTTTATGAACTTGAATTTGACGTAGGAATGGATTTTTATTTTTATTTTTTAATTAAGGATTTGGATTTGATAAATTTTTTTATTTTTGGAAAATGAGGTACCGTCCGCAAACGGGCTCAAGGAGAAGATGAGACCATTCACAAATGGCCTCGAGAAAAGAGGCACCGTTCACAAACGGGCTCAAAGAGGACATGAGACCATTCACAAATGGACTCAGAGAATGAGAAACCTGTTCACAAACGGGTTCAAGGAGAAGACGAGACCATCCCCAAATGGCCTCGAGAAAAGAGGCACCGTTCACAAACGGGCTCAAAGAGGGCATGAGATTTTTCATGAACTTGAATTTGACGTAAGATTGGATTTGTTTGAATCGGGGATTGGTTTTGATGAATTTTTTATTTTTGGGAAATGAGGTACCGTCCGCAAACGGGCTCAAGGAGAAGACGAGACCATTCACAAACGGCCTCGAGAAATGAGGCACCTTTCACAGAAGGGCTCAAAGAGGACATGAGATTTTTCATGAACTTGAATTTGACGTAAGATTGGATTTGTTTGAATCGGGGATTGGATTTGATGAATTTTTATTTTTGGGAAATGAGGTACCGTCCGCAAACGGGCTCAAGGAGAAGACGAGACCATTCACAAATGGGCTCGAGAAATGAGGCACCGTTCACAAACGGGCTCGACGACACAAGATAGCTTTGATTGATGAATTCAACAATGAAAAATTTAGAGATTTTTATGAATTTGAATTTGACGTAGGATTGGATTTTTTGAATTGGGGATTGGATTTGATGAATTTTTGATTTTTTGAGAAATGAGGCACCGTCCACAAACGGGCTCAAGGAGGACATGAGACCATTCATAAATGAACTCAGAAAATGAGGCACCGTTCACAAATGGGCTCAAGGAGAAGACGAAACCATTCACAAATGGACTCGAGAGATGAGGCACCGTTCACAAACGGGCTCAAGGAGAAGACGAGGCCATTTGCAAATGGGCTCGAGAAAAGAGGTACCGTTCACAAACGGGCTCGAAGAATTTAGAGATTTTCCATGAACTTGAATTTGACGTAAGATTGGATTTGATGAATTTTTTATTTTTTTGAACTCAATGAAATCGGGGATATTATGGATCGTGCCCGACAAAGATGTTGGAAACTAGGACTTTGACGAATGATGAAACGGCAAACCTTTGGAACGAAGAACCATTACTAGCAAGAATGGATTAGGAACATTTTTATGAAACTTCAACAAGATTTTTCTCAAAGAGACTGCTGGTCTTGTCTTCTGGGGATTTTGATAACTGAAACCTTGAACAAGACATTTGAGATTGGTAATTTAGAACAACGACTCTCTTGGATATTAACATGGAAAAGCGGGATCTGCTTCTTGACAGGTGTTTAGATAAACATTTCTTGACCAGGATAACTAACCGGAAGGGAATTATGAATTTGAATGGTTCATCTTTCTGAGAAATTGGCTCAACCACCATTGCATCTGAGGTTCTTCCAAGCTTAAGGTGCCTTCCTGGGGTATGATCTTTTTACGGAAGCTGGGCTTTCTGATGTTTCTACTTCTGAATTTTTCTGAGCTGATCTTCTTTGAAATGAAGTTGTTTGACTAAATTTTCGAGCTCTTTCAGGTATAATTGCAGGGAGCTGCCTAGGCCTGGCCTCCTTCACCAAGACAGTTACATCATTTGGACATAGGAACGACAATTGACTCTTTCTAAAGAGAAAACTTAGATGAAAGGCACTACTCAAAGGATTGAGCAGCCCTGAAGGAGTGAACTTAGAATAATAAAGATTGACTGACTATACTGACAAACATAGTGATGCTTCTGACTTAGTTAATGTTTTGTTTGGTAAGTCTATCCTTTCAAGGAATAGTTTTTCAATTGGTAAACACCGGACTTCTTCCTCGAAACAGTAATGCCTCAAGAATTTAATTACGACCCCTAAGATTGCTTAGCTTCAATGCCCCCAGTTTTGAGGATATCACTTGAATTTGCTTGAACTTCAGTTGATCTTCAGTCTTGATACCGGCTGTTGCCTTCTTATACTGATTCTCTTACCGTGACCAAGTCACCTCTTCAGGGTTTTTAACTTGGCGGACCGCGCTAGCCTTAACTTTTGCCTGAACCACCTTTCTAGGTTTTCGATCCAGCAGGCTATCCCCTTAGCTTTTGCCTAAGCCGCCCTTTCGGGTTTTCAACTTAGCAGGGGAATGATCTTAAATTTTGCCTAGACCGCCCTTTCAGGTTTTCAGTCTAGCAGATCTTCAAACTCCGTTATTTTTCTTATTCATCATCATTTCATTTTTTTATTGTATCTCAGGACCTAGCTCATTAGTTCTGAACACCAGAAGGACTTTTATAGGTAGGATAGGGCTTTTCAAAGAATGGCTTAAGGCTCAACAAAGATTTCGACCGAACCTGTGAACAGGTCGCCTACATATCCCAAGGTAGGAATCAGGTCGTGTGTAGTTCAGGGCGAATGCCCCTAGTTTGAAGATAAATTGTTTGATTTTTTTTTTCCTTTTTTCTTTTCTTTCTGGAACAATTAACTTCTCTTCTTTTGGAACTTGTCCCTCTCTTTTTTTTTTTTGAAAGGATTGAATTTCTTTTCCTTTTTGAATCGACCGAACTCGGTTCAACCGAGTTGCCTACGTACCCCAGTATAGGGATCAGGTCTCGCGTAGTTCGGGGAAATGCCCCAAGTTTGATGGGTTTTCAAGAAAATTTGATTTAGGCTCGAAGGGTTTGCAAATCGGTATTCTTTTGACATTGGGTTTTGATTTTGGGATTTAATCGGCCAAAGGAGGCCTTTCGATGTTCAGATTGGGAATCGATCTAGGTTACTAGAGTCCCTCTGGTACTGATTATTTTTTTTTTCTCTTTTTTTTTTTTTTTTTTCGCGGAGTTTGACGGCATTTCCAGGTAAGAGATAATGGATCTTCTTCTTTCAAGATTCTAATACGTGCTTTTGACTTTCATAGAGCGAAACTTGTTCTTTGACATCCTCCATCTATGGATTCGTACTCTCGATATCTGATGATCACTTTTCATTGTTTGCTTTTGAACTTTTCATCTTGAATTTGTTGGCTTTATGAATTTGAGAACCAAGGTCATTGATTGGAAATATGAAAGTTGTTTCCACTCTATGCCCCTTGTATAGCATATATCTTCTCACTTTCTTCATTTTCTTTGAGCTTTCCATCTATGTCTTGCCCCTGGTATCGGTTGTAGCTTTTCTAGACAATCTTCTTATTCTTGAAATAATTTTATCAATTCTTCACACTCTTTAGAGGGTAATGTATTTTCAATCGGCATTCACTGAATCAAAGTTTCAGTGCCAGTGTTTATCATTTCAATTTCATCTTTGAAAGGTTGGGATTGGCGCTCCTCCTCTCGTTCAAGTAATTGCTGTGACTCAAGTGGAGTTTCGTCAATTTTGTCCTCATTTGAGGAGGGAGTCTTATTTTAAGATCAGAAGCACACTTAAGAACAGACACAAGTGAACTTTTTGGAACTGACTGAAATTTTATTTAAAGAAAAGCTATTACATCAGACGACCTATCCTGAACATGCTCACGATTCACAACTCTAAATAAGAAAGAGAAACAGAAGATAACTTGCCTGGACTAGGCATTGACCTTTAACTGTAAGACCGGACTCAACAATTATACTGACCATGATGACTGACTCAACATAAAATAGTAAGTGACTAAAACTTTAACTGCTGCAACTGTTTGGCGTTGAAGGCTCGGCGAAGGCTGGTTCGTTCTGAACATCATCATGGCTGATACTTTCAATTTTGGACAATGATGACTGATTCGCATAGGGAAATGCCCCTAGCTCAATGATTCTGAGAGTGAACTCTGAAGGACTTAGCAAAATAATCTTGAAAAAAGGTAGCCCCTAGAGGAGGAACAGACCAGGGGTACAAGCAAGATTGGATTATCTGGACCAGGCATGATCAGATCATGAGAACGCATAATCGAAAGATTGTGAGATTCTGCATCTGCCAGTTAGGGGATGGCATGAAGATACGATCGAATCGTATGACAGAAGAACGAAAGACGCACGATCAAAAGATTAGATGAGATAGCATAAGATTGCTTTCAACGGATAGATCATGAATGACTAATCCTATGAGATCTTTGAAAATTATGGGATTTATATCCTAACCCAAAGGGAAATTTTTT
This sequence comes from Tasmannia lanceolata, assembly GCF_043159265.1. Lineage (NCBI taxonomy): Eukaryota > Viridiplantae > Streptophyta > Magnoliopsida > Canellales > Winteraceae > Tasmannia > Tasmannia lanceolata. The sequence goes on from NW_027518714.1 coordinate 17,793,524, forward strand.
TTTTTTTTTTTTTTTTCACATTTTATCAGTGTTACCTGAAGGCATCAACCCTAATCCTAATCTATCGGAGTGGAGAGAGAATCTCGACTCATGACTTTGTTCGTGTATCTAAGGACCGATCGTGACCATTGGAAGATGGACCACGGCCTAATCTAGACACCAATGGGTAGGATATCCTAAACTAGGCTCACACACATGATGCACATGTGTTCGTATACTACATGCATGTGTGGGTTAATCTAGGGGTAAGGCCAAGAGTTCCCTTAGCGCGAATCCCTGTTCGATATACTGTACCAGTGTCCGGCGTATCAGTACGTGAACAAGAGATCCGTTTACGTACCATAAAGGTACTAGGCTAAGGGTGGAATGCTTCTCTAGCACAGAGGCACCAGGTGATGAAATCCCAGTCAACCATGCTAGATAACACTCCGGGTTCCTAAAATAGGACGTGTGTGAATGTGAGATGCAAGGGTTTAGATGCAAGTGATGTAAGTGTGTGCAATAAGTTTGCGCAATCTATGATGCCTTCAGGTTTTGTTAAATTAAGTTCGAGTAAAATGTGATGAGAGAAAATAAAACAAGACAAACTAATCTAACAAGTATAGAGTTTTTATGAGCCAGTTAAATTAAATTCAAATGAATTATCTTTTGAAATTTTAATGAAGTTAGGTGGTCCCCAGCAGAGTCGCCAGACTGTGGTACCCGGATCCCGCGAGAGGGGTGTGGGGCGCGAGCCGCCGCTCTCTCTCTCTTTTGGTCTCTCGTATCCACGCGATTGGCGTGTGCATTTTATTATTGATTTGAATTAATCTTTCCTGTGAACTTGGGATCACTAAGGCAATCCGAATTCCACACGAAAGAGACTGACAGAGTCGCCACCTAGATGTGGGATCTAGGACCCGTAATTAACCAGAAATCTAGACTCGCTACCTGGTTACGAGAATGGAAGGTATGGGGAGTTATCCACCACATGCACCATTCTTGCCCGATAATCGGTCTTCGATTCCAAAAGCTAACTCTTTTAAATTTATTTTAAATGGCTCATTCAACTCTATGTTAATGTGCGAACTAAGTGACATGCATCCTATGATCTAATTTCAATGTGAATCCTAAATGTGTATCTTGATTTATTAATTTGTCTGGATTCAATCTAAGTGAAAGTTCTCCTAAAATTCTAATTTCATGGAAAGTCCTAAGTGATTTGATTAAGCATTTACAAGAAAATTAATATACAAAACACCACAATTTGTTTGTGGTGCCGACTCGCGGGTGGTATGCCATCAGACATCCAAGCTGCCTACGTACCCAAGCCTCACTGGGATCAGAGTCGACGTAGTTCGGTGCACCTAAGCTAAGCTACTTATGCCTAACTCAACTAGGACACCGACCTAGACGGGATTGACTGTTTCAACAGTTTTAGGAGAAGTTATTTAATTCAAGTTGAGGATTTTATTATCTTAGGATTTCATCTAAGATGCTATATGATTCTCATCTAAATGCAAATGGTCCCTTAGACTAATGCAGGTTTGCCTACATCCTAGTTTACTAGGCTTGTCCTAGGGAAAGATTGGGTGACTAGTGTAACTAGACCTATGGCACGGTTGCTATACATAGCAAACGTCCGTGATGAGGCTGGACTCCTAACTCTAGGACTCCCTAAAACCTAAGACTCCCTAAAACTTAGGACACGACACGACACGACACCAGTGTTCCTAAATTGGGCTCTAAGGGTTCCTAAAGGAATTTTGAATCCACCGGCTCTTGGGAATCTCGAATTCTTTTGGGTTTGTGGAAACTTTTAGAGTTTTCTTGAAGCTTTTATTATCTGAAGGTATTTAGTGTGTTTGGTAGCTTTTAAAGTTGTTTATTTAGAAGGTTTTAGTTTCATTTGAAATTTTTAGTGGTCTTTTGGTTAATGGCTTTTAACGGATTTTTATCAGTGGATTTTAAATGGGTGAATTTTAGTTTTGTTAATTTTAGGTTGGATGTACTTTAGATTAATGTCTTTCGATTTTGGTTTGGAAAATGACGTTAACACAACCAAGTTTTGACAATTGCACAAATTCGACAAACCATTGACCATTAAAAGATCTGACAAATGCAGCCCACTAAAACTGTCGTAACTCTTTAACCGCTTGGCCAAATTCAACGTACAAACATGCGTTGGAAAGATCTTTTATAGGGCTACAACTTTGTAGTTCTCCATTGTTTGTAAATCTGTGATTTAGAGGTTCGAATTTGTGTTGCAAACAAAAGGACAGCAACATTAAACTGGAAATGCCTAAAGGTGTGCCGCAACCATTTTGGACTTAACTTTTTAACCGCTGCTGTCTGATCTAGCACGAATACTCGTTGGAAACGGCACGAAAATATCTACGACTTTGTAGTTAACCATTTCCCACGATTCTGTTGTTTAGAGGTCGAAAAATCTGTTTAAAGTCTAACAGCTAGCACTATGACGGGAATGATATTGGCACCCCCATGTTTTCTTTTGATAGTTCTTATTTTTTTAGTGATTAAAAGACGGTGAATATGAAAAATGGCTTGAATGGGCCTGAGATTAGATTCGAATGGGATGTTTGAAAAAGGGGTTGTTTTTATCTACTTGGCAAGGTGGGGTATGGATATTGGGTTCTTGAGATTGAGTGGGGGCTGTTGTTATCAAATTGGAGTGGGGGCTGTTGTTATCAATTGAAAGATGGAGGTTTTGTAAGCCAAATTAAATGGGTTTTGATAATTCATGTAAAATTCAAGTTTTCTTTCTTGTAAATGTTCAAAATTTTTAATGAATTGTTTTCCCAAAAGAAATCTAAATTCCCTAACAAGCCAATGATTTCAACATCCCATTGCAAATAGGTTCTAATGACCCTAACACATTAATCATATGTAGCATAAGTGAGAACATGACCAAGGCCAAACTAGTACAAAATTAAACATGACATCAACCAAAATATACGCAAAACAACACTCAATCCTACAAATATAGAAAAGAAAAGAAAATTCCAAAAGACATACCTTTTTGTAGACGATATTCCATGCAAACTTATGGAGAAGAGGGATTTGGTCTAGAGAGAGGGCTTGAATTTTCTAAGAGAGGGGTTCTCTCCTCTTTTCTTTTTTTTCCCCCTTTTCTTTGGTGAGATGAGAGGGTATTTATAGGAGAATGGGATAGGAGGTTAGGTGAGGTTAGGTGAGGTTAGGTAAGGTTAGGTGAGGTTAGGTGATGTTAGGTGAGGTTAGGTGAGGTTAGGTGAGGTTTGGATGGTTATGATGGGAGGAGAGGTTAGGTGAGGTTAGGTGAGGTTTGAATGGTTAGGATGAGAGGAGAGGTTAGGTGGTTTTGGATGGTTAGACCCAGGTCATGATCTGCCATTGATCTAACGATTTACGGAAATCGGGTCTCGGAATGGAATCAGGGTCCGGGCTATGAAGTGACCCTAGCTTATTTTGTCCCGATTGATGATCCGTAAAGTCAGATCAAGATATTAATGACCTAAAACATATAAATCAATGATAGAGGGGGTTCTCACATGGATTTAACACACTAATTTATTTGTTGATTAAAACAAAACAAAATGGGGTGTCTACACTAACGCGGTAACATATCCCAAGAAATTTCCTCGGAAATCCAAGTCACCTAAAAGTGACCATCCCAAGTTGGAGGCCAAAAAGACTATCTTTCAGAAAAAGAAGGGCAAGTGCCACAACTGTGGGAAATGGGGTCATTTTGCTGCAGAGTGTAAACAACCTAAGAAGGCTAAATCTGACACACCACAAAAGGAAGCTCATATGATGGTGGGCAGTGCTGCGCCTAAGAGCTTTATTGCCATGTTAGGCAATGGTAAGGCCAGTACTTCTTCAGACTGGTGGTTAGATACAGGAGCCACCTGCCATGTTTGCAACTCGAAGAAACTACTTACGGATGCTGTTGGTGTGAAAGAGACCGTTACAGTGGCTAGTGGAGCTGAGGCAAAAGTGACTCACACTGGAACTGCGAACCTGGTCCTTTCTTCAGGTAAAATACTAACTTTAAAAAATGTTAAAGTAGTTCCTGCTATTCAAAAGAATTTAATTTCTATTAGTCTTTTAGACAATGCTGGCATGTGTTCATCTTTTTTGGGTGGTAGAGTAACTTTAACTGTTAACTCTTATTATTTTGGCTGTGCTTTCTTAATCGATGGTATGTATAGACTGAGTTTAGCAAATGAAACCGTTAGTCAGGTTAGTTCCACTTTGATTGATCCTAAGTTGTTACACACTAGATTGGGACATGTGAACTATAGAAAAATGGTAAAACTTGCTAACACTTATAATATACCATTAGATACATCGATTAGATTTGACAGGTGTGAAGTGTGTGCACAAACCAAGATCACTAGAAAACCCTTTCGTTCGGTTTCTAGGAGCACACACCTTCTTGAGTTAATTCATTCTGACCTCTGTGACTTTAAAAGTTTCACTACTCGAGGTGGTCGGAAGTATTTAATCACTTTTATAGACGATTTTTCTAGATTTTGTCATATTTATCTCCTAAAATCGAAAGATGAAGCTTTTGATAAATTTAAAATTTTCAAGAATCGTGTTGAAAATCAATTGAACTTGAAAATTAAGCGATTTAGGAGTGATAGAGGAGGAGAATACACTTTGACAGAGTTCAAGGAATTCTGTGCCTCTCAGGGCATAATACTTGAAACTACTGCTCCTTACTCACCTCAATCTAATGGCATAGTTGAACGTAAGAACCGGACATTAACTGAAATGTTAAACTCTATGTTATTGACAGCTGGCATGCCTACTAGCTATTGGGGAGAAGCAGTTTTAACTGTAAATCACATCCTGAATAGAGTACACCACTCTAAGTTGACCACTACTCCTTATGAGTTATGGCATAAACATCCTTGTAGATATGACACTCTTAAGACTTGGGGCTGTATTGCTTATGTGAGGATACAAGACCCTAGGAGACCTAAGGTAGGACCTAGAACAAACACTTGTGTTTATCTAGGTGGTGCAGAAGATAGTGCTGCTGATCGGTTTTTGGATCTATCTACCAATTTGGTTATAGAATCTAGAGATGCAGTATTCTTTGAGAATAAATTTCTCAGAGATCATGGTTTGAACCTACCTGGCGATACTGAAATGGTTACAGAATCGCATGTAGAGTTTGAACATAATACTTCTGACACCTGTCCTACACTGATTTCTACATCAGAACCTTTAAGAGTTTCTACAAGAGATAGAGTACCCAAGAACTTTGGTGAGGACTTTGTGACCTACCATGTAGAGAATGATCCATCAACCTATAAGGAAGCGATGAGATCTAGGGACTCTTTGTTGTGGGCAGAAGCCATTGATGATGAAATGAGCTCTCTGCTACAAAATCAAACTTGGCAGCTAGTCGATTTGCCAAAAGGGGCTAAGACTGTGGGCTGTAAGTGGATTTTGAAGAAGAAACTTAATCCTGACGGATCCATAGCTCGGTATAAAGCACGTTTAGTAGCTAAGGGCTATACTCAAGTCAGTGGGATAGACTACTTTGATGTTTACTCACCGGTCTGTCATTTGGCAACGATAAGAATTCTTCTTGCTTTGGCTTCTATTGAGAAGTATGTTGTGCATCAAATGGATGTAAAAACGGCTTTCCTTAATGGAGACCTCACAGAAGAAATCTACATGAACCAACCTGAAGGGTTTGTCATGGAAGGTTTCGAGAACAGAGTTTGTAAGTTACACAAATCTTTGTATGGTCTTAAACAAGCACCTAAATTGTGGCATCAAAAATTTGACAAGGTAGTAAAGAGCTTTGGTTTTCAGACCAGTTACTCAGATAAATGCCTTTACTATCGTTCTGTGTCGAATAAGGTTGCGATTATTTGTTTGTATGTAGACGATATGTTGATTCTTGGTTCCGATCTCTCTGCAGTGAGTGACGTGAAAACCACTTTGGCTCAAGAATTCGACATGAAAGATCTTGGTGTGGTTGACACCATTCTTGGTATGAAAGTAAGTTTTGAAAGGCAAGGGATTACTCTTAGCCAAGCCCATTATCTTGAAAAACTACTTTCTACATGGGGATACAGTGAGTGTAAACCGATTGAGACACCATTTGATTATACCAAGAAGCTGATCTCTAATGAAGGAGACAGTGTGAATCAGTTAGATTATTCTAAACTGATTGGTAGTCTCATGTATGCTATGAGTTGCACTAGACCAGACATAGCCTTTACAGTTGGCATGCTGAGTCGTTTCACTAGTAATCCTGGCCATGAGCACTGGGATGCCCTTATGAGGCTGATGAGATACCTTAAGGGTACTCAAGGATATGCTCTATGTTATACTGGCCATCCTCCTATCCTGGAAGGGTATTCTGATGCATCATGGGGATCAGAATTAGGAGACAGTAAATCTACCAGTGGTTATGTTTTTACACTGGGTGGAGCCGCTGTTGCATGGAAGTCAAAGAGACAGACTTGTATTGCTCTGTCATCTATGGAATCGGAACTTTATGCTTTAGCTTCTACAGGAGATGAAGCAGAGTGGATAAGAGATCTGATCCTGGACATTCCATTGACCCATTTAAAGATTAACTCTTTAAGTTTGTTCTGTGATAATCAAGCTACAATTACGATTGTGAAAAACTCACTCTTTAATGGTAAGAGGAGACATGTCAGGCTGAAACATGCCACGCTGAATTATCTTCTAGAACAAGGTATTATCACTTTGGTTGATGTGAGATCGAAGGATAATATGGCCGATGCTCTTACGAAGGGACTGAACAAAGATCGAATATTCAAAACTGTGGGGGAGATGGGGTTAAAGACTGTGTAGACGTGTCTTAACCTACATTCATATTATTTTGAATTTTTCGAATCTCCCTATCTTGGCCAAGATAAGCACTTGATATGTTTCAATGATGTTTACAGTTATCTTTATGTCATTCCACATTTGATGACATGTCCTTCTTGGGAAAGGTTGTTTCATTCCAAACTTGATGATACAGCTTAACTCAATTTGGATATGATGCCTGTAACATTCCAAATGGAAACATGGAATGGTTCTTTGTAAAGAAACTGTTTAGGTCTGGTTCTTGATTGAAACTTGACATTGATGCTTATTGATATTGATATTTACTTTTCAGCCATTATGAAATTGTACTAAGTTCTTCTGGTAGAACTAGATACTTTTAGTAAAATACACAAATGATTGGATTCATTTTTTAATGAAATTCATATTTGATAATTTACAGGAATTGGCGAAATTGGAGGAGATTGCCTCAATTTGGATCTTGATGAGGATGACTTACTTGATGAGTGAATCCTTATAGTGCAGTGGAACTATTATTTTCTTTTCCGTTGATTAAATAGTTCACCTACATATAAAACTGCTTATGTTTGAGTTTAGATTATTTCTAAAACTCTTGGTTATTCTTTAAAGTATTTTTGTTTTCAGTTGGATTACAAATCTTTATTGATATGGTGATATGGATGATTCAATAATTTTGTTTGGACATCACATTATCTATCTATTGGATTGTGCTATATGTAGAACATAGGAGGAGATTGTTGGGTATATCATATAACCCATGTATGTTCTAATATAAGCCCAATAGGTAATGGACCAGGTGTAGTGGGCCCATTTGGGCTGGAGCCCATTAACCTCTTCTAACCCTAGTGTATCTCTATATATAGGGGCTGGAGGCAACAAACTTGGTATTCCAAATTAGATACCTTGGGTGTAATGCTTTAAGCATCCTTGCTTAAACCCTAATAACCCTAACAATTTTCTCATAATCTGCTCAATCTTCTGGATGACATCAATAGGGCACTTGAAAATGGAAAGCTTGAAAACCATAATATTAGCCAAAACCACTTTAATGAGGATAATTCCGCCGCCCTAACGACTCCACAATCGGATCTCAATCTCTAGTTAGTGCGGCCAATACAAAGAGGAAATTATCTATCGAGCCCCCAAGGATGCCGGCCAAACCCTCAGGCACTTGATTATAGATATGAATTCCTAGCAGCCTTGACTTGGAAATGTTGGACTTGTGCCAGGATGGATTTTAGCATTACCATTTAGCACTATACTCACATCTGGAACACTAAATATTAATGTATCATCCGCGAATTGAATGTGCGATACCTCCGATTGAGCCGTGCCACCCTTGTAGAGCCTCCTATGATTCCTTGATTTCTACCTTCCTCCATCGATCTGTTTAAGGTCAATGATAAAAATAAGGGCGGGCCGGGATATAGAGGATCTCCCTACATTAGCCTTCTCTCTTCACCGTGTCCACCACAGGTTTAATAACGATTTTTAGCTATTTAAGATCTAACACGAGTCCCACAAGAAAGACAGCTCCAGATCGTCCACTGTATTTGGGAAGTGTCTATCTACCCTAGATTGATCAAGTGCCACGTGTATTATGATCATAATCGGTACGTGCTAGTAAGAATGGACACTTAGGATAATCAAACGGTAGAGTTCAAGCCTAGGATGGGACCCAGTTGGCAATGTACGGTGGATATTTAGGGGCCCACAAATTAAGTAGTTGGTGCGGCTCTAGTCCCATTTTTCCACTTTCTTTGGTCAACCACTCTTCTTTTGTGTCATCCTTTGTGACTTTGTCTATCTGCTTAAAACTATGGCACATGATTTTTTTCGCCCCATTGTACGATAATACGCCCCCCTTGTCAACGTGAATCGAATGCAGAGCTAGCGACGTCAAATCACGTTACAAAGGGGGGGGGGGCGTATTATCCTACAGAGCTAGCGAAAAAAATCGTCGCCCAAAACTATTCTTTTGTGCCCACTTAGTCTATTTGCTTAAAACTATTCCCTCTGTCTCTGTCTCTCTCACTCTCTAACAAAGCTTGAAACCCTTGTTTTTCCATATCTGAATCTCTCTCATTTCCCTTTCTCTAGCTAGATTTTCTCAATCTATCAATCTACCATGGATGAAGAATACGATGTGATAGTCCTTGGAACAGGGCTCAAAGAATGCATCCTTAGTGGCCTACTCTCAGTCGATGGCCTCAAGGTCTTTCCCATTTTTCTTTTTTTCCTTTTTTTTCCCTGTTATTTATCTCTATATTGATGATTTAATGATGATCTATAAATGTTTTAAGATTCCTTCATTTTTTATTGTTTGTGATCATTACTGATCTTGAAGGTTTAATTAGAGAGTATGATGATTACTGAAAATCCCCCAATTCTTTCATTTAAAATCTGGAATTTGCAGTTTAGGGTTTTATTCTGACCGATTTTAAATCACGCATTTTTGTAATGGGTATTGATGTTTTTGTGTTGAACTTTAATTGCGTAGTGGTTTTTGGTAGTAATATGTTCTGATAGCGATATTCGGATCGCTGAATGTGTAAATTTTCCCATTATTGCTGATTTTTTTTTTTCACTATTGTTGAGTCTGATAATCTCACATTTGGAAGTGTTTTCTGCAAGTGCTATCCAATTTTTCAATCTAATTGACTTTTAATCGTGCATTTTGTACTGAGCGTTCGTGGTTTCGTCTTTAGTTTGAAATGGTTGTTCGAGATTTATTTGTATTGAAGGTACACCACAAGCTTATCTGGTTTTTCCCTGTTACTGGCCATGCTCATTAGACAATATAGTACAATAAGCTCCAAATATGATATTTTGAAGTGGTTTCTGAAATATGTAATTAACTTTTTTAATTTCAATTGCCTGTAATTCATGTTTTTTTTTAGGATCAATTGATTTGTGATGTAGGATTTTGTTCTCTTATTCTCCTATTTTTCATTTGTTCGTGAACTTCTCTAAGTAGTAGCTACGAATCATGCAGTTTATAGTGAATATGATGATTTTGAGTAGAACCCAAAATGGTTATTCAAGTTCTGCCTGTGATAAATCTTGATCTTGACAGTCTGTTCACAGCATATATATGATTTTCTAATTCTCTTCTATTTTCATATTGTCTTCCCTAGAATGATGAATAAGATGACACTGACCTAAGCCTATGAGCTTGCATTTTGAAGCTCTTCTGAAATGGGTAGTCTTGGTTTCATCTTAAATTAACTACAAATTGCCTGATGCTGAAAGTTGATGATTCCATTCATATAGATCGTAAAGGGCATTTGAGCTTTGTCCACGGTCAGTCTTGATCTCATGATCTGATGATGATGATATTGATGATATATATATATATATATATATATATATATATATATATATGAGAAAAGTGTAGCTACACATACGTGTAGCTAACTTAGCTACACCAACGGCTTAAAATACATTGGGCCCCACATTGTTTGGGTGATGCAAACCATTCATTTGATGGGCCCTCACATAGATAGGGTGTGCCAAAAAAATCAGCTCCATAGGATCATCCCAACCTTAGTTATAAATTCCGTTCCGGTCGCCGTTCCGTTTTGGCTACTGGAATGGAACGTTCCGGTGTTCCGGCCGTTTCGTTCAGCGTTCCGGTCGAAACTTTCCGTTCCGGTTGAAAAAAATAGTTAAAAATATGAAAAAAATCCTTAAAAATTAGAAATTGTTAGAAAAATATAAGAAACACTTAAATGAACTAAAAGACATATTTATTACTTAAAAACCAAAGTTTAATAACAAAAAGACAAAAAATGCCCTCCTAACAACTACAAAACGATCACAAAATGAGGGCAAATATGTAAAATACACTCCCCAACAGCCATAAATGAATTTATGTAATTTTTTGGATTTTTTTTTTTTTTTAATTTTTTTGGAAAAAGACGAAAAATGCCCTCCCAACAACTATAAAACGGTCATAAAACGAGGGCAAATCTGTAAAATACACTCCCCAACCGCCTTAATGGCATTTTTGTAATTTTATTTTTTTTTATTTTATTTTTTTTTTGAATTTTTCCGCATTTCCGGCCTGAACAGTGAATTCCGGCCATTCCGACCGGAATGACCGGAACGGACCGGAATTCCGGCCGGAACGGAAAATATGCCCATTCCGTTCCGGAACCGGAATTCCGGTCCGTTCCGGCCGGAACGGAACGGAATTTATATCTATGATCCCAACCCTACGATTTGTGGAGGCAAAATTGGACGTGTAAAAACCTTCACAAATCTATCCATTTTTGCCTTCACAGTTTGAAGGGTTGGGATTATCCTATGGAGCTGATTTTTTTGGCACACCCTATCAAATGAATGGTTTGGATCACCCAAATAATGTGGGCCCACTGTATTTTAAGCCGTCGGTGTAGCTAAGTTAGCTACACGTATGTGTAGCTTCACTTAACTCTCTCTCTCTCTCTCTCTCTCTCTCTATATATATATATATATATATATATATATATTTATATAGAGAGAGAGAGAGAGAGAGAGAGAGAACATTTCCTACACACTTGTGTAGGTAAGTTACCTACACACTACCTTAAAATAAAGTGAGGACCCACATTGTTTGGGTGATCCAAACCATTCATTTGAATGGTCCTCACATAGATAGGGTGTCCACAAAAAATCAGATCCCTAGGATCATCCTAACCATTCAAACTATTGAGGCAAAAAATGGACTAATTTGTGAAGGTTTATACACGTCCATTTTACCTCCACAAATCGTAGGGTTGGGATGATCCTATGGATCTGATTTTTTGTGGACACCCTATCTATGTGAGGACCATTCAAATGAATTGTTTGGATCACCCAAACAATGTGGGCCCCCACTGTATTTTAAGGTAGTGTGTAGGTTACTTACCTACACAAGTGTGTAGGAAATGTTCTCTAATATATATATATATATATATATATATGAGAAAACTATTGGCGCACCATTTTTTTGGTGAGCTTAAGTTGTTATAACGCCTCCCATTCGTTTAAATGTTTGGGTCCCGCTAAAGCGCACCGATGGGAGGCGTTATAACAACTTAAGCGCACCAACACCTCTCTCTCTCTCTCTCTCTCTCTCTCTCTCTCTCTATCTATATATATATATATATATATATATATATATATATATATATATATATTGCCCCTTTCATTCTGCTTTTTCCCCTTTTCAATTATGAGGATTGGAGCAAATCTTGCTTTTTGAAGTGTGAACTGCTTATTTTGTTTTGGGTTGGGTAGCTCAGCGATTAGATTAACATTGAGATAAGCCCTAAATCTCACATTAGGAAGTGTTTTCTGCAACTGTTACCCCGTTTTTCAATCTGGTTGACCTCATATAATGTATTTTTTACCGACTATCGTTGGTTTCATCTTTAATTTGAAATGGTTGTTCGAGTCTTCGAGATTTATTTGTCTCTGCAGGAACGCCACAAGCTTATATAATTTTTTATAGTGTTATGCTGCTCTTATCTGTTATTGACCATGATCATTAGACAGTATAGTACAATAAGCTCCAAATCTGATATTTTGAAGTGGTTTCTGAAATATGTAATAACTTTCTTAATTTGAATGGACTGTAATTCATGCTGTTTTAGGTTCAATTGATTTTTGTTGCAGATGGAGAATATTTGCTCTCCTTTTCTCCTATTTTTGGTTATTCAAGTTCTTCTTGTGATAATTCTTGATCTGGACAGTCTGTTCACAACATATATGATTTTCTGATCCCTTCTATTTTCATATTGTAGTATGATGAATATGATAGCACTGAAATCAGCCTAAGAACTTACATTTTGAAGTTCTTCTAAAATTGGTAGTCTTGGTTTCATCTAAAATTGGTTACAAATTGCCTGATACTGAAAGTCGATGATTCCATGCTTATAGATTTTGGGTTTGGTAGCTCAGCTTTGATTTAAACTGTCTGCAATCTGTGATGTTTCTGCCAAAAGGCTTGTAGCGTAGACAGTGTGAACTGCTTGTTTCGTTTTGGAGAATGTGGGTCGGTGTAATGATACTTTTTTTAATGAATTTTGACTATGACAGTTACCTAAAACACTCCACAAGAATATCCTATTCATGATGCTGAATCCCTCTTAAGATTGCAATAGGATGCATTTTTATGTAAATAACATTAGGATTCGTTTGGGTTCTAAGTAACTTTGGCCCTTCCATAGTGTTATAGTTTGTTGAAACTTCTGCTTGGAATTGGTTTCTATGCTTATGTTGCTTAAGTATTACTTGATAATCAGAACAATAGATTAAGGATTCCGTAGTCGGGAGAACAAGATGATTTTTTTCAGAACACTCAGATTTAGTGTACAAATGGCTTATTTTCTACTTATGGCATTAATAGTTGCACAAATCTTCTACTTATGGCACTGCTCCTTCTTTGGTTCTAAATATACGTTACCCACTTCCTATTGTTTCTAGCATCATGCATCTTGCTATGACTTGCTGATAGCGAATGGCCTCATGGGCTTATAGAGATCACTGTAATACAATAAGAAATGTTAGGATGTCAATTTTGCTTCACCATGACTGCATGGAATCTTCGGAACGGTAAGAACTTTTAGTTGCTGGCTAGTTTGCAGTAAGACAAGCTGTCACACACGTCTTTGATTCATTTCATGAAGAACTTGTACTTTCTAATTCTAGTTAAATAAGTGAGAGGTTGGAGTTTGAACTTTGAACATATAGTATGATCACTGTCATACAGCAGAAACACATGTTGTCTCCCAAAGTGTCTATGACTTTTAGTTAAAAATACTACCTTGTTATAATTTTGTTCCATTCCGAAACGAAATTCTGGGAACATTCCATTTCAATAAGGAAACCGGAACAAAAAACTGCACCAGAACGTACTGGCCCATGTTTCCATTAACTCCGGCTATTTCTGGATGTTCTGGTTCTTCCAGCTGTTCCTGTTAATACTTCCTTTTTTTTTTTAGGGAGATGATTTTTTCGCCCCTCCTGTAGGATTATGCGCCCTCTTTTAACTTGAATTGTGGGCAGATTTAACGCTTTTTGACGTCAAATCACGTTAAAAGGGGGGCGCATAATCCTACAGTTGGGGTGAAAAAATCATCGCCCTATTTTTATTTGTAACATTCTCCTAGAAAAGTTAAATGACCTTAAAGGCCTATTCGATTGAAAAGCCATCTCCAATCAAATGTGGGGTTTAACAATATCAAAAACCTCTCTTTATATGGATTATGTAGGTTATGCTTACATTATGTTGACTTTCAATATTCTTTGCAAGATTTTAATAAATGCTAGGCTTAATAAACTGTTTTTGCTATTGGTCTTCTCATATTTCTTTACTTTTTGTTCCATTTTTTTTAATGGTATTTTGTTCCACTTTTTTTTAAAGAAATCTTAAAATTTATGTCGCATCTTTTCCGAAACGGGCAGAACACTAATATTCCAGTCCAAAAGAAAATTGTAATGGAATGACCATTCAAAAAAGAAAAAGAAAAATGGAATGCCCACCGGGATGGAATTGACGACTAAGAGTAGTACTACATTTTTTCAGTCATCACCTATTACTGCCTTTCATATAACCCTGCTTACTTTCCATGTTTCTACTTTTTAGTCCACACCTGTGCTGATTCATAGTATATGGTACAGGTTCTGCACATGGACAGGAATGATTATTATGGAGGGGAGTCAACGTCACTCAATCTAATTCAGGTACCAGTTATGGAAGCGACCTGTAAATTCTCATAAGCATGATGATGGGACTTGGGGATATTGTTTATAGCTTTGTAATGCTGTCTTTTTTACTTTCTCAAGCATTTTCTGCTTGCAGCTTTGGAAAAGGTTTAAGGGAAGCGACAAACCTCCAGCACATTTGGGCTCTAGCAGAGATTACAATGTTGACATGATCCCAAAGGTTATCGTCTTTTTCAATTATGACCTGTTTGCTTTTTTATGAGGTGCACATACTCATTTTGACACAGAAGCGTTACTTCACCTTATATAAATCCTTTAAATGCCAAGAATTCTCTCTTACGAAGAGTTGTCCTTCAGTTAATTGTAATTGGCATTCAAAGTGGTCAGAGTCTAATCATTAACATATTGTGATGGCATGAAGTCTGTAACATAGAAATAATGCTCAAATGGATGCCGGTTCACTCATTTAATAGACATAATTTATGTAACAAGGAAATAATGCTCAACTGGATGCCACATTTAGTTCACGCATTTAATAGACATAATTGATGCAGTAGCCAGTTTTCAAAGACTCCAATATTCAATAGTGTTCTTGGAGATCATAGGCATTGGTTGGCAAGTAGTACGTCATGCTGCTTACTTCTTTCTTTTTGAAGTTCCAAAGATAAGGAAGTTGATATCATTTAACTGTCAACTTACCAACTTCTCCAAAAGCTTAAGCTGTTGGAGAAAGGCGTTATTTATCTTTTATACTTTAACATTAACATTTGCCAATGGCATGAAGTCTGGAACAAGGAAATAATGCTCAAATGGTGTTCACATTTAGTTCATGCATTTAATAGACCTAATTGACACAGTAACCATTTTTCAAAGAGTCTCCACTGTCCTGTCCAATTCCAGCTCTTCTATTGCTCGGCTAATAGTGAGGCGGATTGCTTAGCTAGGGACCGGTGAATAGGACACCATTGGAGATTTTTTATTTCCTTCCCCCATGATTTTATTATTGTTTTTTTATTTATTTCCCTCATTGCTGTTGTAATTTTCACTTAACCATCTCGGTCTTGTGGTTGTTTCTCTATTAATATATCTCTTATCAGTTCAAAAAATATATATAGATCCTTATGTTTTGTAAATATTACATTTTTTTATTGGTTGCAATTTCATTAAAATAAAGGTGCAAGACCGAGAAAGTCAGCCCCAAAGATACAAAGATAAGACAAAAAACAAGTCACGGGGAAAGGAAGTCAAACATTTCTATCCCCCTCCTACCTGCACCACCTTTTGCTAAGCTATCTGCATGATGAAATTATCCCCTCCCTTTGTCCTTAAAAAATATAAATTGTCATTTCGATGTAAATGACGCAAATAGTTGGGTCTGCAAAGGTAGAAAAACATTTAAGATTGTTTAACTTGTCAACGTGCTTTGTGGACCCATCCTAGTTGAATCAAAGGTGAGCCCACTTTTCATTTCAATGTGAAGTCACGGGAATTTCAAATTTCAAATCCTAAGCATCATACAAATGATGAGTCTCTGACTAAGCACAAAAAGTGGATTTTTTATTTTTTATTTTTTATTTTGCAATCTATTTTACTTCGCATTTCATTTCATGAATGTAGAGAATGATATTTGGTAGGCAACATCATTGGACAGCATAGCAAAGTAATCGTATCTTATGAATAGGATATCAGATTAACATGGGACCAATACCATTTTGTAACTCTATGTGCTATTGACATAGATTTGGGGTCCTTGGAAGGATGAAAGGTCGTTGTACTTATACTTCATTACACTATACTTCTTTATTGACTTTAATGTTCCAAACATGTGCGACAACGCATGTCACTGGGTGATGATGCGATTAAGCCATTATGGGTGGATTTCTTGCTTATGTGATGGTTTCTAATTTTCTATGCATGTATTTGTACTTATTGTAGTATTTTTCAAAGTTTCATCTTAAAATTTCATCATTTCCATATGTTTCCATACGTTTCTGTGATTCTACAAGATTTCCACCGAAATTTCCAATTGGAATCAAAATATTTCCGGTTCCATGCTAATCGAAACTGAAACCAAAATTTAAAGTTGTTTGCATGGGATTTTCTATGATGGAGGCATGGCATGCAAGAAGCTACAGACCACCACTAGATGATATGTTTTTTTAATAAAATGAGGAAAGAATCATACATGAAAAAGCAGTATGGTAATAATTTCAAAAAAAAAGAAGAAAAAATGAGAAAGGGAATGGATGTTGTTTTTTCCAAAAACGAGTTGTAGAAGAGGGAAAGAGGAAGTAGAGAGAAAGATGAGTATGTTGTCTTTGCATGTAACATTCACCATATTATTATAGTTTAAAGTCATTCTGTGCATTCTTTGTCCTTTGAGAGGCCCTAATGTCCTTGTTTCTAGGAAAATGTTTAAAATATTATTGGTAAATTAATAAGATGGATTCAGGGGTGTCCAGAGCTTATTGTATGGAACGGACATGTTGGTATTGATCAGTGAATAGTACATGGCATATACAGCTTGGCTTGGTAGGTGTGGAACAAAATGAAAGTTTGACAGTAAAAAAATTATACTTCTCAATCTGCCATCTGGACATATTTGTTTTTTTTTGTATGTTACTCTTTAGAACCAATAAAATATTCTTTTGTTGTCCAGCTATTATTAGAAGGCGAGTTCTTTCTTTCATTTTTATTTTTTTTGAATGATAGTTCTTTCTTACATATTTTTTTCTATTATGCTGAAATATTTTTGAATAATGTTCAAATGACCAGTTCATGATGGCAAATGGTACTCTGGTACGAGTCCTTATTCACACGGACGTTACAAAATATCTGTACTTTAAGGCTGTGGATGGGAGTTATGTCTTTAATAAAGGAAAGGTATCCTTGTTGCTATTAATTACCATTTATTTGCATTGCTTGGATTTCGGTATGCTTGGTTTTAGGTGGTTTTTTACGCCTTGATTTTCTAACCATTACAACAGGTTCACAAGGTTCCAGCTACTGACATAGAGGCACTCAAATCTCCATTGATGGGCCTATTTGAAAAGCGTCGGGCTCGCAAATTCTTCATCTATGTCCAAGATTATGTAGAAAATGATCCCAAGACACATGAAGGAATGGACCTTACAAGAGTGACAGCAAGAGACCTTATTGCGTATAGTACTTATCTTGTATCTCTTACATATGTTTGTTCATAGTGAGGATGCTTTATTCTGTTAACAGAATAGGCTCGTGCATGATGTATCTCATGTTGTCGTGGAATCTTTACTTTCCTATCATTTTGTGAACTGCGTAGGTTATAATCCATACATGCTCAATCAAAGGTGATCCATCAAAGAAATATGTCAAACTTCTAGTTGAGAAAATTTTGATGGTAGACTGATGCCAGGGTAGTCCTTTGAGATATTACCATTCAAAAAAATGTCCTTTGAGATATTGTTTCTTCTGCTCTTTCTTTAATTCACATTCAGGCCTGGGCTGGCCAGTCCTATTGCTACTCTCAAAGTCAGCTGCTCCTTTAAGATCCCATTGAAATATGATCAAGGATTGTAGGCATATGATTCCGGAAATTGGGGGTCGATTTGGTGTGATATTTTGAAATCGGCCACCAATTTCTTGAAAAGTATCCGGCTTAGGGTGGGTAGTGGAGAGAAAATTTGCTTTTGGCAAAACAACTGGTGGGAGTCTACTCTAACCCTTTTAATGGTGGATTTCCCCATGCTTTTCAGAATTGCATCTAAGAAAGTGAGCAATATGGCGACGGATTTTAGCAGGCTTATTGGGTCTGCGGATTGGAATATTCAATTCCATAGATGTTTCTTTTATCGAGAAATTGACTTTGTTAGCACATTCATCTCTAGACTTGATTAGAGAGGTTTGGAACTTGGAAGTTGGTCCTTTGAGGAGGAGGGGGGGAGGGGGGGTGTTGTTCTTGGTTTGTTCTTTTCATTGCAATTTGATTCTGCAGATGAGTTTGTCTGTGGCATGAAGAGCCTGAAATCCTTGTGCACCTCATAGGCTAATGCTTTCGATTCGGCTGTGCATTTAGATAAGATTCTCACTGTAGACCACCTTCGTAGTCACCGGGTAGACCACCTTCGTAGTCACCTGGTAGACCACCTTCGTGGTCACCGAATGATCATTGTTAATAATTGTGCAGTGTGTTCTGTTGACGGGGAATATGTTGACCACATCTTGTACTATGGTTTGGAAGTTGGTCCTTTGAGGGGTGGTTCTTGGTTCTTTCTTTTTAATGCAATTTGATTCTGCAGTTGAGTTTGTCTATATGGCTCAAAGAGCTTGAAATCCTGTGCTCCTCATTGGGTTAATGCTTTTGGTTCGGCTGCGCATTTAGGAAATATTCTCATTGTAGACCACCTTCGTAGCGCAGTATGATTATTTTTAATCATTGTGCATTATTTTTGGATGACGGTTATCACATCCTGTACTACGATTATATGCGAGAGACTTGGTATTTCATTTTTGGCCTGTTCGATGTGAGTTGGGTTCTTCTAGTTCATATTTTTGATTTGATTTAGTGGTGGGACTTTGCTCCATGGTCTGACAGGGAGACAGTCCTCTGGAATTTAGTTCGTTTTCGGTGCCTTCATTTTATAGGTCTTGGGAGGAGACTCGTGTCAGCAGCTGCAGTAGGGATCATCTGAAACCTAGATGGATTCCTCTATTGAGATACTTAAGTTTAACTTTGAGGGCTCAAGTTTGGGTAATCCGAGCCCGGCTGGGGTTGATGGGTTGCTCAGAAGATCTAGCAATGAAGTTAGATGTGCTTTCTCTGGTCCTATTGGTGAGACTAATTACGATGAGGTTGAGGTTCAAATGTTGTTGAGGGGAATTCGTCTTGTTGACAGTTTTCAGCTAGATAGTCTTTTGGTTGAGGGTGATCCCCTTTACGTGATTCGTTGGGTTGGAGATGGTGGTAGATATCCGCGGAGGTTCAAAGATGCCATTGAGAAGATTCTTGGCACAATTGAGGCTCATTCCACGGTCTTCTAGTATATTCACCGTTCAGCCGAGGGCGAGGCAGACCTTCTTACTCAGTCTGGGGTTGATAGTGAGTCCATGAGGTTTTTGAGACTTTCGATCGCCTTCCTCCACTAAGGCCCTTATTGTTTATTTGTTTTTTGTTTTTTCCATTTTCTTTTCCTTTGTTTCTCCTTTCCTGAGTTGTATGTTGACAACCTCAATCATGCTTTTTTGGATCCTTGTAATATATTTTGCACCACCATTCAAAAAAAAGACGTAAATGGGGTAGTTTTTTCTATAAAAAGAAGGCATAGATTCAGAGGGTTTGCTTGCTTGCTTAAAGGAAAAAGAGGGATGGAGTTGGCAATGTGGTGACGGTGGCTTCTATTTGTGCCGCCAACTAGCTGGTTATTTGTGGAAATGGGAAAGCAAGTGACTACCATATCCATATCAACATAAATGCTACATGTATCAGTTTTGATTTTGGTGCATGTGGACAAGATATATGGCTAGAAAAGCATAAAAATTAAGCCCTCCAACTCTCGCCTATCAAACAAAAACAAGAGATGTCAGACCTAAGAATCGTCACTAGATGGGACATCAACATCCTTGACTTTTTGGCAGATTTTGTCTTATTCATTTAATTCATTTGAGATGGCTGTTCTATCTATGCAAAAGCTAGCCGTGAAATGGCTTTCCTCGAAATTGCCTAGCAAATCCCTACTAATATATTATATCTACTAATATATTATATCATAATAAACTTATGGGTCCACCATTCAAGAAAAAAAAAAACTTAAGGGTCCATGGAGGAAAAAAGGAAAGATTCTTTAGAATGTATCTCTTCTAACTACAATCTGAGTGTTGTGGAAAGAGAGAAATGCTCGTGTATTTAAAGGACATACCAAGAGGTCTTCTTTCCTTTACAACAATGTGATAGCCCTTACAATATCTTGGGCAAAGGCCCTGTCATGCTTCAGGTTTCTGTCTGCCTATGATTTATGGAATGGATGGAAGGAGGTTTGCTATAGCTTAGAACAGGGACCCAAGATTGTGCAAGATTTGGAGCCTCCTGCCCAGGTTTGCTGAAGGTGAACTTTGACTTATCTAGCATGGGAAATCCAGGACCATACGGAATTGGGGTAGTACTAAGAGATGAGACTGGATCAGTTAGGTGGGAATTTGCAAGACCAGGGGATGCAGATTCAAGTGAAGCAGAAGTGTGTGCAGCCCATCAATGAACAAAACTTCTTGAGAATGGAGACATGGATTAAGTGTTGGTGGAAGGGGACTCTCTCAATGTGATATGATGGCTTAGAGCTACCCATACTTATCCGTTGAGATTTGCTACATGCTTCGATGAGATTCAAGATAGGGTGGGCAAAACGAATATCTCTTTCCAGTATATTAGGTCGGCTAATGGTGTTGCCCAGGTTAGCTAGGAATGGCGTCTCGAGAGAGGGTTGGAGTTGTTTGATTTCCTCCCTCCTTGAATCCTTTATTCTCCTTCCCATCCCCTTTGGGGGCTTTCTCATGTATTCTCTTCTTTTTCTCTATTGCTTGTATCGACCATCTCGGCCTTTTCTTGCTTTTAATGAAATCTTCTACCATTCAAAATAAATAAATTAACTTATGGTTTTGGTTTCATTATGCATTACGATTTAGTGTGGATGGACACAAACATTCCTGTCGTTTCATGTCGGTTCCGGTAGAAATTTAAAACTATGTTCCCATCATAGATGAGTGGGGATGTTGATTTAATTTGCAACCACCAGGTCGTATAATGGGCCCTGATTCCATGTTGAACATATATCATCTACTTGATCATGACCTAAAAATGGCATCTTTTTTGTCAGGACCTGACCAATGGGTTAGGATAATTAAATCACAGTAGAATGGCTCACTAGAGCAGCAAACCTGATCATCATGCACTTGCCATGCTTTTGGTTGGCCAAGAGGCCCAAGACTCTCCTTCTGTTATCTAATAATACGTTTAATTTTCTTTTCCGTACAGTCCTTGGCACCCAGGGGGCAGTTCCTTATGCGACATGATGACTGTTTTTATTGAAAGTTCCTGACCTATCAGTTTTATGTGCTTATATTATAGTATGGGCGATTAATTGAACTACTTTCATCTCAGTCACTGCTCTCTGGGCAGTTTTTGTCTGTTGCTTCTAGCAAACCAGTTGCGAAGTTACAGTCCTGGTATCTTTTTTCTTATTGGTGGAGTGTAATTATGCTAAAAAGAAGAGCTAAAAATTCAGTACATAAGCTAAGGAATGTGACCCTAAAGTCCTAAACCCAATACCCAAAGGAGCAGATACACAGATTCTATTGTTTGCTAAAGATACTGTCTTTTACTACTCATCAATATCTTTTTATATTTTAGTGAGACATTTGGCATGCAAACTTCGAAGGAATTTGCTCTGCAACTTAAGCCATGGTGAATCAGTTATAGAATATACTTCTGCTTTGTTGTATATAATGCGAAGAAAAGATGTATTTCCTTGCTTATTGTCCTATAAAACCTTCTGTTGAATAATCACCATGCTTCATGATTTTGCTTTTCAGGAGTCAAGCACAATTTTCGTTTGTCTTCAAGTTTTCGCATCGAATGTTAAATTATCATTTAAAAAAAGAACAAATATTAAGCTATCAAATGTATCAGCAGCCAATTTCTATGTGGCATATGATCCATCTTTTTTTACCAGAAAGTATGGTCCTGATGACAACACAGTGGACTTCATAGGGCATGCATTGGCACTTCATAGAGATGACCATTATCTCTCTCTCTCTCTCTTTTACCAGAAAGTATGGTCTTGACGACAACACGGTGGACTTCATCGGCCATTCATTGGCACTTCATAGAGACGATCGTTATCTAGATGAACCTGCGCTGGATACCGTGAAGAGAATCAAGGTAGGAGACCATCTGAATTCTTGAATTCCATTTTTTATTCTGCTCTCACATGAAGGCTTTAAGGCTCTATTTTGGTTTTTTGTTTTCATTTTATAACTTTTTTCTATAAACCTAATTCTTTATGTTCTGTAACTTACACAATCTGATCCAGTAGTAGTTTCGAATGATTATAACTGGGCTGAGTTGCACATGCTGGGCGGAGTCAATTCAGTTACTTTCAAATCCAAATTGTAAAGACCCCAAGGGACTCGAAGGACGCACCAAAATTGTATGGGTTCAATTAATTTTCATACGAAGCCCATATATTGCCCAATTCATGCATTTGTAAGCCAACTTTTATGCTGTTTGGGTTTCACAAAAGAGGGCAACTAAACTACCATATTTTCGTGTTCGGATTTGAGTTCCTGTTGTGTTATTTCTTAAAATCTGATTATCATTTAAAAAAAGTATTATTTCTTGCTTCTCTTTTTTTGAATTGATTATTTCGTGCTTTTCTTTTTCTGTCTGTATTTGTTCTTTTGCTTTTGTAAGTATACTGTATACATATTAGCCGACTCACAAATGAAATGGATATTTCGGTACTAAATATCAAGTTAACACTTAACGTTTCTTTTTGTTATCCTTTGCTTTTTCTTTTTTTCCTTATTTTAGATTTCTAAAAGGGTAACAACAGACTGCCTGAGTCATAATGCTAGTTGACTTGGTATTTTTTTTGGCTGAGTCGGCACTTGATACCATAATGACAAATTTTTCTCAAGTGTTTGCAAATCTCCTGGTATTTTTGCAATATTTAAAAAACAATATTTTATCTTGATATATTTAAAAAAATGAGATGCTTTTCCCAAAATTTTCTGATGTATTTGTGATTGTCACGATGTTATTTTTACAAGATTGTCCTAATATTTGTCTGTTAATTTTTTTTTAAAGGGGATTGATATTGACAGCCATAAATTTAGGCATTTTGCACCTTACCAATTTGTCTCGTTTTGATCATTTTACTGTTTTGTGTATAGGGCAAAGCGACATGGTTGTCAGTGCCTAAATTTAAGGGATCCCTCCTGCTAATATTCCATTTTTAATGGCCTTTTAATATTCTGTTTATTCTTATATTTTTATATTTTTCATTTTTTTTTCTTAGGATTTTCCCAATGATGTCATGATGACATAAACTCAAAATCTAAAATTCTCTTTAAAAATTCCCAAGAACAATATTTTCACTGCCCAGTACGAAATTTTGGTCCTTCATAGGTTCTCTGCGGCACATTCATAGCTCATTTAATGAAGTGCTTTTCGAATAGCTAAAACTCTAATAGGCAAAAATGGTGATTGTTCTTGAGATTATCACTTCTTTTGAAGCAGCTGGA
The DNA here is from genome assembly GCF_043159265.1 of Tasmannia lanceolata. Lineage (NCBI taxonomy): Eukaryota > Viridiplantae > Streptophyta > Magnoliopsida > Canellales > Winteraceae > Tasmannia > Tasmannia lanceolata. The sequence goes on from NW_027518714.1 coordinate 17,817,314, forward strand.
GGCAAGCTGTTTAGTATTGATATGCTATTTCTGAGTTCTTGCAATTATTTCTATCACTAATCTTGTTGGCCTTGGTTCCTTCCTATAGCTTTATTCAGAGTCTCTTGCACGCTTTCAAGGTGGATCACCATACATTTATCCATTATATGGCTTAGGAGAGCTCCCGCAGGTCTGTTTTATTGTTGCATCAATTCTGAAGAGTGAAATATGTAAAAGTTTGTCACTTACCTTGAGTTCATTTGTTGAGAAAATCTTCAGGCATTTGCACGGCTCAGTGCTGTTTATGGTGGCACATACATGTTGAATAAACCAGAGTGCAAGGTATTTTTTTATAGTGCTCAACATGTTCTCTTGTGGTCTTCTCTGATTCATCTAGGAGGGTTGAAAGTTAAGAGATTCATGTGAATTGGCTGAGTGTTATGTGAAATCTAGATTTTCATTAGGGATGCTTTGCTCAAATGTCAGGTCAAATTCAATGAAGAAGGGAAAGCTTGTGGTGTGACATCAGAAGGAGAAACTGCTACATGCAAGAAGGTTGTCTGTGATCCTTCCTATTTGCAAAACAAGGTAATGGTTTTCATTTACATGTGCTCATTTCCATGTTTCCAGAGAACATAGTGATTTTGTGAAATATGGGACATTGGTCTTAATACTAGGAACCTGTTCATCGATAGTCAATATGGTTGGCCAAGTTTTGAGTAATTTAAAGTATTAACGTATAGCTTAACGCAAGCTTTAGTTGTCTAAATGGAGTACTGAAGCATTACACTAAATCCTTAATTGGAGGTTTTCAATATTTGTAACAGGTTAGAAAGGTCGGCAGAGTTGCAAGGGCGATTTGTATTATGAGCCATCCTATCCCAAACACCAATGATTCTCCATCAGTGCAGGTTATTCTTCCTCAGAAACAGCTTGGACGCCAGTCAGACATGTGAGTTTTCTTAAATTTTCTGACGATGATGAAATATCTGAACCCAAGTCTTGTGAACCAGTTATAAGAATTTAAAAGCCTACAAATTTCATTTCTATTAACACCCGTGAAAATTTGAGTTATAATCAGCATATGATAGGGTTGCTACTGTTGATGAATTTGAGCAGGTATCTTCTCTGTTGTTCATATTCACATAATGTTGCTCCGAAAGGCAAATTCATCGCATTTGTCTCTACGGAAGCCGAAACCAATCACCCTGAGACTGAACTAAAGCCAGGAATTGATCTTCTGGGACCAGTTGATGAGATATTTTTTGACATTTACGACAGATACATGCCTGTCAACGAACCATCTCTGGATAATTGTTTTATATCAACGGTGAGTCCCCTTGAGCTCGTCTTTCCCTTGACAGATCATCAAGAAGACATTTAGTGACAAAATCTTGGCAATTTACAGAGTTATGATGCCACGACACACTTCGAGTCGACTGTCACAGATGTTCTTAACATGTATACAATGATCACTGGAAAGGTAAAGTAAATTTGTTATTATTTTTTTGGTACAAGACGCAAATCTAGTTAGGCCAATTTAGCCAATTCTGGTGAATAAAATATGGAACTTGGTTATCTTTCAACCCTGGTGATTTTGGGCTTTTGTTCTTTAGTTCCTTTCTTTCTTTTCCCCCTGTATCTTTTGGGTTGACTATCTTAGTCGCCCTTTCTTTTTTCAATAAAAAGTTATGTTACCGTTCAAAAAAAAAATTGCCTTTATGTTGTTGGGTTTATGCAGTGCTGATGAGATTGTTTATGAGCAGGTTGTTGATCTTAGCGTGGATCTAAGCGCTGCCAGTGCTGCTGAAGAATGAGATGTTATCTGGAGATGAAATTTGAGCTTTTGCTTATTTGTAATAATATAAGATGCCCATGTTGGTGAAATAATGAAACAATAGATTGGGGTGAGTATTTGCATTGATAATTTCTGACTCATATTCTTCTTGCTTGTTGAATTTCTTTTACATTCTTTTGCCCTTTTTTTTTCTCTCTTGAGTTAACTAATAGAAAGTAAGCATCATATTTTCATCCCAGGTCTTGAAGAAACTTTTTTTCTCATTTTATTTTTCAATATTAAGGCGAAGAATGTTCAGTGAAGTGTCTTCTGCCATGAGAGAGAGAGAGAGAGAGAGAGACCATAGCATACTTATACGCATTGACCGCTCCTAATCCATTAAGATTAGCTATGTTGGCTGATATTTTGAGCTAAAATAAGAGCCCGTTTGGATACCTCATATTTTGTATTTGGATTTGGAATTTGAGTTTTGTAGAGAGAGAGAGAGAGAGGGAATGGAGTACTCCCTAGTGGAGGGGAGAGGTTGAGGAGCAAAGAGGTGAACGAAACTGACAGATCTGAGGATTTCCAATTTCTTATTTCCACTCAGTTTGCTTTTTTTTCACTGTCAGTCGCTAATTTGGAATTGAAGGATTTGATCCAAATTCTTCTGGGCATCCAAACGGGCCCTTAGGGTATTTATATATAGGTTCGACATGTATGTACAAGTACTTAAAAAATAGTGGGGTCCACATTAGTCAATCATTTAAAATTATTCATTTATTGGGGTTTTAACTTAAGAGGCCATCCCCTGAAAATAATCTCCATCGGATGATTCTAAACCCCCTCAGATCTATAGAGGTTTCTACACTGGCTTGCGACCCTCCAGTTTTGTTAATGTGCCGTCCTGAGGATTGATTGTTAAAACATCATATGGAGATGATTTTTGGGGCCTGGCCTACTCAAGTTGGATCCCTACAAACGAATAGTTTTTATCCGACACATTGGATAAGAACTCACTAGAAGGATCATCATGCCACATTTCAGTCTTATCTTTCATGTTTGATGCGTTTCCACATCCTTATGGGCAATCCTTCTTGCATTTACACTAGGCTTTAGAGTCCTCCAAATCTCAAAGGTGTACCACAATGTAGCAAACATCGAAACTGCCCCATGTATAAACGTGTCAGCGCGCGCACTGGAGGGTCGAACGCCCCATGTATGAACACGTCATTGCACCGAAGCGTCTCCTCAAGACTATTTTTGGATGCCACACATGAAAGGCATCCTCGGGCAATTTCCAAGCAAAAAAAAATCACTTTTCTTCAACTTATGGTGCTTGGTTGCCAATGTAACATTGAAATCTCTAGAAAGTACTAGACAAGAAACAGTTGTAATAATTGCATGTCTGGTGACGTGACATCATAGCCATTTCCATATGGAACAAACCAAAAGGGGAAAAATTTCATAGGTGATCTCTCTCTCTCTCTCTCTCTCTCTCTCTCTCTCTCTCTCTCTCTCTCTCTCTCTCGCCAAAGAATGCTTTAATCTCCCAGAGAATGCCTAAGCATCCAAACAGAGCTCAAGGAGAGAAGTAATCAAAAGTCCCATTCATCACTGCACCATTTACATAAGATGCAAAACAACAATAACTTGGAAAGAAACTACATTTGATGGTGATAGTTGACAGCATTCCTTTTCAATTGGGTCACGACTCTTAAGACTAATATCGTTTAATGACACCTGCTTGAGACTGGGAAGGGCCTAACAAAACTTGAGAAAAGTACTTTGAAAAAAAAAATTGACATTTATTATTCTAAAAAGTGCCAAATAAGGGACAAGTTTTCCCCTAACAGGCTACTATAGTACCATCCCCTACATACATTAGGATTAGCTTACATATCCGTTATATACTATCCATCCCCATTCCCCATTACATTACCCAATAGCTTAAATTGTATCGGATCCAACAAAAAGTGCCACATTTGAGGGCCCCACCAAGTCATGATACGTGCCGCCATGCCATGTAGACTTCTCCACCTCATTCCAGCCAATGATTTCGATTTTCAAAAATCCCGCCCGAAGACCTAGAGCTATTGTGCACCCCTAATTGTGCACGACAGCCATTTATTCTATCGTACGCCACTGAATCCGACGACCTCCATTAGCGTGGGCCACCAAGCTCTGACCTCAAGCTACCTTCCACGATCTTGAATTAGAAACCCACAGCCTCCTATAACCAGATCCGGCGACCCCATTGATATATCCGTTAAAGCACGGCCACAATCTTCACAGCCTCCAGATCCGGCAACTCACGGGCCTCCCACGACCTCCACGGCCTCCTATGGCCTCAACGGACTTCCAGATCCGGCAACCTCATTGCTATATCCGGCAACCCACGGGCTCCCACGACCTCCACGGCCTTCCAGATCCAACCTGCAGCCTTCCAAATCCGGCCTCATCGGCCTAAAAAATTCGGCGATCATTCGGCAATCATGGCACTCCCAAGAAATCAAAATCCTCTCCGGCATAACATCAAATAACTGGCGAGCCATACCTATTTCGTCAACCAGATGGTATGCTGGCTCAAAACGCTTGCAAATCCCATACAAATGGACAAGCGCATAATGCATGAACAGGTCAGCATCAAATCCAAGTATAATTGTTATAGAATTAGCAGACAAAAAACCACATAAAACCACCTTCAAGCACAAAATAGCTTATCCATTCGTAACCCATAAAATCCAGTGCAAACCCACTTGGGTTTTCTCTCTGAAATCCCAAAACAGAGAGATCTACGAAAGAGAGAGGGTTCACAGCACAAAAGGGGGCAGAGATTACAAAGAAAGTAGGAGAAAAGCAAATGGAGAGAGAGAGAGAGAGCCTTGTCTCTTCTCTTTCAAAAAAACAAACCAGATGAGAGTTAATAGAGACCCGGCGGACGGCTAGTGATCTGGCCATCTGCCGGAGAGCGGTTGAGAGAAGTATTTATTCGATAGATAAAAATGAATTACAATATAACTTCCAAGAAATTTGTCATCAAACAGAAAGAAAGGCCATTGCTTTGCAATGCAAACTGCAAGGAGAATACATGCTCCTTTCTAGAGTTTTATCAGTCAAAAAATTGGCGTACCCTTTGCAACAAGGCACCCCATCTCTCTGTGGGATCACTGCAATTTTCGACATTTTAATTTTCAAAATTGGCTCCACCCTTTTGGGTCACTCCTTGTGATGGAAGAATGCATAGAGACGATTAGTATGAATGTAATAAAAGAAAAGGAAGCATTTGGCATTTACATGTCTGGATTTGCTTCCTCTGGCACTACAGTCAGTGTCACCAATTTATTGTTTGCTCGTTTCACAAGCACTTTTAGGGGCATCCCAACTTTGTCCCCCATTATATCAATGACCTGCCACCAACCAACATAGTAATGAGGACCTTAAAACTCCAGCTTGACCTACACTTGTGGGACGTTTAAGCATAGATGGAAATGCAGACCACATGGATAATAAAATGGGAAGAAAATCTGATGTGCTAGGTAAAACACATAAAACGCCACTATATTTAAGTTATATTCCCATGCAATTCTGTGTGCATGAAGTACATAACCCAGCAAATTGACACTAGTAATAGTAATACCTCCTTGATGCTTCCAACAGGCTTTCCCTCAAATTCAATGACAACATCACCCGGGCGGAATCCAGAACGGTCAGCTGGGGATCCCGGGGTTACCTAGTTGACAGTTGATAACAATCACATATTTTAAGACACACACAAGTGCACAAAAATGTGTACAATTAGAGTACATGCAAAACAAGCCAAATCGTGTTTACATGTGCATGATAGGGTAGCATCCATCAATACATGCATTCATGGGTGTAGACTGATCAGTTGTAGGGCTTACCATAGGAACAAGAACCCCTTTGCTTACATTGGGGAATGAAAGGTCCCTTTCCTTAAGCTGAGAGATAATCATGTCATTGAGATCAAGCATTTTCAATCCAAGCCAAGGCCGAACAACTCTCCTGCATGGTCATAGATTCTAACATTAATTATCTGAACAAAATCTCAACAGGCAATGTTTAAGTTACAAATTATTAAGCAAAGACAAGTGACAAGCACGTCAATAATTCAAAGAAAAGAGCATATAGAACTGCTTTAGCTTTGAGGCAATCACTGCTCCTCCTGCAAACTTTCTACTACTCTTTTTTCTCCAATAAATTTTCAATATCATTTACGAAATAGGGAGATTTCCCAAAGGGCATCCACCAAAATTAAGTTTAGTATAATGAGGCGGCATCGGAACCACCGGCTCTCATTTCTCCTACAAATATTACTAACCCTACATAATTCTTTGATTCTTCTCTTCCCATATAGTCCACACGAATAATAATCTAGGATAATCCTTCAAAAGTGGGATTTGGATATTCATCCAAACCAAAAAATATATTGTGTCTCACATACACATCGAACGTCTCAGTTTCTGAGCCCCAAACAGTTTTCTACATGGTAAAGGGAGCTAATAGACTGAGGACATACCCAGGAAATCCCGAAAGCTCCAATCGCTCTTACCCACAGATGGTATGAATATGGGCAATGCAGCATGAGATGATCTAATGTTTCCTCATTTTGCTGACAGATGACGCACATACTTGATGCTGAATTGCCTTTTCTTTAGGCAATCACAGGTATTTATCTTCCTTTGGATCAACGTCCACCCAAAAGCAACCACCCTCAGGGGTGCTAGAGATTTCCAGATTCGCCTAATCGGTGATTGATGTCCAGGATTTAAAACCGTAAAGAAAGATTTTGCAGTGAAGTCCCCATTAGATGCCGGGATCCAAATTCGCTCATCTTCCTTAAATTGTGAACAATATGTCGACTCCAAAGTCAAAAGAAGCCTCCTTAGATCCTGGATTTCCTCCTCCTTGAGGTTCTGACGTAAGCGAATATCCCAGAAGCCTCTGCCTCCCTGACCTTCTCGAACTAGATAATCTAAGACCGTTGCTTCAGGGGATATGGCAATTCTGAATAATCTTGGGAATTCCATGCTTAGCAATGATTGACCACACCAATGATCTAACCAGAATCGTATATTTGTGCCTTTACTCAATTTGTAGCGTATTCCTTGTTCGAAATCCTCCTTGACAGAGCAGATAGATTTCCAAGCTCCCGATCCCTTCCCTCCCGATGGTTTTTTAACATTCCAGCCCCCCCCCCCCCATTCTGATCCATATTTCAGCCCTGTTACCCGTTGCCACAGCGCCGATTTCTCCACACCATACCTCCATAACCATTTTTCCAGTAATGATTTATTTCGCATTCTGAGTTTACCAATCCCCAGACCCCCATTCTGTTTGGGTCCCATTGGGCAGCCGACGATATGCCAAATCCTAAGGGTAAACCTAGGTAAGATACAAGGAAGGTCCCAGCACTACACTCAATTAGCGTTGCCAATCTTTGAACCTCGATCTGGTCCATGTTAATTCCCAGGAGCATACTTTTTGCTGAAATTGATTTTAAGACCCGAGGTAACCTCAAACCACTTAAATATCTTTATGATATCATTGCCTGGGAGTTGTTTTGCAGGAAGAGTAGTGTGTCGTCCATGAATTGGAGATGAGTTATTTCTTCGCCTGAAGGCCCATATTGCAGCCCGCGGATTAGGCCTATTTGGTTCGCTCTCGTCAGCATCTGACTGAGGGCCTCGACCACCATTATGAACAGATATGGTGCTAATGGGTCCCCCTGACGGATACCCCTTGACACCTTGAAGTATCTCTCCGCTGAACCATTGATGATGATTGAGAAAGAGTTAAATGCTATAAGCGATCTAACCCATTGCCTCCATTTTGGACCAAATACCATCTTTTCTTGCATAAAATCTAGGACATCCCAATCTACATGATCGTAGGCCTTTTCTATGTCTATTTTAAATACTAACCCCGAACATCCACTTCCCTTCACCGAGTCAATAAGTTCATTGGCAATTAGAACACCATCCAAAATTTGCCTCGATTCAACGAAGGCTCCTTGGAAGTGGGATATAATATCCCTCATGATATTTTTCACTCTTCTTGCGAGTAGCTTAGCTGCAATTTTGGGAATGTTATGCATGAGGCTAATGGGACGAAAGTCCTTGATCCCAATAACGCCTTCTTTTTTAGGGACTAGTGCAATGAAGGTTGCTTTTGCTGCTGCCTCACTGATAATGCCCCTATGCTGGAATTCTTGGAAAAAAGCCATAATGTCACCCTTAAGGATGTTCCAAAAGTGTTGAAAAAATGCCATCGGAAAACCATCCGGGCCCGGGGCTCTGTCTATGAAATTCCGATCCAGCATTATTCTATGGCTATGAGTAATGCATTTGAATTGAAAGCCCTGCATCTTCGGTCGCCACTCCAGGGGCCTTGTGTATAGCACCGAGTAGAATTCCACAATTTTAGATTTGATAAGGTTTGGGTCTTCAATTATTGAATCTCCGTGCCTAAAGCAATTAATCGAATTGATTCGCCTTCGTGAGTTGGCTGTTTTGTGGAAAAACTTCGAGTTCATGTCTCCTGCTTTAAGCCACAAGGCGCATGATTTTTGTCTCCATCGGATCTCTTCTCTTCGTAGGATCATCTCGTTTTCCTCCAAAAGTTTTAAACGATCTGATTCTTCCTCCGCTGATAGTGGGCCCTCCTCCTCTCTGTTCTCTAGAGTGACCAAGCTATTCGAAATCTCCTCCCTCCTTCGAGTGGTATCTTCATCAACCACCTTTTGCCATTCTTTAATTTTAAGTTTGAGTCCCTTCAATATTTGGAATAGGACATATCCTTTCCAGCCTCTGATTTTGATTTCTTCCCAACATAACTTGACCTTGTCTTCAAAGCCTGGTACCTCCAGCAGATCCAGGTCAAACCTAAACGGTCGTGGCCCCCCAGAGAAATTAGAGATTTTCAGGATGATTGCGTTGTGGTCAGACAGGTAACCTTGGGAGCGCCTTCTGAGAAATTAGAGGGAAGCATCCTCCCATTCTCGAATGATAAGGGCACGGTCAATTCTGGTCATTACAAGTCGATCCTGATTGTTAGACCAGGTAAACCTCGCTCCATGCAGTGGGAGGTCTATCAGTTCATGCTCTTGAATAAAATTTGAGAAATTCCTCATGCTAGTAGTAATTCTAGTATGTGTATTCTTCTCTGATGGGAATCTGATCATGTTAGTCACTCCCAAGTATCCACGCACCCTGCCAAGATTTTCGAGCATTCATCAGGTCATACCAAAGTTCTCGTCTCTCTGAAGCTCTAACCAGTCCATACTCCATACACAACCGTAAGCATCCATTTTTCATTCCAATCAGGAGAGGAAAAGATGATCGAGATCAAGAATCTTCCCATCTTGACTTCCTCCCGACGGAATCTACCTTCTCTCCAAATTACTATGATCCCACCTGCTATACCCACGGCATCCTTTGCTATCCATTCTCGCTGATTTCTGCCCCATGTCTTATTAATGATGATATATGTCACCCACATTAGCTTGGATTCAATGATGGCCACTAAGTCTAGCCAATTCTGGTAAATAAAATTTTTCACCGCCTGTAACTTTCTATTTTCCCTTAATCCCCTAATGTTCTAGAAGCCTATCTTCATTGGGAGCGAGGATGAATACTCCCAATGACTTCACAGTCCTCTCAGGCGAGGACTCCTCTCCGTCCTTGAATCCGCGAAGGGCCCGCCTCCCCAAGGCAAAGAGTATATATTGTAAACTTCCGTGGGGTTTTAGACCTGTCTTAGAGCAGGGGTTCTCAAACTGGATATGTGTACTTCCAGAAGTTCCCTTAGGAGGTTTCTCACCGAGGGCTTGGCTGAGAATTTTCCTTTTCTTCACCGACGTCCATATGAGAATTCATCCCTTTGCGATCAATCCTAAAGATCCAGATTGCTTCAATCCTTGTTTTAGGATTCCCAGGGCTTGGTCAACCTTTTTTTTGCAATCTTGGCGATAAGAGGGGCAGGAAAGTCAATTTTTGTCCTATTGCCTTATCCGTTAAGTCAGCACGTATCTTCGTGATGATGTATGGCCTGGTGACTTTCGGAAATGAGTCTAACAGAGGCCTTTGAAATTTGAAATCTCCCTCTGAGCGCAGAAATGATGCTTGGGACCAGTATCGTCCAAATTCCAGACACGTGGCTGCAGGGGGCAACAATCGTCTTTCCAGCCGTTGCTGAGTCGCTGGAATATGCCGATCCAATTTCCGGTGACTTCCCCCACCTCTTCTGGTCCTAGACTTGCACCGGAGAATATTCCTCCAGTCAGGCACGAGGTTTGGGATTCTTCTCCTAGGATTCTAATTTCCCCTCGATCCTCTTCCCTAGCCACCGATTGGGGGTCAGCAACCTCAACGCTTATTTTGAAGCAGCTATCGCGAACCCATAGGTCGACACACGATCTTGAGATTTTCCACACTGGAGCGAAGATTCTTGCCGACGCAAAACTCATACAATCCTCGTGATGCCCTTTCATATATGTTTCAAGGACTGTACCAAATAGCTTCCCCAGAGCTTCCACCATTGATGTAGCCCACGCGTGAAGTGGGATTCCTAGTAATCTAACCCAAATTGCTTTAGCTCCTTGCCGGTAACCCGAATTCCATTCTCTAAGAGAAAGTAAATAATGGCCATAAGCTTTTCCCCCCAATTGCTTTAGTTTAGTCGCCATGTTTTCGTCCTCAAACATAAACAGGACTTCATTAGAAGCGAGAATGGATGGTTTAGGTAAAGTGGGGAGATCCCAGAACCATTTAGCCCAACCCCATAGATCTTCTAGGTTCCACACAGGTTGCTTTAGTTTTCCAATCAGGCATGATTTTAAGATCTGTTGCCTTTTATCGACTTTCTTTCCAGCTACCAGGATCGCTGGTACTCCATTCCTCACAATAACTAAGGTTTCCCAAGAGTCTGGCCAGATCTTCTCCTCCTCCGCGTTTCAGGTTTGAAGGGCTTCGTTCATAGGTTTAAATGGTACAATAGGCAGACCACTTTTTCCACCTTACATCTTCTACAAACCTTGCGCCATTTAAAATTTTGATAGTTGCATACTATACATCCCCAATCCCCTCGTCTGAAATATCCCTCAGTTTGGCCTATGATGCCTTTTTGTGATACCTTTTTTTCTCTCCGTCCTTTTGTTTCTTCTTTCCGCCATTACCTTAAAAGTGAAGGAATCGTGAAGGGCTTGGGCCCTACAAAGTCGAGGAGGAGCAAGAAGGGCTTGGGCCCTCAAGTCACCGGAAGAGAAGCGTTAGAGAGAGATGAGAGGGGAGCTTTCACCCGAAGAGAAGCTTTTCGGAAAGAGAGAGTTCGTATTTGATTCAGTAACTACATCTAAACCATAAAAGTCCTAGATTATATGATATTGAAGAGAGAAACTAATCTATGGGCAAGATTTTTTTTCTAAAAAGTGCTTCCTTAAAAAGAAAAGGAGGTGTAGCATGTTTAAGGAAAATCTCCAAGACGGACGCACTTCTTTAATCACTGAATTGTCACCATGGCATCGCCTTACCACCAAAATTCTTATGAGCTGGTGAAATCTGGCAATTTGATGTCGGCAATGGGACCTTAAATTATCATAACTAACAAGTGAGCACATGATGTTTTATTGGAGAAATATTATATTCCCGTGACTGAAAAGATGAGAAATACAGCATTCCTCACCAAAAAATTACATTAATACAATTAACCCCTAAGCTCGCTAATTTATCATTATTTGTGTCATCTTCACGATAAAGATGGGAAAAACACGTCTCCAAATAAAAAGAGCAATAGGCCTCAATCTCTCGAAAAATATAAGGAAATTCTCCACGAAGGATGCACTTCTTTAATCACTGAATTGTAACCATTGCATCGCCTTACCACAAAGATTCTTACGAGTAAGTGAAATCTGGACGGTTAGATGTTGACAATGGGACCTTGAATTATGATAACCAACAAGTGAGCACATGATGTTTTATTGGAGAAATATGATATTCCCATGACTCTCCTGTGCTTCCAAATAACAAATTTCCCCAAAGGAAATGGTTGTAGATCAGAGCACCATGAGCTCGACCAAGAAACATCTTTAATAGCAAGTGCACGAGGTAGAGGAAATAGAATTACTGCTTTGCAGTTGGGTGGGGATCCCAAGGAGGAAAAGGATGTTATTATGAAGGAAATTATGGAGTTCTACAAGGGCTTATTATCTGAGGGAGGTGAATGCCTCATACGGTGGAATTCGGTACATTAGCCGACCTGGAATGAGAATTCCTTCAGAAGCCATTTGATGAAGAGGACGGACCGAGCCCCGGTCTAGATGGTTTCTGCATGACCTTCTTCCATAGTTGTTGTGAATGAGTAAAGGAGAATATCATGGGATTCTTTAAAGAATTCTATGAGGGATTAGTCATGGACGGGAGCACGGGGGCCATGACTAATCTAGTGGAGAGTCTATATAAAGCCCTAGCCAAAGTACTAGAAGATCGGCTCAAAAAGGTGTTACCCAAGATTATTTCACATAACCAGTCAGCATTGATGGTGTGTTAATTGCAGGTGAAGCGGTGGATTACTACCTAAAGAATGTGCCGAAAGGCGTAGTGTACAAGCTGTATATGAAAAAGGCATATGACAGAGTAGAGTGGGACTACTTGGATTATCTAAGGTGAAAGCTGGAGAGCATAGATAATGAGATGTGCATCGTCAGCATGGTTCTCGATTCTAATTACTGGATCCCCAAAAGGCTTCTTCAGATCAACCAGAGGGCTAAGATAGAGAGATATCCTCTCTCCTTTACTTTTTCCGATAGTACCCGAGACACTTACTAGAATGATTGATAAAGGAAGAATGAATGGGCTGATTGATGGGTTTAAAATTGGGGAGCATGAGGTAGTAGTTACATGCATACAATTTGTGGATGAGTTTAAAATTGGGGAGAATGAGGTAGTAGTTACATGCATACAATTTGTGGATGATACCTCGTGTTCAATGAGGCAAAAAATGATGAGTTTTAAAGCTAAAGGTCATCCTTCGTTGCTATGAAATACTAATTGGGCAAAGGTCAAACTTTCGCAAATCAAGCTTGATTGGAGTTAATACATCAGAAGAAGAGACTGCCAGCCCGGTTGGGTTACTTGGGTGTACTGTGGACCACTTCCAACGTTGCATCTCGGTGTTCCTCTATACAAGTGGAGACCTCACATGAGACTATGGGACCTGATAGATGAAAGAGTGGAAAGAAGGCTAGACACTTGGGAGCGAAATCTAGATTCTCTAGGAGGCAGAATTACTCTCATAAAAACGGTCTTGGTGAATATTCCAATTTATCATCTCTCTGTCTTTAAATGCCCTATAAGCGTAATCTCTCTTGTTAACATCTTACGATTTACGACTTGAATCTTACGATTCAAATCGATTCGGGGGTTGAACAATTCAAATCGGACGAAGAATCTTTTTGTGTAAAAATCTTACGATCCAAGTACGATTCGGCTTTGAATCATGCGATTTTTACGATTCTGTCTGTTTTGGATTTTGAGAACTGATTGTGATTTCAAAATGAAAATAATTTCAAAATGCTTTGTTTATTGCTGACATTTCTTTGTATGATGATTATTATAGATTTGAGTATGTGCTTTGTTTACTGTTGTGATAAATTATATAATGATTTATTATATGATGAAAATATTTGTTACCTTTTCAAAAAAAGAAAATTATATGATGAAAATAGTTTGTGCTTTGTTGAGTAATTTATTGTGCAATGAATACGGTTTGTGCTTCGGATTACTAATCATGGAATTTTATATTTAATTTAATAGTTTCGAATGGAAAATAGATAATTACTCATTTTATTCGTAGTTTTTACCTTTTTATATTTTTAAATATTTTTTCTCATTTTTATATATAAATCTGAAAAATCTTACGATTTACGATTCGAACCCTGTTACGATTTACAATTCGATTCCGATTTTCAGAACCTTGAGTGTGATCAAACAAATCGAGCAATCCAGAGTAGATTCTATGGGGAGGACCAAACCATAAGAAGATGCCACTAGTAAGGTGGGAAGAGGTGCCTAAACCTATCAGGGGGGGGAGGGGGGGGGGGGGGGGGTTCTATATAATTGAGGTACGGAGAGGAGAGGAACCAGTGATCTTTGGCAATGTTGGAGATAGATTTGTGTTGTTAGAGAACAAGTACAGGTGCAGACTCCTAGATGGAATCCCCCTGATCATGGGAATTAAGTCTATCCAGAGCTGCCCGGTGTTGGTGGACTACTAAGGTCTTATAGGGGGGTGACCAGATGGGCTTTTTCGGGCCCAATAGGGATCACTGATTCCAATGAAGCTGAAGTGGGGGTGGTTATATAGGGATTTAGGTTGGTTGAGAGTAAAGATTTGAGAAGCTTAATTGTGGAGGGGATTCTCTTAACGTCATAAGATGTTGGACGGTAGCCATACTCATCTGTGGAGATTCACGCATGCCATTGGGGGGATTTTGGATCGAGCGACGGATCATAATATCTCCATTCGTCATGTTAGGAGATCGGCAAATGTTAGGAGATCGGCAAATAGCGAAGCGGATAGACTTGCTAGAATGAGAGCTGAGAGAGAGAGAATGGCAATTTTCGACTACCATCTTAAACAGAGATTGGTACCATATTACTAGTTAGCGCGTCAAAAAAGATAATAGGATCAGAGAATTCTCAATGTCAACAGGGAGGCCAGTTGATTACTCCTCAGCAATACACGAACCATCAGCTACTTATCATTTTTATAGTGCACCTAGAACCAAAGATTGAGAGCATTGGAGGTTGACTTCAGGGTGAAGCTCTGGGTGAAAGCCATTTTTACCAAACGAGGTACCCTCTAAATCGGTCTTTATGGTTGTTCTAGCAGGAATCAAGATCAGGCTTATGCAGCTCTCTGGAGCTACAAGGACAACCATGTTGATACCTTAGCAGAACATGAGGATAATTGAATCCAAACTCAAATTGTTGCAATATATTTTATCAGGTACAACCATGGTTTGAAATTTTGGACCCAGCCGAAACTGAAATTTGGTAAAGGAATAAGAATTTAATATTTTTTATTAAATTTCGCTGAAATTGACGAAATTTCTGAAATTTCGGCCGAAATTTATTTCAGCAATTTCGGATTTCGGCCTTTTCGGTTTTAGTGTTGACCGAAATCCGAAATTTCGGATTGCGGTCGAAATTTCAAACCATGGGTACAACTTTATAACACTGAAATTAATGGCTCCCAAAGTGCAAAAGATGGAAATTCCTGAAAATCAAATAGAGGCCGGTCTGAACAGATCTGACGTGACGACCCTTGGTTGGTCCAATTCCACCCCCTCCTTGGCCAAGCTATTGGCCAACGCATTCGCAGATCTACGCCTGTGAGTCATTCTACGAGTCACTCCCTAGGGTGACTCCTTGTCCCCCTGCGGTACTCTTTATTCTGGGTTATTAATAAAATTGTTACCTCTTAAAAAAAAACTTTACAACACTAAAGATGGTAAACTAATAGAACACATGAAAATACCCCTCCCAGAAGAGCAGCATGCATTTCCGAACCTAAACCTAAACGATTTAGAGACTGATAGAGGGGCCAGAGTGTGATTATATGGTTTGACTGATAGAGGGGTATACCAAAGATCAATCAAAAGCATAATCCTTCATCGGTGCAGTGGACCGTTTGGTAAGTCATGACAAGCTCTTTGTGGCTCGGTAATGCAGGTCAGGGCACGGAAGAGATGTCAAGGGGTTACTGGTGTTGACCTGTGTTAAATTTTGAAGAGAATATTTTCTATTATTCTTGGATACATTACAAAGAGCCCAAAGAGTGTTTATATAGAACACTCATGGGATAAACATAAAAAGAGATACTGATAAGAAAGGAAAGAGATAAACATAATCTAATCTAATTACCTATTCAAATCAGTATGCCTAAACTATGCCTAATCAATCTAAGATCTTGAGAGATCTGATTTTATTCTCTAACATGCCCCCTCAAACATATATGGATTGAAAATCGATATACGTTTGATTACAATAAAATTCCCCAAATAAGATATCCCAAATTAAGAAATGTAGTTTGAATCCTCCAGTTGATTCACCCAATTGAAAGTGGATGAGAAATGTCCGCCAATGGTGATAATTGATATCTGTTGCCAAATGTAATTACGATGATTGATGCCGTAGATGTGTCGCTTGAAAGATGAGTCACAATGGACTGGATGGACCTCAACCCTCGATGGGCGAGTTCTTCACGGGTCGATTTTAGAATACCGATCCTTGTAGGAAAGGGTCACTATGGACCAATGCTCAATGGGCAAGAACATGGGTCGGCTTTAGATACCAGATACCGATCCTCATGGAAGAGAATTACACTCTCGGGCACGCACTTCAATGAAGTACCTCAACCGAAAGGATTGGATATTTCAGGCACGCACCTTAAGAAAGGCACCTCAACTGAAATAGGAAAAGAAGAATTGAAAAAATCAGAATATGGGAGAAAAGAGATGCGAGATGAGTGACAACGAAGGACTCAAGGTAAACTTTAGTGACATCAGGAAAGACATGACAACAAGCAACTCTTGTGCAAGACAAATGAAGGGGCTGCAGTTATCAACATGGGGATATGTTCTTCACATAGGATAGAGGAAGGGGAGCAAAAAAAAGATAATTGGGTAAAGATGGAAGGATGTGCCATTATCAAAATCAAAAGATGGGTTTGGAATAAAACTGTAGGAAACTTTTCTCAGATGGCAATATTTTCAAACATTAGGTTATGTATTGGATACGCAACCCAAAAAAAGAGGGAAAAGAGAAGTTCTCTTATGCGAAATGGAGAAAGTAAAAATTGCCATTTTTGCAGACCAAAGGAGTAGCAAGTTGAGGATAGGTGGCTGGTTCGGCTGTGCTTTCACAAGCGAAAACTTTCAGCCTGGTGCCATGGTGCTTGTTTGTGAAGGAGAAGAGATTGCATATGCCCGGCATGTCAACTAGAAACCCGTAAGGGCTGGGATTCACTGTGTCAATGGATATTTAGAAATGACAACAAAAGTTTCCGGGAAATGGAATTTGCAGTTTGTATTAACCTCAAAGAGAACAAGGAGAGAGCGGCTTTGGGCTACGGTTTGGAGGCCGAACAAGAAATGCAAAGGCACATTGAACGAACAATCCCGTGGGGATGGTGGACAGCGGTGATTTCTGATTGTTCGAGAAGAGATTGGAAGAGAGCAAGGAAATAGAAGAGAGAGAAAAAACTAAGGGCTTATTGTGACCGGGCGGACGGCCGGCGGCCGTCCGCCGGAGAACGAAGCTTGATGGATTGTGCTAGGTCCGATCGACCTACTTTGATACCATGATAAATTCTGATATTTCACTAAATCTTGGATACATTACAAAGAGCCCAAAGAGTGTTTATATAGAACACTCATGGGATAAACATAGAAAGAGATACTGATAAGAACGGAAAGAGATAAACATAATCTAATCTAATTACCTATTCAAATCAGTATGCCTAAACTATGCCTAATCAATCTAAGATCTTGAGAGATCTGATTTTATTCTTTAACAACCTGTTTTAATCGGCAAACCAAAGTATGCTAGGCACAATTCACTCATCCACATGCGATATTCAAAGTCTAATCAGCCGGGCTTAGGAATTCCACCTCTTCAGATTGAAATAAAAGAGCACAGAATGGCATTCATAAATCTGTTATCGCTGAGGAAATTGTGGTGTTTCTCAACTGAACTTAACAGAATAAATGCTCACATGCAACTGTTTTCGATTGTGCCATCAAATGAGGCTCTCGGTTGGTCGCAATTTACCTGTCAAGTTAGACCCAATTAGGTTACAGACACATAAGCATGAATGTAGAAAGTTACCAAACTACAATCTTATTAACTTCTATTTGAGTGCTCAATGGCTTATTCCAATTGAGTAGAAAAGCTCAAAGAAACATCCAGGTCTGCTCCTAGAAATAGGCTTGTTTGCATAATGTACATGCATGGACAATTTCCTCTATTGAAATGAGGAATATTCTCATTCCAGCAAGGTCACATATATCTAGACTAAGACATTCTAGGCAATGCAAGCAGCAAACCCATGGAAGCAAACTAAAGTCTGAAGTTTTGGGTTGCAACATATATCAACGAGATTTTCTCAGACCTAGTTAATCTTCTGGTGGATCGGATTTCACTTGCTACAAATGACTTGTTTAAAGCCAAATCTGAATGAAGATAAGAGGTGGCACCCACTCCCCATGGGCTGGATCAAACTAGACTTTGATGATAGCTCAAAAGGTAACCCAGGACAAACGAACATTGAAGGTATTTTCCATAACTCTAATGGAACCAAATTGTTATAATTTTCTAGCCGGTGGTGGGTGTGTAATTCCAATGAGTCAGAAGAAACAAGAAAGAACACTTCTGTGGGGATTGAGCTGGTATGCAAAATCAATGAATGGACCTCTAATCAGCGAAGGTGACTCTTCTGATGTCAATGCATGGGCGTCAAGTAGGCCGAAACCGAAATTTCAATCCTTGGCTATGATGCTCAAAATTGGAGCAGCTGCTCCGGGAATGGTGGGAAGGATCCTAATGCATCTTAGATTTCTTCACAAATTCTAGCACAGCGGTGTCTGGATCAAGGCTTTGCTAGAAATAGAACAGAATGAGAGGATGCACTGGATGATGATGAATGGTTCGAGAGGCTGCTTGTTCTCACTGTGTAGGGAGTCTTCTTCAATGTCTCTTTGTGCCCTATCTCCTTTCTCCGAAACCGACCCACATAATTGTTGGTTATCTTGAGGAGGAAGCCCATTCATGTACAGATTTCTTGAAGGATATCGACAGAGGTGCAATTGATAATATTCACGATCCTGCCACTTCTGTAGATTACTGGAGGTTACCCATTCAAAAAAAAAAAGTAGTGGACAGGTGACACCTGAGAAGGTTATTACTAGACCCATGTGAAACTAATCTGCACATTAATGCCATCAGTTGAGACATATTAAAATCACTATGAGTAAAATTTCATAACAACAGGTCTTTGACATTATGTACTGCAAAAAAACATAATCAGATGTGAAAATATCCTCGTAAATAATTAATAGATAAAAGCTCTAGTCAGGAAGAAAAGAAACAATGTAACCATTAAGAGAAAACTATTCAAAAGAATTTTTATTTTTTTTTAATTAACTGTTTAATATAATATAGTGGAGATGAAACAAGAAAAGGTTGAATTAATGCAGGGGCATAAAGCATACCCATTTTTCTTGAAGTGATCTATAATTTTAGCAACTGAGTCAATTGGTACAGCAAAGCTCAAACCATCAGCAGCCAAAATCTTCATAATATTAACTCCTACGACTTCACCATCGAGATTAACAAGGGGTCCCCCAGAGTTCCCCTGTGGCACAAAAGAAGAAAAAGGTAACGCTAAACAAATAGCTATAAAAACCATATAAAAGGTTGGAGGATTGCTAAACTGAAGGGCACCCATGCAAAAAAAAAAAGACGCAAGGATGCCCCCATTCGATCCATGTCATCAAAGTGCATTTATAATAGCACTGAAAAATGTAAAAGTAATGCAAGAATTAATGAGATTTGATGATGTGGATCCAATGGGGCGCCCTTGCGGCTGGTTTTTGAAAGGACGCCCTTCAGTTTAGCATTCCTCAAAAGGTTGGGACATTCACTAGATCTCCTTAGCAAAAATACCTATAAGGAGTGGAATAATAGTTACTCGACATGCTAATATTCACACTGTAATCCGGACACATGGCCGTTGACAGATTCCTCAAAAAATCCCACTTCAAATAAGAGTAGAAAGCTCTAACTCCTACAAAGTTAAATGAAAGAAATTTTTTCAATCAAATTAAATGCTAGGTGGATGAAAGTGAAGTTTTCTGGCATCACTTTAACCCTTAGGAGACTAAACTGATTTAGTAGTCTAATCCGAAGGGAAGCCTGCTGTAGTCCAGATTGTTGAGAAATAAGTTGATCCCTAGTCAAACTGTTACCGCCTGAAAATAATCCCATTATGAATGTTGTTAGCTAATACCAACCATAAACTGCTAGGGCCTGGAGGCAGCAAATAAACTCTCTTGGAGAAATGCTTCAGACAGCAGCAGTGTGGTCACCCAATGTTTCAGCAACCATAATTAGGAAACTCTCTTCCTTTTCTTGGGTAGGTAATCTTGAATAAAAATCTAACAAATGACCTTATGGTTTCCGCATAGAGAACTATCAATTGAGTGAGGCTCGACCAATCTCTAGAAAACTCGTGACAAACAAATATAAAAGGAAGAAAAGAAGATGAATTTTAATAATTTTGTTCTCAAGTGTTGCAATGGTGGCTACTTTCTATGACAAATCCTATTTTGGAAGAGAGGGCTTCACCTCATGGCCTATGATTACTAGAGATTCATATTCAGAAACCAGTGCAGGAGATATGGCACATTGCATTTTCCAAATACAAGACGCAGATATAGATACAGGCTATGTTGCATGGATTCTTTGCCCTCCTATGCCGAATCCATGTCGACACGTCTCCACATGCGAATCAGCCATGGATTCACGTGGGACACACCCGGATTCTTGTCATAGCCGTGTCCCGCACAAATCTTGTTTTTTTCGGGCGAATCCGATTCATCGTTGTTTCTTTTTAAAAGCGAATCATGTATATTTTCCCTTTAAATATGTTTTCTTATCTTTTTTTATATGAAAGCACAACCCATGCACTTTTAATAAAAACCCTAGCACCTCGACCCTCGAGCATCGACTCCCTTTCCTCCCTCGACTCTCTTAATACAGAACTCGCAACAACCTTCTACCCTCAAATTTTTCATGAATATATACACATGCATATACATACATATATATAAAGGGAAAATAGAGGGCAAGCCTTGGCACAACGGTAAGGTTGCTCCATTGTGACATGGTGGTCACGGGTTCGAGTCGCGTAAACAGCCTCTCTGCAAAGTAGGGGTAAGGCTGCGACGCTGCGTACATCTTGCCCTCCCCAGAATATATATATATATATATATATATATATATATATATATATATATATATATATACTGGACCACCCTTTTATATACACTTGCACACACACACACACACACACACAAACACACACACACACACACACACATATATATATATATATGAGGAATTCTAGACTGAAGGGAGCCCTTGCAAAAAAGAGGTGAAAGGGCTCTCCTATTGGCTGCACATCACCATCATGCATTAATAACGGCTGAAAAGTCAACCATGATGGTGATGTGCAGCCAATGGGGGAGCCCTTTCACCTCTTTTTTGCAAGGGCTCCCTTCAGTCTAGACTTCCTCTATATATATATATATATATATGAGAAAAGGGTTGCTGCGCTCGAGCACACAGTGGGATGGGGCCATTGGGGGGGTGATCCTAACCATTCATTTGGAAGGCCCCATCATGGATGGGTGGCCTTCCAAAAATCAGCTCCATTGGATCACCAATGGGTGTCCATTTGTGGGGCCAAAAATGGACAGATACTGTTTGTCCACAAATCTGTGAATTTTTGGCCCCACAAATGGACGCCCTAAGGTGATCCAATGGAGCTGATTTTTGGTGGACACCCTACCCATGAAAGGGCCCATCAAATGAATGATTTGGATCCCACCCAAAATGTGGCCCCACCCTGTTTCTGTGCTCGAGCGCAACAACTCTATCCTATATATATATATATATATATATATATATATATATATATTCAAATTTTTAATTTTGAAAATGTTATTTCGTTTAAAAATTACTGAATCCGAATCCTACTTTTGGCGGCTTGCCGAATCCGTGTCGGATCCCGACACTCGAATCCGAATCCATGCAACATAGGATACAGGTATCCCATCCATGATATGGCATAAGAAGAACACAAGTTAAAAACTCATGTAAATTTAACTTAGAAAGACGAATTGATAATGTATTGACAATGAAAGAAGACCCGTTACACTCGAATTTTAAATTGCAAATATATAAATCTAGCAAACAAGTAGCATTATAGTTAATCCAAAGGGAATACCCATGTAGTATCTGCTATAAGTATAAGTATCGTATCATGTCGAACACAACAATTGGGCCTGTCGCAAATGACGATCCTAGAAGGCGAATAGAAAGACTAGTGAAAGCGTGGCCTTTCTTTTGTTGGAATGCCCATGATTCAATTATTTATTTTTTGCCTCAGCAATTTTACAGTATTTATGGTTGCTCTTACTTTTCATGTTTATCTCTGATTATTTCACTAATTTTCCTCCCTTTATTTTTAATAAGGACCTACACTCTTACAATTCTACTATGGGGACAACACAATCCCATGAACAAGTTTTTAAAATTTGGTTTCAGTTTCGATCAGAATGGAAATTGAAACGTTTCGGTCTCCGTGGGAAATTTCAGTATAAATCATACAAAACTACAGAAATGTATGAAAGCATGTACAAATAATGGACATTTAAGATGAAACATCAGGAAGTACAGGAATAAACCCAAATAAATACTAAAAAATCATCACATGAGGAAAAAAACCACGCATTATGATTTAAAAACTTCAAAAACCTAGTGACATTCATTGTCACATGTCTAATAATTCAGTTCATCCCACATTTGACATGTAATTCATATAAATAATACATTGACCACATTTCACATGCAAATTATATATGCATAATTATTTAAGATGTACTGATATAGTATACCACTAATACACTTACGGTTTTGGTTTCGTTATGTGTTTCAATTTTGATGTGTTTTAGTGGGGATGGAAACAGAAAATTTTCAGTCTTTTCGTATCGATTTCAGTGAAAATTTAAAACAATGCTTATAAAAACTAGGACAGTTCCATTCTACACAATAGAATGCTCATCTCTCACATAACTAGTTGCCTGAAAGTACATTCTCTCTGGGTGGAATATTTCTTTCATTTTTCGACATACTGGAAATCGCTTCATCTAGAAAGCCTCTTTGAACATGAAAATCATTATATACCTCTTTGATCATGAATATCATTATCTACCATTGCATTATAAATCAATCGGGCCAGAAAGAATGGGTTTGAATTTGACCCATTTGAACTTCCATGGCCCTGAATGGGCTGAACATAACTTTGAAGAGCTAATAGTCTTTGAAAACACAAGTGTGACATCCAAATGGATGATTACAAAGAAAGCAATCTCGAGCAACCTTTTAGTGATTGTAATCTACATATGTAAGAAATTGCTCAGACAATTTGAAATTCCACAGTTGAAGTGACCAGCCATTCAACCACGACACATATTCTGCTGGATGCTCAGCGTCTTGCTGAGAAAGGGCTGAAAACCAAGGTTTTAAAGCTTGGTTTCAGTTTCAATTTCTGTCGCCACGGAAAAGAAAACGACTCAGTCTTAGTTGGAAATTTTAAATTTTGTTTTCAGTTTCGATTTCTGTCGCCACGGAAACGAAAATGATTCGTTTTGGTTGGAAATTTCGGTGAAAATTCAATAATATCACGGAACATATGCAAATAATAGAATTTTAAGATGAAACTTCAGGAATGCTAGAATAAGAACAAATATACACTTAGAGACCATCACATAAGCAAGACAATCATCTATAATGGTAAAACCTAGAGACATGCGTTGTCGCGTAATTCAATACATAGTACATTTCACACGCAATTCATACATGTGTGTGTATGTAACACATACTAATAAAGTATATCAATACCCTTACGGTTTAGGTTTAGGTTTAGGTATGCGTTTCAGTGGAGATGAAAACGGAAACATTTCTATTGTCGGTTTTGGTTGAAATTTAAAACTATGCAGAAAGCCACTCAACTCAATTGCTTTGAGGTAGTCATAGCACTATTTCTTTTCTTTTGGTTCAGACTGGTGAAATATTCGCATGTGCAACAAAAAACCTAAGAGGGATTACCAAAGCTAGACTCCAAGTAAGGATCAAACCAATGATGTACATTGAAAAGAATTCACAATATCAGTATAACTTTGTGTAATTGGCAATAGGCCATTCATTCAACCTCAACCAAAGTTCAAAGGTGCTCGTCTCGTCTTTTAAATGGCCTAGATTCATGGTTGAAATTTTATCCCAAAAATGTGATGGTCCTCTGCTTCCTTGTCTTGTTCAAACCCTATGAAAATAGTTTCCAGACTATTTGCAGAACAAATACTAATCATTTCAACAATCAAATGAGCTCAATGCTGATGTTGGCAAATTAGACAAAACAAACACAATCCAGTGGCTTGTATCCGGCACAATTTTCCACAAAGTCCTGAACTGCTTCATATATACACAAAGTAAGCATCTTTGATTTTACTCATTAAGGGTCGAAGTATATCCATTTCCTTGGTAATTAATTACTATCCAAATATTAGGAAACCAAAAATATGTTGCCTCATAACCTAGAAAATTCAAGACAAAACACAGCAAAATAACATAGCAGCACTGCATTACTTCAGTGTCAATTGGCACATTTATTGAATTGCTTTGTATGAAATCTCTTAACAAATTAGAACGTTCTGAGAAAAAATAAGCATCCAATATTCAATATAAAAATCATTAGAAACTCTTAAACATTAAAATATAACCAATAAAACGTAAACATCACGCCCAATAAAGAAAAATTAAACCCAAGTTGTAATCGACATAGAATACATGAATAACAAGTTCAGGTTTACCACGCAAAAGGAACGGGTAATCGTACCTCATTGATTGCGCAATCAGTCTGTAGATACTCCCTCCGCATTCCTCCAAGGCCTAAATCGCTGCTTTTGCGGTCAACACAGCTACATTGAGAAAACAAAATGAAAACAGAAAACTTTCAGTAGTGGGCCATTGGCATCAAACATCCCCCCCCCCCCCCCCCCCCCCGGGCGGGTAGACTTGGACTCGCTCAAAAGTCTATGGAGACGAATTATGAACAACTGCATCACCTACCCAATTACTGCCTACGTAAATATATCATAAACAGGATGGATGTGGGCCCCAGCTTGACCTAAAATCTAACCAGATCGACCGAAACAACATTGATCAGATGGATAGATCAACCGATCAGACTGACAATCGCAATTGAATGTGGACACACATGTGTAACAGACCTGTCTGAATAGGATCATTCGACTTTAAGAAATGGAAGATGAAATTATCCATAAACATTCACAAGAGAAGCAGGGAAGCTTTAAATTTATCACTTAGAAAATATTTTTTCCTCTAGACGGAGGTGAAAGCAAAAAATTCCCTATAAGTAATTACCTCACAATACCAGCCGTAATTGTATTTTGCAAAGAAAGTGGACAGCCCAAAGCGACCACCCAGTCCCCAGGATGAAGCTTGTATGAAGACCCAAGTTTTGCTGCTGGCAATGGAGTTTTTGATTTGATCTTCACAACAGCAATGTCAGACTGAAAATCAGCATTGACCACAGTACCCTCAAATGTTCGACCATCTTGCAAAGTCACATCAACCTGTCATTTTATTGATTTCTAATATGAACATATCAGGAAGGTCTGGAAAGCTATGGTATACATAATTCAGCAGCACACGGTTCATATTTAAAACACGAGTAAAGAAAGGACTATTCATTCTCATCCACAAGATAGACAATCTTTTGCCATGTGGGAATAACTGGTAGAATATTGGATTCCCTCCACTCAACTATGGGGTTTAAAATGGTGGGGAGGTGGTATTCGATAGAAATAGGCAACGAGTTAAATGAACACTCATTCCTAGCGAGACAGATGAAGTAGAAGCATCATTTGATGCCTTTGGATCAAATCAGAGTTAAAGAAGAGAAAGCAAACTACACTTTATAGAAACCACTAGAGTCCCCTCCTCCAAACCAGGGAACCAAAGTTAGGGACAACAAAGAGAGCAGGAGCAGTAGTGGCGTGGGAAAGAAAAGTAAGTGGGTGGGTGTGTGGGGGAAGGGGAAGAACATCACTGGCATTGCAAGAAGGAAGAAGGGTGGTTTTGGCAAGGATGGGGCAGAGAGCTAGCTCCACGAGGGTTCATGACAGAGGTCATGTGGCATGAAATGGGTGGAAACAATGCTGGAGACCATGGGTATTCCAACTAGATGGCATCCAAATCAACACAAATAAAATTTAAAATTAAAAAAAAAAAAAATATATATATATATATATATATATATATATAGAGAGAGAGAGAGAGAGAGAGAGAGAGAGAGAAAACGGTTCCTACACATATGTGTAGATAAGTTCTCTACACACTAGCTTAAAAAACAGTGGGGGCCACATTATTTGGGTGATCCAAACCATTCATTTTTAAGGCCCTCACATAGATAGGGTGTCCACAAAAAATCAGATCCATAGGAACATCCTAACCATTCGAACTGTGGAGGCAAAAAATGGACTAATTTGTGAAGGTTTAAAGACATCCATTTTACCTCCACAAATCGTAGGGTTGGGATGATGCTATGGATCTGATTTTTTGTAGACACCCTATCTATGTGAGGGCCTTTAAAATGGATGGCTTAGATCACCCAAACAATGTGGGCCTCCATTGTATTTTATGCTAGTGTGTAGAGAACTCTCTACACATGTGTAGGAACCGTTTTCTCATATATATATATATATATATATATTGGTGAAAATTTTGAGGGTGGAGGGTCGAGACATTAGGGTTTTTATTAAGCGAGTTGAAGAAGAAGAAGGGTGAAGGGGGTCGATATTCGAGGGTGGAGGGTTGACGAACTAGGTTTTTTATTAAGAGAGGACGGACTGTGCTTTTATTTTTTTTTTAAAAGTTAAGAAGAAAACGTGTTTAAAGGAAAAATATACAGTATTCACATTTTAAAAGAGACAACGGATTCGCCTGGAAAAAAAGGGATCTGTGCGGGATACAGCTACGACAAGAATCCATGTGAATCCATGTCCGGTTCGCGTGTTGAAACTTGTCGATTCGGATTCGGCATAGGTGGGGCAAAGAATCCATGCAACACAGTCGTAAAACCTCCACATTACAAAGAGACGAGGATATAAAAAAATGCATAGCAAAACTATGCTGAAAGTATAAAGGAAGAAATTCGAATGAATATTCTATGCCAGTACGAACCTTTCCCTTGGAAACACTTCTTGTGCTTTGAAAATCTACAACAACATGGGCACAAGTTAAGATTGTACCATCAGAATCAATGATTGTTCCAGAGCCTATACTCTTCCCCAGGGTCATTCCATGAAATCCTGAAAAAGAATTTAAATAATTGCCCTAAAAAAATTCAAGAGCTTAAAATGAATGAGAAATATACTTTCAGTAAAATAGCTTTAAAGAAAAATCACCTTGTGTGACGGATAGATTGACAACAGCAGGACCAACCATAGCTGCAGCTGTGGCAATGGAATTTCTACCGAAACACCCAGGACAACATTTAGCATTATCCCCAGAGTCTCCAGAAGTTTCCTTTGTCAAATCAGTTGATGGAAAAGAACCAGTTCTGGAAAATTGTAATGGGAGATGCCCTAAATTGCATGTGAAAAAAAAAAAGATTATGTATCTCTAATGAAAATAAGCAACCTGAAAGATATGCAACATTGCAGATCTTAAAAAGTTTCAAACCTGAAGTTACAAACTGATGCCACATAGATACCAGAGGACGTTCCTGCAAAGACCGCCATGGCTGCAACAATAACTCACGCAATGGTGGGGATACTGACACGGTTGTTTCTGAAAATTTATTCAATACAAAGCACAAATTATTGTAGAGAAAAAGCAAAAAGAAATTGCATCCTATGGGTTTGGCAGGAGGAAAATCCTAGAAATAAACATTTGGAAGATGGTGATGAAAAACTTCAACATTTTCAAAACAAAAGATATCAGAATTAATAACCATCCTGAACGTCAGGCTTGTGGGTGCCAAACAATAAACTAAACATTTCAAAATTTAGAAAATAATAAAAACTAAAAAATCAAACCCATAAATTTAACAAAGGGCATAACCTAATGAGATGCATTTGCGGTGCATTATGATGCAGCATGCCTACATTGCTCATGTGCTCCGACTATGAACTATTAGACCATCAACCTGGTCGGCCCCACGTGACCAAAATCAAAACTGGTCAGCCAAAAGTCCAAAACTAGTGAAAATCCAAGATGGAGCCCACCTTTTGCAACAAAGGAACCCACATCATAATACAGTTACTGATCAACATGAATCAGCAATGGATAGTTCCCATTTAACCAAACAAAGGAGAATAAAAATAATCACAATCCTTGAAGAGATAAGCACGTAAATGTCAAAATTTTCAATCAGCATTCAAATAAAATGTCAACAGTTTCAATCCAATTACTATGTTATAAACATCACAATAAGTAGAGTCCCAAGCCTAAACCTTAACAGATACACATCGAAACTTCAAATCTAGAAAAATAAAAGAAGTGTTGGAATATGTAACTTGCCTAAGGGCATTTAGGACTTTGTACATCCCTTTATGTTTTAGTATAAAGATATGAGTCAGGGGGAGATAACCCTAACTCATCCTATTTTCTCTGTCTAAACTTTCGTCTAACATGGTATCAGAGCCTTAAGGTTTTCTGATCCCTAGGGTTCTCTATCAGCCTCCATCTTCTCCACCACCCCTCTCGCTACGAAACCCAACTCCGGGCCAAGTTTCATCCGATGTATACCAGCACGCAGTCTTTTTCCTCTCGAGAAGGAGTCGTTCCCTCCGAGCCGAAGGCACCAGGCTCCCCTTCCACCACGAGTCCTGTACCCCCGCGCAGCAACCCCCAAAACATTTTCCAAGAACGAGGATTTGCCCCCCCCCCCCCCCCAAATTTTCCAGGAAAATATTTTCCCACCAAATCGGAAATCTTTTTCCAGGACCGAGGATCTGCACCCCCCCAAAATTTTTCAGGAAAATATTTTCTCGCCAACTTGGAAAACCTTTTCCAGGACCAAGGATCTGCAACCCCCAAAATTTTCCAAGAAAATATTTCCTGACCCCCCACAAAATCACTTTCCTGGAAATAAATTTCCAGGGCTGTGTTTCGCCTCGCACCAGAATTTTTTTTTCCAGCCCCCAATTAGTATGTTTGTCGGTAAGCCTCACACCCCAAGTTTTTCAACCCCCATATAAGCCCTCCCACTCTTTTCTACTTGTTATTATGTGTTAGATCTTCATCTCTTACTCTTACCCTACTTTGATTCTAGTTTGTCTTGGCGGCTCCCCTCTATGCCTCATGGCTTCCCTCTTGTCAAGCTTCGTCGATGCCTGTCATTCTTAGAGCCGCGTCTAACTTTCTTGGCGTATCCTAGTTTGCCCTCCTATTTTGTTATCTCCTGCTATTCGTCTTGGTTTGGATTGTCTGTTTCTTTCTTGCTTGTTGTTATGGAGGAGATGCTTGACAATCCTTCCACAGGAGTGGCTCCTGGTGTTCGTCCGACACCCTCTTTGGCGTCTTCTTCGTCATCATCTCTCTCTGTGGATGGATCATTCCCACATATCACTACTGTTAAGTTGGATGGGGCAAACTACGTTACTTGGAAAGCAGCCGTCGAGAAGTATCTTATTGCCCCTATCACTGGTGTTGGTCATATCTCCCCTCATCCTGCTCTTACCTTATCTTCTGTTTTATGTGTACCAAAATCACCATTTAGTTTACTTTCAGTGAGTCAAATTACTAAATCTCTTCACTGTTCTGTCTCATTTTTCTCATCTTACTGTTTATTTCAGGATCTCTCGACTGAGAAGACGATTGAAACGGGTCGTGAAGTAGATGGACTCTATCGTCTTGACTGTCGGCCGCCTACTGTCTTACATAGCTCTGTGGATACATTTCAGTGGCATTGTCGCCTGGGGCATCCTTCACTTCAGCGGCTGCAGCAGACTTCTCTGGTTCCCGGACCTTTTCTAGTTTTCAGTGCGAGTCCTGTGAACTCGGGAAGCACCGTCGTGTGTCGTTTCCGTCCCGGATCATTAGTCGAGTGTCTAGTCCATTCTGATGTATGGGGACCCTCTAGGGTCGCGTCTACTACTGGCTTTCGGTATTTTATTGTGTTTATTGATGACTTCTCACGCATGACCTGGTTATATTTACTGAAGAGTCGATCCGACGTGTTCTTTGCTTTTCGCACATTTCATTCTGAAATTAAGAATCAATATAATTGCAATATTAAATGTCTTCAACTGACAATGCTAGAGAATATTTTTCTGATACTAATGGCTTTCAATCCTATCTCTCCCAACATGGGATTTTACATCAGTCTTCATGTGCGTACACCTCTCAAAAGAATGGTGTTGCTGAGAGGAAACTTCGTTATTTGCTTGAAGTAGGTCGCACTCTTCTTTTTCAGATGAGTCTTCCTAAGGCATACTGGAGTGATGCCCTTCTCACGGAGTGTTTCTTAGCAAATCGCCTTCCTTCCTCTGTCTTAGAGGGTGCCTCTTCTTTCGAGATTTTATCTCCTAGTAAGGAACAATTTCCTCTGACACCTCGTGTATTTGGATGCGTTTGTTTTGTTCATCACCTTGGACCTGGCCGTGACAAACTCGATCCCCGGTCTGAGCGTTGTGTCTTTCTGGGGTATTCCCGTACGCAGAAAGGCTATCGTTGCTATAGCCCTCGTCTGCGTCGCTGGTTTGTCTCAACCGATGTTACGTTCTTTGAGTTTGAGGCATTCTTCCAACATGGCGCGGCATCTTTCACCCCTTCTCTCGAGTCCGAGGTCTCGCTTCCCTTACCAGATCTACCTGGTTCTCTTCCGTCATCTCCTATTTCCGTGCGGCCAGCTTCTGCAGTTTCTACTTCTTCTGCCACGTTGGAGAAGCCAGCTCCACCTAAAATTACACAGTAGTATCAGCGGCGCCAAGTTACAGATAGGTCTCTTCTACCTCCTCTCGCACAATCATCTTCTGAGCCGATGATCCCTCTCTCCAGCTCTCAGGTATCTTCTCTTCCCCCTTCCTCTGTTGTTTCTGATTCTCCTATTGCATCTCGTACGAGATCCCGTTCCACTGCACATCCTATTTCGAATTTTATTTCTTATGATAAGCTCACCAGTACCTTCCAGAGCTTTGTTTCCTCCTTGTCTTCTATCTCTTTACCACAGTCAGTGGCTGAGGCTCTTGACCATCCTGGCCGGCGTGATGCTATGAACCTAGAAATGGGCGCTCTTCATAGTAATGATACATGGGATCTGGTTTCCCTACCCGCTGGTGCCCGTCCTGTTGGTTGTCGGTGGGTTTTCTCCATCAAATACCTTCCTGATGGTACTGTCGAGCGCTTAAAAGCACGGTTAGTCGCGAAAGGATACACTCAGACTTTTAGTGTTGACTACACTGAGACATTCAGTCCCGTTGTGAAAATTCCCTCTGTCCATGTGTTCCTGTCTCTTGCTGTTAATCATAGCTGGCCCCTTCATCAGCTGGATGTGAAGAATGCCTTCCTCCATGGTGACCTGACTGAGGAGGTGTATATGGAGCAACCACCAGGGTTTGTTGCTCAGGGGGAGACTTCCTCCTACGTGTGTCGCCTACGCAAGTAACTCTATGGCCTCAAACAATCTCCGCGTTCGTGGTTTGGGAGATTCAGTGAGGCAGTCATGCGCTTTGGCATGAAACAATACGCAGTGGATCACTCAGTCTTCAGTTATCACTCTTCAGCTGGGTGTATTTTGTTGATAGCTTATGTGGATGACATAATTATCACAGGGAGCAATTCACAAGGTATACAACGTTTGAAAACCTTCTTGCAAAAGGAATTCTCTACTAAGGATTTGGGTCAGCTCAGGTATTTCTTGGGGATAGAGGTTGCTCATTCTTCTAGAGGCTTGTTCCTATCACAGAGAAAGTATGTCTTGGACTTGCTAAAAGAAACAGGCAATCTTGGAGTTAAACCAGCTTCTGCACCCATGGATTATAATGTGAAACTCGTTCCAGAAGAAGGAGAGTTGTTGGAGGATCCTGGCAGGTATCGCAGGCTTGTCAGTAAACTTATATATCTCACGGTTACTCGGCCAGATATTTCATATGCTGTTAGAGTTGTCAGTCAGTATATTAGCTCTCCACGTACTTCTCACTGGGCTGCAGTGACACAGATTCTCAAGTATTTGAAAGGGGCTCTAGGGAAGGGATTGATGTTCAAAAGACATGGCCGTATGAAAGTTGAAGGCTTCTCTGATGCAGATTGGGCTGAATCCCTAGCAGATACACGGTCCACCACTGGGTATTGTACATTTGTAGGTGGCAATCTTGTTTCATGGAAGAGTAAGAAGCAGGATATTATAGCTAAGTCCAGTGCAGAGGCTGAATACAGGGCAATGGCACAGACAAGCACGGAACTTATTTGGCTACGTTCACTTCTTTCTGAAATTGGCTTCATTTCATCTTCTCCTTCGCAGCTTTATTGCGACAACAAAGCTGCAGTATACATTACCAACAATCCAGTCTTCCATGAGCGCACCAAGCATATTGAAATGGATTGTCATTTTATCCGTCAAAGAATCCAGAAAGTGAGATTTGCACTGTGTTTACTCGGTCAGGAGACCAATTAGCTGATATGTTTCCAAAGCCCTTAAATAAGTCAAGATTGAGTGATATATGTCACAAGCTAGGAATGTATGATATCTACATTCCAGCTTGAGGGGGAGTGTTGGAATATGTAACTTGCCTAAGGGCATTTAGGATTTTGTACATCCCTTTATGTTTTAGTATAAAGATATGAGTCAGGGGAGATAACCCTAACTCATCGTATTTTCACTGTCTAAACTTTCGTCTGACAAGAAGAACAAAATAGAAACTAATGAAATAGAAGAAGATGAAAAAAATTGCTCAAAACAAATCATCCATGAGAAGAAGAAAACAGGAATACCATTATCGGATTCGCGATTGTTCCACAATATCACACCGGCGCTGACTGTAGCCAATGCTAATACCCTTCGTCTCTGAGAATTTATCAATCAAAGCGATTCAATCAATTAAAACCGCAATTCAAATAAGATTTTCATGTAATTGGAGAGAAAGAGAGTATGTGCTTACGAGCAAACGGATCATGGCCGTGGTGATTTGCGTTTTAACTGAGGGGAGAGAGAGAGAGAGAGAGAGAGAGAGAGAGAGAGAGAGCGAGATAGGGTTTCTGGTGAGCCTCTGTTCTATCTCTAGTTGCGAATGATCTTGTCATTCAAACAAACAAGCATTTCTGTTGCGGTTTTTTAGAGAATTCTTGAATTCAGATATTCAATATGAAGAAGAAGAAGGGGAAGAGATTGAACCTAGAAACCCTAAAAATCGCAGGACGAAAGTGCGCTTTGACGGTCGGAGGTTGCCAAACAGCCAAATGGGACTTTGAGAAACTTCGGGAACTAGACGAGTCCTGGTGGCGTGGAGAGGCGCTAAAGCTTTTACTTGTGTCTCAATTTTCCTAATAAAAAGGGAAATGCTATCCGTATTTTTATGAGGGCACTCCTCACTTTATTAAAAGTACGGTATGGCTCGCACGATGATCCAAACCGTCCATTAGATGGGCCACAGCCTAAATAGGTTGTGCCCCAAAAATTATTTCCATAGGTTTGTCTAACCCTCCGATCTATGGAGGGTTCGGATCAACCCTCTAACATTCAGATCAGAGGGCTAGGATCAACCTATGGATATGATTTTTGGGGCACAACCTATTTAGGTTGTGGTCCATCTAATGGACGGTTTGGATCATCCTATGGTGAAGTCCATACCATACTTTTAATAAAGTGTGGAGTGCCCTCATCAAAATAAAGTAGTACTGATAACATTTCCCAATAAAAATACATTTGTAACTATATTTTATGACAAAATGCCCCTTTGTCTTTAACAAAATAATAAACATATCCCTATTTTGGTATACTTGGCAAAAACCTACCCAGTTTTTCTTTTCTTTTCTTCCGTTTTTTGGTCCATTGTTTGGTTGCACCCCACCAAGTAGTAAATAGGGAGGAGACAAATATTGGATTTACTTGGACCTTACTCTGTTTGATTGCCACGTGCCTGGCATCCTCAAGGATGACCTAAGGAAAAAAATGTTTTTTTGGTAATTTTATGGTGTTTGGTTGCTAATTTAGCATCACAATCCTAAGGCAGTGTTCACTTGCCTTCCCGCACTACCCCGAGATAGGAAAAACCCGGTTTTTTTCCCGAGAATCGTGTTTTCACGTGTTCTTTTGGATTGACGAGAAAGCGTATTTATAGGACGTGGAAAAACGTAAAAAAGACGTGGAAAACCACATTTTCTCGCATAGACGGGATTTGTTTTCCGCCCAAAACGGTGGGATTTTGTTTCATTTTCCCACAGGAAAGTCAAATTAGTCGGGGTCTCTTTTTTCTCTCACTCTCACGTGTAGCCGAACCAGCGAGCAGAGAGAACGACGAACCAGTCGTCTTCTCCGGCTCCTCTCCGGCGGTACATCCCACTCCCTCACCTCTCTCTCTCTCTCTCTCTCTCTCTCTCTCTCTCTCTCTCTCTCTCTGATTTCTAGGGTTTATTTTTTTAAGGCATCCTCTCTGGCTTCTCTCAAGCTCCTTCTCCGGCAAGGTACCCCCACTCCCTTTTCTGATTTTTTTTTCAGATCTAGGGTTGGTTTTTGGGGTTTTTCTCACATTGTTCAAATCTGGGTTCGGATTTCTGGGGTATTTGCAATGGGGAGAGAGTTATTTTGATCTTTTTACTAATTTTCATCTTTTGGGTTTTTCTCACATTGATCTTTTGACTAATTTCATCTTTTTTTGGGTGTTTTTTGGTGGTTAAAACTGGGTTCGGATTTCAATGGTTCAGATTGTTTGGTTTTTTGCAACGGAGTTGCAAATTAGGGGTTATATCACTGATTTGTTATTTCTTGGGTGTTTTTGTACATTTGTATTCTGAATTTTGGGGTATTTGCAATGGGGTTGCAGATTTTGGGTTTGTTCACTAATTTTCAACTTTTTTTTGGTCTTTTTTGTACAATAGGGTTCGCATTGTTTGGTTTTTTGCAATGGAGTTGCAGATTATGGGTTATTGGACTAATTTTTAGGATTCTTGTTTTTTTTTTCCATTGGTGGTTCTGATATAATGGCTTCTTTGTTGGGTGTGTGATGATATGTGGGTGGATGAGTGTTGGTGATATGTGGGTGGATGGGTGTTGTACATTTCTGTGGGTGGCTTGGGTGTTGGGTTCTGATATAATGGCTTGGTTGTGGGTGGATGGGTGTTGGTGATATGTGGGTAGATAGGTGTTGTACATTTTGGTATGGTTTTCATCCAAAATCCTAGCTTGTTTTGTTGGTTTAGGGTACTAATTTGATCTTTTACAACTTGTTTTGTAGAGCTTTTTTATTTTTTTCTGCTTTTCTTGTGTGATCTCGGTTATAATGTCTTAGTGGTTTGGTGTTGCTCATATAGGGCTACCATCAATTATCATGCCTCGAGAACCACCAAATAGGAGGACATTGATTATTCGAGCTGTAGCTCTAGTAATGGCTGCGGTAGCTACAGTGACGGCTAGGGTTAGACTTTACGTTGAAGAAAATATGACAAGGGGCAATTATGAAAGTGGGTACGAAACTCGTAGGACATTTGTTACACGTGTTACGAATGCAGATAATCATTGTATTGCGCTTCTGCGAATGGATGTTCGGTGCTTCCGCAGCTTCGTCGTGATATTTAGAAACACGGTCCTGCTTGAAAACACAATACAATGTTGTGTTGAGGAACAAGTAGCGATTTTCTTACAAGTAATTGTCCACAGCCAAAGGAACCGTACTATTAGAGCATCCATTAGACGGTTAGGGGCGACTGTTTCGAAGTATTTCAACAAGGTTCTATGTGCTGTGCTCAAACTTCAAGAGTTGTTCATATTACCTCCATCAAGGGACACACCACATCACATTGCTGACAACCCGAATTTTATGCCGTACTTTAAGGTATCGTTTATCACCTATGTAGTAGCATGTAAGTTGCATAACAAGTTACTCATATGTCAGCACTGACGGGGGACATTTTAAATGTTCATATTGTAGGATTGCATTGGTGCAATTGACGGGATACACATTCAAGCAACAGTACCCGAGGATCTGAAACCTAGATTTATTTGTCGTAAGGGATGGTCCTCTCAAAATGTGCTAGCTGTATGTGACTTCAACCTGAAGTTTACTTACGTGTTAGCTAGGTGGGAAGGGTCAGCATCAGACTCTAGGGTCTTAGCATCTATTTTATCAAAGCCGAATGGGATTCCTTGTTTAACAGGTACTATTGAGTTTGTCTTTTACTCCGTACCACTATTGTTGTTCTTGGTTATGAAACTTATATATATCCCTTCGTGTGTCTGTAGGAAAGTTTTACTTTGCTGATGGTGGGTACCCATGCCTGAGAAATTTTATAAGTCCTATCCGAGGCATTGGTTACCACCTAAACGACATTAGAGGGCGCAGACCTCGAACTGCAGATGAGTTGTACAATCAAAGGCATTCATCAGCAAAGAATGTAATCGAGCGGACTTTCGGTATCTTGAAGAAGCGATTCAACATAATTAATACGCCACCCATGTACCCATTCGAACGACAGGTCGACATAGTGTTAGCTTGTTGTTGCGTCCACAATCACATAAGGAGGGAGATGGCGAACGATACATACATTCCGATTGTAGACAATGAGTTGGGGCTAACTGTAGCGGAGGAGGAGGATGAAGAAGAAGACGATTGTTTTCTT
This sequence comes from Tasmannia lanceolata, assembly GCF_043159265.1. Classification (NCBI taxonomy): domain Eukaryota; kingdom Viridiplantae; phylum Streptophyta; class Magnoliopsida; order Canellales; family Winteraceae; genus Tasmannia; species Tasmannia lanceolata. The sequence continues at coordinate 17,853,791 of NW_027518714.1, forward strand.
ACTTAGGGCTGTTCATTCGGTTTAAACCGAACCGAAATTGGAAAAAATAACCGAATCGAAATATTTCAGTTCCTATAAAATGCTAACTGAAACTGATAACTGATGCAATGGTAACCTAAATGAACCGAAACCGAATAATAGTTTCGGTGTTTCGGTTATAACCGAAATGCATTTTGCCATTTTTTTTAGGCATTTCGCCCAAGGAATGAACTCATTTCAAAATTCAAATGGAGGCCCTGTTCGTTCAAAGGAATGAACTCATTTTCTGAAAGAGGAGGAGATCCCGCCGGAGAAGGAGGAGATCGGAGATCCCGTGAGGAGAGTCGGAGTCGTCGGACGGAAGCCTTGTTTCTCTTCTCTGACTCTCAAGGGCGAAAATAAAAAGTAGAAAAGTAGAAACCCCTTGAAACCCAAAGAGAAACGTGAAGAGGGAGAAAAAAATAGATATTTTTTAGGGGAGAGGGAGAAAAAACAAAAGAGAAACATGTAGAGGTTTCCTTCACTTCATTACACTGACACTTTCTCATCACTGCGGTGGGGCCCACAATCCATGCATCATTATGATATTTGTCTCTCTCTTACACAGTTTTTATGTATATATACCCATACAGAGCTCTCTTTCTCGCTCTCTCTCTCACACACACACAGTTTTTATGTATATATACCATACACAGTTTTGTGTGCTATACATAAAAACTATCGGTTTTCGGTTTAACCGAAATTTTTAAATAGGAAAATCGAAACCAAAACCGATAACCGAAATTCTGATATTTTTAAAACCGAAACCGAACCGCAATCCCTACTAACCGAACTGAAATAACCGACCGACTTCGGTTCGGTCGGTTATTTCGGTTATAACCGATTTATGCACACCCCTATTCTTACTAGGGCTGAAGATGTGAGAGCGGACGGTCTACTTCGAACAAGAATTATGAATCATATGTGGAATTATTTTCAAGCACAACGACGTGGTCGTCATTAGGATGACATGTTTTTGGGTTGTAATAATTTTATGACTATTTCGATTAGACTTCTGCAACTGTGTTTCATCATATGTTGTTTGATTGTATTAGGATTTGGAATTTTTTTGGGTTGTAATAGTAATCTGTTAGATGATATATTGTTGTAATTGATTATTTGGATATTTTTCTACTATGTTTCATTGTATTCTATTTGATGATATATTGTTTCACAATGTTGTAGATATAATGTAATCAACTTCAGTAGAGAAGAGAAAGAAAAATAACTCCTGGAACGATGATATGGATAGGCATCTCATAGTAGCCATGCAGCATCAGATTGCCGAGGGCCATAAGGCCCCTAATGGTTTTAAAGATACTGCGTACAGTGGCGCAGCGCAGGAGCTTACTGCTGTCCTTAAAAAGCAAATCACAAAGGAGCACGTTAAGAACCGTTTGAAGACGATGAAAACCAACTATTGGTTTCTTAACACTATCGTCAACCTGAGCGGATTTGGCTGGGATCACAGTTGAAAAAAATATCCGTTGAACACCAAGTGAATAATGACTATTTGGTGGTAATTATAAGTCGTCATAATTCCTTCATTATTTTCACCACAATTTGGTCATAATCCTTACAACGCCTCGTTTTGTTTTCAGAGGAATCCTGATAATTTATGCTTCTTTAATAACCGTTGGGAGCTATATGAGGAGATGAAAGAAGTGTTCGGAGAAGATTATGCCACTGGAGAGTTCGCTAAGGACAAACATGCCCCTTCTCAGGACACACAGGATGTGGAGGGGCTTTTCTCATCGAGCCAGGCAGTAGGGCTCGATGATATGTTCGACGGTACGACCCCTGCTTTTACTCCTCCCCCAGCTCCTCGTGCTTCCAGGTCACGTCATTCATCCCCAGTCAAAGACACCAGCACGGGCTTTAGTGACTCATCGCCACTGAAAGCCCCATCATCAGGTAGTAAGGGGAAGAGGAAGAGGCGAACAAGTGGTGGACAACTTTCATCTGATATGACTTACTTATCAGATAGTATTAGGATGGTTGTTGAGGCCATCATTACGACCGGTGAGGTCCATAGCCTTGCTGAATTGAAAGTTGTTTGTGATGAGCACCTCGCTTAGGGCCTATACGTACCTGCACAAAAATCACAAGGATGCTGAATTCTTCCTTTCCCTTTCCGAGGAAGACGAGTGGCTGTGATGGGCGATATTGTGGCGCGTTTGGTGTAGGTTGTTATTGTTTGGGGACCTTTTTTGGTAATCATACAATCGTATTATATGATCATAGTATGACTCTGCTAGTTTTTTGCACCTTTATTTTGGACTTGTTTTGGAGGACTTGTTATGTTGTTGTTGGACTTGTTTTGATGTGGTTTATGTTCTTGAGCTTTATTATGATGTTGTTTACTTTGTTGGACCGCTTATCGTACGTGTTTGTCCAATTTTTTTGGTCATTTCGTTTATGTTGTTGGACTTATTTTGGAGGAGTTCTTATGTTGATTTGGTTTATGTTGTTGGACTAGTCTCAATGAGATATTTCGTGTTTCTTGGAATTATTTTGTTGGACTTGTCTATGTTGGTACTTTTTAATACTTTATTTTCTATATTCTTGTAGTATTAGAGCAATATGTGGACTCTAGACATGGACATGACTTTACTAGCTGCCATGACGAATCAAATAACAGAATGAAATAGAGGGATGAATGGATTCAATGTCATGGCATTTAACAATGCCCTCATACATGTCAACAATGCCCATAATCTGAACCTAAACATATCCCAAATCAAAAAGAGGTTCAAAATATTAAAAAAGAACTACAAACAAGTCAGGCATTGTTGGAACACGGTGGGTTTGTTTGGGATTCAACGAGTAAGATGATTTTTGTATGCAATAAACTGGGCGCATCACATATTATGGTACGTATGTCCATGTAGTATGTTTATGTTTTGTTCTATTACAATTCATACATCTCTTACTCATGTTTTCCATCCAGTCTCACCCTGAAGTTTTAAGTGTGTTAGCACAACGACATGACTTGTATAACGAATGCATTGTAGTCGTTGGGGACGATTATGCAACTGGACAGTGGGCCCGTTCAAGAGGACGGAGTGACTAGGTTACTGATTATCTAACTGGGCAGTGCAATCTGTAGTCCAGTTCCGTTACTGTTTATTTAGAATTTATGGATCCAATGTTGCTTTTCGTATTGTTATTGCTCTTATTCTGTTTATGGCTCTTAGCCATGTAAACTTAAAGAGCAATACTTTGTTTATGTAGACTCTATATGAATTCAGTAGTGTTGATTATTGGTTATTTGGTTATTTTTATTTGCATTTCTGCAGGTTAATGGCAAAAAACAAGTTTTATGTGGGTTTTAAGGGAAGACAGGTGGGCGTAATGACAGTTGGCAATACTGTCATCTTCAAGTTAACGGGTTTAGTGGAGCGTGCTTTCGTTTGTATGGGAGTAGGGAGGAGGCAGAAACTGAACTTACTACGTTTTTACATGGCATTAGTGGGCCCAACAAAGATAGGAAAGAAGAGATCAACATTCCTACGCCCCAAGCTTCAACCATCTCTTCTGTGACGAGTTCTTCTTCCAGTTAGGTTTTATTGTGGTGTTTCTGTTTAGGCTTTTCAATTTGTAGGCCTGTAAGTATGTCAGACTATGAAATATGGTTTAATGTGACTTTTCTGTTTAGCTTTCCCAATACAGTTTAATTGGCAAGTGAACAGGCTTAGGAAACCTTTTCTCTTGATTTCTCATATTTTTCTGCGCAAGTGAACAGGCGCAGGATTCCTTTTCCTGCACAGTTTCTTTTCCTTTCATTTCCTTTCTGTCACGTCAGATTCCTTTCCTTTCCTTTCCCTAGAAAACAAGTGAATGGACCCTAAAGATTAATAGACAAGATTCAAAGGTAATTATTGCTTGTCTGGTGACATGGCACCTTTGTTCCACTATTTATACCTTCCATGCCAAATTTCTTCAAAAAGGAGGAATTTGGCAAGTAGAATTTTGCTTTTTCGCTCTCTTCCCTCTCTCTCTTCTCTTTCTATATAACACCCTGTCCTATTACTCTATGAGGTTGGCAACCAAACACTGCTTATCACTATTGTACCAGGTAAATCCTAGGTAGATCAAACACTATAAACGTTTGTCTCTTTTCTATTGACTACGTAAGAGAATAACGGTAAGTCGTGTTTGGTTGTCAACCTCGTAGAGTAGTGATAGGAGTGTCATTGCCAATATAAAGAAAATAGAGATGGTAAAGTGTAACGACCCGATTCCGTCAAGTCGCTACGAGCAAAAGAACAACGCAAAAATCATGGAAAATTTTCTTTTTTTATATAATCAACAGCCACGACAAAAATCTTATTCCAAATTAAATAAGTCTACCATAACAAGAGGTCCTTTCAATACTCATACTCCAAATGAAAGGTAAAGTTTTAATCACTAAAGTTCAAACCAAAGAAAGTCCCGACAAAATAAAAATAGAAAATAACGCAAGACGTCATAGCGCAATAATCCATGAAGCGAACTCTCCGATCACACGATCCCTTATCCCATGGTTTCTTCGTTTGCAAACGCTCCGCCATCTAACGCCTCAACCCCTGTGGTGGAGGAAACAACGTTAGAGCAGGGTCCTCCAGAGACCGAGCAGAGTAAAATGAACAATATAAAAGGGCATGCAATAATAATTCAAATCTTTAACAATCATCTAGAAGCAATAATAAATAACTGGAGAATAAATCTACACCATCTATATCAGTATAAACATGAATGAATGACAATAATGAATGATATGTTATATGTTCATCGAATATGTAAAATGAGACAACCCTTTCCCCAAGTACATCCGGCTTTTTCCCCAGTTTACTTTTCTGTCAGTTCTTTTCTGACTTTCTCTTTTTTGCCGGTGTCCTTGCCGCACGACTACCCACTACCCCTGTCTAAAGGTAGTGGCGTTATGGACTCGAATTTCGGTCTCGCATTTAATGCCGAGCCGTTTCGGGGATACTATCCCTTTGGATGGTTTGCCAATGAAAGGCTGTACACGCTTCTCGCGTTGGCCTTTGGACCTTAGGTCCCAGGATGATCCCACCACACCCTTAATTTCCCCTTCACTCTCCCCCATGTAGGATATGCAATTAGGGACTTTAAGGTACGTTACCTTTGCCTTCTTTTCCTGCATCCTTTCACATAAAGGTTAGAAACAATTTATTATTTATTCCATCTCTAAAATATCACCATTCGTAAGGAAAAATCTTCATAATTCAAAATATCTTTGTTGATAAAATGTCGATGTATTATGTTCTCATCATCTTCAAATTTCATAACATACTCATAAAATCATCATCAAAAATCTTATAGACACGTAGAAAGCAATCATCAAGTTTTCTTTGTAGCATATCATGTAGAAATAAATCGTCAAAGTTTTCTTTATAGTACGATGATACTTCTAGGTACTTTGTTAATTATCATCCCAATGCATGACAGATTTATGATCATCCATTTTTACTTTGCGAGTCCTAATTATGATTAAAATCGATTCCTTGTTAAATCCATCTAAACTTTTGACTCCCTCGAGTTATCCTCAAAATCTTCCTTTTCAGGTGATCTTAGGCGTAAAAGTTTTAACCCTTCCTTCCGATATTGATAAAAAATTTACCTCTAAGTTCCTTAGCTCCATTGATCGTACGCTCTTACTGATCCAAAATTCTGACGTATTATGCACTGCCTTGTAAACGTTACTAACTTTCTAATTTAGGTAGACATTCTACCCTAATGATCCCTTTTTCCCATAATCCAGGTTTTTAACAGAAATCCTAACTAAATATAGCTTTAGATTGTAACATGGATAATAATTTTAAGAAAATATATAAGTAAATTTCTGACCTTCAGTCGCTCCATCCTGTACCTCAGTGTCATCGTTGACTAGGGCGAAGAAACGCCTCTCAGTTCCCGGTGGTGCGTTCTTATCTTGGGCCAGAGGACGGTACTGATTTCCTCTTCCTTGGTGTTGCTGCGCTGGTTGTTGTTGTGGCGGAGGTGGGCGGTTATGAATATAAGTCGGTGCCTTAGGGAAGTCCCTCCTCCTGTGATTAGGGTCTCCGCAGTTAAAACATACTGCCATGGTCCTCCAGCATTGCCCAGCGTGGATCTTTCCACAGTGAGGGCACAAGGTCTTTGATGGTGGACCACCATCCGTTCTCGGCTTTTTGGGTGGAGGTTGTTGACTTCTGCTAGCAATCGACTGAGATCTAGCTACTTGCATAGATTTTTCGCAGTCTTCTGCCACCTCTGCCTTCTCACATGCCTCGGCCAACGCCCGTGATCCAAGATTAATAATACTCGCCCTGATGGAAGGGCGAAGGCCGTTGATAAATTTTCGGACTCTATCAAATTCAGTGGCTGCGTAGCCGGGTGCAAAGCGTGAAAGTTCTCTAAATTTGGCTCCATACTGAGTCACGGACAAGACTCCTTGTTTTAGATCAGCAAATTATCCAGCCAAATGATCCTTGATGCGCGTAGAAAAGATTTTCTCGTTGAAACGGGATTTGAACTGTCCCCAAGTCCCAGACATGATCGCGGGATAGTTCTGGACTACATTCCTCCACCATACACCCGCCTCTCCCTTCAGCAGGAAGGAGGCAAGACGTATCATTTGCACGTCGGTGCACTTTAGTACAGTAAAGATCCCTTCCATTTCTGTAAGCCAATGGTCTGCAGTTAAGGGGTCGCCTGTCCCATTGAACTCGGATGGTTGGTAATCTCGGAACTGACGGTGCACCTGCGAGGCATTGTCAAGGGGTCTCGGCTCCTGATGAGTCCCAAGGCTGGCTGCAATAGCCTGAAGAGCAGCTTGATTAGCCTCTTGATTTGTCCTGAGGATTTCAGCCAGTAATTGCAGACCGTCTTGATTATGAGCCGGAGTTGGGCTCTGAGTATTGTTGTTAGGTGCAGGAGCTTGATTAGCATTGCCAGTTCTCTTCCTCCTTGGATACATCTATAAATATAAAAACAACTTGGAATGAGAAGAAAACTATGGGTTAGAATGAAATCTCTTTATTTCTCAACTAAAATTTCAAGGTACCATGAAGTCTCTAATCATGTGCTTACTTACTAAAGTTTTTAGAGTAGTTCTCCTATCTCGTTCGAATTCTCGGTTGACCTTAAAGGTGTGACATATCATATGTCACCTATTAGCTATCTAACCCAAATTAACGACTCAACCCACAAGCACCAGGTTCTCCGTAAACCCGGGCTCTGATACCACAACTGTAACGACCCGATTCCGTCAAGTCGCTACGAGAAAAAGAACAACGCAAAAATCATGGAAAATTTTCTTTTTTTATATAATCAACAGCCACAATAAAAATCTTATTCCAAATTAAATAAGTCTACTAACACGGGGGGTGCAAAAGACCTTTTTTCTAAGGCCGTAGATACCACTGAATACGCGATGACCAGGGAAGGGCAAGCAAGCGGTTGATAAGATGGATAAGAAACGTAGATCCCCTCCGCTTCCTTCCCCTCTTTCGGCCACGAAAGAAAAAGAAAAAGAAGGGCATGAACAGCCTTAACAGCAGTATCAGACACCTGATCCCGACTCTGGGTACTTAACCAATACGCCGCGTCGGCTCTTCGACTTGAGGACCGCATCCGCACGCCACGGGATTTTGTACCCATTGACTTTCGTCTCTGTCTCCATGATGAAGATCCCAAGCCGATCTGATTGTGAACTCCCCCCGCGGATCTGGCTTCCGGATCACCAAAGTCTGGAATTTATATGGTTCTGTTTATTCATCTTTTCAGAATTTGGAATTAAACAACTCATTTGTTAAAATCAGCCCTAAGAGAATTTTCTTGGACCAAATAATAAATGGGATCTACAATTGGTCATATAATCGTGGTCAAATTCTCATCAGTTCGAGTCAAGGGGATAGCTCCCTGGCCTCTAATTTCCATATAAAGGACACGACAGGAATAAAGGCCCTCTTTAACTTCCATTCTGATCGAGTCATTCTTTTCCCCTCCCCTAGTTTATTAGTAACAAAACGGATTCTTCCGATGTATAAAATAAAAATTCCAATGGCTTTTGCTACTATGACCTTCCCAACCACCATAACAAGAGGTCCTTTCAATACTCATACTCCAAATGAAAGGTAAAGTTTTAATCACTAAAGTTCAAACTAAAGAAAGTCCCGACAAAATAAAAATAGAAAATGACGCAAGACGTCATAGCGCAATAATCCATGAAGCGAACTCTCTGATCACATGATCCCTTATGCCATGGTTTCTTCGTTTGCAAACGTTCCGCCATCTAACGCCTCAACCCCTGTGGTGGAGGAAACAACGTTAGAGCAGGGTCCTCCAGACACCGAGCGGAGTAAAAGGAACAATATAAAAGGGCATGCAATAATAATTCAGATCTTTAGCAATCATCCAGAAGCAATAATAAATAACTGGAGAATAAATCTACGCCATCTATATCAGTATAGACAGGAATGAATGACAATAATGAATGATATGTTATATGTTCATCGAATATGTAAAATGAGACAGCACTTTCCCGAGGTACATCCGGCTTTTTCCCTAGTTTACTTTTCTGTCAGTTTTTTTCTGACTTTCTCCTTTTTGCCGGTGTCCTTGCCGCACGACTACCCACTACCCCTGTCTAAAGGTAGTGGCGTTATGGACTCGAATTTCGGTCTCGTATTTAATGCCGAGCCGTTTCGGGGATACTATCCTTTGGATGGTTTGCCAACGAAAGGCTGTACACGCTTCTCGCGTTGGCCTTTGGACCTTAGGTCACAGGATGATACCACCACACCCTTAATTTCCCCTTCACTCTCCCCCATGTAGGATATGCAATTAGGGACTTTAAGGTACGTTACCTTTGCCTTCTTTTCCTGCATCCTTTCACATAAAGGTTAGAAACAATTTATTATTTATTTCATTTCAAGTAAACAAGTATAATGAGCTATACAGTTATCACAAAGAAAATAGTATACGTAAGATTACTTTGCATGAAACAAGTTATATTGAAACCATTACAACACAAGGTCTAGCTGTCACCTGCCTTAACTTACGAATGGAGAAGAATGGACGGCTTCTGATAGGTAGTAGAGTGTGATAGTCCTAGAGTCAAGTGATAGAACATAATAGTGTCAATTTTTTTTTCTTATGTTTAAGTTTTCAAAAATACGTACAGGTACTACGTTGAGGCCCTATCTTAGGTGAAACCCATGCACATAGACATACCATTGCTGCCTTATCTTTGGATAGGAAGGATATATACCCGGAGAAGACTCTTGCTGCCCTGTTCTGGGGCGTAAAACTTATGCACAGAAAAGCCTACTACTGTCCTGTTTGAGGGCATGAACTCATACACAGAAACACGACTGCTGCCCTGTTTGAGGGCATAAAACTCACACACAGATAACATCATTGCTGCCCTGTTTGAGGGCATAAAACACCACACAAAAACACATGACTGCTGTCCTGTTTTGAGGGCATAAAACTTGCACACAAAAATAGAACACTGCTGTCCCGTTTTTAGAATATAAAATACGCATATGAATGACGTAGAACCTGTCCAGTTTTAACACACGAAAACATGCATATATGTGACTCTAAATCTTTCCAGTTTTGATACATAGAAACATACATATAACGGTCTTTAAATCTGTCCAATTTTAATATATAATAAAAATGCATATAACTGATCTTAAATCTGCCTCGTTTTGATACGTAAAAACACCTATCAACCGTACACAAATCTGATTCGTTTTGGGACCGAGGAAACACATGTCAACAGGGTACAAATCTGGTCCGTTTTGGGACCAAGGAAACACATGTCAACAGGGTACAAATCTGGTCCGTTTTGGGACCAAGGAAACACATGTCAACAGGGTACAAATCTAGACTGTTTTGGGACCTATAGAACATACATTAACTGGGTATAAATCTAGTCCGTTTTTGGAACCGACAACAACACACAAAATAACACTTAATTTGGCCCATTTTGGGACCAAGAAGAACACACAAAAGCAGTGTTAAATATGGTCCGTTTTGGGACCAAGAAAACACTATAAGACAAGGAAAGTAATAAGGGTACTTACTTGGATGGATCTAGGGTATAAGGAGAATCAAGTGTAAAGCTCTTCCTCTTCTTCTTCTTCTTCTTCTTTCTTTTCCTTCTTTCTTCCTCTCTCTCTCTCACTTGGGCGTCCAGAAATTTGGACGTGGGAGAGAGCCCAAGTTTCTTATATTCTTCTCTTCCTTGTTGTAGTTTTGGTTGCTTTCCTAAATTTGAATTGCAGGATCCCTTGAATCTTTCAACTAATCTATTCAATATAGTTACTTAGCCTTTAAGTAACTCAATCACATCCTTGATTTCCCAATGGACCACAAAATATAGACAATATATAAAAGAGAATGAATGAGATATGGCAGTTGCTCACGATCAAATCCCTTGATTTTCCAATGAGTTGGGCGTCCCACCATTGTTGGGATTTGATTGCTCGTATTCCAAAATCATAAGATCTTAGCTTTTAAGAAATCTGCTATAATTTAGAGATTTTGAATTTTATATAAGTAAATCTACCATACCAAAAGAGGCGTACAAGATTCCTTTCAAAGTGGATATCAAATCTCCAAAAAGAAAAGAATCTTTCACTTCCCAACATTCCTAACTTATTTATCATACAATCATTGTTACTTACCCTAATTATATATATATATATATAATTAGTAGTTTTGAAATGCTTTTACTAATTAAAAGCAAAGTATACAAATTCAATGGATTATTGAAAAAATTTTAGGTGGACCCACACCATATGCACGTTTTCCCATACAATGGAAAACGTGGGTTTCTTCCCATCACTTTTAATACAAAGAAATTTTCCACGTTTTAAGTGATATTTTCCACGGAAATTACTTTTACAACAGGACTTATTTTCTTCTCTCAATTTGAGAATTTAGATATAACTTTCAATAGCCATAGATTCTAAGATCTACGGATCAAAACAAATTAAAGGGAAAAGAGTGATTATAACTAAGATCTAGGGTTGATCATTGATGGATCGTTGATCCCCACCCTTGAAAATAGATTCACTGATCCAATGGTCTAAATCTTAGAGTTTTGAAAGAAGAATAATCGCAGTCATTACATAAAGAAAGAGAAAGAGAGAGGCATCATTCGCTATTATTGGAAACTACGTGTCGGCAATATTGGCAAACAACGGTATTAGAAAGCTTATTAATAGAAACATCGTGGTCGGCAATGTTTATAACAACAACATTGGAAAGCTAGGCAATATTGGAAGGCTTTGATTTCACACGTTTGGAATCAACAGTAGTAGAAAGCCATATCATACAATATTGTTGTTTCAAAATGTGTGAAATCAAAGCCTCCCAATATTGTTGTTACCAATATTGTCTAGCTTTCCAGTGTCTTTGTTGCCAGTATACCGAACGCGTTGTTTCCACTAATATGCTTTCCAATATTGTTATTGCCAATATTACCTAACGCGTTGTTTCCACTAATAAGCTTTCCAATATTGTTGTTGCCAATATTACCGAACGCGTTGTTTCCACTAATAGGCTTTACAATATTGTTGTTTCCAATATTACCTAACACATGGTTTCCAATAATATTCTCGAGAAATCTAACAGATGTGTAATGATTAACCAGTTGACATCTATGGGGATTTCAATGCTCTATATTGGTAACCTGACAAGGAGTTATGTTGACGCGGCAAACCCATATGCCAATCAAAACCCCCAAGTCATCCCTACTTTTGTCGGAGAATCAATTTCAACTTACATAACCAAAAAAGAAGAAAAAAGCATGAGGACTTCGGATCACAATCCAAAATACAGGAATAATTTAAAGAGCGTCTAATATGTGTGTTTTAACAAATGAGGCAATGGTTGATAGCTGTCTTCAAGCAATCTCTCTGACACATGCATGCGTGCACATGAAAAAAACATCATTAATTATATATAAATATGCGATGTAAACACTATCTATCACGATAAACTTTAAAAGAAACATTAAGGCTCTGTTCACTTGTTTTCCCTGGAAAGGAAAAGAAAATGTTTCCCGGGAATCTGACGTGGCATTAGGAAAAGAAATCCAGGGAATCTGTGCAGGAAAAGGTTTCCTTGGACTGCTTCTGGACTGCTCACTTGCGCAGGAAAAGTTTTCCAGGGAAACTGTTTGCCCTTCTTTTTGCACTAATTTTCTCGGGAAACGAAATCCGAGTGTTTTTGGTCGGAAATGAAATCCCTAAGGCTCTGTTCACTTCTTTTCCCCGGAAAGGAAAGGAAAGAATTTCGTTTTCCTTTCGTTTGCAGGTGACATGGCAGAAGGAAAAGGAATCCAGGGAAACTATCAGGCTCTGTTCACTTCTTTTCCTTGGTGTTGTTTTCCCCGGAAAACAACCTTTTTTCCCCTGACAAGACCTTGACAAGACAGAATTTTTGTGCTCACTTATTTTCCAGGGAAAAATATTATCAGATGTGGAATTTCTTATTTAAAAGCTGAAAATGACATGGAAATTGACTTTTTTCCTGTTTCACGAGATTTGGTTTCTGATTAAATATATCGGAAAGAGGCTTTCCAAGGAAAACGAAACCTTTTCCTTGACAGTTTCCCTGGATTCCTTTTCCTTCTGCCATGTCACCTGGAAAGGAAAGGAAAATGAAATCCTTTCCTTTCCTTTCCGGGGAAAAGAAGTGAACAGACACTCAAGAAAAGATTTCGTTTTCCTTGGAAAGCCTCTTTCCGATATATTTAATCGGAAACCAAATATCGAGTAACAGGGAAAAAGTCAATTTCCACGTCATTTTCAGCTTTTAAATAAGAAATTCCACATATGATAATATTTTTCCCTGGAAAAGAAGTGAACACAGAAATTCTGTCTTGTCAAGGTCTTGTCAGGGAAAAAAAAGGTTGTTTTCCAGCGAAAACAGCACCAGGGAAAAGAAGTGAACAGAGCCTAAGGGGGAATGGGCTTTTCCATGTCATTTTTTGACTTATTGTAGAAATTCCACATGTGCAATTCTATTTTTTTGGGAAAGCAAGTGAACACCAGAATTCTGTCTTGTCAAGGAAAAAAGAGGTTGTTTTCCAGGGATTTGCTTTCCCATGAACACAAGTGAATAGAGCCTAAAGGATTTTGTTTTGGTATCTATAGAGATGGTCATTCTTTAACCATCGCTATAAATACAAACTTAGCGTCGGTTAAAACTACTTGACTGTATATTTTAATAATCATCGACACATATTATATCCGTCACTAATTATAGCTTAATGGCGACAGTTTTTTTTTTTGAAATGACGACAGATATTATAAGCGTCGCTAGTTATGGTTTTATAGCAACGAATATTATTTTTTCTTGTAGTCGGCAAAACAATGTTCAGATCCGTAAACCTGAGTGTAGAAATCATGCGACTTTTACAAATGCCATAACCTAAGGAAAACAATCACAAGAAATTAAATAAGAAGACAAAGTCATTAGATGGTTGAAGAATACACAAACATGTGCCTTAGTCTGAGGTCTTTTAACAGCATCCAAGAAGCACAAAAAATACACTATTGAAAGAGTTGGCTATATTGCAGGTCTCATAGAAGACCACTCCGGCCAAGTTAACAGAAATCTTCGAAGAAATATTTTCCGTAGATTACGAATTCCTAATGTCACATCCATTCCTTTTAAAAAATAAAAGCCAACCAGAGGAAAACTTGATAACGCTTTTGATTATACAAACTGGAGGTTTGTTCATAGAATCCAAACATCAGAGGTAAGAGTGGCTATAAAAAATATGAAATTAGGTAAGGCTAGGGGGCCTAATGATATTCTTATCAAGACTTGGAGATGCTTGGGTGATGTGACTTTGGTTTTGGTTAATTGGATTATTTAACAATATTTTAAAGACTAATAAGATGCCTGATGAGTGGAGGAAGAGTACATAAGTACATATTTATAAGAATAAAGGGGGGGTATTCATAGTTGCACCAATTACCGGGGAATTAAGCTAATGAGCCACACCATGAAGCTTTGGGAGAGGGTAATTGAGCATAGACTAAGAAAATAGACTAAAGTGTCAGAGAATCAGTTTGGCTTCATGCCCGGACGATTGACAATGAAAGCTATCTTCTTGATTAGGTGGTTAATGGAGAGGTTTGGAGAAAATAAAAAGGACTTTCATTTGGTTTTCATTGATTTGGAGAAAGCGTATGATAGGGTTCCCAAGAGTGTTGTGTAGTGGGTCCTTGAAAGGAAAAAAGTGCCTACTAAATATGTTGATGTGATTAAGGATATGTACGATGGAGCAGTAACTAGTGTCAGAACCACAAATTGTACGTCTAGTGAGTTTCCAATTACAATAGGACTGCACCAAGGATCAGCTCTAAGCCCTTATCTTTTTACGCTAGTTATGGATGAGCTTACGGAGGGTATCCAGGATGAGGTGACGTGGTGTATGTTATTTGCAGATGACATAGTATTAATCGACGAAACCAAAGAAGGAGTAAATGCTAAGTTAGAGTTATGGAGAAGTACTTTGGAATCCAAAGGTTTTAGACTGAGTAGGACTAAGACTGAGTATATGGAGTACAACTTTAGTAATGTAAGGAGGCGGGACGAGAATGTAGTAAATATGACTGGACATAAGGTACCTAAGAGGGATATCTTTCGCTATCATGGTTCAATTCTATGTAAGGAAGGAAAGATTGAAGAGGAAGGTAACCAAAGAATAAGAGCAGGCTGGTTGAAGTGGAAGCTTGCCTCAGGAGTTCTGTGCGATCGTAAAATCCCTACCAAGTTGAGGGGAAAGTTTTATAAAATAGTTGTGAAGCCAACCATGTTGTACGACTCAGAATGTTGGTAAGATGAGTACAGCGGAGATGCGAATGCTTAGATGGATGTGAGGCCACACAAGGTTAGATAGAATAAAAAATGAAGACATTCGTAAAAAGGTGGGGGTGACACCAATTGAGAAGAAGATGATAGAGCACCGCTTACGATGGTTCGGACATATCCAACGTAGGCCTTTCGATGCTCCGGTGAGAAGGCGACTCGTGCCAAATTGATGGAGTAAAAAGAAGTAGAGGCAGACCGAAAACAACTTGGGTAGAAACAATGAGAAAAGGCTTGATAGCTAGGTACATAATAGATAACATGACCTTGGATAGGATAGAATGGAAGAAAATGAGGCGGGTGGATTGCTTTCACCTTCTTCATGAAATTATTCTAAAGGATTCATTTAGCCGACCCCAGCTAGTTTGGGACAAAGGCTTTGTTGAGTTGAGTTGAGTCAACCAAAGGAAAACACTCTTCTCCAACTTCTATTCATCTCCTTTCTTTTACAACATCACACAAAAAATAAAGAAAAAGAAAAGAAAAGCCTTTTCAAGGATCCTTCCTCTCACTTCTCTCTCACGAAAAAAGTCATAAGAAGAAAATCTCACTTCTCCTCTTCTTCCCCCTCTCCTCGCATCTTCCTTCATTTTCTTTTAACAAATTGAGATCAGTAGAGGTCAAAAGCCCTACACATATACATTTTTCATCTATTTGTTTATAAACTCAAACTAGTGCAACACATCGGATCGCGCCTTCATCTTGGTTTTTATACCCGCTTCTATATCTGTTCACAATAGATCTACATCAGGGGAGATCTAACATCAGTGACTATATATCTCATTTATAATTTTATATTTTACTTGTTATATTAATTAGATTCGTACTTAAATCACAAGTAGGTCACCTCATCAGCAACTATTATAATTTATCGATTTAAATAGCTATTTTCTTTTGATCCTTCCTCAATATACAATTTATTTCATCATTGTATGCATGCTTAATTATTTTTAAATCTTTTGAACCTAGAAACTAAAACTAGTCAAAATCCAACTTTAACACTTAAGACTCAAATTTAAAAATTTAAAACCCTCTTAGATTCAAGTTCATAATTTTGAAATCCTCTATCTACAACATTGAAATTTAAATCTTTAAACTTTTAAGCTTTCAAAAAGTTGGTAAATGAAGAACAATTTTTTAAAGGTGACTAATATTGATAATCGATGCAGACACACTTGGTGATTTATGTTTTAAGTAGTCCAAAAAGCTCTTAGCAGCCTTTGAGGGATGGTTAAACCGTATAACGATAAGGTGAGTTTGCTCCGATTATCAAAACATGTTCTCATCGATATCCAATGTCTTTAGAAAACATTTTTTTTATAATTTTAAATCACTGTTAACAATTCACGTAAATAAATCCCACTAGAGAATTCTATGCAGTGTCACTATCAAACTCCTTTAAAAATTCTTTTATGCTAAACAATACCGATTGTTTCTATGGTGACTCAGGGTGTGTTTGGCTATGATTTTGATTATGCTTTCTTCATTCACATTCAGATTCATGATTATGTTTTTTATTCCTATTCTAATACTTAAGGAATAGAATAATCATGTTTGATAACTGACATAATTAATCATGAACTATATGAAGCCATTATATTTAGATTCTAACCCTTTTTTGCTTTAATGAATGATACTATGAGATTCATTCGTATATTATCATGAGATTTGATGGTGATAAACCTTTATTGACGGGCTAAGCAAAGTCAATTCGTCGTCGTTGAGATGCAGTAACCTAAAAGTCAGATCCTAACCCTCGAATATACTTTGTGTAAAATGAACGGCTCAGAAAGTAACAAAAATAAAGTAATTGAAACCTTAACAAATCGAAGGGCTAGGATCATCTCAACCTCCACACGATGATCCTAACCTCTCAATATAAACCACATCTTTCCCTTCTCTTCAAAACCCTTCATTTGCAGCAACTTCCTCAAGCCTCTCCAATGGCCTTTACTACATCAACAAATTTCTACCTCTCAATCCCCTCCTTCTCTTCCAAAACCCTTAAACCCAATTTCAAAATCCCCCTCCCAAATTACCCAAAACCCACCTCTCCTCATTCCTTCTCCATCACTAACACCCTCTCACCCTCTCCCAATCCCACCACTACAACTCTCCCCTCTCTTCCCAATCCCTTCACTTCCAGATTTGCCCCTAATGAACCCAGAAAAGGCGCTGACATCCTCGTTGAAGCCCTAGAAAGGGAAGGCGTGACTGATGTTTACGCCTACCCAGGTGGGGCCTCCATGGAAATCCACCAAGCTCTAACGCGCTCCAGTTCCATTAGAAACATTCTCTGCCGCCATGAACAAGGCGAGATCTTTGCTGCAGAGGGTTACGCTCGCGTCACTGGACGCCCTGGAGTCTGCATTGCCACCTCTGGCCCCGGCGCCACTAACCTTGTCAGTGGCCTTGCTGATGCCTTGCTTGACAGCATCCCCATTGTTGCCATCACTGGCCAGGTATTACAATTGTTTTCCCCATGTTTAGGATGTTTCCATAGTTGATAGTACAATAGGTTTCACTTATTTTTTTTGTTAGCATTTATGTGGGGTCTTTCTATTGAAGCATGTACACTGCATCCATGAAAAAAACTTTTGGAAAAATCTGCCGGGCATGTATGATTTGACCGTGCACAAATTAACGTAACGGAAAAGTGAAATAAACACAGGCCACAAGATGAATACTAAGATTTCGTGGTTCGGCCAAGCCTACACCCACGAGCGAGAAACACGATCTTCGACTATGAGAAACACTATATGCCAGAACTACAATGGATTAAACTCAAACCCACAATCCTGCAATCATTTCCTTGCTTCACTCAAACCAAGACCTTAAAAGAGTAACCCGATAGAAACCCACAAGGGAAAACCCAAGAAAAACCCCAATAGCTCTCTCTCCCCCTTTCTCTCCATCCTCTTCTGTTGAGAAAAATCCGCCAGGCAAATCAATCCGATCGCTCACAAATTAAACGGAAAAGTAAAACAACACAAGCAGGCCACAAGATGAACACCAAGATTTTACGTGGTTCGGCCAAGCCTACTCCACGGGCGAGAAACACGATCTTCCACTATGAGAAAACTAATATGCAAGGATTACAATGGATTAAACCAAAACCCACAAACCTGCAACCCTTTCCTTGCTTCTCAAACCCAAGAT
Organism: Tasmannia lanceolata; assembly: GCF_043159265.1. Classification (NCBI taxonomy): domain Eukaryota; kingdom Viridiplantae; phylum Streptophyta; class Magnoliopsida; order Canellales; family Winteraceae; genus Tasmannia; species Tasmannia lanceolata. The sequence continues at coordinate 17,871,857 of NW_027518714.1, forward strand.
CGCACCCAAGAGATAATCCGAGAAAAAACCCACGAGAAAGCCCAAGAAGAAACCCCAAGAGAAAAAAAAACATATTTCTCCTCTCTGTCTCTCTCTCTCTCTTCCTTTCTTTCTCTCTCTTCTCTTGATTTTGCAGCCAGACTCCCACGAGAGCCTCTCGTTTTTTTCCTTCTTATATATCCTATAGGTTTTTAGTAAACCTAAAAGAATACACTTTCTATTTTGCCTTGCCTTCCCACCCAAGCAACGATGATGGGAAATAAGGCAACTTTCCCAACAATCTCCACCTTGGCTTATTTTCCAGCCGCCTGAAGATTTTTCGTTGATGTCACCGTCGGTCCGCTATTACTGTAAACCACCATTGGCCTTTTGAAGTACCAGCTACACACCTTCGAATCAATCCTGGTTCTGACTCCTCCTGACTCGATTAACACGGCCAATGCACATGTGTAGCTGCCAACCTGTTGACTCATCTAGTCAACCTTGGAGAGGTATCTCGATCCATCCTCCCCAACGTAGGTACTGTCACCTTCTCACCATCGTCTGCAACCAGGAAACCTGTCTCTGCACCAACTGCGAAAGAGACCCTACGTGTGCGCACACCATTACCTTGTTTCCAACTAGCCATCGAGATCTTAGGAACACTAGTCACCTTGTCTCCGACCAGACGATATTATCCGCCACACTTCTCTCCTTTCATCAGAACATACACTCATGTGTGATTTTCATGGCTCCACCTGCAGCTGAATGCCTGCAACCCCCCGGAGTCCAACCGGCCAAGAGATGCTAGATTCCTTTGCATCTTTAGGACATACGCCTCTGGACCCCGATCCGAGAGAGGCGGGGGATGAGCCCCCACGAATAGTCTCTCTGGAATCATCCACGTGAATGGAGAGCTCTACCAAGGAACTCTCGAAAGAAGAATGCCTCTCACAGCATGAGTGGCGATGTAAGGTGAGATACCTCTCGATTCGGGGACCAGCCAAGATTCGAGGTGTATCTTAAACGAAGAAGAGTCGCCATCCAAGGAATTGGGCCCTGGATCCCATACTATGCTCTGTTGCAACGGATAACCACAGCTATAAAATAAGGTTCGTGCCTGGTTACGAATTTGGAAGGTCCGAAGAGCACCTCATCCGCCCAAGTGCAAACACTTGGTTTCTTATGCCATTTACTTATTGATTTTGAAGAGTTTTGGGTGAAAGTCATGTGAAATGGGAACACATATCTCCGAGAAGACGTCTACCTAATCATGCATGTCTCTGAGATGATAAGTAAGCACACATAAAAGAAATGAAATAAGTGTCACCTAAGAATAGCTAGGTTATGAGTGTCATACCTAATTGGTGTCTAAGTTCTGGTGTGCAAGCACATGCATGCTACAACTAAAGGTATAGGGTCTGTACATGAAAGTAAGAAAGCACAACAAAACACATAACACAAATCAACTCTATACACGACTTGACAAGACGAATCCTAAAACTCTAATGCAATACTTGACTCGGACCAGAATGACCATCCACCCTGGCTGCTCTACGTATCCCGGCCTCGGGAAGAATCAGAATCAACGTAGTTCGATGACCTATTCTAAACTACGATGCCTAACCATCTAGAACCGCTATCCTAGACTCGATTCACTAGACTCGACTGATTTTTAAAGCTTTTTTATACAATTGCTTAAGTTCACGTGAATTGTAATATTTAGGACTCTCTATATGTCCTAACTAATGCAAGTTGATTAGCCTTAAGCTAATACAGGTGGGCCCTATATCCTATGTGTAGCTAGGCTGTGCATCCTAAAGAAAACCATGGGCTGACTATATGCTTCCTAGTCTAGCCATCGGTTCGATTAAATGTCTAACCGACCAGGACTCGAGGCCTCCTAACTCTAGGGACACTCACACGACAAGACACAGCATATCAACACAAATAGGACAGCCTCGTAACTCTAAAACACCCCAAACATCTAAGACAGACTCCTAACTCTAGGGAAGATCGTTTTGAAAAATATTTGATTTTTAAGAGTTTTTCACTTTTTAGGGTTTTGAAATGTTTATTTTTTAAAGGTTTGAAATGTTTATTTTGAAAGGTTTGGCTGGACTTGGGACAAGAATCCCAAGTTGCACTACGTACCCTGTGGAAAGGGATCAAGCCAACATAGTTCGGATTCAGACTCTCCTAAATACTCTCTTAATGACTCAAGATTTTTTAGATTTTTAGTTTTTTAGATGTTTTTCAAGTGTTTTTGACACAAGAGGACAAAATCCTATCATCATAAAGGTAGGATAGACTCCTAATATCCCGCAAAAATTGGATAGCATCCTATGCTTTGCGGGGGAATAGAATCACAACTCTGTAAGGGTTGGACAGCATCCTATACCTTACAGGGGTTGGATAAAATCACATGACTTGATGAGAGGTTGGATAGAATCCTAACCCCTAACATGATAGGCCAGACTCCTGAAAGATTGACTCTCTAACTAAAGACAGACTCTTTAGCTAAAGACTGACTCATATACGAAAGGGACTGACTCCTAGTGCACAATCCTAAGAGGGGAGTGCTAATGAGACTAGGTTAGTCTCCTAAAAGAAGAAGAGATAAAGAAGGGTGATAGTGAGACTGGGCAAGTCTCTTAAACACCGAGGTGGGCTCCAAGTAAACTTATCATTACCCCTGCAATGATAGAACAGGGATATGAGCAACTGACAGACCGAGTTGATCTTCTACTAATAAGGGTATTTTTCTTGTGAAACTTGGATAGATTCTCTAAGGGGTAGGCTCTAAACAAGGCTTGTCTCCAAGAGAGGTGTGCCTTACGAGACATAGTGTGCCTTCTAGTGAGGCTCTGGTTTCAAGGCTCTTATCTAAAAGACTGAGTTAGTCTTATCGCTACCCAAACAAGTCATGACACAAAAGCTCTAAAAAAAAAATGTAGGTAGACAATAAAGTTGTGTTTAACAACTAGACCTAAGAAATGATAGAGGTATACACATAATGAAACAAGATAAGTAGCAATTAACCTGAGCCTCTTACCTCAAATGCATAATAAATGAATTCTTATAACCAATAAAAGAAATAAAGAATGACACTAAAGGAAATTTAAAAGGCAGACATTAGAATATGATCATATCAAGAAGTCTGTTATTGAAATGAAATAACTATTTTGATGTATATCTTAATGTAAGGAATTTAATGATCATTTAAAAAAAAAACAAAAAAACAAAGCCTATATCACCATTTGGCAATCTTATCTGTATCACAATATTGACTAAAATTTATACTAATACTACTATACGATTATCTGTATCAATTTTACAAATGACATAAGTACAAACATATCAAACCATGATCTTGATGAATATAAGACAAAAATTGATGGAAGTATACCATTACATCAACAGAACCACACAAATGTCTACCTCTCTAAGTCGATGGCATCTTCATAAACAAATTAAGAAGAAAAAAATAAACATAAGCAGTTTATGCAGAGACACGAATAATTACTACCTTATTCATACAATTCCCCTGTTCATAAAACGTGAAATTGATCGGTTTATTATAATAAACTTACTCAAAGAATAAGCATCCAAAATCTAGCCATACTATACCCATGTCTTACTTATATATACATGAATATAATATGAGGGGGCGTACAAAATGAAATGGCAGGGGAAACTATACAATATTACATCATCACCAGGTTACTTTATTTGTTGCTAAACTCAAAAAAAAAAAAAAAATGTCACAAAGAATATATCAATAGTTTAAATCATATGACTGCCAAAATACGACCACAATAGAATAGCTACTTTGATTAGGCAGCATTTCACATCTAACCTAATTAGTATCTTAATGTCCCAATCAATAAACCAAACCTATAACAAATGATGTTCTAACATTTCATGTGCATATGAATACCAAGCAAAAAGAAAACTCGTCCATAGTTCCAAATCTTCTTTATCTATGAGATTAGGCTGAATGCAAGTCAATTTGTGATCACTGAAAGATAAGGTATAGATTTCAATGGAGGATTCTTCTTCCAAACTTGAAATCTTTTCTGATCTTTTGCAAACCCCAGAATTAATAGGAATCATAGAGAAATAAGGAGTAAGAATGATATAGTAGTGGAATATAAAGACGTTTTTACAGTTTAAGAGAGTTAATATAGAAGATAGTGATGGTAAGAGGAAGATGGGAGCTGAAAAATTAGTTTTCGACAGTGAAGGTTGGGTTAGGTCGAAGCTATCATTTTACTACTACAACAATGCATAATTTTTATGTTTAGAACAAATAACACTAATGTTAACATGAATTGATCCCAAAAACATCAAATAAACCTGTGTACTCAGGCACAATTCATAGATCACACTTGAAACCAATTAACTTATAACTTTAGCCCATTAATCTAAATTCCACAACTGAAGCAAGCTTATCTTTCCCTCATATGTATTTTACTAATTATGCAAATACATGAATTTCCATTATAATTTTTCAAATCTCGTTTTTTTTTACAAAAACCTATATATCATGTCACTGCCTACATGCTTACAAAAACCAATTAACTTAAAACTTTAGCCCATTAATCTAAATTCCACAACTGAAGCAAGCTTATCTTTCCCTCATGTATTTTACTAATTATGCAAATACATGAATTTCCATTATAATTTTTCAAATCCCGTTTTTTTTTTTTTTTTACAAAAACCTATATATCATGTCACTGTCTACATGCTTTAATCTTGAACAGAACCTCATCAGGAACAACACTCTAAAATAAATTTCAGATGAATACAATTTCTTCAAAGAAACTGATCGATTTTATGTTTTCATAAAAAATAAACAAAACTTATATCTAAAAAAAAAAAATCAATCAATCAAACAAACTGAATTCATGCCATTTAATCAATAATCAAAGCATCTCAATAAAGAAATTAGAGAATGTGGAAAGAAAATTACCAAAACAATAGTCTCAGATCACCTTCTGGCTTCTGCTGAAATTCCTTGACAAAGAACTGAATGTATTGATGATGAGTCCACCAAATAACTTGAGATCAAACTTAGAAAAGCTTGACAAAGATGAAAATCTCATAAACGAAGCTTGAGTTCATCATTATTGAAGATGATTGATTTTTTATACAGAATTAGATCAGATCTAAAAGTATTAAGATGAACTAATCCCTAATTAGTCACAAAATAAGACAGATCCGAACATACACCTCTTGGATCTAAGGTTTTATAGCAAGAATCGAGGATTCTAAGCTCAGATCTGATTTTTTCTTTTGTTATTTCTCTTTTGCCGATGATGAGAATTGGCCAGAAAAGATATTGCCGGAAAAGATCAATCGGAGAAGATGAAATGTCAACGAGTACAGATCTAACAGAGGAGGAAAGAGATGAGCTTGCTGTCAACGAGGACTAGTCAGAATCCAGCCGGAATCCGGCAAGAATTTAGTCGGAGAAGATGAAGCGATGATCGGAGAAGAAGATTTGCTAAGGTTTCGATCAAGATCCCCTTTCTCTCACTTAAATCCTCAGAGTTTCTCTCTCTTGAATTAGGGAAAAAGGAAAACCAGAGATTATTCTTCTTGAAAATGATTTAAACTCATATTTATAGAAAATCTGAGGTGCCGATATTGGCACGATTAATTTGATGGGCGCGCGGTTGCGCAAATTTTGATAGGCGCACGACACAATCGTGTCCTATCCGGATTTGGATTTGTACCGCTCAAGATAATTCACCCCCCTTTTCTGCATTTGCACTACGACACTTCTTCGGTTCGTTCGCTAGGCAAACGCACTCCGATTGCGACGAAATTTCGCAGGGACCTTGGTGGGGCCCTAACCTAGCTTAGGGTGAAGTTTGAGACCCTAATTCATTCATTTAATAGGGTTTTGCACAAATTTGGAGGGTTTAGGGCACGGTCAAAATGGGGTGTCTACAACGCCACACCACCCAAAGTACGAATCACTGCATCAAACATCTTGATCTTCACCGTCCCAACTCCCGTGACGTCATAAGTTGACCCGTCACCCAAGGACATTACACCCGCCCTTGTCTCCTGGAACGTATCAAAATATTCCCTTATAGAGCATACATGAACAGAGGACCCTGAATCTAAAATCCACTCATCATGAGGAGAAGTGTGATTACTTGTGGAGACTGTGAGAACGTCACCATGCTCATCTGTTATTGCCACCGCCGTATTCGTAGCACCATTGTCCACTTGGTCAACTCGGTTAAGACAATTCCGCTTTGTGTGGCCAGATTCCTTGCAACGGTAATATTACACACCCTTTCTGTCGATCCTGGATCTTGACCTGCCTTTTCCTGATCCCCTGTCAGACGACCTTTCTCTTTGATTCCCACCATGAACAACCAACCCATGCTCTTCACTTACATCAAGAACATATTTCTTTCGCATCTCATTCGATAAGAGCGACACCGTGACTTCCTCTAGCTTTATTGTATCCTTACCATACAACAAAGTCGTCACCAGGTTGTCATACGAATCAGGAAGCGAAGTAAGAAGCAAAAGGGCCTTGTCTTCTTCCTTCAACTTTTTGTCAACCTTGTGGAGCTGATCCACAAGCTCGTTGAACACCGTGATGTGTTCCATAAGATCCCCGCCTTCCTGCATCTTCAGCACATACAATTGCTGCTTTAGATAGAACCGGTTGGCCAAGCTTTTTGACATGTAAAGCTTTTCCAACTTCTTACATAATTTAGGCGCATCTTCTTCTTTTATAACATTAAACATAACGCTATCTGCCAGACATAGTTGAATCATGCTGACCACCTTCAACTCAATGTCTTCCCACTCGGCATCTGTCATCTTCTCCAGCTTCCCATCCTATGCCTTCAACGTCGTAGCCAAGCCTTGTTAAACTAGGATGTCCTTTACCCTCGTCTGCCATGGGGTGAAACTGCCTTTTCCGTCAAATCTATCGATATTGAACTGAGTAGAACTTGATTTTACCGCTCCACCTCGAACGAGAATATTTCTTGGACAATCTTTCTACTCCAAAAGATCCAACCACAATACCCGCTATCACTCCACCTAGTCTCGACGATCGCTCCAACCACAGCTCTGATACCACTTGTTGAGAAAAATCCGCAGGGCAAATCAATCCGATTGCGCACAAATTATACGGAAAAGTAAAACAACACAAGCAAGTCACAAGATGGACACTAAGATTTTACGTGGTTCGGCCAGGCCTACTCCGCGGGCGAGAAACACGATCTTCCACTATGAGAAAAACAATATACAAGGATTACAATGGATTGAACTTGCAACTCTCTACTTGCTTCTCAAACCCAAGATTGCACCCAAGAGATAATCCGAGAAAAACCCCACGAGAAAGCCCCAAGAAGAAACCCAAAGAGAAAAAAACCTATTTCCTCTTTGTCTCTCTCCCTCTTCCTTTCTTTCTCTCTCTTCTCTTGATTTTGCAGCCAGACGCCCACGAGAGCCTCTTGTTTTTTTTTTCTTATATATCTCCTATAGGTTTTTAGAAAACCTAAAAGAATACACTTTCTATTTTGCCTTGCCTTCCCACCCAAGCAACGGTGATGGGAAATAAGGCAACTTTCCCAACATCTTTCCTCCCTCCCTCTCTCTCCCTCCTCTCTGCAGCCGGCACAAAAGAGAAACCCTCGCCCAAGAGTCCTAGCTGTGCCACACACTGATTGCTTGACATGAGGGCTTTATACTTAAGGTTTTCCAAGCACCTTGTTGAGAGAAAGAATTAGAGAAGAGAAAGTGAGTTAGAGAGATGATCTCCCCCTCACTAATATATTTATTAATAATGGAGCAGCATAATTACATCTATGCCCTCAGGCTTATTACATATATCCAACTATATCTAACACTCCCCCTCAAGCTAGAATGTAGATATTATAATTCCTAGCTTGCTACAAATATCATTCAACTTTGACTTAGGCAAGGATTTCGTAAATATGTCAGCTAACTGGTCCACAGATCGAGCAAAAGAAACCTTATCTCTCCTTTATGAATTTTCTGACGAATAAAGTGACAATCCACCTCTATATGCTTGGTTCTCTCATGGAAAACAGGATTGGTGGCTATGTGAATTGCAGCTTTATTATCACAATAAAGCTGAGCTGAAGAAGAACAAGGAAAACCAATCTCCGCCGTGAGGGAACGTAACCAAAGGAGCTCCCTACTAGTATAGGACATAGCTCGATATTCTGCCTCAGCACTTGACTTCGAAACAACTTCTTACTTTTTACTTTTCCAAGACACCAGATTGCCCCCAACAAATGTACAGTAGCCAGTGGTTGATCTCTTATCTGCTGGAGATCCTGCCCAATCTGCATCACAATAGCTTTCTATTCTTACATGTCCATTTTTCTTGAATGGTAGCCCTTTCCCTGGTGCTCTTTTCAAACAATGAAGAATCTCAACTACTGCCGCCCAGTGAGAAGTACGAGGAGCACTCATGAACTGACTGACTACTCCAACTGCCTAGGAGATATCTGAGCGAGTAACTGTAAGATATATGAGTTTGCCAACTAGTCGTCTATATCTGCCAGGGTCTTCCAACAGATCTCCTTCCTCTAGAATAAGCTTCACACTAGGATCCATAGGCATATATATAGGCTTTACTCTAAGATTTTTTGTTTCTTCCAGTAGATCTAACACATATTTTCTCTGTGATAGAGATATTCCTTGAGAAGAATAGGCCACCTCTATCCTTAGAAAGTATCTAAGTCGACCTAAATCCTTTGTAGCAAACTCTGTATGTAAGAAACTCTTCAACCTTTGAATTCCTCCTGAGTTGTTTCCTGTAATAATGATGTCATTAACATACACAATCAGAAGGATGCACCCTGCAGAGGATTTATGACTGAATACCGAATGGTCTACTGCACACTGTCTAAGACCAAAGCGAATAACGGCCTCACTAAATCGACCAAACCATGCTCTTGGAGACTGTTTCAAGCCATATAAGGATTTCTTAAGGCGACAAACAGATGACATCTCCCCCTGAGCAGCATACCCTGGAGGCTGCTCCATGTAAACCTCCTCCTGTAGATCGCCATGCAAAAAGACATTCTTCACATCAAGTTGATGCAGAGGCCAACCATGATTAGCTGCCATGGATAAGATGACACGAACTGAAGGAATCTTGGCTACAGGGGAGAAAGTCTCATGATAGTCAACCCCAAAGGTCTGAGTGTACCCCTTAGCAACCGGTCGAGTCCCAGCTGGAAGAGAAACAAGTTCCCATGTTCGGTTGGATCGAAGTGCCCCCATTTCCAGATCCATAGCAGCGCCAGCCAGGATGTTCAAGAGCCTCCTGTAATGATTTTGGTAACTCTATAGAGGACAAGGAAGAAACAAAGGCTTGAAAAGAAGGCGTTAGTCTATCATAAGAAACAAACTGAGAAATAGGATGGGCTGTAGAATGAGACCTAGTACGAGAAGCAATGGGAGAATCAGAAGTAATGGCAGATGATGGTAAAGAAGATACCTCAGTAGGCATGAGTGGGACCTCGACTGTAGCAGACGATGGATGATGAGAAGGAGGTGGAGGCCTCGTCTTCTGCACTCGTCGCTGATATTCTTTTGTAACGGGTGGGCGAACCACTGGAACTGAAGAAGAGGGTGCTGGTTTTGAGTGTGGCGCAAGCTGGAGTGGTACCTGTACAGGGTCAGCAAGCGAATAAACAAGGGTACCTCATCCGGGATGGAACTAGGAGCAGGAGTCGAAGGCCCGAAAAAAGGTTCTGATTCAAAGAATGTTACGTCGTTGGAGACAAACCTCGTCATAAACGAGGACTATAGCAGCGATAACTTTTCTGAGTCCTAGAATAACCCAAAAAGACAACGCTCTGACCGAGAATCAAGTTTGCCCCTACTAGGTCCAAGAAGGGGAACGAAACAGACACACCCAAAGACGCGAGGGAGGAGAGGAAACGGCTCCTGTTGAGGATACAACAGACGAAAAGGAGATGAACCACGAAGGACAGAAGATGGGAGACGATTTGCAAGAAAACATGACGTCAACACTGCCTCTCCCCAAAAAGATTTAGGGACTCGCATTTGAAACAAGAGCGTGCGAGTAACTTCAAGTAGGTATCTCAATTTTCTTTCTACGACACAATTTTGCTGCGACGTGTAGGCACACGAAGATTGATGAATAATTCCATGACCTGTAAGATAATCCTCAAAACCATGTGTAGAAGAGAAATATTCGCGAGCATTATCAGTACGGAGACATTTGATATTGCAATTTAACTGGTTATTTATTTCAACATGAAATTTCTGAAAAGCACTGAAGACCTGTGAGCGGTCTTTCAACAAATAGATTCATGTCATTCGTGAATAATCATCAATAAAAACAATGAAATACCTAAAACCATTATTGGACGCGACCCTAGAGGGCCCCATACATCAGAATGAACTAAACTAAAAGGACTATCGACACGACAGAGGACTCGGGAAGGAAAGGACACCCGGTGAAGCTTCCCAAGTTCACACGACTCGCACTGAAATGGAGAAATAGAAGATGAAACATAAGACGTCTGCTGAAGGTGCTGAAAGGACGGATGACCAAGACGGCAGTGCCACTGAAATGCATCGACGGATGTATGCAGAACTGTAGGAGAACGACTGCAGTAAAGGCGGTAGAGATCATCCACCTCTCGACCCGATCCAATCGTCTTCCCAGTCGAAAGATCATGAAAAACACAATACGATGGATAAAATGAGATGGAGCACTGAAGATTTTTCGTTAATTGGCTAACAAACAATAAGCTAAAAGAAGATTTTGGAATACATAAAACAAATGATAAAGAAATATTAGGTGAAGGACAAATTGTGCCAATATCAGTGATGGTGGAAGTGGACCCATCAGCAAGAGTAATGGTCTGAGTTCCTGTCGGAATGGAATTAAAAGAAGCAAGCTGAGAAGAGTTACCAGTAATGTGATTGGAGGCTCCCGAGTCAATAATTCAAAACCCGGAGCTAGAAAGTAAGGTCGTGGGTGAGCTACCTTGCTGACCAAACCCAGCAGTATGATGGGAGGCATTCTGTCTGAATCGCTGCAGCTCCTCATAATCTGATCTCGTGAATTTGAAAAGTTCATCAACATAAATAGAGACAGGCAAATATGTCACCCTGTCAAACGGATCGGTCACAGTGAGATGAGCTGACTGGCCTGTGCGAAGCTCTGGATGTAGTGTGTAACATGTCTCAATTTGGTGGCCATCCCTATGACAATGAGTACAATAAGGATGACCACGGCCAGCACCAACCCTGCCACCGCCACGGCCACGAGCCCGAGTAGAGTAGCCACCTCCTCTAGGTGGTCGAGACCCACCAAAACTGTCAGAAGAAACTAGAGCTGCACTCTCAGACGGAAGGCTGGGAGATGGATCATCAAGACACTGTTGTGCTCGTAAATAAGTCTCCCGTAATGAGGGAATAGTGCCCGAGCCAAGGACCTGCTGACGGAAGGAAGCAAACTCAGGGCCTAAGCTCTCAAGATAGTGAACAACCCGGATCTGCTCTCGCTGGCGGCGAAGAACATTGATATCAGACGTGAGGGGTAAGTAGATGTCAAGCTGCTGACATAAGGACAAAAACTGGCCATAATGAGTCTCCAAGGACAGATCACCACGGCGAAGACTCATCCACTCAGAGTAAGCAGAGCAAATACGTCGGAGATTCTCAACCCCAGAGTAAGTCAGCGGTATGATCCTAAATCTCCTTCGTTGTGGGAAGGAGAATCATCGTGGATGAAATGGCAGGCGTCATGCTCTGCAATAGAAGACTGCGAATCAAGGCATCTTCCATTTCCCAACGGGTGAAGGATGGGTCCGTACGTGGAGGGGGGTCCTGACGAAGAAAACTGACCTTACCTCTCCCAAGGAGATAGGTTTCAATTGCAACTTTCCAGGGGGGGGGGTCCTGACGAAGAAAACTGATCTTACCTCTCCCAAGGAGATAGGTCTCAATTGCAACTTTCCAGGGGGGGTCCTGACGAAGAAAACTGACCTTACCTCTCCCAAGGAGATAGGTCTCAATTGCAACTTTCCAGGGAAGGTAGTTAGTTCTATCAAATTTGGTAATATTCAACTATGGATATGAACCCTCCACAGGTGCCAAGGTAGGGTGAGACGATGAAGAAGGAACCGACGGTGTGGTAGAAGCATGAGTCTCAGTGGTCATGCCAAGAGATGGATCAATGATGACAGGAGGTTCCATCCAGACAACAAAGATCAAGAAACAAAGAAACCACAACCAAGGGCTCCAACGAGGAGACGTAGAGAAGATGAATAAGAACTAACTAATCCACCAGGAAGCTCATAGAAAAAGCACAAGAAAGGACCAAGTGCATAGAGAGACCCATATAGAGACTAGGAAGATGCCGAAGACGTAGTAAGAAGAGAAAAATCTAACACATCAAAGAAAGAGGGTAAGAAATAAGGCTTTTAACAAAGAAATCCAGACACTGCTTGGGTTTGTATGGGAGGCGCGAGTGGGTTTGAGGGCGGGGGGGGGGGGGGGGGGCAAAACGCTGAACTGCTTGGGTTTGCAGGGGGCGCGAGTGGGTTTGAGGGGGGGGCAAAACGCGGAACATGCTTGGGTTTCAAGGGGCGCGAGTGGGTTTGAGGGGGGGGTGCAAAAAGATGAAATCTGTTTTAGATATGGGGAAGGTTAGGCTTAGGTTTAGGGCGTGGGAGAGATGAAGATGAGAATGAGGAAGGGGTTAGGGAGAGATAAAGATGAGGATGTGGAAAGGGGTTAGGGTTGAGGAATGGAGAAGATGGAGGCTAAGGGGTTTCCCTAGGGCTATGATAGCATGTTGAGAGAAAGAATTAGAGAAGAGAAAGTGAGTTAGAGAGATGATCTCCCCCTCACTAATATATTTATTAATAATGGAGAAGCATAATTACATCTATGCCCTCAGGCCTATTACATATATCCAATTATATCCAACACACCCAAAAGAGCGATGTTTCTATTTTGTCTTTTTGCCTTCCCACCCAAGCAACACCCATGGTGGTGGGAAATAAGGCAACTTTCCCAACAAAAACAAAGGAATGCTCTTAAATCATGTATGACAAATCCAATTCCTAACCCAATAAAAAGAACAGAGAGCTCAAATCTTTCCCAGATTGCATTGTCTTCGATTGATGCTTAGCTTTAATATTGTAGATATTACTTGGTTGGTCAGTAACTGAGTTTAAAAGCATATCATATACATACTGCTAGCTATAATACAAATTATATGAGAAGTGTATCATGAAAGTAAACTTTGAAATATATCACCTGAGTTGGAGGCCATGTTTATTTTCTCCATTTTTTCCTACTCTAGTATTTTTCTTCTCTATTTTTTGTTTTGATAGGTTCCTCGCCGCATGATTGGCACTGATGCCTTCCAAGAAACCCCCATTGTGGAGGTCACTCGCTCCATCACCAAGCACAATTACCTTGTTCTAGACATCGAAGATATCCCGCGGATTGTCCACGAAGCTTTCTTCCTCGCCCACTCCGGCCGCCCTGGGCCTGTCCTCATTGACGTCCCCAAAGACATCCAGCAACAGCTCGCTGTGCCCAAATGGAACCGACCCATGAAGCTCCAAGGCTACATCTCCCGGCTCCCAAAACGCCCCGAGGTATCTCAACTCGAACAGATCTTACGCCTTGTTTCCGAATCGAAGAAACCTGTATTGTATGTTGGTGGTGGGTGTTTGAATTCCAGCTCTGAGCTGAGGCGCTTTGTCGAGCTCACCGGCATCCCTGTCGCGAGTACTCTGATGGGTCTTGGAGCATATCCATGTCCAGACAACTTGTCATTGAAAATGCTTGGAATGCACGGGACTGTCTATGCGAATTATGCAGTGGAAAAATCGGATTTGCTGCTCGCATTTGGTGTCCGCTTCGATGATCGCGTGACAGGTAAATTGGAGGCGTTCGCGAGTCGGGCGAAGATTGTTCATATAGATATTGACCCGGCAGAGATTGGGAAGAACAAGCAGCCCCATGTTTCAATCTGTGCTGATTTGAAGTTGGCGTTGGAAGGGATAAATGAGTTGTTGGAGGAGAGGATGGGAACTACGCAGAAGCTAGATTTTTCGGCTTGGAGGGAAGAACTAATGGAACAAAAGAAAAAGTTCCCATTGACTTATAAGACCTTTGGAGAAGCTATCCCTCCTCAAGAAGCTATTAAGGTTTTGGATGAGCTTACAAACGGCGAAGCGATCATAACCACAGGCGTCGGGCAGCACCAGATGTGGGCTGCTCAGTGGTATGGGTATAAGAGCCCACGCCAGTGGGCTACTTCTAGCGGTTTGGGTGCGATGGGTTTCGGGCTGCCCGCTGCGATTGGGGCTGCTGTGGCTTCCCCTGGTACGACTGTTGTTGACATTGATGGTGATGGAAGCTTCATTATGAATGTTCAGGAATTGGCAACTGTGAGGGTAGAGAACCTGCCTGTAAAGATTATGGTCTTGAACAACCAGCATTTGGGTATGGTTGTTCAATGGGAGGATCGGTTTTATAAGGCAAATCGGGCTCATACGTACTTGGGGAACCCAGAGAAGGACAATGAAATATTCCCGAATTTGTTGAAGTTTGCGGAAGCTTGTGACATACCTGCTGCCCGCGTGACGAAGAGAGGTGAGCTGAGGGAAGCAATCCAGAAGATGTTGGAAACTCCGGGACCTTACTTGTTGGATGTCATTGTGCCTCATCAAGAGCATGTGCTGCCAATGATTCCGAGTGGGGGGGTTTTCAAAGATGTGATCATGGAGGGCGATGGGAGAAGAACATATTGATCATCTTGAGACAGGTAGTCCTGTTTTTTAGGAGTTGTTTATACTCTTAATTCCCAAGTCCGATGGAAAATTACATGTTTTTTTTTCCTGTTGGCTGAGTTAGGTGTTTTACGCAATGTATTTGTTCACATTGCTGAACTGTTTTAGTTTGGTTGTTGTTGCTTAATTATCTTTTGTGGTTTTCTAGTAGATAAGGTCACTTTAGACAGAGCAAAACCTTTTAGAATAGTCTTAATGCCTTAACGGAGTACCCCTACCCCTACCAGTTAAGTTACCGAGTGGATGATCTGCAATTTTCACCTGTAATTTATTAGCTTCTGTGGTAATACCTACAATTTTTTTCCTTTATTATGTAAACAAATGTAAACATTTCAGCGCCTTTGAGTCGTGATAAGTAATCATATGTTTTTCCAATAGCATGTCTCATAAAAGAACGGTTGGGATTGGTTGTTGAATTCTTTTCTTGAAAAAACTGTGTATTCATAAATTGTGTATGTCTGTTAATGACTTAAATGTTGATTTTGTTGCACACCAGATAATGATACTTATTTTTAGAATTGTGTATTGTTGAATTCTTATGTTGTATTGTACGACGATGCATGATTTATGCATATGCTGGTTAGAATTCTTAGGATGCATGCTAATGCAGCACAGTCTGTTGTGGAGTTACTGGTATTATTTTTTTACCTTCATGTCAATAGTTGGTTTATTGGAGAAGTCAGCAAGAGAAACCGGTGAGAATGTTACAGACGACAGAACAGTAGAGGAAAAAAATAAGATGGTGGTCATGGAACCCAGTACGACTTTAGCATACAATGGTTATGCTATGATTGTTTGATTTCATGTTAAGTGGATATCATTTGCAAGTAGTATTTTTGTGGTTTATTTCATTCTAACTAACAATGTGTTGGAGTGATTGTTGTGTCTTTACCTTTGGAAATCATGGTTGATCTTTTGAGGGGATGGATGACCCACACCCACAAATATGCTCAATTACATGGAGGTCATGGTACGGTTAGACTTGCTAAGCAGCCTTACGTGTCCCTCGTGGACAAGCTTGTCTTTTGCAGTGTCAGGACATGGGTGCTTAGCAAGTTTTTCGGTCCTGGTAGACTATTTTCTAATTTTACTGCAGACGTTTTGAGTTGCAAATACAGCTCCTGATGCTGTTGCTGAATTTCTGGTTTGGAATTTGTATATTTTCCAGATTAGGGTACACATGGTAACTTGCTTTAGAGAAGTTAGTATTTTGGACAATAATGCATTTTAGACATGATGCCTATAAAAATAATGAAATTTTAGAGCAGCGCTTATACAAAAAATCTTGGACTTGCGTCTTTCATAACTTGCACAAGTAGACTTCAGGTAATCCTCAGGCTAAAAAAAAATATAACACTTTTCTTATACTTTATGGTGCTTTGGTTCCAATTTAGTATCAAAATCCCTAACAACTACCGGACGAGACATGTTTGGTGACATGGCATCACTAGGATTTCCATATGAAATAACTCAAAAAAGAAGAAATTTCTTAGGTAATTCTCCTTTCCTCCCTCTCCCTCTCCTGTAAACTTGCATTCAGACATAATAAAGCACATGGCTTTACATGGCTTTACCAGGGGTTTACTTGCATCCAAAATCTTGCCTCCCTTCATGGACTTTACTTGCCCAAAGAATGCTTAAGTATCCATACAGAGCCTTAGTGAAGTTAGTGTTCTGAACCATAATGCATTTTGATATAATGCCTATTGCTCTGTTTGGTTATTTATTTTTGAGAAAAATATGGGGAATGATTTGCCAAAGGTTGTTTGGTCGCCATTTTAGCAATTTTGGGGTCTTTGACCACCGGGGTTGTCGGGAGCCGGTCGGGTGATGTGGCGCCCTTTAAATTCGCTCCCCAAATTTTACCAAAACGTAGAAATTTGAGGAGAAAATCTCGGGGAGATAGAGTTGAGAAGACATCTGGGAGACCTCCCACAAATCTTAAGCAGCCAAACAACCTTCCCTACATCCTCTCCTAATCTACCCGTTGACTGATCTTCTTTTGATCTGCTTTTGATCTCCCGTTGACTTCTTCTTCTCCTAATCTCCCACCTATCCACAAGCAACCAAACAGAGCATATAAAAGAATGAAATTTTAGGGAAGAACGTATCCAAAATGTTTATCAAAGCATATCAAGAATGTCTTTGACTTGCATCTTTGGTGGCCCTTTTGCAATTATAACTCTCAGTTTTTTCACCATTTTAGTAGTGGATATTTTTTGATCTGTGTAAGCATTGATGAGTTAGTGTGTCGTGAAGGTTAGGTATCAAAGAAAATTACAGCAGTGAGCGAGGGTGGTTTGGAAATGGATTTCCAGGAAGAATTTTAAAAATGAGGGATTTGGATGTATTTTTTATCTTTGCATAGAGTGTTTGAAGATGTTGTTTCTTGCATGAGTGTAATACAAGGATTCAGGGAAAGTTTGCCTAGAGTGTTCCAGATAAGGGGCATGTTTGCCTCAAAAGAAAAGGAAAACTAGGGGAGCATAGAAATTCAGCCATTGACCCTATTTCTTTGTTGGAGGAAAAAATTGCATTTGACAAGGGAAACAATGATGTTGGTGATGGGGTAGAGGGTGCATTCCAGTCCAAGTAGACACGATATTCTCTGAAATGAAACTCGAATGCCCAGAGCATATCTCCCGCAAGTTGAGCTGCGGATATCGAACTTTTGCCAGACTTTTATGGATTTTTTTGTGTGGGTGAGTGGGTGTTGCATGCATAACATTTAGAGAAAAGTTGATGGCTCAAGAGCTACAGTACCAATTCAATGAATGGTAAGAGCAGTATTATCCCCAATTCAAACTCTTCTATTACCTTTATATGGAGCAGAGTCCCTGAAAGCAGTAGTGCTGCCTGTCATATGATTCATGGCTCCCTGTCAGAGAGAGAATCTATCCTTATGGCTCCAATCCAAGCTGATGTTGAAGTTATCAGTAGAAGCATTCATGAAGGCTAGATTGTTGCGCATAGGGCATCAAACAACAAGATGGTCAGATTCGCTACAAAGTTGGCACAAACAATGTAGAAGCTCCTTTACAAATAGGGCCATTTGGATGATTTTCAAGTATCCCACAAGATAATGATTAAGAGGGAGACCAGGAAGAGTCATGACTAGTCTAGTTGGAATTGGCGACCACCCTTACTAATAGGGCCTGCCCTCTGCCACGATGGCCACATCCTCTAAAGGGTGGGATTATTGCTAACTTGGGCTATAAGCTGAGACTCTTTCTTATTTAGTTATATCAATAGTAGAATGTTTCCACTCAACTCCGCCTCCTCATCACTCATCAGCCGGGCTTAGAAGAGAGGAAGAAGAGGAATGGAGAGGATGGAGTGTCTCCACTAGGGAGCTTCTCATCTAAATGATGTATTTATAGGCCCATCTAGGGCAACATGAGTATAAAGATAATAACACCCCTCAGCATACATATAATGACTAAACTACCCTAATACACTACTCAACACTCCCCCTCAAGCTGGAGTGTATATACTATTGAACTCCAGCTTGCTCCAAAGGAGACTAGAACAGCCAACTAAAAATAACAAAAAGTACAATAAGCTCATACACATATCTAGCTTGATATAACAATCTTCAAGCTGGTGTGGTGAATACATAATGAAAAGCATAATAAAAAGTAATAAGAATCATAGTGAACAACATCCAGATCAACAACCATAAAAAAGGAGCAGCTCCCCATGAAGTAGCATAATGGCGAGAGCGATCAAACAGGGCCTTCCCCTAAATGAGAGTACAACGAATAAATCCACATATCAATGAGCAATGGCACCGCAATGACGGTGCCATTGCAGGAACCGGCAACGGTCTAGCGAGCAAAATAGGCACACCAAATATGCGTACATGAGCAAAATAGGGAACACCTGCTAAGCAGCACAATGCCAATAGCATTAGATAAACAACGATGAGGAAACCATCGGTGACAAGGTCGATGGGGAAATCGCCGCCTGGAGATAAGAAGAAGATGAACCAATTATGGGGAAACCATCGTCTGGAAACAAGGTCGACGATATGAACATCCTCGCCTGAAGATAAGAAGATAGAGATGAAGAAGATAGCCAGCCAACAATGGGGAAACTATCATCTCAATAGAAGGTCGACGGCATGAACATCGTCGCCTGAAGAGAGCCAACCAACGATGGGGACACTATCCGGACACCATTGTCTGGAAAGAAAGTCGACGGCATGAACATCGTCGCTTGAAGAGGGGTTGACGGGGAAACCGTCTCCTGAAGAGAACCAATCAACGATGGGGACACTATCGTCTGGAAAGAAAGTTGACGGCATGAACATCGTCGCCTGAAGAGAGCCGACCAATGATGGGGATACCATCGCCCGGTAAAAATAAGGCATAAAGCCGGATAATGCGTAAAACTACGCCAAGAACACGAAGAGCAAACAATGAACAATGCGAAGAAGAGACCAAACAACTGAAGAAACAACAATACTACTCCCCATCGGGCGAGACATGAGCCCGGAGATGACAACACTTAGAAAAGTCGACAAGGAGAGAAGAGGAAAGAAGACAACAAGACAAGTCGACAAGAAGACAACACTAACACCCCTCCTTAAGAGAAGACAACTAAAGAAGAACTACATGGCAACATGACTATCAAAACTCCCCCTCAAGTTGAAGGTCGAACACCTTCAATTTGCAGCAAAAATAAGACAATCAAGGTACCGCATTTCTCTTGGACCCTGACTTGCAACACTGTTTTTCTACTGTACTTAATGGTCGCTCTGTACGTCATTGGTTTACTAGTTAAGGATCTTACGAAACCGAGAGTAGTTTAGTTTATCTTGAAGTATTGGTTTACTAGTTAATGGTCTTGCAAAACAAAGATTTGTTTGGTTTATCCAGATCCTCTTCTAACTGTAAAATATAAAATTGTTTTACAACAAATCTCACAAAACTGATCGGATTTATGCGCAGAGATTGAAATATAATGTACAGAAGCAAACACATAATCACACACATGATTCACGTGGTTCCGCAAAGATAAATAATATAAGGATTACAAATGACTCAACTCAATCCCGTGTTCGTAACCCACTCCTCTCAACCCAAAGATCATATTGTTGGATTTTTTTTTTAAAATTATTTTTTAAAATAAAGGATGAGTTCTTTCAAAGAGACTTCTTTTTGTCAAATGATATTTACATTTTGAACACACTTTCATTGTGAAAAGGCATTTTGATTATTCAGGAATTATTTTTAAATGAAAGAGTATTTTCATTTAAAAAAAGAGGAAAAGGATTGTACGCTCGAGCGTACCAAGCTTATGGTACGCTCGAGTGCCCAAATCACATGGATCACACATTTTTTGTGTTGATCCAAAGCATTCATTTGCAAGGCCCTATCATAGATAGGGTGTGTACCAAAAATTAGCTCCATTGAATCATCCTAACCCCTCCAAAAGTGGAGGGCAAAATTGGGCAGATTTGTGGTCTATCCATTTTGCCCTCCACAAATGGATGGGTTAGGATGATCCTATGGAGCTGATTTTTGGTACACACCCCATCTATGTAAGGGCCTTTCAAATGAATGCTTTGGATCATCCTAACAAAGTGGGCCCACATGTGATTGGGCACTCGAGCGTACCATAAGCGTACAATCCTTTCCCTCTTAAAAAAACATGTCTTCATATTTTTGTATCTTCTATAAAAGAAGGCTTAAGCCATGTTCGCCCAGGATTATTGCAACCGATTGTGAGTGTCAAACCGATTATTGGACTCAAATTTAAACATATTTTTCAGTTCAATAATTAGTTTGGCACGCACAATCGGTTTTGAGTGTCAAACTGATTATAATTTAGGGTCTCATTTTCAAAAAGATTCTCTCCTCTTTCAATCCTCTTTTTTCTCCAAGTACCGGCATACTGATTATCTTGAACTCAAGGGGGTGCAGACGTGTCCTTGTTCTTGGCATAAACATTGTATCTTTGGCACTTATAGCCATGGTAGCCACCTACATAAGTGGCAAAACTAAAGTCTTAAAGTGTCAGCTTGCCTTGCCTACCTCCCAATTGTCTAACTCTCTCTATTCTCTCTCTGTGTTTCTTACTTTGATAACTAGTGTCACCACCGTTTCATCATTCACCATACCAATTTGGCCCAACACATATACCCTCTTCTCTCATGCCCCGAGTGATGAATGAAAGCCGCCCCCTCTTGCATACACGAACCTTTCTATAGTTCTCTTGCCCTCCAGTCATAATCAAAGAGAAAAACCTCCTCTTCTATGCCCCGTGAGTTATCTTTTTTTCTCTCTTTGCAGTTTAACATAGAGATTTTATATATCTAGGTTTCCCCAAATCTAAAAGCCACCTGCACTCATAGTCAAGCTAGGAAATAATAAAAGAGAATAACAAAGTTATGTAACATCCTAACATTAAAAAATAGAACCCCCGTGCACCTAACATTAAAACATTGGAATCCCAAACATGAACAATCACCACTTGACTTATTTCTCAACCACCTTGCATCTCCACTTTCTTGGTATTTTTTCATTTTATTTGTTGCGGAGCCAGTTTGAATTTCTCCATGAAATCTCATTATATTCCTAATTTGGAAAAATAAAATAGCCTTTACTTGCCAATAATGTAATCATATTTAGTGTAAGGAATTTAACCGGGTAGAACTCACCCCTAAAAGCTAGCCATTAGAGGGAGGGTGCCCATTCCCTTATAACCCATCCCCATCCCCATCCCCATCCATTTCACTTATCCAATGTGGGACTATTTGCTTTTGCGTGGAACCCCAACATTTAGCTTCAACACTACCATTTCCATATAAGATTATATGCAAATAACTTTTAGACAAGAGATCTAAAGGATTACAATCATTTAGTCCATGATTTTGGGATCTACCCCACCTTTAGGACCCGTTTGGATGCAAAGAAGATTTTGATTTGGATTTCTCACATTTGCAGCCCTTTTGTGTTATGATTTGGATCCGGATCAAATCCTTAGATTTCCAAATCAGCGATTGGCAGTGAAAAAAATCAGATTTCCAAATATGCTATGGAAATAAGTAATTGGAAATCCACAGATGTGGCAGTTTCCTTCACCCTCTTTGCTCCTCAACCTCTCCCCTCCAGTAGGAAGTATCCCCTTCCCTCTCTCCCCCTCAACATGAGCTGGCAGTTCTATTCATTTTGTATTCAAAACTCAATTCCAAATCCAAATACAAAAATGAGGTATCCAAACGGGCCCTTATTATTATTATTATTATTATTATGGATACAGTTATTATGAACATTTTTTTTTCCGATGGTGCATCTCTACCTATGTATTACATTTCTTGGTATTTGTCATTTTATTTGTTGCGGTGGCAGCGTGAATTTCTCCATGAAATCTCACAGTAAATGAGGTTGTTTGGGCGGTTTCGGCCTCCTTCGGTCCGGGTTTGCGAGCTAGGGTGAGTGTGTACGTCGGTGAGGGCGTGCCAATCTCTTCCGAGGCAAGAGTCAGAAATGCAATTCGAGGGGGGGGGGGGGTTCGAAGACCGAAACCTTTTCGTCCGCTGGGATTGGATTTCATGCGATTGAGAAGAGGGGAACGCCATTTCTTTGTTGGGTTCCACTACCTTTACACAGATGAAAAGAACTTTTTATGTGGGAAGAGCGGTGTTTCTTTCTTATTCATGTAGATTGAAGGGAAACAAGGAATTTAAAAGTAAACCCACGCACACGGGGCGTGGAAGAGCCTCAGGGTCGACAGACCATCCGACTCAAACCAAACGACAAAACAAGCGCCAGTGCGAGTGACAAAACGAACTAAAGAGAAAGACTCGCCGGGGAAGATGAATCAATTGCTTCCTTAATCCGAGTATAGCTACAACTACAGAAAGGTATAAGGTGCAGGTACTGAAAGTAAAGATAAAATGCTAATAAATGTTTGGATTTGGTTCTGGGACCCCTTCCTTAGAGACAGATGCCTCCTTATATAGCTTGATTAGGGTAACCGCTCCTCGTCACCTCACATTCTGCTTGGTGGAAAACTTTTTGGTAACTACATGATGGCCTACCTTGTTTTCACCACCTCCTTAGTCTAGGTGGCCATCCTCCACGGTCCCACGACTAGCAACATACATGCCAAATGTTCAGATCATTCAAACAGATAGTATCGTGCTGATTCGGTCCACTTGACTGATTGTCTACTTCAGGGTGAACGTGCTTTAGTGGATATCTTCAATAACTGCCTCCTTATATATATTTTTAGGTTATGCATGTTCCCTTATCTGTCCATTAAGTGCCACCGTGGCACGCAATTCAATTGACCTAGTCCAGATGAACCATCGTCCAGTCATTTATGACCAGCAATACCCAAAATGGGTGTAAAGAAAAGCATTAAGACATCTTTTATTTTTATTTTTTGGTAGGTAAGCTGGGATTGAACCTCCGACCCTAAAGGTAGGTAAGCTGGGATTAAGACATCTTTGATATAAATTATATTCCTAATTTGGAGAAATAAAATAACCATTACTTGCCAATAATTAATCATATTTAGCTACAATACTACCATTTGCATATAAGATTATACGCAAATGGCTTTTAGACGAGATCTAAAGGATTAGAATCATTTAGTCCATGATTTTGGGATTTACCCCACCTCTTTTTATTATTATTATTATTATTATTATTATTATTATTATTGATACAGTTATTAGGAAAATGATATCTGTAGACCCATATTTTTATCATATTATCCATCAGTTGAATGCAACAATATAGAATCTGGCCATGCTGATTAGAGGGAGGATCCTTCAAAACTTTGGGTCTGTTTGTTTTGGATTTTGAGAATCGATTTTGTGTCCAAAACTGACTCTTGGACTTGAAACTATGTTTGGGCCTGGATTCCCTATTAACAATGAGAGTTCTGGTTTTGTGTCTACCTACTTTCATGCAGTGTTCTTCAAATATTCTTTAGCTATCTGTTCTTATACGGTGGTCTTGTAGTGTATTTCCTTTGAAATACTTGTGCATTCAAAACTATATTGGGGCCACATATTTGGATTATCTAAACTGGCTGCAATCTGTGATTAGATTAACATTGAGATAAGCCGTAAATCTCACATTTGGATGTGTTTTCTGCAATTGTTACCCCGTTTTCAATCTGATCAACTTCAAATAATGTATTTTTTACCGAACATCGTGTTGGGTATATAATATAACCCATATATGTTCTAATATAAGCCCAATAAGATAATGGACCGGTGTGGTGGGCCTACATGGGCTAGAGTCCATTAACCAGTCATTAACCCTAGTGCATCTAGTATATATAGGGGCTGGAGGCAACAAACTTGGTATTCCAAATTAGATACCTTGGGTGTAATGCTTCAAGCAACCTCTTGCTTGACCTAATTCCTCTAACAATCTTGAAGCATTATGGTCTCCATAATGTGGTTTGAGTTTAGACAATGAGACTATTAGTAAGGTTAGTTCAATGCTAATTGATCCTATGTTGTTACACAATCGATTAGGACATGTGAACTATTCGAAAATGGTCCAACTCACTAACACTCATAATATACCATTAACTATGTTAATTAAGTATTGACAAGTGTAAGTTTAGGAGTGATAAAAGAGGAGATGACAGGGTTTAAGGAATTCTGTGCCTCTTAGGGCGTAATCCTTGAAACCACTGCTCCTCACTCGCCTCAATCATGTGTCATAGCTGAGTGTAAGAACAGGACGTTAACTTAAGTGTTAAACTCCATGTTTTGTCAGCTAGCATGCCTGGTTGCTTTTGGGGAGAAATTGCTTTGGTTGCAAGTCACATCCTGAATAGAGTGCCAAACTCAATTGCTCATCCATTCTTTATGAGTTATGGCTTATGTGATAGAGTACCCAAGGGTTATGGTGAGGACTATGTGACCTACCATATGGAGATTGATCCATCATCCTGTTAGGAAGTGATGAGATCCCGGGACTATGTTATGGGCAGAAGCCATTCATGATGGAATGAGCTCTCTGTTGGTTATCTAACTTGGTAGCTAGTCGATTTGTCAGTGAGGCTAAGACTATGGGTTGTAAGTAGATATTTGTTTGTATGTGATTCTAGAAAGCTCGTATGGATGTTAAGATCTCACAATCCTTGTTTTGGTCTTAATCAAGCACTTAAATTGTGACATCAAAAATTTGACAAAGTAGTAAAGAGCTTTGAGTTTTCTGGCCAATTATTCGGATGAATGCCTTTAGTATCGTTCTGTGTCCAATAGGGTCATGATTATTTTGTTATATGTAGATGTTGATTCTTGTTTCCAAACTCTCTTTATGGTGAGTTATGTGAAACTAACATTGGGTAAAGAATTCGACATGAAAAGACCTGGGTGCTGTAAACACCATTTTTTGTATGAAAGTAAGTTTTTGGAAATGCATGGAATCACCCTTGGCCTAGCCCATTATATGAAATACTACTTTTCTTTTTTATGATGCAGTGAGTGCAAACCGATTGAGACACCATTTTGATTATACCAAGACGCTGATCTCTAAGGAAGAGACAGTGTGAGTCAGTTCGATTATTCTAAACTGATTGGTAGTCTCATGTATGTTTTGTGTTGCACTAGGCCAGACATAGCCTTTATAGTTGGCATGCTGAGTTGTTTTGCTAGCAATCCTGACCATGAGCATAGAAATGCCCTTATGAGGCTGATGAGATACCTTTCGTGTACTCAAGAGTATGCTCTAAATTATGGTGGCCATCCACTTGTTGTGGAAGAATATTCTGATGCGTCATGGGGATCAGAATTAGGGGACAGCAAATCTACTACTGTTGTGTGGAAGTCGAATTGGAACTTTATGCTCTAGCTTCAGTTGCAAATGAAAGAAGAGGAGATAAATATTCTGATTATGGTTATGGACATTCCAGTTAAGGATTAGTTCCTTAAGTGTGTTCTGTGATAATCAAGCAACAATTACAATTGTGAATAACTCACTCTTTAATGGTAAGAGGAGACATCTTAGGCTGAAACATGCCATGCTGAATTATCTCATTGAACACGGGATTATCACTTTGATTGATGTGAGATCGAAGGATAATATGGCCGATGCTCTCACAAAGGGACTGAACAAAGATCGAATATTCAAAACTATGGGGGAGATGGAGTTAAAGTCTGTATAGACATGATTTAACCTACATTCATTTTATTTTGAATTTTCAAATCTCCCTTTTGGCTAAGATATGCACTTGATATGCTTCGATGATGTTTACAGTTGTTGTATGTCATTCCACATTTGATGACATGTCCTTTTTGGGAAAGGTTGTACATTCCAAACTTGATGATACAACTTAACTCAAATATGGATAAGATGACTGTAACATTCTAAAAAGAAACATGAAATGGTTCTTTGCAAAAGAAACTATTTGGTCTTGTTCTTTATTGAAACTTGACAATTAGTAATGGTTCTTTGCAAAAGAAGCTATTTAAGTCTTGTTCTTTATTGAAACTTGACAATAATGCCTATGGTGAGAGTGATACTAATGCTTTTTCAGCCATTTTAGAATTGTACTAAGTTCTTCTTCAGGTAGAACTAGATACTTTCATGAATTATGAAATTGTACTAAGTTCTTCTTTAGGTAGAACTAGATACTTTCATGTTTATAATATTGGTTGGATTCATTTTTATGAAATCCATATTTGATAATTCACAAGGATTGGAGAAAAAGGAGGAGCTTGTCTTGATTTGGACTTTGATGAGGATGACTTACTTGATGAGTAAATCTTCTAAAGTCATGTGAGACTATGCTTTCATTTCAGTAAGTATAGATTTCACTTTTTTGTGGAACTTTATTTTTGGATCTCGATGACAATCATACCCCATGAATGAATTCATCTAAGATCAGTGGAGTTTACTTATATGTGAAAGTGCCTTTTGGTTGAATTTAGATTATATCTAAAACTCCTGGTTAATCATAAAAGTATTCGTGTTTTCAGATGGATTACAAATCTTTTATGATATGGTGATGTGGATGATTCAATATTTTGTTTGAACATCACACTATCTATCTATTGGATTGTGCTATATGTAGAACATAGGAGGAGATTGTTGGGCATATAATATAACCCATATATGTTCTAATATAAGCCCAATAAGATAATGGACCGGTGTAGTGGGCCTACATGGGTTAGAGTCCATTAACCAGTCATTAACCCTAGTGTATCTAGTATATATAGGGGCTAGAGGCAACAAACTTGGTATTCCAAATTAGATACCTTGGGTGTAATGCTTCAAGCAACATCTTGCTTGACCTAATTCCTCTAACACATCATTGGTTTCGTCTTTAATTTGAAATGATTGTTCGAGTCTCAACTCAACTCAACTAAGCTTTTGTCCCAAACTAGTTGGGGTCGGCTAATGAATCCTTTAGAAAATTTTCATGAAGGAGGTGAAAGAATCTACCCGGCTCAATTTGACTGAGTCTAATCCTGACACTAGTTGGGTTCATCTACGTAGATCATTTTCTTCCATTCTATCCTATCATATCCAAGGTCATGTTCTC
This sequence comes from Tasmannia lanceolata, assembly GCF_043159265.1. Lineage (NCBI taxonomy): Eukaryota > Viridiplantae > Streptophyta > Magnoliopsida > Canellales > Winteraceae > Tasmannia > Tasmannia lanceolata. Next base: position 17,899,225 of record NW_027518714.1, read on the forward strand.
TGTTATGTTCCTAGCTATCAAGTCCTTCGTCACTGTTTCTACCCAAGTTGTTTTAGGTCTGCCCCTACCTCTTTTTACTCCATCAATTTGGCACGAGTCACCTCTTCTCACCATAGCATCCAAAGGCCTACGTTGGATATGTCCAAACCATCTCAAATGGCGCTCTCTCATCTTCTCCTCAATTGGTGCCACCCCCACCTTTTTACGAATGTCTTTATTTTTAATTCTATCTAATCTTCTGCGCCCGCACATCCATCTAAGCATTCGCATCTCCATTACACTCATCTTATGCACATGTTGCTTCTTGGTGGCCCAACATTCTGATCCGTACAGCATGGCTGGCCTCACAGCTATCTTATAAAACTTTCCCTTCAACTTGGTAGGGATTTTACGGTCGCACAAAACTCTTGAGGCAAGCTTCCACTTCAACCAACCTACTCTTATTCTATGGTTAACATCCTCTTCAATCCCTCGTTCCTTATGTAGAATTGAACCAAGATAATGAAAGATATCCCTCTTAGGTACCTCCTGTCCAGTCATATTTACTACATCTTCGTATATTTACTATTTCCTAAAAAAAATGCAAACCTATTAAACTCTCGATTTTTTTTTACTTGAAAATTTTTCTTTCTTAATTTTATTTTCCCCATATCCCCAAAAAAGATTGTAGGAAAATATTTTGTAGTTTTTTCATAGACAAGCTCTATCCTTCACACGATTTAGAGGAAAATGGTACGGCTATGGTTTACTTAGAGGGTGCGGTTGGATTGCCAGAATTAGACGTTGGAATTGTCGTATTATTCTGATTCAGCTCGATTCAGATGTTTTTTCGGTTAAAAAAAAAAAGGAATTGAATCAAGGGAGCTGAATTGAACTTGGGACTGAATTAAAGGGGAAAATGCTGGAATACGTGTCTCGCCCCAAAAGGTGTTATTCTGATTCTACCGCACTCGGAATGATATTTTTATTAGAATTTTTTGAAATAAAAAATTTCTTTAATTTTTTTCCATTCTGTTTAGCGGGGAATCAGAATAGGATGCTATTCCAATTCCAACATTCCAAAGTAGAGCATTCCATTTTACACCAGATGGATCAAAGGGTCGAGATCATCCTATGGAGAAGATTTATAGGACAAGGCTTACCAGGTACCAACAGTGGGGGGGAAATAAATGAATAGTTTTGATCATATAAATGTGTGGGCTCCACTCAAGAAGAAAAATCCAAATTCATAAAAGTTAAAAAGTGCTCTATCAAGTAATTTTCCATGTGTAACCAAGCAATAATAAAAATGTAAGAAAATCCTAAAAGGTTTTTACTTTTCCCAAGCAAAAAAACAAGTAGGAAAGCTCTATTTACTTTTCCGTTCTGAAACTTTTTCAGAAAATTCCTGCCATGAGAGTCGTCGTGTAGGTGGGGAAAAGTAAGCTTTCACTATTGAGAGAGGGAGACAAAAGGCATGTATTTAAGGAAGAGAGAGAGAGAGTATGTTCTTTTTGCTCCTACTTGCAAAATGTAAGGGGAGTGTGAAGTTGGCAAACTCCGAGAAGGAATAGTCAAATGATATAAAGAGAGTTTCATGGAGTTGGCACTATCCATTAAATGCCGACCCATTCAAGGACACAAACACTCTCATTTTCATATATTTTTACCATTAGGTTTATTAGTGTCAGTGAGTCACTCAACTCAATACCCCGGCCCACACCCTAAAGCAAAGGATAAAAAGGCAACTCGAATACAAAATATAAATTAGATAGAGAGAAGAGAGATTTTATTTTTAGTGGGTCTTTTCCCCGAAATTCGTACTCTTGTCGGGATATCCCCCAACCCCAAAAATGTCCCTTTCGTGTCACTAGTACTCCCTACGCCAAACTACTATTCCATTATATACCAATGTCTTCACAAATTACAAACCAACAATTAATCTCTCTCTCTCTCTCTATCTCTCCAACTACTATTCCATTATATAGCAATGTCTTTAGAAATTTAGAAACCAAGAATTAATCTCTCTCTCTCTCTCTCATATAATGGGTAGGGATGTCAATGGACCCTAATGGTCCATCCGAATCCGACCCTAAACAGATAGGATCGAGATGAGGATCCATGGACACATTTTAGATCCCCACCATAGGATCTTTTTAGAATGTGTGGCTCAGATGAGGCAACCCAAGAGGGAGTGAATTGGATTTTGAAAACTTTTGCTCTCTTTAAAGATAAATTACAAATAATTATAAGAACAAGTTAAGAATAAATGCACTCCCAGAGCAAGAAGAGGAAAAAGAAAGAGAGAAGGGATAAGAAGAAGTGCAATAGAGATTTTTATAGTGGTTTGGCAAAACCGGCCGACATCCACTCTCATGAAGATCTCCTGTCTTCGTGCTTCCATTATCCGGACGTATTTCTTACGTTGAAGTCCAAACCATTTACAAACCAAACTATATCCCAAGGCTTGCCGAGGTTCTTCCGGTGCCTCTCCACCAACTTGAGCTTTGCCCCCAAGTTCGTGACCGAGGGTTGACAAGGTGCCCTCCACCAAATTACAATGAAAGTAATCCTCTCAAAGGAGAAGTGTACAAATGTAAGCTCACTAGAAATCTAAGACAATAAGACTTGACTTGATCTCCAACTTGGATCTTCTTCTTCAAGTCTTGAGTCTTTTATCTCCATATTCATGGATCACCTTTTTCCTTTGGTTCGAGTTATCTTCAAGTTTGATCATGCCTTGGAACCTTGCAACTTCCCTGGCGCCAAATGATGTTCAAACTTTGGTCCAAGCCTTGCTTGCTTAGTACATTTATTCTAACACTAATTGCAGGAATCAGATCATAAATAATATGAAGAATCATATTATGTTTAGAATCATCAAAACATGACTTGAGAAAGTGACAAAGGTTGAACCCTTGGGCTAACACATCTGAAATTATTTCTGATCTAATTTAGGCAACTAACATATATACCCATGGGAAAGTCCTAAATTTGAATTTATTATACTACTTTATGAAATACCCTCCAATTTGTATAACTTTAAGTATTATTTCAGGGGTATTTTAGTAAAAATAAGCCATATGTTTTTTCGAACGATTCCTATTTTCAGTATTTTGTCATTCATCTCTCTTAAGTCTTGAGTCACCCTCTTCTCTTTCTTCTTCAGCCATTGACCCTAAGTCCCTAACACATTGTGCCGTCGTCGTTGCAGCTTGTACTCGCGCTCGCGAGCAGGACCTGCTTGGACACACTGCGATGGATGGTCCAATATGAAATGGATTATGAACGAGACATGGGAAGTAGGATCCGAAGAACACTCCAAATCTGATCTGGCCCGTGAGGAATTTGAATAGATAGTGACTAAGACATAGGCGGATCGACCTGAAGTGGATCTGTCGGACCCGGGTTGCCCAAACTCTATCAATCAAAGTATAATTTTAGGCACCCAGGGTCTTGGGGCTTCCATCTCGAAACTATAAACTCCTCACAATCCATGCTAGAACATGACTCCTTCCATCATCGTCTTATATGTGAGGGGCAATGAGGGAAAGAGATTGAGAGAATTGAGAGGGCATGAGTGAGGAGAGCGTGAGAAGTGGGTAGAAGAAAACAGTTGGTAAGTTAATATTCCATGAAAAAAAATAATTTAATGTTCTAAATCTCTCTGGTGAACTTCAAGCTTAAGAGCATACATAAATCAACCATGCAAATACATGTATGTATAGCTTCATTTACATGCATATGTGGATGGGATAAATGGCCACGCGCGTGAACCACCATCATACATGGATATGACATTGCCATGCACTTAAGGATAATCCATCATTGCTAAGATACGTCATCATTGTCGTGCCATTGTTTTGTTTTACTTCGTTTTTGAATGAGAACAGTAATATCATTTTCTTTTTCTGGCAACGGATATTTCATGCATTAAATGCACATCACAACTTTCCTCCAGATGCATCTTCCTGCCTTTGCTTTCTAAATATGTTGGTAGGGTTTTGGGGGTACCCTTTCTTTTCTCATATCCTTCCCACACTTGCCTTTTGTCTTCTTTCCTTGTCTTCTAGATAGTGAGAGACGTATCATTTCCCCCCTTTTCATATAATGGGGCGTACTCACCTTGTCTTTAATTGTTTAACCAGCTATCAAAATGTTATTACAATTCCTGCAAAGCTTTCAGCTGCAAATTAAAAAGTATAAGACAAGGTGACCTTGCCCCACTATCAAAACATGGTGGTACAGATATCAATATAGATACATATTTGGCTCTGATATTCTCACGACCATGTTTTAAATCTGGGTAAAATTACCTTCTGTTTTACACTTTTGAGCTAACTATTAGAATTCCCTAAGCAACCAATCAGATCAGAATAAGGTCATGCAGATATCAGTCCCCTAAATGATATTTCCACCCCCTCTAAAAGTCCAATACAAGCACGAACCATGATACAAGTGATATGGATAGACAACAATGGATTAGACTTCAAAAAGCTATAAAATTGTTCATGTAATTAGGTTCTAATTTTCCAAGCCTCTATAATAAAAGAAGAAAATATGGAAGGGCATGACTAGTTTCAACAGGTACCACTCACGGCGGAGGTTAGAGGGAGCCATACTACTATAACTACAATGCGCACTAGAGAAATCAAAAGGTCTATCTTCTCCTGGATAGACTTGACATGATAGAACAAACTACAAAGACATCACTAGAAGAAAACAAAGAAAATATATATATTTCTATGGATTTGAACAAAATCAAGCTTTCTCTTTCTCTACCCCGTTCCAAAATCCTCATCCTTTTATACCTGCTGACACCCAAAACAAAATAAAATGAGTGAAAATTATCAAACTACCCTTGAACTGTCCATGATGACACATATTATACACATTTTTACGAGGGGCATTTTGGGTGATTTCTAAAATATTAGGTGCAATCATGTCTGTTTGAAAACCTTAATTTACCCTAATTTCACTTCTCATTGTAATTCATATACCCAAAATCTGATGATTAAGAGAAACAAATTCAGAATGATTATAGCAAGAGGCATGAAGAAATCATTAAGAGAAACAACTGCATGAGAAATTTATTTGAGTTTTTCACCCAAATGAAAAAAAAAAAAAAAAATGGTGAAAACCCAACATGCAAAAACATTAATGAAAAAGGTTATATGTTTGAATCAAAAGATTAAAAATTAAATTTCCTCCTTCTGTACATGTGGGCCCCATTAATTATTTGGGGCTATTTTTCTCTATGGCTGCACACTAAATTAATTTTCTCAATGATACGTAAAGATATTTCCCATGTTTGCAATTAGAAAACAGTAGTCCACCGAAAAAGAAAAAAGTGGTAATAGTGTACTGCAGAAAATAAACATTCCATAATTTATGAGTCCAATCAGACCCTACAAATGGCTGAATGAGTTCAACTTCAAAATAGTACTCTATAAACCATATATTCCAGTTAACATTCTTAATTTATGAACTTATTTCCCACATTTCTTTCTTCAGAGATCCATCTTTCAAATTTTATTTCTGACATTGCCAAAAAGTATTTAAATAGGTTGAATATTAGTCTCTCTAGCATGTCATTTTATGATACCTACTTCTTCTTTTTTCACAGAAGAAATAAGAAGTGAAATAAGAAAACATACCATGAATTTGAGGATAGTCTTAAGAAGGCGCGATGCCCCGACGATCATCATCCCCAGCTCTAGGTTGTGAGAGCTGACCCAATGGCCCAATGCTACCCGAGACGTTCATCCCCAGTAGGCTTGAATCATAAGCACCGTTCATGCCCAGCCTAGCCATCTCTGCATCATAGTTCCTCATCATCATCTGCTGTTCACGGGTGAAGACCTGTTCCCGGCCCAGCCCAATCCCCATCGGAGAATTTCCGATAAGGCCGTGCCCGGTAATGCCCACATTCTGGTACTTTGAGAGCTCAGACCTAGCACAACTGAGATCCATTTGGAGCTGTTTAAGTTGGTGCTGCAAGAGGGAGATGACACGAACACAGCCATAGACTGGGTCGCGAAGCCTCATGTCGGCCTCGTAGGCCAGAGAATTCACGGCGTCTTCACGCTGGGCTGGGTGGAGCTCGTTGAGGAGTTTGGTGACATTGCTCGCTCCGAAGACCTTGTGGACGTTAGCAAATTTCTGGGGCTGGTCTGGAGGGAAGTAGGGTGCGAAGACGCAGTCCTGCTGGCATTTCCGCCGGAGGAACTTGCACGCGGCGCAAGGGGAGTTTGAAGCTGCCATCTGAGCGTTGGTCTGGCGTAAACAGTTGAGGTCTTAGATGAATTTTCACCAAGATAGATTAGCTTGAAAGAGAGTAGTGTGGTGCAATTACCGCTGCAATGAGAAAGACATGAAATTTAACTAAAAACAGTAGTGATAGAATGGAAAATTTTGACCGAATTGAAGCAATTAGTATATTGATTAATTGGTAACAGATTTATGTCGTGAGATTAGAACTGGAATGGGGAACATTTGAAATTCGGGATTTTTTTTCTATTTTTCTTTGACTGTACAAAACAAGAAAAGAAAATGCAAAAAAAGAGTGGTCAGGAAGAGAAAAAGCTTAATTTTTGAATTACTGTTGTAATTTCTTTGTTGGCTTGGTGTGAAATGATTTTTTCGGAAAACCCAAATGGGGTGCAATTCCAACTGAGGAGAAGAATGGAATGAAATTCAGAAATATTTTGCATAAAATTCCTGAAACTAAAAACGTAAGCTTTTACTGCTAAACACGCTACTGCAATTAGACATGATATTATATATTTTTCTTTACCAACGGCTGAATCAAACATTGAAATAAGTGTTCTGCTTAGACTGCTTAGTCAGTATGGTTGCTTCAAATAAATTAAATAAGTAGCAGGACAAAATTGACGTTGAATTCCTGCCAATTTTTTTTTTTTAAAAAATCGTTTTTTTTTTTTTTTTTTGATTGGTAAGATAGGGCTAGGCAGGACCCCAACCAGATATCATAAAAGGAGAAAGAGTACAAAGTTAGGGGGGCTCGAAGGCCACACCAAAGGGAACAAACTGCCTTGGAATTACAGTTAAGCACCCATCAGCGATGGGGGAGGGGAGGGGAGGGGAGGGGGGCTACAAAAGAGGGGGCAATCCACAGCTTGACAGGGAAAAAAGAAAATGAACAATACCCAGTTAACCAAAGAAGAGGGGGGTACAAAAAATCGCTTTTTATGTATAAGGTTAGGAGAATTGAGGAGGCTTAAGTTTATAAAGTAATAATTTAGCGTGGCACCAACAAGGCCATGTATCAGATTCAGAGGAAGATCTTTATCTATAAAAATAAAACGAAATAGAGAGAGAGAGAGAGAGAGAGAGAGAGAGAGAGAGAGAGAGAGAAATTAAGTGTATTTCAGGTGCAGGAGAAATGAAATTCTAATTAACCTTACCGAGAAGAAAATGGCATGGTATAAAGAACAAAATTCTAAAAAAAATCATACCTCTGACGATACAGGCGTCAATATATGTTTAATGGATGAACTCTTCTTCTCTTCCCTTAACCTAATTTTAACGACAGTTAATAGGAGAAAGATAGAAAAATGAGAACTCATTTTAGAGAGAGATAGAGAAAGAGAGAGGATCTGCTGATTTATTCTCTACATCTAATATTCAATGGAAAAAAAATAAAAAAAATATTTAAAAATATATAAAGTCCAAAGATCCGTACCTTTTTCAGTTGCTTCCGTTCCTCGATCTGATGCCGATATTCGATTCGATTTGAAACCTTTTTTTTTTTTTCCTTTTTCTGTATTTTATTTTGTTGAAGGAATTTGAGGTTGCGAGATTTGCAACGGATCCAAAAGGATAAGTCAAATTAAGAGATTGAGCTGTAAAAAGGATGAGATCAAACCTTGAATAAGCGAAAATGCGGATCTGAAAAGATTTATACAAAAATCAATCGAACTAAATTTCAAATCCGTTAGAGATCTAAACAATATATCGTCAATACATTGTTTAGAAGAGATTTAATTTTTCTAAGGAAAGAATTTTGAGATCTTGAAAAATAGAAGAATTTTAGATGATTTTACCAGTGGATTTGGATCAGATCTCGTGAAATTTTAACCGAATCAAAGAGCATTCTCATCATTCCTTTTGAAGAAGATCAGATCTGAATAAAAAAAAATCGAAAATAATCGCCTAAAAATGGAGAAAATGAAGCGATCTGAGAGACGACTATTTTTTTTTATTTTTTTTAACTCTCTCTTCGTCTCCTCGATTTCTACAGTCTTCTTTCTTCTCTTCGAAATCTACAAACTTTTAAGTTTTTTAACTCGCTTTTTCTACACGTTCTTCGAACAAAGACGGTTTTCACCTTTTTTCGTCTTTCTTTCTTAAAACTTACTCTACCGAGATTTTTACCTCTCTATTTTTCGCCTTTCCTTGCTTAGATCTCTTTTCTACTTCTAGAGAGAGATTTTTTTATCCTCTCGTTCGCTTTATATTCTTCACGCAAATAAGTCCTCTGCTCGTCTTCTTTTCACCTCCGTTTTTTTCGCCGGAATACTGACGGATTTCTCTCCGACTAGCCGGAAAACACAAAGGAAAAGTTAGAGAGAGATGAAGACAAATCGAGAAAAAAGGTTTTGTCAGCAAAGAAAGAGCACGGAAAGATGGTGGAGAGAGAGAGAGAGAGAGAGAGAGAGAGAGAGCGCGAGTGAGCGAGGGCGGAGCAAAAGGGCGGCGAAGAGAATGAGAGAGATTTATAGTAAGATTATGATTAAAGGGGGGGAGAATAAAAAATTCGCACCCCCTGTTGGATAATTTGCACCCCGTTTAAAGGAGGGTATGTCGTAGATTTTACGGTTTAAAGGGGTGTGAATTATCCTAATGGGGGTGCGAATTTGTTTTTGCCCTACAAAAGGTAGCTATCTGACGTTTGATCGCCGGAAAATTCCCCCCCTAAGGAGTCGCGGAAAGCGACCCGCGTGGTCACAGACTCACACATGAGCATGTCGTGAGTTTTAAGTCTCGTTACATTAGGGCTTCCTTCCAAAAAAATAGAACTAACAAAATAAATAACACTCGTCCCCTTTAGTGTTGATAGAGTATGCATTAACGGGGGTGGCCAGGGAAAAGGAGGGGTAATATATTACTTCCCAGAATATAACAAATTAATATACGAGTATCCTATTCGTGTTTGAATATGATACATTACCAGCTAAGAAAATGGTGTATGTTAATCCAAATATTATGCATGCTATCCCAAAGATTTTATTATGAACATTTAGGATTCCCCTAACAATCTATCACTGTCACACCTACTAAATTAGGCATTCAGTCAATTGCGTGTAATCCATGATTAAGAAAGAAAGAATTCTAGTGAAATTAACGTCTACAGATCGCTCGATCATCTTGGGGTGATGTGCACCTTTCGTGTAAGGTTGGAACTTGGGTCGGGTTTTATGTTACCTGCATCGACCAGACCCGTAAATAACCGAGGTCGGGTTTAGAAATCATGGGTTTTCGGGTTGTATATGGTTTGATGTTGAAAACACTACCCAATCGAGGGTCGGGTATAATATAAAGAAAAAAAAAATGAAGAACCTGGTATAATTTAAAGAAACAAAAACCCGAAGCCGAAAACCTGATGTGACTCTTAAATTTAATCTCATTTTCTGTTTTTTTCCTTCCCAACTATTGACAAACACAGGCTGAACATATGTATTTCAAATTCAGTAATACCTCATTTTTAGTGCAAAATAGTTACAATATTTTAAATTGTCCTCACCCTAAAAACATGACTTATGTGAAGATGTGTTCACTCCAAACCTTTTTCCCTAGGAAACTAACTTATAATCATCTTTTATCCCAAGTCAATTAGATTTTCAAAGGCCTTGTTTGTTAGAAAGACAATATGGTGTTGCTGATAGGTCTCCATCACATAACATTAAGTATGGAAATGATATATCCACGCCTTTTCTTCCGAGGCCACCTCCTTGTAGTGTAAAAAGAGTAGCCATAAATACATTAGAAGAGGTGCCCCGGAGAAAAAAAAAAAGAAAGGATGGCGAATATTCTCTTCCCTGTTTAAAAACTAGAATTGAATTACTTTTGAAATTTACAAGAAATAACACACGTAAGAAAACCCAAAAATAAAACGGGAACGAGCCCAATTCTTTCCAATTGTGTACTTCATTGGCATACAAATACATAACTTTCTTGCTTTTCTTCGCATGTGATTTTCACATGGGAAGTCATATATTCGCCCCCCTTTTCTTCCCCTCCTTTTTTCTTGCCTGAGCGTACAAAATATTTCCTAACACCAAAGCAAAATAATTTTACGGGCGATTTGAAGCAGTAAACTGACTGTCACCAAATGGACGGTCAGGATGAGAGAAGTATTACTCAGATCAGATGATGCATTGTGATTGAACAGACTTTCTCATTATAGAAAATGACCAAATGAGTAGAGGGTATTACTTAGAGCAAGAAATTCGATATTTAAAGAAAGATAATTACGAGGCCTGGCTGTAGCCGGTAAAAGTGAGGGGTAAATGACATACTACCGGTCATTTAATGCAAGCGACAAACATTCACTGCATGCTAAAAGCCACTTGTGGTAGAACTTCTCTCTCTCTCTCTCTCTCTCTCTCTCTCTCTCTCTATATATATATATATATATATATATATATATATATATATATAGAGAGAGAGAGAGAGAGAGAGAGGAAAGTGTTGGTGAGCTAAGGGCCCCAATCACATGGGTCCCACATTTTCTGTGGTGATCCAAACCATTCATTTGCAAGGCCCTATCATAGATAGGGTGTGTACCAAAAATCAGCTCCATAGGATCATCCTAACCCCTCCATTTGTAGAGGACAAAAATGGGCAGATTTGTGGACAAATAATGTCTGTCCATTTTGACCTCCACAAATGGATGGGTTAGGATGATCCTATGGAGCTGATTTTTGGTACACACCCCATCTATGTAAGGGCCTTTCAAATGAATGCTTTGGATCATCCTAACAAAGTAGACCCCAATGTGATTGGGCGCTTAAGCTCACCATAAGTTTGGTGAGCTTAAGCTCACCAACACTTTCCTCATATATATATATATATATGAATGTAGTAAGTTGGGGTGTCGCCACGTGGCACCCCCACTGCATCCCGAAATTTAAAAATGCTTGATAACTAGTAGATATATAAAGCTGAATGTAGGAAGCTGAGGTTGCGCCACGTGTCACCCCACTGCATTCCGAAATTTAATAACGCATTAAGGGGGTGGCACACCATTTCACACGTATTCCTCTATCACACGTAACCTTAATAACGAAATTTAAAAACCTGTTAAGGGGATGTGGCACCCGAAATTTAAAACGCCTATGATCAAAGAATGAAAAAATCGCCAAAAATCAAGAATTGATTAAAATAATATCTCTCCACAGACTAAATCTCCTAAAATGGTAAAATACGCTTCTTATTTTGGATTTGAAAAAAAGGCTAAAATCAATGAGTAGAAATATTGCCTAAAATTAAGAGTTTATATACAGAACTGGCATGTATATTTTTCTCTCTCTCTTAAAAGAGATGATATATAGAAGTTGCGTGTATAGATTAGATACACGCTATATTTATGGAGAGTAATGCCTATTGGACTTCTATGAATAGATACACACGAAATTATATAAAAAAAAAATTTACAATTCCGTAGATAGAGAGACGGTTGTAGACAGTTTTTTAGAATACTAATTTTTCTTCGCCCCGTCCCACGGGACTGCACCTAGTTAATATATGTAAACCGGATATTCCCGGTAAAATCGACTAATTTCCATCATTTGTCCCATAGTCCAAAACCACACGCTCGCCATTTTCCCGAGAATTTGTAAATTACGCCAGAAATGTAGGCATTTGCCTCGTAAAAAGGTTTTGTTTGGCTCTTCATGAAAAAAAATTCAAAGGGAAATTATAAGAGAACTATTCCACGTGTTTGTTAGTATAGGGTACAAATAAGAGAGTTAGCACCATTTTTTTTTTTTTATGACGTAGGATGTCCCCACCCCCTTCGGGAGTAGGACTAGTCCCTACAGATACACACAACGACCCACTCACCACGTGTATCAGGTAAGTCGGGGGTGGGATTCGAACACTCGTCAACAGGGAGAAAACCCGTGACTATATGCCGAAGAGGAAGAGCCAACGCCTCGGTTGGTTAGCACCATCTATTGAGATCATTGACGGGGTTCGGAGTATTTACATTTTGTCCCCACAAAGGAACGGTTAGGATCATAGGCCCACTTTTTTGAAAAATACCGGACTTCACACGCACACAACTTATAAAATCTGATTTAATCAATTCTGCGTGTCTTTTTCTAAAAATAATGGCAATTCATCCTCGTTTTTTTTTTGTTTTTTTGAAAAATGAAGTCATTTTCAGGAAAAGACAAACAAAAGTGATGAAAATGATAGAAAACGAGTGGAAATAACTGTTTAGATTGGTGGAATTTTCTTGAAAGGAATGGAAAATTGGAAAGGAAACTACTTCTAATATTTTGTAATATTTTTCACTTGCTAAAAACACCATAAATTAAACCAACTCTAATCAATTTTTACTTAGGGGGCCTTCAATTTAATCATATCATCTCTGTCTAATGCCCTGTTCGTTTGAGATTATGACAACCGATTATAAGTCCAAAACCTATTATTGGACTCACAATTACATTTAAATTTGAGTCCAGTAATAGGTTTAGGTCTTACAATCTGTTAACATAATCTCAAACGAACAGGGTTTAATTGTGGAAGAAAAATTTATCCAAAGTTTCAGTAAAAATTTTATCCATACATCGATCTAGTGGGACCCGATGACAATGGTTTAGATTAGGCTCAGGAGATCCTACCCGTCTGATTTTGTGCAAGGAAAATAGGAGGGAAATCCACTGCTAACCAAACGGCTTGGATTCGTCAAATAATTATAACTGGGCCCAACCTGATGATGGACGGCCAAGATCATCATAAAAAACCCCATTCATATACCCTTTCTGTTGACCAACCAATCCTCCCAAGCTCGCCCCTCGATACAAACAGAAACTTGTAAACTCCGGTCAACCTTGATGCCCGTACGGAGGCTAACCTGCAAATTCCAGTCCCCTTTGTCCCCAACCCCCGTCTCTTCGAGGTGACTAATCCTGGGTAGCTCAGCCCGCGAAAACCGCACACCCAAAACCACTACCGGTTTTACAAAACCGCTTCTGGTTTTTTCTGTCCAAGTTAGGTTGACTTGTGCATTGGTTTCTGGGCAGAAAGAGAGGGATGTCAGGTGTGTGACATTTCACGTCAGAGTGTTTTTATTTGGGGCTTAGGGATACGTGCGTATAATAAAGTTTTTTTTTTTTAAATGGGGTGTGGGACCCAGTACGGGCGGGGGACAAAAGGGTAGGAAGAAAAAAGAGGGGATTAGCGTGCGAGTGAGAAGAGAACAGTAAATGCTAGAGCCCCCACACGTACTCCCACGTGTCAGACTCTCTCTGTCATCTTTATGCGTATTTCACATGATACATCATGTCATTTGCTTCTTCTTCACATTGTCATATCCACATCTCGTTTTTGACTCATTTATTCCTATGTTTTGGCATAAGCGGTTAGATCTCCATTGATTTGATCTCTGAGGAATGGAAAGACTAGGTGGACATGTGGGTAAATGGTAACGGTTGGTTTGTGGGACCCAGTAGGGCTTGTATCTGCAATCCTGAGCGTTGATTTTGTAGTTTAGCATGGGATGACCCACTTGGTCTTGGTCCTATCCTGAACAGAAATCTCATGGAACGGTTGAGATTTTCTTCGTGGAGCCCTTAATGTGGGTTCATGGAAGTCCCCAAACACATTTAAGAAGAGTTCAGTAGACATTCAAAATCCATCACGACTAAACCCCCTGAGAGACACGTAATTTAGATGGGTTCTGATATAATGAGAGAAATCTTGAAGATGGAATTTTTATACAGTGAATAAACCATATTGCAATCACCTTAGGAGACTAAGACACTTGTTCCATGCCACATTAGTACAACTACAAACATATTGTTCTATCCCCCTCTTCTTCTTCTTTAACTGAACGCATGCATGCATTCGTTCTTCTATATTCAATATTTTTTTTTAGTGCCATTTGGGTATAAAAAAAGCTAAGCATGGGTACTCAAATTGGTAAAATATGGATACTCATTTAGGTGTAATATGGGTACTCGACTCTTCTTCATTACTTTTGTTAGATTTGTTAACAGACGATCTATAATTAATTTTGACTTAGGGTTGGGTTTGGGTGGAGCCTCTTGAGGACACCTTGGGTTTGGGTTTGGTTCCTTTAATTTTAGACATGGGGCTTACTTGGGTATACCCCTACTCAACCCCTATGTATAGTAGACAGAGACAATATGTGCACATGAGATTATTATCATGCAAAACAATTGTGTGGGCTTAGCTTTCTAACAAATTTTATAACCCTAATGGGCTCTTGAGAAAAACTATTCACTGCTATGTTATACAAGAAAACATCAATGTAGTTCTTAGAAAATTTAACTTATTACTTAGGCTAAAGAAATTTTCTTAAATTGATCTAGTCTATCAAGTTGAGATTAAGGAAATATGTCATGACACGCCTTATTGATCATCTAAGTGTTTGTGTATATGGACAAAAAGTTAGTATTTATTTAATAATTTTATTATTATTTTATTGGTTGACATTTACTGGGTAATTAAAAGGAATCTGTAACGGACTTATTTATTAACACGTCTTATTAACATTTATTAGGCATCAAAACTTGGCTCAGGTCGGGGTCTTAGCAACTTTCCTCAGACCCCCCTATAATAGCAAAGAGTGTGGGTAGCAAAGAGTGTGGGGTTGTGGAAATATCAATTCCATGCTTACTTTTTATTTTTAGAAGTAATTGATATTTCCACACCTCTTGCTATTAGACTATCAACAATGGGTCTGAGGAAAGTTACTCAGACCCCTACCTGAGCCAAGTTTTGTTCTTTATTAGGTAACTAAAAAGGATCTGCATTGAACACATATTTTCCCTAGTTAGCAATTTAGGAATATCTTGCATGTATATTCACAAATCCTAAAGGACGGGAAGATATTATATTCTAGTACTTTGCATACCTAGAAACTAGAAAGTTCACATTTGGTGTTGAGAGAGGACATCTCTTCATGTACACAACGGACATCATCCGTTGCATCCATACACATATTGGGGTGTCTTATCTCGGTTATTAGGGTAGTGACTGTAAGCAAGCATCATGTGTACATTAAGGGGCCGTTTAGAATCCAAGTTTTTAGTTTGAAAACAGTGTAAAAGAGGGTTCATGATCAAGTTGATGTATGCTGTCTTGAAGGGTTTCTTGGATTTTAAGTGAGAAATTCAGGTTTTAAAAAACTCTCCTGCATCCTAAGATTTCTAAAACCTGAAAATATGGGAGGATCTGCTGCCCTCTTGCTGACAGAAAGAAGGGTGAAAAGTAAAAAACGACTGCTGATCCGCTTCTTCTCTTGTCTCTTAGCTACAATTTTGAAGAAATCCTGGATTCTAAAATCTGCGTATCCAAACGGCCCCTAAATGTTTTTCGTACAGAATGGGATCAAACTATCTTAGATTAACATGTGAATGGAATGTAATGGTAAGGTTATCGTGCACACAATACCTTTGTATCCTTAGGCTCGGAGGATCTTAATGGTATGTGAGCCTCCTCTCTTCAATTTTGAGTTGTTATGTTTCAACAAAAACTAAATATTTGCTTTCAGTCATAGGTTGACAAATTAGTTGGTTGACTAGGTACTTTCTCGAGACAACTAAACTCACTCACTAAACGGGGTGAGGGGTTGTAAAAAGCATGTTGAATTTCATCAAATGGGTTTTCACCAATATCAAGTCGGCTAGGGCAATTCCCGAGCAAACCAACCTAGTTGAGAAAAGTAGGCCAATTTGTCTTTCATTATATAGCTTCCATTGATTTTTATAGGATACTGATATTAGCACCACCATGTTTTAATAGTTGCACAAACTCAGCTTGTCTTTTCCTTTTAAACTGGCTTCTTTTAACATTTTGGTTAGTGTAATAACCTTTGAAAACAATTTAAATAAGAAAAAACAAGCTGAGTTAGTGCAATTATCAAAAAATGGTAGTGCCAACATCAGTGGCATTTTTATATTCCGTTTTAAGTATTAGTATTATGTGTAAAAGTAGAGCAATGATAGATACAAGGGAGCCCTTGCATTAAGAGCTGCAAAAGGGTCTCTTCATTGGATCCACGTCATTTTCAGTTACATTTTAAAATCAGTTGAAAAAGTAAAATCAGTTACATTTGATGACGTGGATCCAATCAAAGCCCTTTTTTGGGTCTTTATGCAAAGGCTCCCTTGTATCCATCATCCCTCGTAAAAGTAACTTAAAACTATCTACTTTTGGTTGACTCACTGAGTCGCCTAGTTAATTCAAACCAAGGATTGAACGAGTTCCCGATGGAGAATCCTATTACACCAAACTTAAGTTGACAAAAATAGCCTTCAATCAACTTAAGATTTAAAATATTTGTCTAAATCATGATTCTAAGTGACATTGGAATATATCTTATAGATAGAGATTTAATGGTAAAATTTAGGGCTGCAACTTGGGTCGGGTTTTACCCGACCCGCATCGACCCGACCCAAAAATAGCTTGGGTTGGGTTCATGTTTCTCGGGTTTCGGGTCGAGCCGGGTCGCTGATCCAAAAGCCCGCATGAATCTTGGGTCAAGCCGAGTTTGAAGAGGCCTGACCCGACCCGAGTTACTTAAGTTATATAGTATGTATTTTTTTTTCTAAAACTTTATTACTTTAAAAGTGAAAACTTAAAAGTAAAACTCACGCACGCACGCAATCACATGGACTCTTTCCATCTTCTGTTCGCTTCCCCCCTTTAGCTCTAGGTTTCAAGTTTCAACAGTTAACGCACTAAATAGTTTGTTGTGTTATCTCATATGAGTATAATCATTTTCATTTGGTAACACATCAATTTATTCTCTTTGGACTAGTTAGTTAATGCACTAAAGAGTTTGCCATGCCTGAGTTTTTCTACTTCTATGAGTTGAGTTGCCTTGCCAAACAAGAGTTTTCCTTAAAAAATTGCGTCACGTAAAAAAACCCGGCCCGACCCGACCCGAAATTTATCATGGGTAGGGGCGGGTTTGGTAATCGTGGGTTTTTCGGAAAAAAACCCTACCCAACCCGACCCGCCAACCTGAGTTACAGGCCTAGTAAAATTACCTTTCTCTTATTTTTCTTGCTGCCAATACGATCGTAGGTTTCTAACCACTCAGATTGGTATGCACCAAAGAAAAAAAGAAAAAGAGGAATAAAATTGTGCGCTCAAGCGCACAAAAAAAAATTGGTGCCCTTGAGGTGCTATAACGCCTCCAATTGGTTCGTGTATGTGGGATCCAAACATTTAAACTAATGGGAGGCGTTATAACGCCTCAAGCGCACAAGCACTTTACTATCCAAGAAGTTAGAAAATCCATTTGAACAAACAATAGATCACCCTACCAATCTTACGTTCAGATTGTACCCAACCATTGTGAGACCCACATGATGAACGTCCTGATCATATCTCCAAACCCCACTTAATGAATGGATTTGAGGTGCTAAATCGAGATTTTATATGGTGTAAGCTTGTATAATCCGATATTTTTCAAAAAATACTATACAGCGTACGCCATAGGATGATCCAAACTGTCCATTTGATATGCCACAAGGTAAATAGGTTGTGCCCAAACAATCATTTCCATAGGATGATCACAAGCCACCAATCTATTGAGGTTTCCACATGTCCTTTGTGCAAAGAAATGATTTTTACATGAAGTGTATAATCTAGTATTTTTCAAAAAGTACCGTACAATCCACACCATAGGATGACCCAAACTGTCCATTTGACGGGCCACAACGTAAATAGGTTGTGCCCAAAAAAAAAAAGAAAATCATTTCTATAGGATGATCACAAGTTTCACAACCCTCCAATCTATTGAAAAGTCCTTCATACATCGAAATGATTTTCTTGGGCATAACCAAGGTTTTAAATTTCGGTTTCGTAACCTATTTCGGACCCAACCGAAATCCAAAATTTCGGCAAAATCCGAAATTTTGTAACATCTATTTTTTTTTTTTTTTTAAGTGCCATTTTCTCAAAATTTCGGACCGAAATTACCCAAATATCCGGAATTTCAGTCTGAAATTCCGAAATTTGGTATTTCAGGAAATATCAAATTTAGGGAAATTTCGGTTTCGGTCGAAATTTAAAACCATTTCATCATATAAAAACTCTTTGTAATTTTTCAAAAGGAAGTGATTTGTTCGCTCCACTGTAGGATTATGAACCCCACTTTAACGTGAATTGTGGGCAGACTTTAACGCTTTTGACGTCGAATTACGTCAACAGTGAGGTGCATAATCCTACATTGGGGTGAAAAAATCATGCCCTTTTCAAAAATGGACTGCACCATCCTATAAAAACTCAAATCTAAAATCTAACGCCCGTTAGAAAACCTAAAACCCTCAATCTCTCTCTAACAAAAACATGCTATCCTTTTCCTTCCGCAGCCTTGGAAAGCTCTCACATCTCCGCCCTCTGTTCTTCCGTTCCCTTCTCCATCTCTCTAACGAAACCCTAACTCTCTCTCCTCCTCCTCTTTTATTCACTCCTTTCAATAACCCCTCTACATCATTTTCTCTTTTCTCTACTGCCGCCCCTTTATTCAACAACAAAACCTCTTCTTATCCGATTTCCAGAGAGGAAGATTTCAATAATGATCGATACACAGACCCCCATGTCGCAATTAAGCTCGCGCTTGACTCAGTTGTGAAGGTTTTCGCAGTCTTAAGCAGTCCCAATTACTTTCTCCCTTGGCAGACTAAATCGCCACGGGAAACAACAGGATCGGGTAAGGCCCACTTTGTTTAATTGAGATTTGTTTTTTGGGGGAAACCCACTTAGGGTGATATAATAAATTAGTTTAGATTTTTGTTATTTTTAGTTTTGATCTCTAGTTGTTTAGTATAGGTAGGAGTTTTAGAGATAAGGGTAGTCTAGATTATGGGGTTTTCTTCTATGAATAACATGTAGGTAGCCTTTCTTAAATCAATGAAGAATTTTATTCCAGAAATTGTGTTTTCAGCACAAAGGAGATTCGGGTTTGTAACATAATGACTGTTTGCTGCTCTTGCCTAGGATTTGTTGTTATCAGAAGCAAACTCTAGAGAATTGCCTAAGATTCATGTATTGTCTTCTTTTTTAATGTTTATTTGTTATTTGTTGATGCTTTTAGTTTAGAAATTAAAGATTATTGTGTTGCTTGTTTGTTGTAATTTAGAGCTCTGCGGCACCTATGCACCAAATTTATGATTCGAACTTTTAACGAACTCAACTTGTTATTTGACTGTAATTTTCATGGTTGTCGAGCTTCTTTAGCCTTTGGCTGTTAATTTGGGGTTTTGAATAATCTATCGTGTACAGAGTCCTAATTTCTAGGTACATTGATTCCATTTTATTTGTATTTGGAGGATTAGAAGAACACACTTCTCGTTTTTTTTTTCTTTTTTCTTTTTGGTTTCTTTATTTGATAATTAACACTTCATTAATAAGCACAAACAGAAAATTCAGGGGTTATGGTTAAGTCAGAGATTGTTGTATACAAATCTTGTCTATGTTCACTTTGTTTTGATGAATGATAGTAAAATATCATTAAAAGAGCAAAAGAAACCCTAAGAAAAGTTTGTGTTTTGAATGATAGTAATTTTTTTTTTAATGGCAATAAATTTCATTAAAAGAAGACCTTGATGGTCTAGAACAGAAAAAGAAAAAAGAATACATTATACAATGAAAAGGAAAAAAATATCATTAAAAGAGCAAAAGAAGCCCTAAGATCAGTTTGAGTTTTCAATGACAATAAAATATCACTTTATTTTATATGATAGTAAAATATCATCAAAAGAGCAAGAGAAACAATATGATTGAGGATGTCTCAAAAAAGAAACAAAACAACAATCTTCACAAAACCCACTAAACACAGAAAATTGAAAAATTCGGCGAGAGTCTCTAGGAGGAAAAAAATTAAACATAGAAATCTCATCTCTATTGATCTCAAAACGAGTAAGCCGGTTCGCTTTGCAATTAGCCAAACGCCAAATGTGCTAGATTTCTGTTTATGACCCTCAATCACATCCACATGCATAAATCATAATCTCTTCCATAGTATTAGCAAACTACCATGGATAACAAACACCATCCCCTACGCATCTTATAACATTGAGGGAGTCACCCTCAATGATAAGACGATCAAGCAGATCTTAAAACCGTGACTGCATATATCTTCTCCTTGTCTATGTGCACATTCACTAGCTAGAGTATTTGCTACTTCATCAACTCTTTTATTTATTTTTTCCTTTTTTTGAATGATTAAGTCATCATGTTCTCACAAAATATGAACAAAGATACATCAATGTTGCTCCCTTAAATCCATATACGTTTGGGGCTCTCATAATTAATGCTCCATAAATTTATAATCTCTAATATCCTATTGCTAGACCCGTAACCGACGGTGTTCCTATGTTGGTAATTTATAATCTCTTATTTCTAATACATAAAAAAAAATTTGAAAAAAATCTATTGATATAAGATATAAGAGAGAACCTTTTTTGAAAATGTTGTTCAAAGTACATATACTTTACAATACTATATGTAGGTACACCATAGGAAAAAGAAGAGGAAAAAGAAAATAGAAAATAAAACAGGTGTCAAAATTCACAGATCCTAATCACATTTCATACCACTAGCATTCTGACAGAATTGGAGGCTGTGTTATACAGTATGCTACTAACCACAAGAGCGAAAGACTGTCAACTCATCTCTCTCAAATGACAAGAGTAAGACTGTTCATCTCAATCTTCCCACCCTCTCTTAGTATTAGATGCTAAAAAAAGAAATGAAATTTATAGGGTGGTGAGATTGCAAGAAAAATCGGGTGATAGACTTAATTTCTAATACTTAATATGCTCTAATATTTTATATAAAAGTATGCCACCGGGAATATAAGTTATAAGAGCCCTAACTGTATTGTCAATAGTCCCTGTACACTCCAAGGAAGTAAAGTATTTTTCAATTCCTATTTAGCTACATCCATTGGATTCCCTTCAACTTCTAATTCAACCTAAATGATTTTACTAGAACCTTTCAGAGGAGATATGTTCTCCATTTCGTTGGAATCATGAATGCCTAAGAGACCCAACTAGGCTAATTTTCTTCCTTTCTACCGTCCCTAACATCTCATATCCTCGTAATTCCCGAATGAGAGCTTGATAGGATGGTTTGGTCCTTGAAATGCCTTCCATTGCCTCTGTCTATGCTCTAAAATTTGTACCTTCATGCGCTATACTTCATTTCTCACCAATGCCAATGAATAATCATGCTCTTTATTTTTCACACTAGCCTCCATAGTAAAATGATCTTGTGATGGGATATTATATTATGCTTGTCCTTATTTTTTTTTAATGGTAGCCAAATATTATAATGAAAGACTGAGGTTGTCAAAGTACAAGAGGAATTACAAAGTGAAAACGAGCCAATGGCTCACAAAAAACAAGAAGGTTAAGGCGGCAAGGTATCAAACAAAGCCAAAGGCTTCTTTAGATACTCCTTCTTTGGCTAACTTGTCTGCCACTGAGTTGGTGGATCGCCGAATATGACGGAACGCTATCGAGGAAGGACCAAATCTATCAAACATCTCGTCAAAGAAGCTGTCAAACCTCCACGGGTGACTTAGCCATCGAATAACATTTAGGGAGTCTCCTTCAACAACCACTTTATCCATTTGGTTTCAATCCAATAACTTTACTCCTTGGTGAACAGCCTGAACTTCTGCTTTCGAGGCATCCGCAACTCCAATTGGCCCTGCAAAGGCCCAAATCACTTCTCCAAAATCATTTCTAAGGACACCACCATTCTCGGCAGGATCAGGGTTCCCTAGACTTGAACCATTATTGTCCTTAGATTCGAACCAAAACAAAAGATGTTGCGGAGACAGGATTTGAAAGAATGCGGCCTCTCTTGCCATAACCATAACCTCATTGATGCTTTTGAGAAAGACGTAACTCACTCCAAAAAAATTAAGAATCTAGTGCTGAATAAATTGCGATGCGATGTGATGGATGAAAAGGCATTTCACATTCTCGACCGCACGTTTGGACATCACACATGCTGGTAACATTTTATTTCTGCTTTGAAGAAGATTTCTAAGGATTGTACCTGCTTCCATTGGCCAAAAACTAGCGTCCACTCTAGGAAGCATCAGAGCGAATCACATTCTTCAAGGGAGAAGGGCCTCTCCCTGCTAGAAATGAGGACCTGAAAGAAAGATTTATCTATAAACACTCCTTAATGCTCATTTTTTTGTTGAAAAGAGATTATCCCAGGATTAAAAACTCTCATATCCTCCCATTGCGTAGTGTCATTTCGTCCATCGTCGTTCAAGTGACCACCATGTGGGCCCATGACTTGTAATTGTACATATTTAGAGTGTCAGTGCCATTGGGGCCACTATGTAAGGGCCTGGGTTGGGCATGGAGTGTGCTTTTGTGAACATGGTCGGTATTGTAAGAATTAAATGTCTCTTCATGCCTTCAAAACTTTATGTCCATAGCACCTTTAGTGGGCCCTCCTGTCTAAGCTAGGAAAGTGCCTCTACCTATTAACCTGAAAGCTTGTTTCGTCATGAAGTGGTGCTTGCTAGTGCATAGCTTGGTAGGGACTCCATTGTAGTCAACGGGTGATCGGGTCCCCTTAGGAAGTTTGTAGCTGTGCTACCTTGTATATTGTACATTGACTAAGATCAACAATAAAAATCATTTTCTTTCCTCTCCATTGCCTATGACACCTTTTCTCTATTGTGTGCTTGTGAACGTACCTTTTCTTTTGCGGCTGCTTTGAGGGTTTAAATGTTTAATCCCCGCAACCTTTCTTGGCCGACTTGCCTTGTTGAGGGACAATTGCAAGTGCCGCACCGATCTAATCAGACTGAAGGCCTGTACAGTTGGTATCAACACCATATTTCACACACCCAAGCGGCCAACACTCACGTAAGAGGATGGCAAATGGTGGGCATGGAACACACTCTTCACATCCGCAATAGTCTAGTCCGTTTCAAGGATAGCCCGAGCAAGCTGAAGCCACAGCGCAACTACCGACCACAAAGGAATAACTTGGTAACCTTGAGGTGAGGGTGGATATAGTGGAGCATAAGCGACAATGAAGCACGGGTGCGCCCAAATATGCTGCGCACCAGTACCGGGTGCGTATCCGACACGGGTTCGCCCTGGGTGCGCGTCGGGTGCGCACCCGTATAGTTTTTTTTTAAAAAAAAACAAAAAACATAACTGGGTGCGTTTCGGGTGCGTTTGAGATGCGCACCCCGACACATTCAACTCGTTTTAAGTTTTTAAACTTAAAAAAGAAAGAAAGAGAGGTGCCATTAACAAGTGGGGGGGGGGGGTATTTTAAATAAAATTTAGAGGGTTTTAAAACCCTCTCTCTCTCTCTCTCTCTCTCTCTCTCTCTCTCTCTCTCCCCTCAGCCTCTCTCTTCTCATCCTCCCCAAACCCTAACCGTAATGGAGAAGGCGACGGCGACGGCGATGGGGCGACGGCGACAGCACGACATAGGTAGCCTCTCCCTCTCTGTTTCTCTCTCCCTCTCTGTTTCTCTCTCTCTCTCTCTCTCTCCCTCTCTCTCTCTCTCTCTTCTTCTCTCTCTCTCTCCCTCTTCGTTTCTCTCTCTCTATGCCTCACTCTCTCTCTGTCTCACTCTCTCTCACTGTCTTTCCCTCTCCCTTTCTATCTCTCTGCCTCACTCTCTCTCTATCTCACTCTCTCTCTCTCTTTCATTATGCCTCTCTCTCTCTCTCTCTGTGAGTGTGTAAGTCCCTCTCTCTCTCTCTCTTAATTTGGGTTCCCCAATCCCCACAACTGATTGGAGCCCAAATCAGTTTTTGGAGTCAAAATTATGTTTAATTTTGACTCCAATAATCTGATTTGGGATCACAATTAGGGATTTAACCACTTAGGGAGGGAGTTAGTTTTTAATCCATGTTAATTTGGGATTGTGATTTGTGACAACCGATTGGGAGCCCAAAAGTCCAAAACTGTTTTTTGGAGTCAAAATTATGTTTAATTTTGACTCCAATAATCTGATTTGGGATCATAATTAGGAGTTTAACCATTTAGGGAGGGAGTTAGGGTTTAGTCCATGTTAATTTGGGATTGTGATTTGTCACAACCGATTAGGAGCCCAAAACTGATTTTTGGACTCAAAATTATATTTAATTTTGACTCCAATAACCATTTTTGGGTTCACAATTAGGAATTTAGGATTTAGGGACTTAGGGCTTTAAATTAAACCCCATTATTTGAGATTGTTGTGTTTGCTTACTAAATAGTCTAAATTTGTGTTTGTTCTTTCTTTCAATAGATTTCAATCATAAGAATCAAGAATGTCTTCATCCGGGGCTAGTAGTGCCTCCCAAGCCACACATGCACCACCTTCTACTTCTAATGATGAAGACCTCTCGAAGCCCTTGTGGAGGTATGCCACTAGATTTGATAAAGATCCTAAGGGTGGAGGGAATGTGAGATGAGAATGTAATTTTTGTCATAAGAGTTGGAATAGCTCCTACACAAGGGTTAGGGCGTACTTGTTGAAGGTATCGGGACAAGGAATCGGAGCGTTTCCTAAAGTGAAAGCAAGTGACCTACTCGGAATGCAAAAGTTGGAGAAGAATGCAAGGAGGCTATGAAGCAAAATGCTCCCAAGAGAGTGCCATTGCCGCGATCATCAAGTAGTGGATCATTGAGTTGCCCAAGTAATATGTTTGTTCCTCCAAGTTTTGATCTAAAGAGGAGGAAGACAAATGGTCCAAGTGAAAGTGTGAGTGTTATTGAAAAGGCATTTAACATGGCGGCCCGTGATCACCTACATGGCGAGATTGCTCGGATGTTTTACACCGGTGGCTTGCCATTTCACCTAGCAAGGAACCCACACTATGCGAGTTCATACTCTTACGCGGCCAACAATCCAATTTCCGGTTATTTGCCTCCGGGGTACAACTTACTAAGAACGACTCTACTATAAAAATAGGGCAAATGTTGATATGTTGTTGCAACCCTTTAGAGATACATGGAAGGATAAAGGGGTAAGCATTGTTAGTGATGGATGGAGTGACTCACAAAGGCGGCCTCTCATTAACTTCATGGGGGTAACCGAGGGTAGGCCTATGTTTCTCAAGGCGGTAGATTGTTCGAGGGAGACAAAGGACAAACATTTCATTGGCAACTTGTTGATGGAGGTAATTGTGGAAGTTGGGCATGAAAATGTTGTCCAAGTAATTACTGACAACGCCGCAAATTGCAAGGCGGCCGGGCAAGTTATTGAGCCACAATTTCCTTCCATCTTTTGGACCCCATGTGTGGTGCACACCTTCAACCTTTGTTTGAAGAACATATGTGCGGCGAAGAATGTGGAAGCAAATCAAGTTACATATGACGAATGTAGTTGGATAACAGATGTTTCGGGAGATGCTAGCATCATTAAGAATTTCATAATGAATCATTCCATGAGACTAGCCATATTCAACGAGTTCAACACTTTGAAGTTGCTTTCTGTAGCGGAGATTCGATTCACGAGTGTTATTGTTATGCTTAAGAGATTGAAACTCTTAAAGCAAGGTCTTCAAGCAATGGTTATTAACGACAAATGGACTTGTTACGGGGAGGATGACGTGGGGAAAGCGAGGTTTGTAAAAGAGAAGGTGTTAGATGACGTATGGTGGGATTCTATTGATTACATACTCGCATTTATATCCCTCATCTATGACATGCTTAGAGAGTGTGACACGGATATGCCTTGCCTTCACTTGGTTTATGGTTTGTGGGATACCATGATAGAAAAAGTAAGGGCGGCGATATATAGGAAGGAAAGAGGAAAGAAGAGTCCAAATTTTTTGACGTGGTACACGAGATTCTTGTTGCTCGTTGGAACAAGAGCAACACTCCACTTCATTGCTTGGCTCATTCATTGAATCCAATGTTAGATGATTTTAAATTTATTTGGATTATTAGTTATTTATGTTTATTTCTAAGTTCTAACTTTTGACTTGAAATTTGAAGCTAAATTAGTTTTTTCTTTCTTAAAGGTATTATAGTGAGCAATGGCTCAGTGAAGATTCAAGTCGGGTGCCTCCACATAAGGATGCGAAAATTTATACCGAGAGGATAAAGTGCTTCAAGAGGTACTTCACCAATGGACCGCACAAGAGCTAATGTGGAGTTCGCCAAATTCTCCATGAAGTCCGGATTATTCAATAATGTTGATTCCATCACTGAACGGTTCACTATCAAGCCTCATGAGTGGTGGGCCATCAATGGTACATGTGCCCCTATGCTTCAAAGCATAGCTTTGAAGATTCTTATGCAACCTTCATGGTTATCTTGTGCCGAGAGCTATGAAGCACGGGTGCAGGTGCAGGGTGCGGGTGCGTGTGCGACATGACACAGGTACGTGGGTACGTGATTTTCCAAAAAATTCGGGTGCGGGTGCGTTGAATATAATAATATTTTTATTATATATTTATAAAATTAAAAAAAAGGAGAGCAACAAAAAAATAATATCACCAAAATGAAAAATTCTAATATTACTCTTCATTTCATACGTGATTAAGTTCATCATTAAAGCACCAAAATAACATAAAGCACAAAAATAACATAAAGCATCAATGCATCATCAATCCTTATTCCTAGAAGTCCGTCGCCTCATCTCCAATATCGATAACATCGTCATCTACGTCGTCAGTAAAAACAATGGACTCCAACTCCGGCTCATCCAAAGAAAGACTAGCAACTTCAACCCCTACATCATCGAATGAATCAAATGTATCTCCACCTATGTCCCACATCTTTGTCTCTCCTTGCTTATATTGTGGAGTTTGTCTTGAGAGAAGTCGAAGATTGCTATGAACGAAAACCAAATCTTGATCTCGTTGTGGACTTATCTTGTTTCTCTTGAGAGAATGAACAAAAGAGTAAGTGCTCCAATTCCTCTCGGCACAAGATGACGATGAAGGTTGCATAAGAATCTTCAAAGCTATGCTTTGAAGCATAGGGGCACATGTACCATGGATGGGCCACCACTCATGAGGCTTCATAGTGAACCGTTCATTGATGGAATCAACATCATTGAATAATCCGGACTTCATGGAGAATTTGGCGAACTCCACATTAGCTCTTGTGCGGTCCATTGGTGAAGTACCTCTTGACGCACTTTATCCTCTCAGTATAAATTTCCACATACTTCTGTGGAGGCACCCGACTTGAATCTTCACTGAGCCATTGCTCACTATAATACCTTTAAGAAAGAAAAAACTAATTTAGCTTCAAATTTCAAGTCAAAAGTTAGAACTTAGAAATAAACATAAATAGCTAATAATCCAAATAAATTTAAAGTCACCTAACATTGGATTCAATGAATGAGCCAAGCAATGAAGTGGAGTGCAATGAAGTGGAGTGTTGCTCTTGTTCCAACGAGCAATAAGAATCTCGTGCACCACGTCATAAAATTTGGACTCCTCTTCTTTCCTCTTTTTCCTTCCTTCCTATATATCGCCGCCCTTACTTTTTCTATCATGGTATCCCACAAATCATAAACCAAGTGAAGGCAAGGCGTATCCCTGTCACACTCTCTAAGCATGTCATAGATGGGGGATGTAAATGCGAGTATGTAGTCAATAGAATCCCACCATACGTCATCTAACACCTTCTCTTTTATAAACCTCGCTTTCCCCACGTCATCCTCCCTATACCAAGTCCATTTGTCGCTAATAACCATTGATTGAAGACCTTGCTTTAAGAGTTTCAATCTCTTAAGCATAGCAATAACACTCGCGAATCGAATCTCCGCCACGGAAAGCAATTTCAAAGTGTTGAACTCGTTGAATATGGCTAGTCTCATGGAATGATTCATTATGAAATTCTTAATGATGCTAGCATCTCCCGAAACATCCGTTATCCAACTACATTCGTCATATGTAACTTGATTTGCTTCCACATTCTTCGCCGCACATATGTTCTTCAAACAAAGGTTGAGGATGTGCACCACACATGGGGTCCAAAAGATAGAAGGAAATTGTGCCTCAATAACTTGCCCGGCCGCCTTGCAATTTGCGGCGTTGTCGGTAATTACTTGGACAATATTTTCATGCCCAACATCCATAATTACCTCCTTCAACAAGTTGGCAATGAAATGTTTGTCCTTTGTCTCCCCCGAACAATCTACCGCCTTGAGAAACATAGGCCCACCCTCGGTTACCGCCATGAAGTTAATGAGAGGCCGCCTTTGTGAGTCACTCCATCCATCACTAACAATGCTGACCCCTTTATCCTTCCATGTATCTCTAAAGGGTTGCAACAACCTATCAACATTTGCCCTCTCTTTTTGTAGTAGAGTCGTTCTTAGCAAGTTGTACCCTGGAGGCAAATAACCGGAAATTGGATTGTTGGCCGCATAAGAGTATGAACTCGTGTAGTGTGGGTTCCTTGCTAGGTGAAATGGCAAGCCACCGGAGTAAAACATCCGAGCAATCTTCCCATTTAGGTGATCACGGGCCGCCATGTTGAATGCCTTTTCAATAGCACTCACACTTCCACTTGGACCACTTGTCTTCCTCCTCTTTAGATCAAAACTTGGAGGGACAAACATATTACTCGGGCAACTCAATGATCCACTACTTGATGATGGCGGCAATGGCACTCTCTTGGGAGCATTTTGCTTCATAGCCTCCTAGCATTCTTCCTTCAACTTTTGCATTCCGTGTAGGTCACTTGCTTTTACCTTAGGACACGCTCCGATTCCTTGTCCTGATTCCTTCAATAAGTGCGCCCTAACCCTTGTGTAGGAGCTATTCCAACTCTTATGACAAAAATTACATTCCCATCTCACATTCCCTCCACCCTTAGGATCTTTATCAAATCTAGTGGCATACCTCTACAAGGGCTTCGAGAGGTCTTCATCATTAGAAGTAGAAGGCGGTGCATGTGTGGCTTGGGCGGCACTACTAGCCCCGGATGAAGACATTCTTGATTCTTATGATTGAAATCTATTGAAAGAAAGAACAAACACAAATTTAGACTTTTTAGTAAGCAAACACAACAATCTCAAATAAATAGGGTTTAATTTAAAGCCTTAAGTCCCTAAATCCTCAATTCCTAATTGCGAGCCCAAAAATGGTTATTGGAATCAAAATTAAATATAATTTTAAGTCCAAAAATCAGTTTTGGGCTCCTAATCGGTTGGGACAAATCACAATCTCAAATTAACATGGACTAAACCCTAACTCCCTCCCTAAATGGGTAAACCCCTAATTGTGATGCCAAATTAGATTATTGGAGTCCAAATTAAACATAATTTTGACTCCAGAAATCAGTTTTGGACTTTTGGGCTCCCAATCGGTTGTCACAAATCACAATCCCAAATTAACATGGATTAAAAACTAACTCCCTCCCTAAATGGTTAAATCCCTAATTGTGATCCAAAATCAAATTATTGGAGTCAAAATTAAACATAATTTTGACTCGAAAAACTGATTTGGGCTCCAATCAGTTGTGGGGATTGGGGAACCCAAATAAAGAGAGAGAGAGAGAGAGGGACTTACACACTCACAGAGAGAGAGAGAGAGAGAGAGAGAGAGAGAGAGAGAGAGAGAGAGAGAGGCAGAGAGAGAGAGGGAGAGGGAAAGACAGTGAGAGAGAGAATGAGGCATAGAGAGAGAGAGAAACAGAGAGGGAGAGAGAGAGAGAAATAGAGAGAGAGAGAAACAGAGAGGGAGAGGGAGAGGGAGAGAGAGACAGAGGGAGAGAGAAAGAGAGAAACAGAGAGGGAGAGAGAGAGAAACAATGAGGGAGAGAGAGAGAGAGAGGAGAGAGAGGCTACCTGTGCCGTGCCGTCGCCTTCTCCGTTAGGGTTAGGGTTTGGAGAGAGAGAGAGAGGGTTTTAAAACCCTCTAAATTTTATTTAAAATAGCACCTCTCTTTTTTTTTAAAAAAAAGTTAAAAAACTTAAAACGAGTCGTGTGCGTTGTGGTGCGCATCCCAAACGCACCCAGTTATGTTTTTTGTTTTTTGTTTTTTTTAAAAACTATACGGGTGCGCACCCGACACGCACCTAGGGCGCACCTGAGCGCACCCGGTACTGGTGCGCAACCCATTTGGGCGCACCCGTGCTTCATTGGCTGAGAGGAATTGGAGCACTTACTCTTTTGTGCATTCTCTCAAGAGGAGCAAGATAACTCCACAACGAGTTCAAGATTTGGTTTTCGTTCATAACAATCTTCGGCTTCTCTCAAGACAAACTCCACAATATAAGCAAGGAGAGACAAAGATGTGGGACATAGGTGGAGATACATTTGATTCCTTCGATGATGTAGGGGTACTTGAAGTTGCTAGTCTTTCTTTGGATGAGTCGGAGTTGGAGTCCATTGTTTTTACTAACGACGTAGATGATGATGTTGTCGATATTGGAGATGAGGCGACAGACTTCTAGGAATAAGGATTGATGATGCATTGATGCTTTATGTTATTTTGGTGCTTTAATGATGAACTTAATCACGTATGAAATGAAGAGTAATATTAGAATTTTCCATTTTGGTGATGTTATTATTTTTTGATTGCTCTCCTATTTTTTTTAAATTTTTTATAAATATATAATAAAAATATTATTATATTCAACGCACCCGAACGCACAGGCACCCGAATTTTTTGGAAAATCACGTACCCGCGTACCCGTGTCGTGTCGCACCCGCACCCGTGCTTCATAGATAAGCGATACACTTTAGCTGAATCAGTTTAGACACTTAGTGTGGTGACTATGCTTACCGTGGAGGTCCTACAGCTCAGATATAGTTTGTTACCTACAAGGTGAATTTATTCCTGAGAACCACTGGCAATGATACAGGGGGTAATGGTGAGGGAAAAACTGGTAGGGCTTGGGTGCAAAAACGTCGATGCTTCTGGGGCGTCCATGATGCCAAGGAGCTACAGACGGTAATGGTGAGGAAAAATTGGTAGTGTTTTGGTGCCAAAACCTCGATGCATCTCTTTGATATGCAACAATACTTACATATCATACAAGCCGAGGAGGTCTCCAAAGTTGTAAGACCCACCATCTACTTCACCGGCGATGCCAAACTGTGGCGGCGGACCCACTATGAGGATAATATTGCAAACGGAACAAAACCCCACTATATGGATAAACAGGTAGAGGTAGAGTGGCATGTTATTGAATCTTGGAAGGACTTAAAGCGATGGCTGAAGGCCCAATTTTTGTCCGAGACACTCGGGTTCACTGCTTGAAAGAATCTAAGATCTCTCCAACACATGGAAATTTAGGGAGTATGTGAAGCAGTTCTCTGCACCAATGCTAGATATAAGGAACATGTTAGAGGAGGACAAGCTCTTCCAATTCATGGAGGGCTAAAACCTTAGGCTTAGTCAAATTGTCAGAGAAGGGGAGTGCAAGACCTCACAACAGCACATACCGCAGCTAGAAGGTTAGTCGACTATGTAGTGAATGACGCTGTAAAGAAGAAAGACTCAAACACCAAGCCTTCTAATAACTTGAAAGGGAAGTAGCAGGGAGTGAGAAGAGGACTCATCTCAAGGACGGGTCTAAGAAGAACATTCAGACGTCCAACACGACACCAGAGGAGTGAGAAGAGGACTCATCTCAAGGACGGGTCTAAGAAGAACATTGAGATGTCCAACTCGACACCTAGGGATTTGTTTTCATATGCAAATGGTTGCATCATGTGGCTATTTGGTGTAGAAGCAAGCCCTTAAGTAGTTACTTTATGTACTTTATATTTCTATTTAAGGGCCCACAAGTTATGTTGTACTAACGGCCCACAATTTATGTTTGGGGGGGGGGGGGGTATTTATTTAGTTTTGAAGGGATTTGTAATCATTTTTTTTTTTGTGGAGAAATAGCGAACAAGGTAAGAACAGATGATTCTCATTGTTTTTTATTTGGAATTTAGAACTTCAAACAAAATCTTCTTGTCTAGTATTTTAAATCTTGAGGAGGCCCATCTATAAAAGTATTATAATTCAAAGGCTTGAAGAACACCATTTTACCCTTGCTTGTAAATTAAAGTATGATGAACCTTAAATTACTCTTATGTTTATGATTTGTGAATCTGAAAAACCCTATCCTTTCCAATTTTGTAACTCAAAATTTTGACGTATCCATTTTGCTTGGAAATTAAGAATTACGTCACTTCTCTAATTTATCGTTACTGTAATCTACATGAAGGATTTGTTCTTCAAGGGCGAAGGATTTTGACCAATGCTCACGTTGTAGCTGATCATACATTTGTTCTTGTGAGAAAGCATGGTTCTCCTACCAAGTATAAAGCAAATGTTCAAGCTATTGGACATGAATGTGACCTAGCTATTCTCATTGTTGAAAACGAAGAATTTTGGGAAGGAATGCATTTTTTGGAGCTTGGGGACATTCCATTTTTACAAGAAGGTGTAGCTGTTGTTGGCTACCCTCAAGGTAAGAATTTTACCCTAGATGAACGAGTATGAAGTTATTAATTCATCAATTAACAAGTTTTAACTTCATTTACTTTTGGGTTGATGGATCTTGGCTTTCAAATCCTTCTTTTGTATAACCATTGAAAAAGAAATCTTTCTTTTGTGTAGGATTGTTGCACTTTCAGATTGGATGAACCTTGTCGTTCTTGTATTAGGCAAATCTTAGTCATTCTCTGTTCGAGGCTGTTGTATCATTGCCCCTTTTCTTTCAATTGAAGGCATAATTAATAGCATCCGATATACACACATATAGAACTGGTAGCATCCTATAAATATGTATATACATACATACGATATTGAACCGATAGCATCATATATTATATACTTTGCTTTTCATTTTGTGGTGCATCTGAAATTTTGGTTCCCCTGTGACAAATAGGAGCAACAACCATCAAACTAGGTAACTGTACTTCAGAAGATCTGAAGGATGCATGTTCTATCCACGCTCACCGCAAATAATGTACCTTTTCATTCTAAAAAAAAAAAAAGAATAAAAAAAAAAACTAGGTGACCATACTTTCCGTTGAACCTATGTTTAAACAATAATTTCCATCAAGAACATTTTCACACATGTTGCTTGCTTTCTATTTGAGTAATGGTATTGGGTTATAGTATGTTGAGGATTGATTATGATGGATCCTCCTAACATAGATTTCTATACTAGCATGGAAAGGATCAGATATAGGCATAACATCACACTTTTATATTATACTGAAATTTTGTATGAATATTATGTTCTTGACTTGTGTGGATCCCGAATAGCGGAGGGAGAGCGTTGTCCTGGGAGACCCGCCCTATCTCTTTGTATCTCCCCACACTCGGGTGGTATGTCACTATGTCTTGTTAATTGTTCTCTTGTTCCCTTTTGGTTAGGGGTGTGTTTGTGTCTGTGTTTCATGTCAACTTGGGATAAAGATCTGAATTTCACGGGAAAAGAGAGGTTCTCAGCAAGGTTTTAAATGTCGGTTTCGGCCACAGCCGATATTTCGGTTTCGGTGGAAATTTCAGCCGAAATCATGTAAAAATTTGACAAAAATTTCGGTTTTCTTAAAATTTCCATGGAAAAGTACAAAATTTCGACCATTTCGGTGGAAATCTCTTACATTTAGGTAGAAATTTTGTAAGGGTGAAAAACGAAATTTCAGTTAGAATTCGGCCGAAATTTCGGATTTCTGTGAAATTTTGGGGAAATCATGTAAAAATCCGATTCAAGGTAATTTCGGTTTCGGTCCAAACCGAAACCGAAATATTTCTGCCGAAATTTAAAACTATGGTTCTCAGAGTCGCCACCTAGGTTAGGGCCTAGGACCCATGATCTACGTTTCATTAGAAAGGCGATAATTAAAGTTGCCGTTTAGTTTGGGGCCTAAGGCCCTGATTAACTTTGTTTTCGGCATGGTCTTATCAGAAATCTGAGTAAGGGATATGGTTACATGAGTGGAAGGTGTTAGGCACTCCTCATGCCCGGGAGAACCCGGTCTCTTGACTTGAATTGGTGGATGTGGGAAAACTCTAGCAAAATTGATTTTAAACTCTTTTTTACGATTGAGCTTATTCTTGAGTCGGATTTTAAACAGAAGGAAAGAGAATAAAAGGAAAGTGGGTTTTTTTGCTCCCAAATATAGAGGGAAATAAGATTTGTATTGTATGAACTGAGACAAAAGGATTCCCAAATCCTATAATGATCCTAATTATTGGAAGTAAATGATAGGAAATAAATAACTGAAAATGAAGAAAAAATGTTCAGTGTTTTTTATTTGTCCAACACCTTAGGAGCGTAAAGCTCTCTTCATGTCTCTCACTACCTATGGTGGGACCTAGGACAGAGTGGTGGGATAAGGAGAGAGAAAAGAACTCTATCTGTGAAAATGGAGGGGATTTAGGCTACAGGGTTCGGGGCCAAAAGGATCCCAAACCTCGTAGCTACCCACTACCTAGTTTGTAATGGGAAGTACAGAAAGCTGTAATATACGTAGTCTATAGGTTGGTGCTGCTCCAAATCCTCAGAAATTCGACAGAACTCCGACGCCCGGTGATATATCAGAGGATATTTCTGTAGAACTCCGAAGTTCGGTGATATATCAGAAGAGATTTCGGCAGAACTCCGACGTCCGGTGTTATATCAAAAGAGATTTTGGCAGAAACTGGTTAGGATTAGTTTCTGGAAATCTTCCCAAGCTTCTCTAACTTTCTCTCTCTAGGGTTTTCTGAAACCAAAGGGGAAAGGGCTGTGAATATCAAAAGAGGGTGGAGTTAAAAGGCAAAAGGGGTGTTCATATAAAAAAGGGGTTGTGAAAACCAGAGCAAGGATGTAAAGGGCGTGAAGAGGAGTGAGAATGGGATTAAGCATGAGAAATGAAGGATCGGAAGGCCTTTATAGACTTTCCATGAAAGTTGTGGCTGCAACTTTGGACCCCTCCTAATCTTCTATGGCCTTTCCATTAAAGTTGCGGCTGCGACTTTGGAAAGTTGCGGCAGCAACTTTATAGCTGCAGCTGTGACTTTGAAAAGTTGCAGCTCCGACTTTGGGGGTTTCAAAGTCGCAGGGAAGGGGTGCCCCCCCCTCTCGAAAAGTGGTTTTCGGGTCCCGATTGTTGGTTCCGGGCCCGGGATGGGTTTCAGACTTCTGACTCTTGGTTTTTGGTTTATGGGTTGTTGTGACAAGTGTTTATTGGTTCCCTAAAGGTTTTTTGGGTACTCAAGAGTGGTTTTTGGTTCCCAAAAAGTGATTTTAAGTGACTGAAAAGTGGTTTCCGGTTCCCAAAAATGGCTTCTGATGGAGCTTTTGCTGAGTTTTGGTGATTGGATCTTCAGGATGTTGTTTTTGCTATAAAAAGCGGGTGCCGAGCTATCGGGCTTTATCCTTCGGACCCCTGTTTGACCAACTTGTTTGACCGACTCAGGGCTCATTCAAAAGGTTTTGGTGAACGCAGATGGTTTTGGATGTAGGCTTGGTTGTTTTGGTGGTTTGGGTAACTTTGTGTCTTGGAAAACCTAGAGAAATATTGAGAGAGATATAGAGAAAAAGACTTAGAGAAGCTTCGGGACTCATTATAGGATTCATCATCGCAACGACCTATCATTAGTCCTTTTTTTTTTAATAGTAGACCTATCATTAGTCCTGTCTTGACAAAATAGGGTGTCTACAACTTGTAATTCTAACATATTAGTGACATAACAAAATTCGTTACTCCAACCATTAATTTTTTGTAAACTTCTTAGGTTTTTATGTTTCTAAACTAATCAATTTATATGATTTATTTCTAGCTTTCTAATTGCATGTTATATCAATGGCGGGAGCCTCGTGCATTGGGCCGCCCTTTTTTTTTAATTGCATGTTATATTATGGTTTTTTAAAAGTAGTTAGCCCTCATTGTACAATCACTCAAAATTATTCTTTTATTTAAAAAATACACAAGTTGGTCTCCTAGTCAAATTATTTACTTCACTTTAGTTTCAGGAATGATTAAGGGCCTCTCTAAGTTTCATACGTGAGTGTGTAGGCGTAGAAAAAAGAATGTGTGCATTCATAAAGCCTTGGCTATGTAGCTATGATCGGGAACTATTCATCATGTACTAAGTTCTAGAATCTATGGATACTCTTACACTGACATGTGTACTTGGTACTTAATGCTTGTGGAATACTCCCCAATCTTATCATAAGTTTCAAGAATGGACGCAAGGTTTCAAGTTTCAGTTCTGGTATGCATTAGGATCCATGTTATACCGGTTCTTCTGAATGGGCGTACCAGCGAAGTACCCGTGTTGGACACGTGTTAGATTCTAGTACTTCAGGGTTCGCTGCGACACTTCATCTTTTTTATCTATTTTTTCCTATGATCCGTGGACACGGATGTGGGTGTCGTGTGTGGACACGGACACGGAGTGTCGGACACGGCGAACCCCCAAAATTTAGAAACGGAGACACTGCTAAAATAGGAAGTATATATGATACAACAACAAATATTAGTTAAAGAAGAGCTAAAAAATGGTTTATAATAAAAGAAGAGTTAATAATAAAAGAGGTGGACACAATATGCATTAATAAAATAGAATGTCACACTTGACACGACACAAAAACATGTCCACACACCCACATTAAGTCTAAAACTTATAGCAGTACATTTAAAAGTGTCCAAAGGAGTGTCGACACGCGTGTCGTGTCGGACACGGCTAGACACGTGTGTCAGCAAAAATTCGAAGTGTCGGCTAAATCATAGATTTTTTCTTAATACCACAGCCACGACTTTACAATTACCGCATATTTTGAGTTTTATCCATCATAATAGTATTTTTATATGAAAATAAAACATTTTATTTACTTAATCTATTACAAATTTCAATATATTACTTGTTATGACCATATTATTATGTAAAAAAATAAAATTTGAGAATTGATTAAAATATTTTGGTGGATCCATGCATCTTTCTTTTTAGGATTTTCTGAATTCGACAAAATACCTGTGTTGGATTCCGATACTCGTACTCGTATTGATGTAAAATACTTTTAGTTGTGATGGAGATGGTTTTGGATGGAAATTTCGGTAGAAATCTCGAAATATCACAGAAACATATGGAAACATATCCAAATTGTTAGATGTATCACGTCATATCAGTGTTATATTGTGGGTATATTGGTCATTTCACTAGTATAACCCTAATCACGTACTATATATATCATTTTAGTGAGAGGAGATTAATGTCTAACTTTCTCCCTCATCTCTCTTTTTCTCTTCTACTATTCCTGATTTTCCTATTGCTTCCAGCACTCGTTCCCATAGTGTAGCATATCCTATTTCTCAATTGGTTTCCTATGATCGTTTCTCACTGTGCTATCGTACATTTCGTTCTGGATTGTTTTCTATCACCTTGCTAAGTCTGTTGCAGATACTTTAGCTCATCTTGGTTGGTATTCTGCCATGGATGTTGAGGTGGATGCTCTCCACTCAATTGGCACGTGGCAGTTGGTCTCTTTTCTGTGGGCTGCCGTTGGGTGTTCACCATTAATTATCTACCAAATGAGACTCTTGAGCGGCTTAAGGCTCGACTTGTTGCAAAAGCCTACACTCAGACGTTCGGTGTTGACTACACTTAGGCTTTCTCCCCCGTGGCCAATATACCCTCAGTTCACATAATGATCTCTTTAGCTGTCAACTGGGGTTGACCCTTATATCAATTGGACGTCAAAAATGCATTCCTACTTGGTGATCTTACGGAGGAAGTGTATATGGAGAAACCTCCTGGTTATGTTGCCATGGGGGATGTGCTCCTCAGTTTGTCGTCGGGTCGTTTCACCAGTATAAGCCTTATTATGTAGGGCCCAATACTTAAGTCACCCAAATGCCCCCTTATAAAAACTTAAGAGGAGAGCCCTATTCACGATTTTGAGTTTGGACGTGAGTTCACCCCCCTTTTCAGCCGCAAAGCAGCAGCAAACCCCCTTCCTTCTTTCTCTCATGGTAAGACCTCCTCCCTTCTCTTCGCCACTTCTTCCTTCCCTTTTCCTTTCCCTCTTTTCTTTTTCCCTTCTTTCTCCGTACTTTTCTCTTCTGTTTTGGACGGTTAACATAGCTGACAATCCTCCATATTTCCCCTTTCCTTTTCTTTGCCCTCTCCCTACAAGTCGGCCCTCTTATTTGCCTTAAACATCAGCCGACAACCATGGTTTTAAATTTTGTTTGAAATACCGAAATTTCAGATTTCGGCGGGGCTCGGATTTTGGCCGGGTCCGAAACCGAAATTTATTCCGAAATTTCAGCCAAAATTTTAAGATTTACACTGAAATCACCGAAATTTCCACTGAAAATTTAAAAATTTCCCCCAATATTTCTGTTTCAAGTGAAACCAAAATTTCAAACCTTGGCAACAACTACCCATCTCCTCCTTGACTGCCCGTTGTTCCCGCTTCCACTTGTACAACCGACATCCCTCCAATCTTTCCACTTTGCTTCCCCTGTTGGCTGGACCTGATCTGTCCCAGTTTTTTTCTCCCTACTGTCTTCCCATTCTTCCACATAACAACCAGTCATAGTGTCTGCTATTTTTTTCATCTTGCTGTTCTTCATCTATCGACAGCAAATCTTTGCCTCTCATATTCTCTTTCTCCTATTCTATTTTCTGATTTTAATGTATTCCGAGTCAGACTAAGTTCCTAGCAGTTCCTTTCACCGTTTCTTGCTGTCATAGGTGTTTGGGCCCTAGTCTTGGTTACTTTGCTTATTTAGATATTTGATGTTTACTAAGTGTTAACTCATTATTGCATGCTCTATTTGGGTGGAATTGGTTTATTTGATGAATTATCTCTAAGGCTAACATATGGTGGAAACTCTAGCTAAGATTTGATTCACTTTCTTTGAATGTTTAATTTGTTTGGATGTTCACAGTACTGAAATTCGCCGAACATTAAGCACTTTCAGCTCCAAATTCTCCATAAAGGACCCATGAACCTGAGGTTTGCATAAGATATTAACTTTTAATGAAGAAGATGAACTTTATCCACCATTCAAAAAAAGAAAGAAAGATGAACTTTATCTATTCAACATGCATTGTAATATATAAGGATCTTGAACTCCTCAGCAGGAATGACTGAATTAGGCATTTTAAAAGTCCAGTGAAATATGAACTTTCACAAATATTTATATATGCATGGTTACAAATAATAGGCTCTGGGTGAAAGAATTACATTACAAAATAATTATCCATTCAATCTTCTAAGCGATTATATACAACTGTGATTCCTTCCCTGGCTGCAGGTGGAGACACTATTTCTGTAACTAAAGGTGTTGTCTCTAGAGTTGAACCAACACAATATGTCCACGGTGCAACCAATCTCATGGCTATACAAATTGATGCAGCTATCAATCCGGGAAACAGCGGAGGTCCTGCAATCATGGGTGACAAGGTTGCAGGGGTAGCTTTTCAAAATCTTTCAGGTGCGGAGAATATTGGGTGAGTTATCAAATCAGTGATACTTTTGTTGTTATTTTGTATGCTCTACATATTATTCTTTATCTTAATTATTGTGCAACAGCTTTCCCTATCATGTGATGCTAAACTTGCTACATCAGTTCCAAACAGTGGTGTCATGGTCCTTGCAGCTGGAAAAATAAACTATTCTTTATCTTTTGTCGATCTTCAACAAAAATCTAGGACTAGAGAAAGAATCCAAATCTCCTTCATAGTCTGCAGACATCCGGTGCGGATTCCCCTATTTTTCAACCACCTGATAGCATTTGTTGAGTCATGCTCTTCCAAGACCAGGCCATGAAAGTTTGCATCTTACACCTTTATACCTTATGTTAGAGCTATGATCTCTGCCTCATTAGATTTTTTTCCATAATAAAACCGTTCGTACCTTCTGCGTCCACTATATCTAATGATTCCTCCAATCCATGCCATCCTTGGATTCCCTAAACCAGATTCGTTTGGGGCCTTTTGGCACGGGGATGAAATTTGATGGATGAGTTGTTCCTAGATTGGCTAATCTGTTTGAATAAGCGGTTCCTGAGATTGTTATGATCGTGCTTGATGATGCTCTTTCATTTCCAGGAACACTTTTATCTACTTTTCTGCTAGCATTGTATTAATTTGAAATGAGTTTTCTCCACTGTTTGGTAATAAACTGTACTAATGCTGGAATTAGTATATATGCTGTTTACCTGGATTTTCTCTTTTTACAAGACAGTTAGTCCTCTAATATTAAATAAATTTTTGAGGAGCCAAACTTATTTATACAACAATGGCATTTATTTCAATCTCAATATCATAGACTGAGACCGTGTCAACAATGGCACTTTCGTCTTCAAGAAAGTCATATAGAGATGACAAAATTTATCGTTCTCTAACATTAACTTGGGTTATCTCGTTACCAGGAAGCACTAGTGATGCGGCTAATTTATCCAAAGCACCCGCTTGAGCATTTTATCCACGATTTATAAGCGTCATTTGTATATGTTGGAATTGATCCATCAACTACTGGGCCTTCTCAAATTAAGGGTCCAATTTAGGTTTTCTTACTTCGTAAACATGGAGAAGCTGATTTATAATCAGTTTTGAGTCCCCTAACACTTGTAGTGTCGATTACCATCTCTTGTCCGATAATTAGCGCCCCATATTCTGCAATGTTATTTGAACATGGGTCGATGTTGGTGAAGGAATATGGTAATATACCATTTTCAGGGGTGCAAAATACAATGTCGGCCCCCCCTCTAGACCTTTGAGAAGCCCCGTGAAATAACATCTGCCATCCTTTTCAAATTTCCTTAATAGAAGACTTCTTCATCAGGTAAATCTTGTGTTAATGGCAAATTATCAGATACATGATGTGCAGCGAGGAATCGGCTTAAGCTTGGCCTTTTATTGCCTCTGGCGGTACATAGGTGATTTCAATATCTGGTAATAGTAAAAGATTCAGTAAAAATTATGGCCACACAGTAAAATTTTACTGGTTATTCTTATTGAAGGTCAAGATAACTAGATCTTGGCAAAAGATTCATTAAACAACAAACATTAGATAATTGGGCTGGCAAGTTCCATGTCCTTTGTCGAACTTTCTGTGACCGGTAAGGTAAGTGAAATGTAATTATAATCACACGGTGATCATCTTTATTGAAGAGCATTTTTTTTCTAACCATCATCTTATAATCACACGGTGATTATCTTTATTGAAGAGAATTTTTTTTTTCAAATCACCATCTTTTGGCCAGCAGAGATGGGAAATGAAGACTATGAATGGAGATCCATTAGGCTTACTCATACCAACTATTGCAAAAATAGATTAAAAAACTCATTTACTTGTATGGTTATTTGTTGTTCAGGTGTCTTGTATTCTGACAATGATTGATCACCCTGGCGGACTAATGTTCGTGACGCACACACGAGTCGAGTTGTGAGTTTTGTGCTAAAGGGCATTTTGATAATTTCTTGATGTAGTGGCATTAATATATAAGCCACGTATTAGGGTTACTAGTTGTGAGGTTTTGTGTGTTTTCTTAACCAAGGGGAAAAGAAATTTTTGAGAGATTTGAGATCTCTTGGATTTCAACATTGTTGTTTGTTTCTGATTGTGTTTTCCGCTGCTCATTACAGCCCATCTTTTGTATTTGTCTTACTTTTTATTTATACCCTATGATATTTGACGTTCAACTAACATAGATGTTCTTTGCACCTCAATGTCGTACACTTGATATTAAGTTTCTTGATTGTCCCTACTTGCATTCTATTGATTCATGTTATTGTATTGTATTTTTTTTTGAAATGACTTATTTATTGTTTTGGGTCCTGTGACCTCCTTTCTATATAACGGTGTAGGGTCTGTAACTATTTTAACTCCACCGGTCTCAAATATTCAAGTTAACGAACTTTGACATTCTAAACATCGACCAAGACAAAATAAAACTGTTCCTTTTATTGACTTGGTAAAACTATTGGACTCATGTACTCAGCTGGGTGTGTTGAGTGTCTTATATTATTGTTCATTCCTATGGGTATTTTCAATCCCCCTCTGTATGTTATGCTGCCCCGTTATCATTAAAAAAAATGTTATGCTGCCCCATTTTACAAAGACTCCTTTTGAAAAACTGGCCACAACACAAGGCTTTAAATCTCGGTTTCGGTTTCGGTCATCAGAGAAACCGAAACGTTTTGGTTTCGGTACGAAATTTCGGACAAAATCTTATAAAAATTTCACCGAAATTTCCAAAATTTCAAATTTTGTATTTTTCCGAAACTATGTGCATTTCATTTCGTTTTCTGCCGAAACTGAAATATTTCGGCCGAAACGAAATGTTTCGGCCGAAATTTAAAACCATGCCACAGCATACATGATTGTTGGACAAACATGCTATAAGGGAAAATTAATTCATACAAACTTCTTTCTTAGTATTATTAAAAAAAGCATTATTAACCACTTCTTACATGGCTTAATATAGTTTATTTATCTAGATGCACATTGCTGTTCTTGTGCTTTAATAAACTAATATTTATGTGCAAGAGGAATCACCCAGGGAGATGCATCCTCATTGTAATCTAATAAATGTGCCCATATTGCCTGGATTAGGTCCATCTTGGATCTCACAAAAGTCATGTATGATCAGACAATCGTAACTACTGAAATCAAATGCATTTTTGAAACATTGAATGTGTATCGATTTCTGAAGTTTCTTGTCCTGGTTGGATGGTTAGAATTGCTTCATCAAGATGGTTTTTGGGCCTCTAGACGTCCAAGGCATGGCCCACAAGATGGGTTGTTCGCCAAAGTGGGTTGCCTTGTTACCTCATTATATTACAATTAGGTTGCTCCTCATTGGAGAATAACTATTTTGTGGTGTTATATCTTTTAATTCTACTATGTAGCTGTAAATAGGATTGAAATTTCGGTTTCGGTTTCGGCCTCAACCGAAACTGAAATCTAAATCCGAAATTTCGGTCATTTTGGCGGAAATTTTAAAATTTCGGGTGAAATGACCAAATTTCGTCCGAAATTTAAGCCAAAATTCGAAATTTCAAAATTTCTGTCCCTAATTTCGGATTTTGGCCGAAATTTAAAACCATGGCTGTAATGTGGGATAGCTTGTTGGTTTTCCAGGTTCACTGTATGTGACACTTTCTGTCCATTTCCTTTTCATTTGGATGATTCTCATGTCCATGTTCTGCACTGAAAAATGTCTTCACTACTACTCTACTCAACATAGTTTCATAATCCACAGATAATGCTAGGACATGCATGTAGCAAGTTTGTTTTATGCCTTTGAATTTTAAGACAGTGCCAAAGCATTAGAAGGTCTATAGGATGCATATAATTTATTTGAACTGTCTTTATAGACATCCATCAGTAACTTTAACCTGGTACTAATGTCTTTTGTTTACTTAATAACTTGGTACATGTTGACTTTCTGCAGGTATATAATACCAGTCCCTGTAATAAATCATTTCATAATAGGCGTGGAGGAAAGTGGAAAGTATGTCGGATTTTGTTCTCTTGGTTTGTCATGCCAGCCCATTGAAAATGTGCAATTGAGAGAGCACTTTGGTATGCGCCCCAAAATGACTGGGGTCCTTGTGAGCAAAATAAATCCTCTTTCGGATGCACACAGTGTGCTGAAAAAGGACGATATTATTTTGGCATTCGATGGCGTGCCTATAGCGAACGACGGGACAGGTAGATGCCCATGTGTTTGGCATTTTTTTTGTAGTTCTCTT
Organism: Tasmannia lanceolata; assembly: GCF_043159265.1. NCBI lineage: Eukaryota > Viridiplantae > Streptophyta > Magnoliopsida > Canellales > Winteraceae > Tasmannia > Tasmannia lanceolata. The sequence goes on from NW_027518714.1 coordinate 17,943,090, forward strand.
CATTTCTACAGTTTTTCCCATTATTTCCTTATGTGATCTTTCTATTGCTATTCTGCCCATGCATTTGGCATTTTGTAGTGCGTTTCATTTCTACAGTTTTTTTCCATGTATTTCCTTTACTTATTGGTGCTGTGTGTAGTTCCTTTCAGGGATAGAGAGCGAATTACGTTCGATCATCTAGTCTCTATGAAGAAACCTAATGAAACGGCCAAAATTAGAGTTTTGAGAGATGGTGCAGAGCATGAATTCAGCATTACTCTCCAACCTGTGAGTCTGTTTCTTCATTATCATTTCTCTTTTATCTTATGATAATTTATTGTTTCGCTTCTATATTTTGTGAGATGTCTGGTTAGCCCATTACTATCCGTGCTGATAATTTGAGCTTATCTGTACTTCTTGCCCTGAGAAGTAAATAATATCATTAGAAATACACAAGGAGCAATGTCAAAATACCCATACATTATCATGACCCAAAAGTTGTTTGCAATGTTGTAAATTTCGTTTCGTTTTGTCCGAAATGGACGAAACGTTTCGGTTTCGGCCGAAAACTGGAACGAAAGGTCAAAAATTTTGTTTCGTCCCGGATTTCGGCCGAAATTGATTGAAATTTACCGAAATTTGACAAAATTTACCAAAAAGTTTCAAACGAAATTTTCCGAAATTTCGTTTCGGTGGCCAAAACTTCATGGCCACCGAAACGAAATTTACAACATTGGTTGTTTGTGATCATAAGCTGCAACATTTTAATTGGGACCACAGCCCCCTCAAGTTGATCTCGCCGTTCTGATCATTTTCTCTTTCTTCTATATCGCTAATCTTCTTGGCCAGCACCTCGTCATACATTCTCTCTTTGCTTCATAGTTTTTCCTGATATTTTGAAGATTCTAGCTAAGAGTTTCAGTAGATACTGTTTTAGAGAAGTTAGATTTATTATTGACCAGTTAACATTTTTAATGTTGTGTTAAGATTTTAAAATTTAAAAGGTGGCACTGGCCACTGGGTTAGGAAAGTAGTCCAAAAACTCTAGATGGCTGGGATTAGGACTCCTGTTAGGGTCTTCATGTAACTATGAAAATACCTCTTTTGGGAGAAAAGAGGGAGTATTTTTAGCAGTGTTTAAAAATGCGGATTTGACGCGGAACGCGGCCAAGAAAAATCCTTGTTGACTCGGCGCGGACGCGGCCAAGAACGCGGTTAACACGGTTGACAAGGTCATAACTCGGGAGAGTCAAAGGAGTTTATTGACTCTGTAAGGCAAAACGCGGAACGCGGATGTGGTGAAACGCGGAATGCGGCCGAGGTAAAAAGGAGTCGACTCGGGCGAGTTCCTTGCCGAGTCAAGGAGTTTTTAAACACTGATTTTTAGGTTGCTGTTATTATAATTATTATCTGTGCTGTGCGTGAGCGCGCCTGTGAGTTATTTTTAGGTTGCTGTTATTGTAATTATTATCTGTGCTGTGCTCAAGGTTTTAAATTTCGGTTTCGGTCACCACCGAAACCGAAACGTTTTGGTTTCGGACCGAAATCATGTAAAAGTATGATTATGATTTTGTTTTTTTTTTTAATTTTATTTCGACCGAAATTTTGGCTATTTCGGTGAATATTTTATAAATTTCGGTGGGATTTATAACAATTCGGTGGACTTTTTTAAAATTTCGGTGGATCTATTTAAAATTTCCACCATTTTGTAAAAAAGGCTAAAAACGAAATTTCAACCGAAATTTCCGAAATTTAGGTGACATTTCGGCAGAATTTCAGTGAAATTTCGGCGAATGTAGGCTGAAACCGAAATATTCGTTTCGGCCAAAATTTAAAACCATGGCTGTGCGTGAGCGCGTCTGTGTCTATGTTTTTCTATTGGAGACTACAATCATTTCTTAGCTTTATTCAATCAAATCTTCTCTTAAATATCATTTTTCCTGGAAATTTGTGAGTTCTCTACATAGGGTGCATTATATGATCAGCATTGAATATTTAGCATTAAAAAAGACCTTGTTATATTTTTATACAGCAAGGACACCTTTGATTTTGTTCAAGCTGCTATTTTTTATTTTCTTGGAACTTTTCTGTTTATTCACACAACATGTTTGAACTTCTTTTGAAATTCCCTGATAACTGGATGCAAATAGATTGAAATTGTTTGTTTTTTAATCAATGTGTTTACAAAATGAATGAAATTGCTTGTTTTATGGTTAATGTGGGAACTTTGGTGATTCTGCAGTTACAAGCATTAGTCCCAGTTCATCAGTTTGATAAGCTGCCTAGTTTCTTCATTTTTGCTGGCCTGGTTTTTGTTCCACTGACCCAGCCTTACCTTCACGAATATGGAGAAGACTGGTATAATACGTCACCCCGTCGATTATGTGAACGTGCACTACGGGACTTGCCTAGAAAGTCTGGTGAACAACTTGTAATCCTTTCTCAGGTATTATTTTTGGTTTTTGTTGAATTAAATTAGTCATACGCGTATCCCAATTTGATTGATACTTACTGGATCAATGTTTTAATCGTATATTGATGGTGTGTTTCTATCTTGTGACACTAGTCTGCACATGTAAACCTCCAGGCAAACACAATATTTGATGCTCACTTAGAACTTAGGAACTTATTGTGAGAAGCAATCAAGGAATGACCTTAATTTGTCTTTTGTTTTATTATTTTTGCACTATTTTTACTTAAAAATATTTCTGTATAGGTATCTTTTTTTTGTTTTACATGATATATTATAATCTTCAATTGTGTTACGTATGCTTGGATGCATACATAGATAATTGATAATAAAAGATATTTTTAGTGTACAGGCTATGCGTATGGGGTTCCACAGTGCACTTTTTTCTGACAATTGTCAGTGTTGTTGGGATGAATTATCTTCTTGTTTTATTATTTTATCCAATCTTTAATATTTGCAGGTCAATATTACTTTCAGTTTCTTCCTGTTTTAAAAGGATCATAATACCTTCACCCACTACATAAGCCCGGCCCCAGAAGGGACATGGTGCTCTTATCCCCCTTTCATCCATAGTCCACTCCTAATATAGCTTGCCATCCATCACAATCATGCATGCATTATTGCGCTTGACACATTTTTATCATGCGTGGCCTCGATCTTTTTTATCGTGTGCCATCCATCACCATGACCTTATCTATTAACTAGTGCATTGTAGGCCTAAGAACATAGACACAAGATTCCTTGTGTAGCTGTATGGATTCATGTTGCACTCGACTAGGGTGGTGGAGAAGGTGATGCCGGGTTGTCACTATTCACTAAGGCTACCTCGAGCTTTGGAACTCTATACCGGGATTTTAGAAGATTCCAGTAGACCTTTTCAATGTTACTAGGGTATCCCATCAGTATTCTTATTGTGAACATTTTGCTATTGTTGCAGAACCCTGTTCTAAGTGCATGTCTGGAAGTTTTTACCTGTCTTGGGGTTCTGGTTGGGGTTTGATCTTTTTTGGTGGAGTTGGACACTTCTGTTATTGGGGAGAACACATCTTTGAGAAATAGTATTGTAGAGTAATTGTAAGGACGAAGCTTGAAGTCTTGTGTGGATGAAAGACTGTGGAGAGGGTTGGTTTTCAATAAGAAGATACTCTTTTCTAGGTGAGACGGATTGGTCTCTGCATTTTTTTTCTTCTGGGTGCTGCGGTGACTTAGTTTCAGCCCATCGGGACCTAGCATTTTGCATGGTGGAAAATGGTTTTCAGGCCTCCTTTTGGAACCAAAATTTCGAGGAGTTGCGAGCGACGACTGTCTCCTTTACTCTCCAGCTCCTTCTTCAATCGTATATTTGACAAAACTATGCCCGCAATATGTCACTATTTGATCGAATTTGCTTCGGATAGCAGAAACTGTATTTTGGAGGAGAAATAGGGAGACAATCTTATGAACCGGACGATGGACAAGCAGAGGGCAGAAGCGTAGACCAGTGATGTATCTGTAGAAAGAAAGGTGTTTTGAATTTTTGATAATTTTGAAAAAATGGTAGGCTTGAACTGACGATATTAAAGATAGATATCAGCTCATTTATTTTTTTTTTGATATATTTTGGATTGGTGGGTTTCATAATAGGGGGCATTTGTAGAAAGAAGAATGGCAGCAACGGACGAAAGGTCTGCAGATGGACCTCAAACCATAGTTACCGGAAACTTCCTAGTTAGATGGGAAGCTCCTTCCCTGAAACTCGCTTCGAAAGGTAAGTTATTCTCGCTTCCCAAATTTAACCAGAAGCTTCCTATGTGTTTCATCCTAATTAAAGATTACGCTTCCTTTTTAGGTGATTATTTCTTCCAAAAAGAATATTTTTTCCTTTTGATAATGCTGAAGGATCTTATTTTAAAAAAGTTCATTTAAAACTTGAAAACTCATCTTAAGTTTCAAATGAACTTTGAGGAATGATAGATACAAGGGAGCCCTTGCATAAAGAGCCAAAAAAGGGCTCTTGATTGGATCCACGTCATCAAATGTAACTGATTTTACTTTTTCAACCAATTTTAAAATGTAACTGAAAATGACATGGATCCAATGAAGAGCCCTTTTGTGGCTCTTTATGCAAGGGCTCCCTTGTATCTATCATTGCTCATGAAATTTATGTGGAACTTTTCCAAAATCTTAATATTTGATTAAGATGAAGAAAACATGTGAAACTGTAAATTTCTAAAAGTAGTAATTCTAATTAGTCACAAAGTCTTATTTTCTACCTGCAATCCTTACCTATTTTAACCCTTCCTAACCTATTACAATCCGACTCTTTCTATGTACTTGTTTGCTTCCAATGATGCACTTTTTTGCTTCCAATGAGTAGGGGTGCAACTCAGGTTGGGTTCAACCGGAAAAAAAGTCGGGTTGGGCCAGATTGAGTTCAGATCGGGTTCGGGTTGGGGGTTTGGGCAACCCGACCCAAGTGAAATCCGACATTTTTTATCATTTTTTTTTAGTAAGCTTAAAAACTCGGGTTGGGTCGGGTTCGGGTTGGAAAAAAGGGTTCCTCAGGTCAGGTCGAGTTGAACCTCGTCGGGTTGGATATCAGGTCAGGTCGGGTTGGCCTTAACCTTACCCAACCCGACCCAAGTTGCACCCCTACCAATGAGGCTTATTATATGCTTCATGTTGACTTCAATGATACTTCCTAAACATTTTCTCTTTATTTTCTTTAAAACTTCTCGCTTGCCGATTTTTCTCTTTTCTAAACCCCTCACTTCCCGCTTTCGCTTCTCGCACTTGCTTCCCACTCTGGCAACTGGATCAAACACTCATGCACATGGGCAAAGTTTGTTGTTTTGAAAATCTTCAACCAGAAAATATAGGATCTGTGGGATTGTGTTTGTGTGTTTAGGTTGAGTCTGCAGCTAGCATTCCTCTTATGGAAAACAAATTATTCTTGATACAGAAATGAAAGCAAAAAGGCCAAAGGAGAAAAATATTCCCAACTAGAAACAAATTAAACTAGAAAAGTCTCTATTAAAAAAGGAAGAGTCATCAGACAAAATGATTAGAATCATTCTAGAGAGAAGCAAAATAACAAAAATCGAATTCAATAATCTGCAGAACGACTAAACCCAAACTCTTAATAATAGAACTCCTATCATATATTTTACTTTCTAATCAAATCAAATTCTTACTTTAGAAACAATCTAGGGCCCATACCATTCAAAAAAAAGTAATAAAAAAATCTAGGGCCCATTTGGATACCTTAGATTTTGCCGGTGTTTGCCTCTCTTTTTATCAATTGGTATTTGTTCCAAATATTTGGTATTCCCAAATCTTGAATTTGGAAATCCAAATCCAAATCTGGTGTTTGTCTCCCTTTTTACCATTTGGATTTGGATTTGTGCCAAATATGTGGTATTTCCAAATTTAGAAACGTATGAAGAGACGGTGATATTTGGAAATCAGTTTGGAGTTTGGAAACATTATTTGAAAATCTATCAGAATTTCGGATTTGTGATTGGCCCTCCCTCCCATTCGCAATTTACTCACCTTCCTCCTCCATGCACATTCGACCCTCATCCCCTCATCTATCCCCTCCTCAACCATCTCCCCAAGTGGCCATCGTAGCTGGCGCATGCCTCATGTTCATCGGCAATCGCTGTTCATATGCTTGATCGCCCCTCTCACACTCTCCTCGGCCATTTCCTTCCACACACCACAAGAATTATAGATGGGCAAGTTAATGGTTGTTCATTGAAGATCCATAGTTGGAACATCAGTGGGTTGGGGCCATTGGGCAGCCTGAAGAAGACATGGAAGTTAATGGTTATTCGATGAAGATCGATAGTTGGAACATCAGGCGGTTGGGCAGCCTGAAGAAAAAAGCCCACGTTACAGAGGTTGTGTGCAAGCATAAACTTCCATTTTTACCGTGTGGAAGACTAAATCTAATTCTATTGGTCAATCTGATCTGTGGGATATATGGGGTGTGGAAACAGGGTTGGATGTATCTTTCTCTATGCAACAGGGGCATCGTGTGGTTCTGATCTGTGGGATATGGGGTGTGGAAACAGAGTGGGGTGTATCTTTCTCTATGCAACAGGGGCATCGTGTGGAACTTTGGTCTGTAATCTGTCAATATCAGCCTTTAAAGATTGGGGAATTCTTTGTTATTGGTTTGTTTAGGAAGATAGTTGATAACTCCAGATGGTCTTTTTCTGTTATATGCACCTAATAACTCAGATATGAGGGGTAGCATGTGGGCAAAGTTGGATTCCATTCGTGACTGATGGTACACCCTTCGTGAATTGATGGGACTTAAACCTGATCAGGTTTATCCATGTGGACCGGGATATTAAGACTTGTTGCTAGTATGACAACTTTTTTGTACTTTGTGGGGAGGCATGCTTTACTTGTTCCAATCATCTAGGTGCCCCTTGATAAATAGGTCTTAGGCTCGATAGGTTCTTGCTCTGCTCAGGAGGGAAAGATGACTATCCTGGCACTATGTAGGGTTTTGCTCAAGCCGATCATGGATAGTTGCCCGATTTTTCTTTAGCCAATGATGAGCTGCTGGGGGATGATCCCTTTTTGTTTTGAGCTAGCCTAGTTCAACGAACCAAATTTGATGGACAGATTTGGTGAGTCCTTATGGATTCTTGGTTGGTGCAAAAACTTTGGTATATCTTGCCTTGGGTCGGCAACGTCCGGGTTCTCCTGGTTAGAGGAAACTAGAGATCCTTGGCCATATTTAATTTTTGGACGGAAAGAGAAGAAAAGGGGCTACTGTTGAAAATAGACAAGTTATCTGAGCAGGGGTATTTTTTTTTCTCTTGACTATGATTTGTATAAAAGTCGGTGTCAACATTATTTTCTAAATTAATGAAAGCAAGAATTGTCTAGGTAGGGATATTTTGCTTATTTGATCACAATTCATATGAAACCCATTTTAAACATTATTTTTAATGAAAGCAGAGAATTGTACTAGACTCTCCCCCGCCCCCCTCTCTATTCTACTTAATACTGTGGTAACCTTAAAGTATTTTTTTACTATTGCTTTATGAGTGTGCTATAGGAGGACTTTAATAGAATGGTCATCCAATATGAGGTCAAATGGAAGGTGGTGGGCTACAACCCAACTCCTCAAAAAGTCAGCTAGCTGCTGTCGGATCAAATATCAAGGATGGGATGATAAGTACGTGTTTATACCGCCCTTCATTATATAATTTCTCCATAGCATTGTTAGTGCCACCAAATGTAGAGGCTAGTGATTGTGGGGATAGGGATGAGTTAAAATAACCTTTCTCAGGATGAGTTAAAATAACCTTTCTCATATGAGGTTAAGACGCTTTTGCCATGGAAGGGGATCACACACTTCGGCCAAATAGATTTTGCTTGACTATTTTAGGAGCATTGGGAGGTGACTTAATGGGACCAGATGACATACATTGTCAAATTCTTCAACTCGGGCCAGATAAATTTTGCTTGGCTTTTTGATGAGTGTTGGGACGTGACTTAATATGATCTGATGACATACATTGTCAAATTCTTCAGAAAGAGTGTCAGAGCTTCCTTCATTACTCATACCCAAGAGGGATGACCCCACATTTCTGATTTTATGCTCATCAGTTTGGTGGGCAGTGCAGACAGGATTTTAGCCAAGGTTCTTGCCATGGTGTTAAATCTCCACCAAAATTGACACGAAATGACTGAAATATTTCCATTTCCATCCCCAACGAAATGATATTGAAACCAAAATGCACACATAATTTTATTTATTTGAATTGCATGTGAAATATGGGATATGTACGATGTATACATATTTTTATGAATTACACGTAAAACGTGCTATGTACTAAATTATCAGACATGCATGATGGCTCATGTTACTAGGTGTTTGATTTTATTAAACATTATGGATGGTTTTCTTGTATGATGGTTCCCAAGTGTGTATTTGTGTTTATTCTAGATTTTCTTAAAGTTTCATTTTAAAGTTCTATATTTGTAACATTAAAAAAAAAAGTTCTATCATTTGCATATGTTTCCATATGTATCTGTGATTTTAAAGGATTTCTACTGAATTTCCAACCGAAACCGAAACTGAACATGTTCGTTTCCATGGCGACCGAAACCGAAACCGAAATTTAAAACCTTGGTTCTTGCCGACAGGCTAAAGCTTGTGCATGGAAGGAATCCTTGGCGGGGAGATATCATTGCCAATGGATGTTTGAACAATTATCATAGGAGCGGGATTCGTGGGTTCCTTCTATTGTTGACATGGAGAATGCATACGATCATGTGGATTGGGATTGCCTAAATTATTGATTACGATGAAATGGTTCTCGGTGCTGTTGAATGGGTCCCCTAAAGGATTCTGCGAAGGCTCAAGATGGGGCTATCCAAAGAGATCCTTTATGGTCGTGGCTGAAGCCTTGAGATTGCATGCTGGGTAAAAGCTAAAGCTGGCAGGCTTAGTGGAGAGGTTTCTATAAAGTGCAGTCTGGTTTTCTATAATGTGCAGTCCCTCTACAGATCAAAAGGTTAGGATCCTTCTATGGAAATTATTATCGCTATACATCTTATTTACGTTGTGGCCCAACATATTAATGGTTTGGACCCTCCTATGAAGTGGGCCCCACTGTACTTTTTTAAAATACTGGACTTCACGTGCACACACCGTTTATTATCTCTGATAGCATAGGTTATAGTGTTTATCTTTAGGGAATTAATTGCATACTTCCCGAGATTTAGTGTGGATTTTAGCATTTAATTATAACAAATGAAACCAAGCACAAGGGGATTTCTAGACCAGACAAAGGGGGCTGTGCATATTATAATAAATGACAACCTAACTGAAGATCTAGAGGTTTTCGTTTATATCTTCTTCTAAAGCTTGTAAGCTCGATAACGGGGTTCGATTGAAAACCTAGTCCTTGGGGCTTGTTACAACCATAGGTAGCAAAACGCCGTATTAAACGGCGTATTTTTGAAAAAATCTCGTTTTAATGGCTAGCCCTATAATACGGCTTATAAAACGCTGCTGCTGTTTAAAACAATGAATTTCAGTTGAAAACTTAGTTATAAATTCCGTTCCGGTCGCCGTTTCGTTTTGGCTACTGGAACGGAACGTTCCGGTGTTCCGGCCGTTTCGTTCAGCGTTCCGGTCGAAACTTTCCGTTCCGGTTGAAAAAAATAGTTAAAAATATGAAAAAAATCCTAAAAAATTAGAAATTGTTAGAAAAATATAAGAAACACTTAAATGAACTAAAAGACATATTTATTACTTAAAAACCAAAGTTTAATAACAAAAAGACGAAAAATGCCCTCCTAACAACTACAAAACGGTCACAAAATGAGGGCAAATGTGTAAAATACACTCCCCAACAGCCATAAATGAATTTATGTAATTTTTTGGATTTTATTTTTATTTTTTTTCGAATTTTTTTGAAAAAAGACGAAAAATGCCCTCCCAACAACTATAAAACGGTCATAAAACGAGAGCAAATCTGTAAAATACACTCCCCAACGGCCTTAATGGCATTTTTGTAATTTTTTTGAATTTTTTTGATTTTTTCCGTCCGGCCATTCCGGCCGGAACAGTGAATTCCGGCCATTCCGCCCGGAATTCCGCCGGAAACCGGAATTCCGACCGGAATGACCGGAATTCCGGCCGGAACGGAAAATATGCCCATTCCGTTCCGGAATCCGGTCCGGAACCGGAATTCCGGTCCGTTCCGGCCGGAACGGAACGGAATTTATATCTATGGTTGAAAACGATTAAAATGCGAATTAGACGTGCAAAACTTTTTTCCAAATTTACCCGTCCCCTTTCTAAATTACAAAACCGTCTGAAGCCCTAAATCGTTGTTGTAACGACCATGAAAATCATAGAAATTATTTTCAAAAATTTTGATATTTCCATCCTTTTTATTTTTCGAAAATATGTTAATGGCACCCCAAAATTAATGAAACCTATGAGGCTATATTAACCCTAGTTAGTAAACTACATTAAAAGAAGACATAAGGGTATTTTAGGCACTTTACTATTTCCGATGGAAAATAGAGTTTTGGGAAAACCTGCCGTTCAAAACTCCCAATTGAAGTGGGCGGCGTATAATAGGGGTTTCCATTGCCTGATACCACAACTGTAACGACCCGGCTTCTATTGCCTGAGGTCGCTACGGAACAATTAAAATACCACATAATTTTTTTTCAAAACACCACAAGTTAAACGTAAGCATAAGCGATATAAAATTTTAACAAAATCAAAACATTTCTATAAATCTTCATCCCAACAAGTTAAATAAATTTTGTTCCCAAACAATAAAATCACAATCTCAAACCATTAAAATTGAAACCCAACTAAAACCGAAGTCCTCAAACCAAATAAAATCAAATTCATCTAACTACGATTCCCGGTCATGGCAAACTATGTCATTCCAAAGACTCTGACACCGACGCTCCCATTCCCGCATGCGTTTCGTCAGATGTTCTCGTTTGCAAACGTTCCTTCTTTAACACTTACATTCACTGTAGTGTATGTGGGTTAGAGCAAAGTAATGGAAATGCTCAAATAATAAAACTAACCAAACAACCTGATATTTATCAAACTAATTATTACAACAATGAAGTTATAAAAAGGCAATTGAAAATTGTTCGCAATATTTAAAACAACAATTAAAGATAATTATGAAATTAAATAAATGCAGTGCATTACATCAAACACAATGCATCTCTCTTTCCCCAATGATCATGCGGTAATCCCAGCATTCTTTTCTCATGTATAACGGTGGCATATAGCCTGGCCGGCGATCATCTTAGTTATCAATTCCGTCCTGTTCCGGCCGGAACGCACCGGAATTCCGGTTCCGGTCCGTTCAGCCGGAATGGGGTTGGAAAGTTGGAAAAATAAAAAAAATTCAAAAAAAATCCAAAAAATTACAGAAATGCCCTTATGGCTGTTGGGGAGTGTATTTTACATATTTACCCTCATTTTATGACAGTGGGGGTGCTGTTTGGAAGGCTATTTTCGTCTTTTTGCAAAAAATTAGAAAAAAATTTAAAAAATTCCAAAAAATTCCCCTCGCCGGAGTGGAACAAAAATTCCAAAAATTTACCATACCCACTGGATTTTTTTTTCATATTTTTAACTATTTTTTTTTTAAAAACAATTCCCCTCGCCGGAGCGGAACGAAAAGTTTCTAACGAAACGACCGAAACACCGAAACGTTCCGTTCCAGTAGCTGAAACGGAAGGGCGACCGGAACGGAATTTATAACTAAGGCGATCATTAATCATCAAGGACCCCCATTCCTTAATGGAATGTAATCATCTTTAGGATTTCTATTTGTTCACCTCAAAGGTTCCTTTCAAATGCATCGCCTACCAGCTGTCGTACGATCTCGGACTGGTCGGCTTTTGGCTTTTCGCCTAAGGTTGGATCCAAGGGTTTTCCTTAGTCCTCCCTCCCATTTCTCAATCCTAGGTAGGACATAAATTTCTCGTTATACAATGCTTTTCTCTTTTGTTTTTATAAATCTAAAAATTCTCTTTTGTGAAATTACATGACCTACAACTTACTTATAATTAATCTCATCTCATTTTACAAAAGAATCGATAAAAGACAAATATTTAAAACAAATCTTTCATAAACAATGTAACAAATATATAAATAACAAACATTATGGTAGTAGCTAGGAGGATAAATTAAAGTAATTTAAATCAGGCTTACTAATTAAGTCAATCCAATACTTGCCTTATTAACTTGCTATCGAACGAATTTAATTATTCTTGAAGTTTAGGAGCGAATACGGTCTGCAACAAGGCCACGAGCTTTATTTAAGTCACCATTATTTGGTTTTGTTAACACTTCTCTAACTTTTTAAACCCTCATCATAGTTAACCTAAGTTATGTATTTTTGTCTTTTATTAACTTTACAACTCTTAAGACTTCCATACTTCAATCATATGACATATCTGCCCCCTAATTTAATATCTTTACTTAACTATTAAATTTAATAAACCAAAAATCAGATTTTTTTCCTAATAAGACCAAAAAGTTAGCGTAGTTAACAAAAATCAAAACCGTTGAAAAATCAGAATTATATAACGAAATTTTTAATACTATATTTTTATTAATCTAGGATTTCTGTTCGAAAACAAAAATCAAAAACCCAAAATTCGCATAATAGGACGAAACAGTTTTGTGTGACCAATAAAACTGAATAAGACGAACCGTTTTGTGTGTTTTTATAAAAAACGAACCAAATTCTAAAAATCAGTGAAAATAATGTCAGAAAAGTTCCGAAATTTTAAAGTTAGATTATATTAATTAATATAATTTACTGCAAAAAATCAGCTAATCTCCTAAAAATTTCTAATGACCATGAAAATTATTGAAATTATTTTCAAAAATTTTGATATTTCCATCATTTTTTTTCAAAAATATGTTAATGGCACCCCAAAATTAATGAAATCTATGAGACTATTGTTACCCTTGTTAGTAAACTACATTAAAAGAAGACATAAGGGTATGTTAGGCACTTTACTATTTCGGATTGAAAATAGAGTTATGGGAGAGAAAATTTAGGGATTTCAATTATCCCTTCCCTATTATATGCCCGCCCACTCCAATTGGGTGTTTCGTATGGCATGTTTTCCCAAACACTTTGGGCGCCACTTGTGGGCCCCATAATAATAATATATATAAAGATATATACTAAAAGGAGGGGAACCGACTACATTCCCAAGAAAATAGCCATATGCCCCCCATATTAGAGGAGTGTGCACGAATTTAACAATGAAAGGAGGGCCCAGTTGCATCACAATTGGAATTTTGGAAAAATGGAAGGCTTTCTATCAAATAAGATACGTATATGGGGAGAAGTTATAGGAAAAGAATAGAATAACTCAGAATTTGGGATAGGTGGGAAAGAATCCCAAACAAAATTAGAAACCAACACTCACACCTATAAAAATAGGTGCACGTCCCTTTCTTTCTCTCTCTCTCTCTCTCTCTCTCTCTCTCTCTCTAATTCACGTTAATAGAGAGAGGGAGGTACGGCCAGGAGAGAGAGAAAGAGAAAAAAAGAGGAAGAGAGAGAGAGAGAGAGAGAGAGAGAGAGAGAGAGAGAGAGAGAAGGAGAGTAGAGGAAAAGGAGAAGAAAGACTAGAGTTCGTCGAATCGTCGTAGTTCGTTTCAAATCAACTAAGTGCCTCGAAAACCTTTTTTACGTTGTCTTTGATTAGTGTAAAATTAGTAAAGAGGATATGTTAGGGTCCTAGTTAAATAAGCATGTTATTTTTGTAGGATTAAATAAGCAATTCAGTGTAAAAGTAAGCTAATGTTGATGTGAAAGAGTCTTAATACATATTTGATTTTGATATAATTATAGTTGTGAATCTTGTGATTAAGTTTAAGCATGTTAAAGTAGTTAAAATTTATTTAAATATGTTTTTCGAAATTAAATTGAACAAATCCCGTTTTTGAGTTTCGCACCATCACTTTTGTCTTGTTAGGAATTTTTAGGAGATTAGTATAGATTTTTTGCAGTAAATTATATTAATTAATATATAATGTAACTTTAAAATTTCGGAACTTTCTGAAATTATTTTCACTAATTTTTGGATTTTAGTTCGTTTTTTATAAAACACACAAAACAGTTCGTGTTATTCTAAATTTTCCGGAATTATGTTCTGATTTTCGTACAGATATTTTAAAATAATTAAATCTACCTATTTAAGAAATTTTGAAGGGATTTCATCTTTTTCGACGATAAACAGTTTTATTGGTCACACAAAACTGTTTCGTCCTATGAGGCGAATTTTTTGTCTTTTATTTCTGTTTTTTATTTCTGTTTTTGCACAGAAATATGAGAGTAATAGCAATAATGTAGTATTGAAAATTTTGTTATATAATTCTGATTTTTCAACGATTTTGATTTTTGTTAACTACGTTAACTTTTTCGTCTTCTTAGGAAAAATCTAAGTTTTGGTTTATTAAATTTAATAGGTAAGAAAAGACATTAAAGTAGAGGGCAGATATGTTATATAATTGAAATATGAAAGTCTTAAGTATTGTAAAGTTAATAAAAGACAAAAATACATAGCCTAGGTTAGCTATGATGAGAAAATTAAAAAAAAAAAAGGTTAGCTATGATGAGGGTCTAAAAAGTTAGGGAAGTGTTAACAAAACCTAATAATGGTGACTTAAAAAAATCTTGTGACCTTGTTGCAGACCGTATTCGCTCTTAAACTTCGAGGATCATTAAATTCGTTCGGTAGTAAGTTAATAAGGCAAGTATCGAATTGACTTAATTAGTAAGCCTGATTTAAATTACTTGAATTTATCTATCTAGTTACTGCCGTTATGTTTGTTATTTATAAATTTGTTACATTATTTATGGGAGATTTGTTTTAAATATTTGTATTTTATAGATTCTTTTGTAAAATGAGATGAGATTAATTATTAGTTAGTTGTAGGTTATGTATTTTCACATAGGAGAATTTTTAGATTTATAAAAAATGAGGGAAAAGCATTGTTATCGAGAAATTTGTGTCATACTTAGGATTGGGAAATGGGAGGGAGGACTAAGGAGAAACCTTTGATCAAACCTTGGACGAAAAGCTAAAAGCCGATCAGTCCGAGAGCGTACGACAGCTGGTAGACGATGCAATTGGGAGGAACCTTTGAGGTGAACTGATAGAAATCTTAAAGTGGATCACATTCCATTAGGGAATGGGTGGTCTTTGATCGCCGGGCATGCTATAAGCCACCATTATACATGAGAAAATAATATTGGGATTGCCGCATGATCATTGGGGAAAGAGATGCATTCTGTTTGATGTCATGCACTGCATTTATTTAATTTCATAATTATCTTTAATTGTTGTTTTAAATATTACGAACAAATTTCAATTGCCTTTTTATGACTTCATTGTTGTAATAATTAGTTTGGTAAATATCAGGTTGTTTGGTTAGTTTTATTATTTGAGCCTTTTCATTACTTTGCTCTAACCCACCTACACTACAGTGAATGTAAATGTTGAAGAAGGAGCGTTTGCAAACGAGAACATTTGACGAAACGCATGCGGGAATGAGAGTGTCGGTGTCAGTCTTCGGAATGACATAGTTTGCCATGACCGGGAGTTGTAGTTAGATGAATTTGATTTTATTTGGTTTGAGGACTCCGGTTTTAATTGGGTTTCAATTTTAATGGTTTGGGATAGTGATTTTATTGTTTGGGAACAAAGTTTATTGGGATGAAGATTTATAGATATGTTTTGATTGGGTTTATATCGCTTTCACTTACGTTTAACTTGTGGTGTTTTGAAAAAAACAATCTTGGGATGAAGATTTATAGAAATGTTTTGATTGGGTTAAAATTTTATATTGCTTTCGCTTACGTTTAACTTGTGGTCTTTTGAAAAAAAAAATTATGTGGTATTTTAATTGTTCCGTAGCGACCTCAGGCAATGGAAGCCGGATTGTTACAATTGTTTTCTTCTTCGTCTTTCCCATTGACGAAATGAGTCATCTCCTCCTCTTGTCTCATCCCTTCCCCATGTACTTCGCGCTCTACCTCATAGAGACGGCCCGCCGGTAACGACTCCGTCCAATAATTTTGATCCGCCGGCGATGAACCCTAAAGTAGTCGTCACCCACATCACTCCCTCCTCCCTCTTCTGCAACAACCCTTCCTCACCCCCCACCCTAGTCGTGATCATCACCTTTCATTTATACTCCAGAACCCTTCTTAGCTTCTACGATTCCCGATCTTCCCTCCTTCCTCAACACTGCCCCTCCTCCTTCTCCACTGGTTCGTTACCTGTCGTCGACTCCAATTCATCCCTCCATGCGCAAATTTGATATCTCCAAAACCCTAACGTCCCTGGAAAATATTGTTGTATGACCAGAAACCCTAAACTCTCTCTTGACCTGAAATGCCTTGATTGCAGAATAGAGGGAGGATCTATATGGGACGATAGTGGCAAAGCTTGAGGGATTGGCATGGGTTGTAGAACTACGCCATGCTCGGGTTCTTGATCATGTGTGTTTTTTGTCATGGTCATTGCAACCGCTTTTCTTTGAGGCCCCGTGGAAGGTCTTGGAGAAGTCTGGAATGGCCTTTACCGGGGAAGAAAACAACAAATGAAGGGTTTAGATCATCCAAATAAGTGTGCATACCTACTCCCCTTTCATAAGGCCACTTGTTCCCACCAATGAGAGTGGTTGGGACCTACATCCATCTTTCTAAAAGCAAGCAAGGAAGTGATAATTTTTTTTGAAATGGTGCTTTTTCTTCCCGGAACAGACTCCTCCAGTGTATTTACGACTACACTTTTACACTATAACGTGCTGACCCTGGGAAGAAAAAGGGGCAAGTATATCATTTTCAGAGCAAGAAAACTTGAAGTCTGCCTTGGGCCAGGACTACCTCTATCTGTTGCCTCTCTAAGCTTTTTAAATTGAAGGCATTACGAGTGCCAACCTTGATTTACCAGTATGCTTTAGTTGAGCATGACATCGTTGTAATATAATGTGCGGCACATATTTCCCTATTTAGGGGCTCACCCTTTATTTACCTGATCTGTCTATCCGGTAGGTTCCTACTGGGGCACCTGTTCTGTTTAATTATGTTTGGCATATATCGTACAAATTGAGGGCGAGCCTTGGCGCAATGGTAAGGTTGCTCCATTGTGACCTGGTGGTCACGAGTTCGAATCGCTGAAACAGCCTCTCTGCAAAGCAGGGGTAAGGCTGCGTACATCTAGCCCTCCCCCGACCCTGCAATGGCGGGAGCCTCGTGCACTGGGCCGCCTCTATATATCCTACAAATTACTACTCTGTATATGTGAACGTAATTATGTTCCGAAATACTAGAAAAAATATTTAGATGTCAGTTAAAACATAATTCTAATTCTGGAAGCGCTCCAAAGAATAAGAATTGATTTTGGCTTCCAAAATGAGAATTAAGAGAATGTTTAAAGAACACACCCCGAATTTTCAATCTTTCATCTATTGTTCAAGATTCAGTAACAAGGATCAAATCGCACCAACCCATTGTCAATTATTATGTTTTAATTCAGTTTATAGAACAAATAACAGTTATCATAATTCAAATGAAAGACTCCCTGCAAAACTGCTTGCATATGGCTGATTGGGTTTAGAAGCTCAGATGAATTCGACATCAGGCCAACTTTAGATCAAGTGTCACTAGGTAAATACATTAGTTTGGATATCATATGGTTTTTTTCAGACATTAGACAAATTTGAAAATTTCAGATGCGAACACACACACACACACATATGCAGAGAAACCCGTTTTTTTTTTAATTTGTTTTTTTTAAAGCCAAACATATTAAACACGGTTATTTCATTGTACATTTTTTTGGCGTTTCCATCATTTTCACTATGTTTTTTGAACCAATGCCGTATTAAACCTGAATTTTTCCAGTCCCGTATTTTTTCCGTATCACGTTTTGCTAACTATGGTTACAAGGAAATACAGTTATGAAAGAGGGACGGCCATCGGCAGTTGACGATCAAGCAAGATGAAGACTATGTGGCAGCAGCTAAAGAAGAAAGATGAAAAGGGGAAAATCTAGGAGAAAATGACTGAGTACAACGACAAAGAGGAAATGTAGGGTTATTTGTAAAGGAAAAAACAAAGGATTATGGCTCTGAGATATGGCACCATTTAACATTTTCTTATGCCTCAAGTAGAGAATGAGATGACACCACATTAACTTGGTATCAGCAGATACGCGCTGGCGCCGCGCTGATACCAAACGATAGCTCTGTATTGGGACGATGTGACTGATACCAAGCCAATATTGCTGTGATTTTTTAACTCTGAATTATTATTATTATTATTTTTTGAACGTTTTTTTTTTAACTCTGATATCTTGTCAAATATCGTATTGGCCTTGACGGATATGTATCCATATCGGCCAATATGGGTGATACGATACCGACATTATCTACCATGGCGGCTATATTTTGGAGCACCTTGATGTGCTATAAAATCTTCTACTCTTTCCTAGGGCTCTAGGGATCCTATAAAAGTCCAAGTAACTGACAATGAATACAATGTTCGCTGCATGGAGGGAACAGGTTTGGTCATTGTTTCAATCAGCGCCACCATTGGCATTGCTGTTTCATCTACATCCATTCCTACCAACTTTCTACATTATTTTTATTTTTTCCCTCAGTGGGTTGTTTACTCCTTGCGTTTTGAGTACATTAACCCTATGAGGATTTGGGGAATCCACCACCTCTTTTTTTAAAATGATCACAGCTTAGTGACCTTTTTCATTATGGTTACTAGATACCGGTACTGTTGGATCGGCCTATTTCATCATCATCCTCTTTTTGCTATTCAGTCAGTGTTCGTTAAGATTAGTAATTAATTTACTTTTTGAACTTTTCGTGTTACAAACCTATAGCTGATATTTTGTTGTCACATTGTGTTGTCTCAGGTGCTGATGGACGATGTAAATATAGGATACGAGCGACTGGCAGAACTACAGGTTTGTAATATTGAAAGTATCTCACTTTTGCAGTTCCAGCTAGCGTTGATAGCGATTGATCCCTTAGTCCTACTAGGATGCTCATTGGAGATAATGTTCTAAACATTCATGTTAGTCAATTGAGTTGGACAGGAGTGATATTCAAAATTTTCAGATATATTTACATATCGATCTGAAATCATAACGTATGGTGACACCAGGTGAAGAAGGTGAATGGCGTGGAAGTCGAGAACCTGAAGCATTTATGTAAGCTCGTTGAGGATTGCAAGGAAGAGACCTTGAGATTTGATTTGGATGATGAAAGGGTAGTTGTGTTGAACTACAGTTTGGCCAAAGTCGCTACTTCCCGGATTCTAAAGCGTCACAGGATACCGTCAGCCACGTCTGCCGACCTCCTCAATGAGTAGAAAACAGACCCAGAAGTTGAGGCTGCATGCTCAATTTATGTGGTAAGGAGGCTAAACTCATGCCTACTTGTCATTTTTGTTTGTAGAGTTAAACTTATGCCTAATTATCATTTTTGTTTGTCAATTGATTCATACAAACTATGCAATTTTAGTGTAACAATAACTTTCAGGTTCTCCTATTCTCCAGCTGACATGATTTGTGGATTTGATTGACACTTGTGATTGGGTCTGATACTTGGGTTAAGCCTTATTCAGTAAAGGGGTGCAAAACGCAAAGCTCCATTTGTTGGGGTTGGATGCAATCTAGGGTTGACAGTAGGGTCCAGCATATCCATTAAACTAGTGAAGCGCTACACATTCTCAAGCTTAAGCCAATGCTGCTTTATACATCTGTTCCTGTTTTGGTCTGGTAAAGAACATGTAACTGGTGGGCAGCGCGGAACCTCGGTTGATTTTTGGGAATTCGGGTTGGACTTTTACCATAAAATCAGGTTGGGTTCGTGTTGATTGCAATTCATTTTTTAGCAAAAGCTCCACCCGACTCGACCCAAGTTTCACCCCTACTTGTTCTTTCGTTTGACCTTTTTATTTTGATGAGTAACTGCTGGTTCTTACAAACGACCTCTCCAACACAAAACTCCACCAACGACCAAAATCCATCTGAACCAATTCATCACTATGAAGCTTCATACATTCCTACGACCATGGGTGAAAGGTTAGGGTGATCCACTCTTTTAGATGCTTTAAATGATGAATCTTTGCTCTCACGTATTGAAAGATTTGTTATAGGGGCAAAATTGTTATTTTAAAGCGTGGTGATGAATTCACCCCTGCAATTGATGAATCCAAGGGGTATCTCAAATTGGCCATTCTAGGGTAAATGTCAAGGAAGCGGGGAAATTATTTACGGGGAAATGATAAATGCACCCCTTTTCATCACATGGGACACCCAACTGCGGTGTACGTGGCAATCAAATCCGCTGAATCCTTCTAACGTGAAGTACATCAGCCCCTCTGCACTCATAGTGTACCCTCTGTTGAAGATCATCACCAACTTCTCACTAAAGAAATAAGGAATGTTGACTGAGCCTTCAGATTCTGTTGCATGAGAAATCTTTTGCTATCTTTAGTCAGAATAAACGGAGGAAGACCAAGACTTTAGTGAAGTAGTATATGTTTGTTATGATTGTTAAAGTTGTTGCTATCATATGAAATCTTTTGCTATCTTCAATAAAAGGAGGAAGACCAAGACTTTAGTGAAGTAGTTTTAGATATTTTATATTTGTTAAAGTTGTTGCTAGTCTATTTATTTGTAATCCATTTCACTCGATTGATTAAGCAAGAAAAGCTAGTTTCAAGTCTCTGTTTTCTGCTCTGTTTTATTTACAATTGGTATCAGAGCTGAGGCAATTTTCTGGGAGAGTTGCTGAGGTTTTGGAGATTTAAAGACCTGCTGTTTGCTGCGATCGTATCTAGCTGTGATCGAAGACCTGCTGTTTGGCTGCAATCATGGATCTCACCAATTCAGTAGGTGGAATCGAGAAGCTAAATAACACGAATTATGACTACTGGAAGTCATGCCTGGAGTCGTATCTTCAGGGTCAAGATCTTTGGGAGGTTGTGAATGGAGCTGATGCCGTCCCTCCCAACTGCACACCCGATTCCCAGGATGCTTCACGTAAGTGGAAGATCAAAGCAGGGAAAGCTTTGTTTGTTCTGAAGGCCACCATTCAGAAGGATATGTTAGGCCATATTCGTGAAGTCAAGACGCCTAAGGAAGCCTGGGAGTCATTTGCTGTTTTGTTTTCTAAAACAAATGATGCAAGACTCCAGATGCTAGAGAATGAGATTGGATCAGTCTCTCAAGGGAACATGACAATATCCCAATACTTCATGAAAGTAAAAGGTATTTGTCATGATATCACCCAACTTGATGCAGAATCCAAAATCACCGATGCACGTACACGGAGGATAATTATTCGAGGTTTAAAATCCGAATACAATGGGTTCATTACAGCTATTCAAGGGTGGCCAGTTCAGCCATCTCTACTTGAATTGGAAAGTCTTCTAGCCAATCAAGAGAGTTTGGCAAAACAAATTGCAGGTATATCCTTGAAAGAAAATGAAGAGGTACTCTTCACAGGTCGGGGAAGCAAGCCCAAATCAAAATCAAAGCCTTGGCAAGGGAGCACTCAAGGAGGGGAAGCTTACAAAAATCGTGAATCAAGCTCAAGTTCAAAGAAAACATGGACATGCTACAACTGTGGCAAGCCTGGTCATTTTGCCAGGGATTGCTATGCACCAAAGAAGAAATCTGAAGAAGGAAATTCTGCTACATCGAATGATGTTCAACAGAATGATAATAGCGAGGACGAATGGAGCGCCTTTGTCTCCATTGTTGAAGACCAATCCTTGGTGGCTGAAAAGAAAAATTTTCAGGACAATGAAGAAGAATGGGCAGATTTTGTCTCCATTGTTGAAGACCAATCCTTGGTGGCTGAAAAGAAAAATTTTCAGGACAATGAAGAAGAATGGGCAGATTTTCTTGTCATTGATGAAGATCAGTTAGAAGGATGGGGAGATCTCCTTATCTCTGATGAAAAACCGTTAGAGTTAATTGAGATGGCTTTAACAGCCTCTAATCACGTGGTATCTACAAGCTCTATGGAGGAAAATGTCTCAGATCAACCAGACTATTCTAGAGACTGGATCATTGATTCAGGCTGTTCAAACCATATGACAGGAGATGGGCAAAAATTCCTCACAAAGACAGAGTACACTGGAAAGAAGATGGTAGTGACAGCAAATAATGCAAAATTGCCAATTGCTCATGTAGGAGATGCCGCTTGCATTCCAAGATCCAGCAATAAGCATATCCTGCTCAAAGATGTTTATCACGTTCCCAACATGAAGAAGAACCTGATGTCAGTATCTCAAATTACTAACTCAGGTAATTTTGTCATCTTTGGTCCAAATGATGTAAAAATCTACAAAGAATTGCAGATTTTTGGGACGCCTTGCATGGAAGGAAAGAGGGTAGAATCAATTTATGTTATGACAGCCCAAGATGCATATGTTGATAGAACTCGAAAAAATGAGACTGTTGATTTATGGCACTCTCGTCTTGCACACGTTGGATATATGAAGCTGAAAGTCATGATGAAAAAGCAATTGGTAAGAGGGCTTCCCGACCTTGAAGTTAGACCTGACATTGTCTGTTCTGGATGTCAATATGGGAAGGCACATCAGCTACCATACACCGAATCTGGGTTCCAAGCAAAACAGCCGCTTGAGCTAGTGCATTCTGACGTCCTCGGCAAAGTGAAAATTCCATCCATTGGAGGTAAAAGTTATCTATTAACATTTATAGATGATTTTTCAAGATATGTTTGGATATATTTTTTGAAAGAAAAACTTGAAGTATTCAAAATGTTTGTGGAGTTTCACAAACAAGTAGAAAATGATCTTGGCTATAAAATCAAATGTTTAAGATCTGATAATGGAGGTGAATTCTCATCAAATGAGTTTTCATCCTATCTGAAAGAGCATGGGATACGCAGACAACTTACTTGCCCCAATACACCCCAGCAAAATGGGGTAGCAGAAAGGAAAAACAGACATTTGGCTGAAGCATGTAGAAGCATGATGCATGCAAAAAATGTCCCAACCAGGTTTTGGGCTGAATGTATGAAGACCGCTGCATATGTTATTAATCGTCTTCCTCAACCAAAGCTCAATTTCATTTCACCTGTTGAAAAATTGTCTGGTGTTAAGCCCAATGTAAGTCATTTACGTGTTTTTGGTTCAGTTTGTTATGTATTTGTACCTGATCATTTACGCAGCAAATTTGAAAAGAAGGCTGTTAGATGCATTTTTACCGGTTACGATTCAGAAAGGAAAGGTTGGAGGTGTGTAGATCCATCCACTGGACGTGCTCATGTCTCGAGAAATGTTGTTTTTGATGAGGCATCTTCGTGGTGGTCACTAGAGCATGCAACCCTTCCAGACAGCAGAGAGTTCGAGGTAGAGCTACTTGAAAAGATGGGATCGGATGCTATGCTCGAACAAATAGACAAAGAACCAATTGAATCTTGTCAAAAGGAGATACACAATCGAGCAACCACATCATCTAGCCCATGGCAAACAGCTGTGCATCAAACCAGAACAGCAGAAGAGTTGAGACCATCTCAATGGAACGAACCAGAAATTGAAGAGGACAATACAGAACTTAGAAGATCATCTCGAACTCCAAAGCCGAATCCAAGGTATGCAAATTCAGCCTTAACTGCAGCATGGACAGTCACAATAGATGATGAAGTTCACATCAATGAACCAATTTCATTCGAAGAAGCTCAAGGAAAATTAGAATGGGAGAAAGCCATGGCTGAAGAAATCCAGGCTCTCAAAGAAAATGAAACCTGGGATCTTGTGCCTCGACCAACAGGAGCAACACCCATTTCATGCAAATGGGTATACAAAATCAAGACTAGAACAGATGGATCAATAGAAAGATTTAAAGCTCGGCTAGTGGCTCGAGGTTTCTCTCAACAGTTTGGTCATGACTATGATGAAACTTTCAGTCCTGTGGCAAAAATTACTACTGTTCGAGTCCTTATCGCTCTAGCTGCAAGTCAGTCATGGAAATTGTGGCAGTTGGATGTTAAGAACGCATTTTTACATGGCGAGTTGGATAGAGAAATTCTTATGGAACAGCCAAAGGGGTTTGAAGAAGACCCACGCTATGTCTGCAAACTCAGAAAAGCTTTATATGGCTTAAAACAGGCTCCACGAGCCTGGTATGGTAAGATTGCTGAATTTCTGCAAGCAAATGAGTATTCACTAGCCTCATCTGATTCTAGTTTATTTGTAAGAATCACTGATGGAAATACTTCAATCATTTCAGTTTATGTCGATGACTTGATAGTTACAGGGAATGATGTTGCAGAAATTACTAGAATCAGAAAAAATCTTGGAATTCGGTTTCAAATGAAAGAATTAGGAGAGCTCAAACACTTTCTAGGACTTGAAGTGGATCAGAGCAAGCATGGGATATTTCTCGGTCAGCAAAGTTATGCAAGAAGGTTACTTGATCGATTTGGAATGACAAGCTGCAACACCATTACAACCCCAGTTGAAATTAATGCAAAGCTTCAGGTAGATGATGGAGAGGAACTAGATGATCCAATCATGTACAGGCAACTAGTAGGGAGTTTAATCTATTTAACTCTAACTAGGCCTGACATAGCCCAAGGAGTTGGGGTTGTAAGTCGTTTCATGCAAAAACCAAGGAAGCCACATCTCGATGCAATTCGTAGAATTCTAAGGTATATTCAAGGAACATTGAATTTTGGTATACTTTATGAAGCAGGGAAGAAATGTGAAATTGTTGGGTTCTGCGATGCGGATTACGCTGGAGATCTTTCAACTCGAAGGTCTACAACAGGTTATATTTTCAGCCTAGGTTCCGGTGCTATTTCATGGTGCAGTAAGAGGCAGCCCACTGTATCGCTATCTACAACTGAAGCAGAATATCGAGCAGCAGCAATGGCAGCGCAGGAAAGCGTATGGCTAGTTCAATTGATGAAAGATTTGAATCAAATCACTTGTTGTGTGGTTAGTATTTATTGTGATAATGAAAGTGCAATTAAACTAGCTGAGAATCCCGTGTTTCATGCTAGAACAAAGCATGTAGAAATACATTATCACTTCATAAGAGAAAAGGTTCTTCGTGGAGAAATTTCCCTCATATCAGTTCATACAGATGAGCAAATAGCTGACATATTAACAAAAGGTTTGTGTTTGAAGAAATTTGTGAAATTCAGGAAGAAGTTTGGTGTCATAGAAAGAGAGTTGGTGCTGAGGGGAAGTGTTGAAGATCATCACCAACTTCTCACTAAAGAAATAAGGAATGTTGACTGAGCCTTCAGATTCTGTTGCATGAGAAATCTTTTGCTATCTTTAGTCAGAATAAACGGAGGAAGACCAAGACTTTAGTGAAGTAGTATATGTTTGTTATGATTGTTAAAGTTGTTGCTATCATATGAAATCTTTTGCTATCTTCAATAAAAGGAGGAAGACCAAGACTTTAGTGAAGTAGTTTTAGATATTTTATATTTGTTAAAGTTGTTGCTAGTCTATTTATTTGTAATCCATTTCACTCGATTGATTAAGCAAGAAAAGCTAGTTTCAAGTCTCTGTTTTCTGCTCTGTTTTATTTACACCCTCTGCACTCATTGGTACACTGCTGCTGGGTGTCCCAAGTGATGAAAAGGGGTGCATTTATCATTTCCCTCTCTAGGAGGGTCCCCGCTAGAACAACCATCATATCATAGTGGGAGTGAACAAACGTTTTACCCCATGTTTACCCGCAGAGTAATTTATATGATGTGTGGCGTATAAACCCATACTTTTCAAAAAGCATGGTACGGCTCACACCATAGCCTGATCCAATCCGTCCATCTGTTGGTCCACAACATAAATAGGTTGTAACCCAAAAATCATTTCCATAGGATGATCCCAACCCTATGGTCTATAGAGCTTTCCATAATATACTGTTCCTCTATAGATCAGAGGGCTAGGATCATCCCATGAAAGTGAATTTTTGGGCACAACCTATCTATGTGGCCCATAAAATGGACAGTTAGGAGCATCGTATGTTTATACAGCCACACGTCATATAAAATCTGTAGAAAATCTCCCATTTTGACATTCAACCCCCAAAGTCAGTAATGACATTTATTATGAGTTCTATTTCTTTGGGTTTTTGTATAATTGTATCACAGGTTCAATTCACCACAACTCAGCTTCCCCCCTTAACTACTCCAATCTTTCTAGAAAATGGAAGAGAAGCAGAGGTAAGGGCATTTTGATGTGTACCCACCACCTCTAGAGCTGCTCTAAACTCTTTTGTTCTCTCTCTTTCTCTGCCAAATCCCTGCCTCTTTGTCTTTCTCTTTGGTTGATAAAAATAACCCTCCAAGAGGAAGGGATGAGTAAAGAATAAGATTTCAAGTTCTTGAAGATCCAGGCCTCTCTCTCTCTCTCTCTCTCTCTCTCTCTCTCTCTCTCTATAGTTTTGTTTTATTTATATCAACCCCTCATGACAAGCTTGCTCTTTTCTTGGGTTTGTTCCACGTGTAGACTTGGGTCCTTAAAGTGAATATAGACTGTTATGGATGTAAGAAGAAGGTGAAGAAGCTGCCTCAAAAGATTGATGGTATTTCCTCAGTTTTTTAGTTCAATTTACTAGATTTTTTTTTTTTCTTGATAGGTGTTGATGTGTGTTTTTTTTTAATGGATTTTTAGGGGTGTCTACCATCACTATAGATTCAGAACAGGGAAATGGATTGCACGCTCCCTACTATAGGTTGATCCAAACCGTCCATTTTATGGGTCACAATGTAAATAGGTTATGCCCCAAAAATCATTTCCATAGGATGATACTAGGCCTCGGATCTATTGTGGGGATCATCCTTTGGAAATGATATTTTGGGGGGCTCAACCTAGTTATGCTGTGGCCAATTAAATTGACACTTTGGATCTTCCTATGGTGTGGACCGTATAGTCCATTTTGAAAAATATTGGACTATGCGGGCTTGCACCGTTTAAAGACCCCTAGTCTTACAAGTCAAAACCACTTTGGACTATGCGGGCTTGCACGGTTTAAAAACCCTATTCTTACAAGTCACAATCACTTCTCTCTCTCTCTCTCTCTCTCTCTCTCTCTCTCTCTCTCTCTCTCTCTATAGACGAACCCTTAGTCGGGACCAGCAAATGATGTTTAGATAAGAGATGGGGAGTGATAATTCGACTCCCCAAATGGATTAATCTACTCCCCATGTGTCTATCTCTCTCCTCTTTCTCTCTCTAACCTAGAGGAGAGAGAAAGACACATGGGGAGTCGATTTATAGAGGAGAGAGATAGACACATGGGGAGTCGATTTATCACTCCCCTAGGAGATATGGTGACTCATATATGGTGTTGCCGTATTAGATAAGATGGTTAGGATCATCGAGATGATTTTTGAGGCATAAATTATTTACGTTGAAGCTTAACTTCGAACAAAGTGGTCGGAGCTCAACAGATGAGTGGTTTGGATCTTCGAACAAAGTGGCCCCGGGATTAATTTTCTAAAAAATGCGCATTATATGATGTGTGCAAGTAGGTGAGGTGGGCTCGGTGTATAAAAATACAATAAAGTATTTCGTTTATTGAGTATCTATTTCGAAAAATACAATAAAGTCCACCTTGTTCGAAGATCCAAACCATTCAGTTGTTGGGACTTTTACTAGACCATACCCAAAAATCAGATCCATTGAATGATCGTAACCCTTTAATCTATAGATAAAACCACACCATATAGATATCTCTATAGATCGAAGAGTTAGGACCATCCAATGGAGATTATTTTCACGGTATGACGTATTTACATTGGGGCCTACCAACTAAATGGTTTAGATTTTTGAACAAGGTGGACCCCACTTTACTTTAAAAGAAAAAAATACGTGCACCTCCATATATGCAGCATATAAAGCATTTTTATTAGGTGTAAACAGGCCTTTCCCCGAAAATGAACGTGGGACACCCAACTGCAGTGTACGTAGCAATCAAATCCGTTGAATCCTTATGACGTGAAGTACATCGGCCCTTCTGCAGCTGCTGGGTGTCTCAAGTGATGAAAAGGGGCGCGTTTATCATTTCCTTTTTTTCTCAAGGTTCCGTTTGGATGGTAGGAGATAAATTGGAATCAACAAGTGTGATTGGCCGACAGAAAAAGAAATGGGATTGGAAAGAGTTGGAATCAGAAATTTTCTAACTCCAGCGGCTGTTTGGCAGTGAGACCTTGGGTTAAGACAAAATTGGTAAGAAATATCAAAATCGTCTCCCACAAAATCTATTCAAAGGTCTATTTTATGGTTCTCCAACGAAATCTAAAAATCTTCTCTAGCTATTCTAGAGACGAAATCTATTCAAGGGGATGTTCAAACCCTTGGCAAAGAGGAGTTTGCTGCACTAAACGGATAAAAAAAGAAGGTGGGTGTTCTACACTTCTACTCAACTTCTAATCCCTTTTATCCCATCCCAAGACCCTTGTTATTAGATTCCATGTGGTTATGAATGAAATACTTGAGTTTTAAGAGTCTTATACTGAAAGATTAAAGTTATGATCTTTGCTCCTTGAATTTGAAGGTAGAAGGTAAGATATTTTTTCACTTGATCTACTCCTCGATTGGTCCTCGATCTTCCCAAGATGAAGACACTGGAAGTCGAAATAGTGGCTTCAAAAGATTCACGGACAGTGGGGAATGAGAACAACTTTTCATCTTTAAGCCAAAGAAGATGGAAATCTCAAAACTTTCTAGAGAACAGAGAGAGAAAGAAAAAGAGAGATGGAGAAAAGCTATGAGAAAGAGAGAAAGAGTGAGAAAACGTCCTAGTAAGTCTCTCTCTTTCCCCTCATCCAACTTATAAGGGGGATGCGACGTTATCAACTTCCTATTAATTTCTTTACGTTATAAGGGTGGCGAATGCGTACTGCAGGGGGTGAAAATATCACATTTCCAAGAGAATTTCATGAAAGAAACTTCCTTTCTTTTATTTCTAAAGCAGACTTTTTAAATGAGCAATTTACTTCCTCTCTCTCTCTCTCTCTCTCTCTCTCAGACTTTTTAAATGAGCAATTTACTTCCTCTCTCTCTCTCTCTCTCTCTCTGCCATAAATAGAAATCCAAGTTTCCTCTTTAATCCTAAATTAATTAATCTAATCTAATTAATTAATTATTCCCACATAAAACACTACTATGGTATATGCACTCAAGCATATATACCAATGCTACTGCGTATATCCTCTCCCTTAAACACGTATATCAAATATACCTTTCTTTCTAATCCATAAATTCGGAACCCGAATTCTCCAAGAATTCTAACCGGTGAAATGAGTTATGAGTGGGATCATTGTAGGGATCCGATGACCCATTCTGTAGGACCCTAAGGGTCCCATTGCGATCTTGCTTTGTTGTCCAAATACGATCGCACTTAGGCAAGTGGCCCCCACTAGGCATTGCTCTTGAAGACGAGCGGCCATATTACCAAAATGACCCTAATCACATCTCTATGTGTAACTTACTACACCCTAGGCCCATCTCAAGGTATACTTTCCAATCAATCAACCAGCTAGGACCCGCAACTGCATCTGGAAATTCCATTTCAAAACATAGTTTTGGAAAACTCTATTTGAGAAACATTTTAGTTATCCCGTTTGATGCATAAAACCTTTATGCACGCATGTCGCCTGCTTAGGGTCCACTACCCCAATGATTGAGATACGCCACCCCAATTCATGTATGGAGGCCGGGCCTGATGCTAGATGTGTACAGGGAGAGATGTCCACTCCAAACCCAACTAGGACCGTTTAAGGCCTGCAAAGAATTGGAATATCATATCTCCTTGTCCCATTAGGATCTTTGAATCCATGGGCATGATATTCCTACTTTGCTACCTAGGGAAAAAACATGTGTTCAATGTAAAAAGCACGTTACTCATTCCTTTAATGTACGCAATAAATGTTATGAAATTTATTAATTAATTGAAATGTATTGTATAGTGATGATGCCGAAATCCGATCGCTCGATCTAGATGGGTAGGGCCGGAATCTGTGATGATCTTGCACTCATAGAGAAAGAGTTAGGGACCCTGGAGTTGTGGTTCCGGGGGACCACTCCGACGCTCAAGTCAGAAAATCGGCACCATAGTAGAAAACAAAACAAGGAGAAGAAGATGGGAGAGATATGGATTACCAATGAGTTGATCCCCTTCCTTGAGCGTGAGGGTCCCTTTTATAAAAGAAAAGTCTACAACTGTTTAGGGAACTTGCCTCAATAGGATTCTTTCCTTATTGGGCGGTTTCTTGGAGATAAGTACCAAGTTTCCTTAATGGAGTCGCTTTCCATTTTGGGCGAGCGATATTGTTGGAGAGTTTCCGTCCCTAGTGGGAATTTCCTTCAGTGGCGCTTTCCATTTTGGTGGCGTTATTATTCCGGAGATTTGGGGAATCCTTGTGGGATTCTACTTCATAGAGGCAAGTTTGGTGTCCAATCTACAGTGATGCCACGTGTCGAGCATCTTTGAGACATGCCGATTTTACCCTTAACACATAGTAACTGGCTTTTAGGGCACATACATTAGCACCCTAAACTCTTGTTAAGGACGGAGAGAGAAAGAGAGAGAGAGAGAGAGAGAGAGAGAGAGAGAGAGAGAGAGAGTTATTCAAACATTTTCCTCTTGTAATTGCCGAAAAATTATAAGGGGAAAATTCATTGTCGCATCAACCGATGGGGAGGAGATAAGGGAAATCCTTTTTCTCGAAAAAGTGTTTTCCATGTACGTCAAACGCGCTTTCATAGTGAACATTTACCTTCTTGCTTTTAAGGGCATCCAAATGGACCAAATCAAGAGAAAAAGAAAGTAAAGGAATGCAAAAATAATTTCCCTTCCATCTACTTCTATATTATGAATCAAAACACCCCTAATTTATAAAATTTCCTAATGTTAACATCAAAAGCCAAGAGAAAAAACAACCCCCAGTTTGTTCAATTATTAAAACTTGGCAGTGCAAATATCAGTAGCCTTCGTTTTGAAGCATCTCAACTACTCACGTTTGGTTGGTGGTTATATAGTGGGCCCAAAAGAATCCCACGAACCAAAATGACCCTGTACGAAACCCAAAGCTAGAAAAAAAAATCCGAGGAACCAAAATAATCCCCCACGAAATCCGAGGAACCAAAATAACCAAAAGAAGAACTTTTTTCTTCCCAACAGTTCAAGCAACCAAACAAAGGGATTTTTATTTTACTGGGATACTTCAAGGGAGTTTTTTTTCCCACCAATCTCCCAGGATGTTTTTTGTTCCACAAAAGTCCCAAGAACCAAAAAAAATACCGGCAACCAAACGGATAACGACTGGTCGGAAACTCGGAAAGAAAATCCAAGGAAAGGGTCGACGGTAATTCTCTCAAAGATCAAGGCAATTTAAAAAAAAAAATCCATTTCTTCTCGACTAATCTTTTGTCGTCATCTCAGATCCCATCACCTATAAATACCTACCTGACGCACTCTCGATCAGAACTCTCCCACTTCTCTGCCCTAACCGGGCTCTGTAAAAATAAAATCCCTACCCCAAAACCCTAATAAACAAAATGGCCCATGGATCTCTACTAGAAACTCTAGAAACATCAATAGTATCAGTCGATCAAATCGCCATCTCGGCCTCCGATCGATCTCCTTCCGATCCTTCTCTCAGCCGGAACCCTTCTTTCAGTCGACTCAACGCCGGAGCGCCGGAATTTGTCCCTCGGATGCCGAATCACCGGAGTAATTTTCCGGTGACTCAGCCGCCACCACCGCGAGTGGTGATCCCTCAAACTCCCTCTCAGACTCAGGTATTTCCTTCGCCTAATTCTCCTTTTCATGTCTCGCCTTTGAATCATGGATCGGTTCAGTATTTCGGTGGGTACGGAGAGCGTGAGATTGTACAGGGGGCTTCTGATCAGGATAGTGGTCCTGCGAGGGATGGCCTTTCGGACGAAGTTATGCAGAAGATCGTGAATCAGGTGAGTCTTTTTCTTGTTTTCTTTCAATTTAAAGACAAATTCTTTGTTTGGATTCTTTTTAGGCCTTGTTTAGATTGTAAGAAAAACAATTCTGATATAATTTTTTTTTTTAATTTCCATGATTTAGAGGAAACTGATATGATTATGGTTAATTTACAGTGGTAGTATCATAAATTGGAGGTCTCTTCAAGTAAAAAATGAATATGATTGGTTTAAGTTATGTCTTTTCATATGTGAAAGAAGTAGGAAAATTTAGAAATATTGTTCAAGTTATCCCATTTTCTTGTTTGTTTTGATTCTAACTTGGATTAGTATAGTTCACAAGCCACATTCTTGGTTTTGATTCTTTTTAGGTTCTGTTTGGATTGCAGGAAAATTGTTTTAGGAAATTTCTTTGCTAGGATTTTTTTTTGTTGTTGTTTCCGTAATTTAAAGGGAATTGATAATTTTTATGGACATCATTATAAATTAAAGGCCCTAGTAAATAAAACTTGAACTACGGTGGTTCAAGTCAACATTATGCAATCAAATGTTGGAAAATGATGAAATTTTGGAAAAAAATTTCTTTAACCAAACTTTTACAGAAAGTTCCTGCAATCCAAACAGGGCCTTAGTGCAGTCTATATTCCTTGATTTTGTGTAAAATTTTGTAGGTTTTTGATACATGCCTAGATAGATGGGTCCCACTTAGAGTGGAATAAATTAGGATTTAGCAATATCTAAATTGGCTTTTGATATTAATGTGGTTGCTGGCAATATTTTTAGTACTTATATATATATTTAGTAGGATATGAAGATTTGATAGGACTCTTAGCATATTGGCTACTCTTAGAATAGTAAGCTATTATTTAATTAGGACGTGGATTTGTATAGGATTCTTATTACCTTGGAAAGTTGCATAGGATCTATGGGTGATAAATAAGTTGTAATCTTCTATTTCATGATGAAGAAATCATCTTAGAAATTGTGTCTTTTTGCACAAAGGAGGATTGATCCTTCCCTCGAAGTGGATCAAGAGGCTGATCTTTCCTCGAAGTGGATCA
The DNA here is from genome assembly GCF_043159265.1 of Tasmannia lanceolata. Classification (NCBI taxonomy): domain Eukaryota; kingdom Viridiplantae; phylum Streptophyta; class Magnoliopsida; order Canellales; family Winteraceae; genus Tasmannia; species Tasmannia lanceolata. The sequence goes on from NW_027518714.1 coordinate 17,976,110, forward strand.
ATCACGTTACGAACTGATTCGGATTCGTAGCAATTGGTATTAGAGCAGTCGATCCTACACCATGGCTATGTCTTCAGAGATTTTAGATTCGATACGTGAATATTTTCTGAAGATCAAAGCACTTGTTTTGGAATTGATGGAAGGACATCGACGATTTGCTGAAGGCTTGAACAAAATCAACATGGCGATCGAGAAGTCCTGCACGATAAAAAAGAAACGACGAAATAGAAAAGGAGGAGAAAAAAAGAACGGATAAAGAAAGCAGATAAAAGAAAAACCGAAGAAGCCACGAAAAAAGTTATCGTTGATTTTCAGTGTTGTTGAGTTCGTTGCCAGAAAATCCATCTTCTCTCTCATCATGTCCAATGCCATGGAGAAGATCCTCATCCTCGACCATCAATGCATTAAAATCGCAATCATTTCAAAAAAAAAAAAGAAATGGCAAAAGAGCTTTGATGAACAACACGATGGGATTCGTTTGAAGATGGAGCTGTCACGTCCCTTGATGACAACGTGAGAAAGGATGACTCATTGTAAGACGAAGAAAAGAAGAAAGGCGGGAGGGGGAAGAAAGAATAAGAAAAAGGCAAGAGGGAAGAACTTCGGAAAGTCCTGAATAAGATCTTATTTTTCACCAACTAGCCAACGTTTAATCTTCAACCTTGAGGACAAGGTTGACTTCGAGGCGGGTGGAATGATACGTGCCTAGATAGATGCGTCCCACTTAGAGTTGAATAAATTAGGATTTAGCAATATTTAAATTGGCTTTTGATATTAATGTGGTTGCTAACAATATTTTAGTACTTATCTATATTTTGTAGTATATGAAGATTTGATAGGACTCTTAGCATATTGGCTACCCTTAAATTACTAAGCTATTATTTAATTAGGAAGTAGATTTCGATAGGATTCTTATTAACTTGGAAAGTTGCATAGGATCTGTGGGTTATAAATAAGTTGTAATCTTCTATTTCATGAATGAAGAAATCATCTTAGAAATTGTGTCTTTTTGCACAAAGGACGATTGATCCTTCCCACGAAGTGGATCAAGAGGCGATCTTCCTCTAAGAATATCAATCACGTTACGACCTGATTCTTGTTCGTAACAGTTTTAGCATGGAGTCCTTCACTGCTCTTAGAGAAGTGCTTTCTCTATTTATTTTATATGATTAATAATTTACGTGTTTGTAAATCACTCATTTAAGGCAAAGCAACTCATTTGTCGGACCAATTAAAGGGAAATTGACATTTAGATCTTCTATCTTTATTTTTCACCCGTGATTATTATCCCCCATTCTTTATTCAATGAGATCAAGGAAAAATTAGATGCCAAAGACGTGGCCAGCAGGTCTTCTGGTTGACTCATGATCTGTTTGAGCGCATTCGATTCACTCTGAAACCAACCAAAGCTGGCAAGGTCCGTATGGAAAATTAACTTCCAATTATATTTCTTCAAGTCTCATTCCAATTTCCTCTTTCTCGCTCAATCCTACCCAAACACACACATGAAATTCTGCAGAAAATCCACATCGAAATCATAAAAATATCCAGTAATTAATATTACTTGAAACCTCAAGAAAAACTTTCCAATGACAAATAATAATCATTTTGAAACTGGTATTATACTAGATCTTTCAACAAATTTTTTTTCTCAAATAGCAAATGTACTCTTATTCTAAAAGCGTCACACCCAATAACTGTTACAGTTCGTACAAGCTTATGTGAGAGAGAGGAAGCAGACCATTTTCATGGAGAAGAAAGAAGGAGAACCTTCCTAATTGGTTCTGCTATAGTATTGTATTTCTCATTGTAATACACAGGTCTATTCACATGCTTATATAAAGATCTAAGTTACATAATTACAAGACTGCCCTTTTTTTGAATTTAAATTACACGACTACCATTTATGAAGGCACGTCATTCAAAAAGAAATGAAGACACATCATAACTTCATAAGATACATGTGTACGCTCAATACTGAAAACAATGACTTAAATGTTATTTCTAACACCCCCTTCAAGTTGTATTATGTCTTTGACCATGTTCATCTTGTTAGATAGACACGTATATAATAATCACTTTTGAGCTCTTTAATGAAGATTTCTACAACCTTGTATTTACTTGGAACAAATACTGGAGCTATCTCACCATTTTCTACTCTTCAACAAAGTGAAAATTAATTTTTATGCGTTTCATTCTGGCCATAGTAGAAGTCATTGCTCTATACTCTTCTTACACACTAAATCTTGCATCATTGGAAGTCATTGATCTGTACTCTTTTTACACACTAGATCTTGGAGCTGTGTGTTGCTTCTTACTACAGGAAACCAAAGAATCGTTAAACACTACATAGTACCTAGTAATTGATCTTCTGGATTTCCTGCCCAATTATCATCTGAGAATCTGACCAACCTTTCTTCTTTCTTTTGACATGATCTATACAATGAACCAGGAGTTAAGGTTTCTTTATGCTACCTCGTGATTCTCTTAGCAGCTTATAAGCGTTCTTGTCTTGCATCGTTCATAAATTGACATGCTTGATTCACTCTATAGGTGATGTCAGGTTGTGTAGAAGTCAGAAATTGAAGTGCCCCGACCATACACCTATATATCTGAGGATCTGACACCCTATCTGTATCTTGTTTGCTAGCCTTCTTATTGTAGACTGCAAGTGTTGTAATATGCTTGCAGTTCAGCATATGAAACCTACTAAGGGGATCTATAACATACCTTTTTTTTGAGTTTACGTCATCCCTTTCTTTGCTTTTCCACTTCAGTACCAAAGAAAGTAGCGAAGGTCTATCAAATCCTTCATGTCGAAACTTAACTTAAATTCCACCTTTGAGCTGATAAATTTTCTCATAATCATCCCCAGCATTTTTTTCACATCCATCCGATTGAGTTTCCACCCATAACACTAGAATTGATTGTATTATTGTGTCTTTAACCACATGACTGAAAGTTCCCTCATAACCAAGTTGATGGTTATATCATTTGGCAACAAGTCTAGCTTTGTATTTGTCTAGTATTCCATCAGACCTCTGCTTTATCTTATATGTCCACGTCCATCCCACTACATTCTTATTTTTGGGACAAGTCACCGCTTTCTTACCAATCAAAAAAAAAAAAAAGAAAAAAGAAAAAGAAAAAAAAGTCACAACATCCCAATTGTTTTTATGTAGATCAGTTACTTCTTGCACATCATCGACCATTTTTCATTTGTTGCAGCTTCTGCAAATGAAGAAGGCATGCCTGACATTGTTGGTGACACTAAAGGAGACATAGGAATGATGGCATCTGAGGTCCCCTTAATCTTGTGTCCAATGACTGGAGAATCATAAAACGAAGCCGGAGAATAAAAAACTAGAGAAATGACAAACTTTTCAAAGATAAAGATGCCTCCAAGCTCAGTCTGTTTCTGAGAGCTGCAATATTCCCTTATATGAGATGATTAGCGGTTGGAAGGGGTATCTGTGGTCATTTGGTCTGAAATAAGTCATCCGTGCTTGATGGAAACCACCTATGGAGGTCAATCAAAAATTAAATATTGAGGGTTGCTCGATTGGGAATCTGGTTCCTGTGGCAGTTGGATGGGTTCTGTGAAATTCTAATGATGTCATGAAATCATACTTGGGATTCTAAATAAGCTAATGTAAGGGCTCTCCTAATTGTCATGAGAATTTTTTTAAATGAATATTGAGAAGCTGGAAGTGGAATGGGATTCAACTGATGTAATTGAATCGCCGTCAGGTGAAAGTTAGGGCCCATGCCATCTGGCTCCTTTCATAGGCGAGACAAGGAAAATGGGCTGCTTCTTAAGGAAGTCTTTTTGGAAGGTCTATTAGAATAGTAAGCTGTTTGCGGCTGGGAAAGTTAGGATTTTTCAAATCTAATGTTGTAGATAAGTAGAGTTCTTTTTAGAACGGAGATACAAACAGTTCTAGCGAAGGATTGATTCACATCCTCTCTATTTTTTTCTCATTTTATTGATATTTACTGCTCTTATGTCGTCTGGCTCCATTCGTAGACGAGACAAGGAAAATGGGTTGCTTCTTAAGGAAGTTTCTTTCGAAGGTCTATTAGAATAGTAAGTTGTTTGGTGCTGGTAAAGTTAGGATTTTTCGAATCTAATGTTGTAGTCTTGTAGATGAGTAGAGTTCTTCTAGAAAGGATATACAAGCAGTTCTAGTAAGGATTCATTCAGATCCTCCCTATTTTTTCTCATTTTATTGATATTTATTGCTCTTATGCTCTATCTAATGCTACAGTATTTGCTATCGAAGCCAGCCCAGATCTGTGATTTGCATGGATCTATGATGGCTGGTCAAGGCAACTTGCTGAGAAACAACCAATGCGATGCTCTATGAATTATCAGGGGCCGTTTGGATATGCGGATTTTAGAATCTTGGGTTTCCTCAAAATTGTAGATGGGAGACGAGAGAAGAAAGAGAGCAGCCATCGTTTTCTGATTTCTCGCCCTTCTTTCCGACAACAAGAGAGCAGGAGATCATTCCATGCTTCCAGGTTTTAGAAATCTCACAATGGGGGAGAGATTTCTAAAACCTGGATTTCTTACTTAAAATCCAAAGAACTCTGTCACGACAGCATTTAGTAGCTTGATCATGAACCCTCTTTTACACTGTTTTCAAACTAAAACCTGGATTCTAAATCCACGTATCCAAACGGCATTTCATCGAACAATTCGCGTGCACGTGATAATATTGAACAACAAAATCGGGGGTTCAGCTTGGAGGTCTTCGCCTTCAAGACAAGGAACCCAGCAAAGGTCAAAGTTGGATGGAGGAGAAAAGAAAAAAGAATAGGTTTTAGATTTACATTTTAGAATTGAAGGAAGATAATGGCATTCAAACTTCATACCGAAAACCCTCAAGTGGTGAAAGATCTGTTGACGTACCTCCAAATAACATCAAAATTGACCAGCAAATCAAAATCCTACACCGGTCATATCAATGAAAGAAAATATAGAATCCATTTAAGAGGAAAAAAACCAGAGAAAAGGCCTGGAAGATCCCTCTATCTTTCTTCTGCATGTAGTGCAAAAAATGGAATCGAACAAAAGCCCTAAATCCCTGAAACATTATACCCACTTTAGAGAAAATCCTGAAATACCAAAGAAATAAGAAAAAGTAATTTGTGAAATCAATTTCTTGAAAGGAAGAAGAAGAAGAAGAAGAAGAAGAAGAAGACAAGGAAGAAGCCTACATACCTGGTAGAGACAAAAGGGTTGGAAGATTGCAAAAAAAAATGTGGTTCACGAAATGGAACAGAAACCCTAAATCCCTAAATCCATGTGGTAGAGAGAATCGGTGGCCCTTGGGAAAGAGAGACTTCTGGAGAGATAGAGAGCCCGAACCAAAGCCCTAAATCCCGAAATCCATGTGGTGGAGAAGCAATCCCTAAATCCATGTGGTGGAGAAGCGCCGAGGTTCGTCACGTTGAAGAGAGAGAGAGAGAGAGAGAGAGAGAGAGAGAGGGAGAGAGAGAGTTGGGAAAAATTGCAATTGATGAATTTATCCTTTCGTATAGGTATAAATAGATATAGATATGGTATAGCAATTAAGGGGTAAATGGTAAAAGATTGAAATCTAATGGCTACGTGTAAATCTGGTAGAATTTTGCAGAAAAAGAAAAAAATCTTTGACTTTCTCTTCTGCTATATAGTAATAGAGGAAAAACTGAATGCTTTGGATCATCCAAACAATGTGGCCCCCCAATTTTTGTGAGCTCTGCTCACTTATCTGAGCAGCTGCTCACTAAAATGGTTCGTGAGCAGCATGTGCTCACGGACCATTTTAGTTCTATATATATATATAGAACTAAAATAAGTAGTCTGCATGGGACGAGCTGTCCCTGCAGTGATGACGCATTACATAAAATCAGAAATTAGTAAAAGTACTAAAGCCTTCTTTCATCCTTCACTTATGCTGCCACATGCTATCGACTGCACATTCTACAGTATAACCCTGATTTGGTAATAATCAGAAATGTGACGGTAGCCAGTTACATTCATTTGAGAACATGCATCAAATGATGTATGTGGAGATTTTTTTTTTAATGGCATGTATTTGGAGAATTTAAATGGATGAGTTAAATATTAGTTAAACCCGGGCATGGATCTTATTTTTGAACCTTAGAGTGCACTATGTGTTCCATAACATCACTTTGAAGGCATGCTTTTTCATTTCTGTACAAGGATTCTCTTACTTTTTTGTCTTATTGATGTCCTCTGGGACTTATCAATTTTAAATGTTTTAGGTGGAGTATTATTTTAGTGATGCCAACCTTGCTACGACTGATCATTTGATGAGGTTCATTAACAAAGATCCAGAGGGGTTTGGTAAGATATTTGCTATTCCATTCTCAAAGTATCACAGTAAAAAAATGCATGAGCATTGTTCACATTTATTTCTTTCTGGTCGCATTTGCTTAAATTTGACTACATCTAGTTGTTGCAGAGATCTCATTTCTTGGTCGAGATATCGTAATTATTTATTGCTCCTTCGTACATTTCTAATTAGGTCCATCTAAATGTTCTATATGTAGCTGAATCCCCCATGCCTTTCCACAAAAAGGTCCCCTCATACTGAGGGAGATATGCATACAGAGAAGAATCCATAAAAGAGTGTGTTCATCATCTTCGAAAACTAAAACAAAATGTTTTTTTTTAAAATGAATATGATAATTGGAAAAAATTCACGGAAAGCCAGGATTTGGACATTACAAGTTGTGTTTACAGGAGTCATAAGCATGCCGGTCATTTCTGAAATGCTGGTGCTGTCGTTTGAAATCCAAGGACTACATTTTTATCCTCATATTTTTCATATAATAAATTCTGGTCACTCGTGGATTTTTCAATGAAAATTAACAACTGCCTGTGAAGTCATAAACTATTAGTGGTCATTTGGTTGCTCTGTTTCTTTATGCCTTTTTTTTTGTTATTTTTGTAAAACAGAAGTATTACCAATCTATATGAATACTGGTTCCAGAATCCACCATTTATGGTGCTGAGTATGCCCTCATGTACATGCATGGATTTTCTCTCTAGGAAAATCCACCATTCATCATTTATGGTGGTCTTTTTTCTCTTCTACAGAGCTGAAAAGAGACCATTTATACTATACAATACTTTCTCTATAGAAGAGAAAAAGTCTTCATTCATAGTAAGCAGTTGTTGTTGGCAGTCCCCAGTTTTGGTAATGACAATCCTCATTTTATTAAATACTTTCTTGATTAGCTGTTGGTATTTTTTAGGGAATTTTAGCAGCCTTTAACAGCTAATTACAAAAGTATGAAATAAAGAGAGCAGTGCCAATATTACTTATTAGAAATATTGAGTGTGAATTTAATATTATTATTACCGTTATTATAAAGAAATGGTTGAAAAAGTCACCATTCACACTGATGGATGGTGGTTCTGAAACTTAATGAATGGTAGCTCTAAGTTTGCAATTTGATCTTTTTTGTTTGTGTTTATCATTTTTTAACTGGGAAAAAACCTTGTTTATTGAACAGTGCCAATGTCAGTTGTTGCTTCTTTTAAGAAGATTAAAGCCCTTGCAAGCAGTAATCCCCTGCTTGCTAATGCTCTCCGGAACTCATCAAAGCTTGTAAGTTCTTTCATAAACTCCCTAACTTTGTGTTCTATCAGAAGCCCTTTTTTCCTCTTTTCTAAGATCAGTCTTTCCCGGGATGCTTCTACATTCTACAGGTGGTCAGTGAAGATGGGAAGAAAGTTAGACGCCAACATCCATTTACTGATGCAGATGTGGAAGAGTTACAGGTTATTTTCATTCAATATTCTGCCTCTGCTTGTATCCACTTGTTTCCATTTTTGGCATAATATTGGCCTGTTCTGTTCTCCCGCTGTGCAGTCTCGCATGGTTGTTTCTGAAAATCTTCCCGAGGATCATTCTTTCCAAAACCTTATGAAGGTTTTCTCCACTGTTGGCAGGTGGGGCACTTCTTGCTAATATGTAAATTCTTTTCTTCTTCTTCTTATTCTTGTGCTGGACATTCCTAGATGTGAATGTTGTGAAATGATGCTTTGTGGCAGTGTCAAAACAATCCGCACCTGTCCTCCTCAGACCTCCAATGGTGCCGCTTCTGCAGCTTCTAGATCAGCGAAAATGGATATGCTTTTCAGTAACAAGGTATGTGTTCTTTTGAATTATGGCTAGTTTGTGATGGAAAAAAATGGTAAAAAGATGGTTGAACTTGCCCACTCTTCCAGGTGAGTCAACTTGTCAAATTGAATGGGTATTAGGATAATGAAACATTGGTAAAACAATTGAAAAGAGATGCAAAAATTCATGAAACAAAAAAGGAAAAAGAGGAGGGAAATTTAAAAGGAGTAGTGAAAAATATGGGTGAAGAAGGGAGGGGTTTATGCTAGGATATGGAAGAGTAAGTAAAACCTAGGCTTGTGTGACTAGAGAAGATGAGATCAAATGTTGGAAGAAGTGATGAACCAAGAGAGGAGAGAATGAAATTCAACTGCCAACGAGTTTTGTCAGGTGGAGTTGTAATCTTTTAAATTCCAGCCCCCCAAAACCACAGAGATAATTCTGAGTGCCAAGGGAGAATAAAGAGAATAATGTGGAGATGAAGTGATGAACTGAGAGAGGAGAGAATGAACTCAACTTCAAAAGTGTTTTGTTTATAATCTTTTAAACACCGATCCCCCAAAAATCACCTTGAAAATGCTGTATCCCAAGGGTGAAAAATTGTGGTTTCTCTCATTCAAGAGTTGCAGTTTCTTCAAAACTTGTGAGCTTAGTTAGCGTTAAAGGTGCTTAGTCAGTTTTTTTTCACACGATAAAGTTAGAGTGAGCCACCAAATTGTCAAGTCGAACTCTACGGGGTTAAAAAAAAGTCCACATGCAATGGTCGGCCCAAGGTGGGACTGCGTGTTTGCCAAGTGGGCCACACGTGCGGGGGAGTGTTAAAGTATAAAAGATTAAATACTGCCCTTCTCCAACAGCTTTTGGAGAAGTCGGTAAGTTAACATGGTATCAGAGCCAAAAGTCTCGATTTCAAACCTCCCGGATAGCAAAAATCCACATGCGATGGTCGGCCCAAAGTAGGACCACATGTGCCACGTGTTTACCAAGTGGCAACAGCTTAAGCTTTTGGAGAAGTTGGTAAGTTAACAATTAAATCTTGGATTTTAAGTTATACTGTTTGGATAACATCCTGTAATTTTCAAGGATTCAGAATTATGCTGTTTGGGTGTAACCTGAATTTTAAAACACTGATTTTTGTTTTTAATGTTCCATTTCTGAAACATTATCAGTTAATAAGCACATTCCACTTGCCACTGCATTCTCTGGATGACGAATTCATCTCATGGATCTGCCGCCGGTCTCGAGCTCCTGTTTGTTTCTGGGATTCTGGCCAAGTCTTTCAACTCTAAAACCTAAAAATCCTACATAGAATGAGAAGAAATATCATAATCTGCTATGCAGCCACAAAGAGGACCATAAAATAAATTAAGAATAATCAAATTCAAAAAGAGAAGAGGAAAAGGCTTTCTAAACCCGAACCAATGGAATTAAAAACATTTCAATGCACAATTCGCAAATCCAGGACCATGCTAAAAAATAATAAATATCCACTCAATACTACATATTGATTGATGAACCAAGAAAAATCTCATTCCGCATACAGGAATGGAACCTACCAAAATCAATTTACAATAAGACGAACCCTAATTTCTCCCTAACCCCAAGATCAATTCCCATAAATGCTAAAAGCCCTGAAAGCAACAGCAGAAAGAAACACACACGAAAAGATAAATCTAGAATGCCATTCAAAAAAAAAAAAAAATCTAGAATCTCAGCTGCCAAATATATAAAAAAGCCTCCAAATTTTACTTTTCAATACCAGAAAACCAAATCCAAGAACCAAAACTCAAACCTTTATCACCTGGTGAAAGAAACAGAGCAAAAGAATAAAAAAAGCACGACATAATCACATATCAAGAAACAAGAAATGAACAAAATGAAGATGAATCACAGAGATCAAATCTCAAAGAAGGCGTTTGTTTCAAAAACCCAAACCCTAGAAAATAGAGCGCGGGAATGATGAAGAAAAGTGTCCATATAAAAGAAAATGAAGAAAAGTGACTCGATGAGAGGAAAAAAAAAAACAAAAAAGAGGGGTTTGGAGAGAGGGAGAGGGAGGGAGGTAGGGAGGGAGGGAACCTCGAGCTTGTCGTCGAGTGCAGAGTCAGAGACGAGTCGCTTGAGGTTTTTCCAATCCAGGTTTTATAAATATCTGGAATTCTGGATAGGAGAGTGATTTCTAAAACCTGGATTCCTTACATAAAATCCAAGTTGAAGGATTATAAAATCCTGGATTTTATCTATCAAAACAATATTTTTAAGCTAAATCTTGGATTTTACTATCCTTGATTATAAAATCCATTTATCCTAACTGCCCTTTAACGAATGAAGAAGAATTCTCATCTCCATTTTTTGGTTCAAAGATTCGGCAAACCATTGTAGATGCAATGATACACAAACATTTGCTACTTCTCTTTCTCTCGAATTTTCTTCGTTGTTAACCCTCATTGAGATCCAAATCTAATAGAAATGCATTCTTTGTCATTCTTGTTCTTTTTCCAATAGAAATTGAAAATTTTAACGATAACTAATTTACGTTTTCTTTCTCCAAGAACTATAATTTGAGAGAAGAATCAAATGGAATAACCCATTCAACATTAAGGGATTCTGGATGAACATTTGAGTCCTTGAAGCCAAAAAAAAAGAGGAGAGAAAAATAGTTCTAGAGATTCGTCAAACCATGATTTAGGTGCATTTGGATGTGCATAAAAGTCTTTTCAATGAAGCTTTCCACAGAATTTTTTTTGAATGGTAATTTCCACTAAAAATTTAATCTTTTGGATGTGCATAAAAGTTTCATTGATTTGGAGAAAGCGTATGATAGGGTTCCCAGGAGTGTTAAGTGGTGTGTCCTTGAAAGGAAAAAAGTGCTTACTAAATATGTTGATGTGATTAAGGATATGTACGATGGAGCAGTAACTAGTGTCAGAACCACGGATGACACATCTAGTGAGTTTACAATTATAATAGGACTGCACCAAGGATCAGCTCTAAGCCCTTATCTTTTTATGCTAGTTATGGATGAGCTTACGGAGGGTATCTAGGATGAGGTGCAGTGGTGTATGTTGTTTGCAGATGACATAGTATTAATTGACGAAACCAAAGCAGGAGTAAATGCTAAATTAGAGTTATGGAAAACTACTTTGGAATCTAAAGGTTTTAGACACTAAGACAGAATATATGGAATGCAACTTTAGTAATGTAAGGAGGTGGGACGAGGATGTAGTAAATATGACTGGACATGAGGTACTTAAGAGGGATATCTTTCGCTCTCTTGGTTCAATTTTACATAAGGAATGAGAGATTGAAGATGATGTTAACCATAGAATAAGAGTAGGTTGGTTGAAGTGGAAGCTTGCCTCAGAAGTTCTGTGCGATCGTAAAATCCCTACGAAGTTAAAGGGAAAGTTTTATAAGACAGCTGTGAGGCCAGCCATGCTGTATGGCTCAGAATGTTGGGCCACCAAGAAGCAGCATGTGCATAAGATGAGTGTAGCGAAGATGCGAACGCTTAGATGGATGTGTGGCCACACAAGGCTAGATATAATTAAAAATGAAGACATTCGTAAAAAGGTGGGGATGGCTCCAATTGAGGAGAAGATGAGAGAGCACTGCTTAAGATTGTTTGGACATCCAACGTAGGCCTCTGGATGCTCCGGTGAGAAGAGGCAACTCGTGCCAAATTGATGGAATAAAAAGAGGTAGGGGCAGACCGAAAACAACTTGGGTAGAAACATTGAGGAAAAACTTGATAGCTAGGAAAATAACAGAGAACATGACCTTGGATAGGATAGAATGGAAGAAAACGATCCACATAGAAGAACCCAACTAGAACCAAGATTAGAGCCGGATAGATTCCTTTTACCTTCTTCATGAATTTTTTCTAAAGAATTCATTTAGCCGACCCCAACTAGTTTGGGACAAAGCCTTTGTTGAGTTGAGTTGAGTTGATGTGCATAAGTCTTTTCAATGAAGATTTCCACATAAAATAATTTTACGCAGTTTGGATTGGACGATTTTATTAGAAATCTATTTCAGGGTGTATCCTTGTTTCATGAAAAATGAAAAAAAAAACTATCGTAGGGGTCAATTTTTAAAACAATAATACTTTTGTGTAGCCATATCCACTGGCTGGACAACACCATCAACAATCAAAGTCTCCGCCTGGCTAATTCGGTGCTAGAGGAGAGTTTTACCCGCAAAGGATTGTCTCCACCGATCAAAAAATAAATCTAAAACCAAATGTAGATTTTTTTTAGACAATCATCCTTTCACTGACTGGATTTTCCTCTGTGCTATATTATCCGGGCAGCAGACTTCGGTCACTGTTCATGTTGTATGGCCGCTAGAGAAGACTTCCCCTCATGAAAATTAACCTGTGATATTTTTGTCACGTCATTAAAATGATTTTTTCCCGACCCCAACTAGTTTGGGACAAAGGCTAAGTTGAGTTGAGTTGAGTTGTCATTAAAATGATTTTTAGCCCCACATTTTGACTGCATACTTACATATTCTCCTGGACACATGGTTAGTGTCTAGGGACCTTATAGGTAATGAAAATGGCATAGGGTTTTTCTTGTAGCCCTCTATTGTATTTTATTACTTGGGCCTATTAGGTTATGCATAATTTTCATTAAGATAAATTTAATATTGAATATCCATTGGATTTTCAAAACCAATTTGGGAACAGATCATTTTCTTGAAATTATTAGCCAAACAACACTTATTCAACCATTTCAAAAAAGAAAAAAAAACGAAAACACTTAATCCAATTTTCGGGGAAATTAAAAGGCTGTCATCCAAACCATGTAATTAGATTTCTTCGGAAATGAAGGATGCAATCCAAACCAAGGAAGCATGATTCTTCCCTAGGAGCCTTCGATTCCCGCTCTGGCAACCTTGAGCAGGATTCTTCCCTGGGAGCCTTCGAATCCTGCTTTTGATTCCCGCTTCGATTCCCGCTCTGGCAACCTTGATCCAAACAGCAAACACGATTTAATTGTAAATATAAACGTCTTCATTCAAATTATGAACACTGGGAAAATTAAGAATATATGATAAGAGGGACCCTAAGAACTCAACCAAGTTCCAAGCCATGGGTCCTACTTCGGTCTGAGCCAAGTTCAAGCTTGTAAACACATGAGCACATATGCAAGATTTTATGGCTATTATGTTGTTGGACATGATAGAATGTTTGTTTAACCTGTAGTTGCACGCATTTGTGGAGTATGAGACTGTTGAGCAAGCTGAGAAAGCCGTAAGTTCTCTTCGATCTTAGATTTAGCAGTGGCAGTTTTTATGCAATTTGCATGGTCCCTTGGATCACCACCCCTTAACTCTGTGACACGCTGTTTGTTTTCTTTGTGAACAGGTTGCTGAACTAAATGACGAGAGGAACTGGAGAAGTGGCCTCCGAGTTCGTCTATTGCATAAACGCACGGTACTTTATCTTTCCTGGTCATCACTGCTTTGCTTTTACGTGGACATGCATTTTTCCCAGTGCTTGTATCTGTGTGTTTGCTTGACAGGTCAAAATGGCAATTTGTACAACACTATAATGCCATATTGTTTCTATAGCAGTGTTTTCTTTTGGTGTTATTTCTATAGCAGTATTTTCTTTTATGTTTGTATATGGATGCAATTTTATACATTATACTTTCATGAATTGACATGTTGGAATATATCCTTCTTTGTTCTCGTCTAATCATGAAACAAATGTTCATAGTGGATTTCTGGGTTTGTGATATCAGACACCGTAAGTGTCAGACACCCAACAGAGATGCATTAAACACTAGTTATTTTCTATTTTTCATGATGCTTGAACAGTTACTAGAACTTCCAAGGATCCCATCTTTCTACTTATCTTAATTTCTTGTTCTAGAATACATTCAAGAGCAAGGTTACCTGGAACGCGGTTCATTCCGGTACGGGAACGGGTACGGGGTATGATGGTAGCCCGGTACTCGGTACGATGAGGGTAGGCTAAGTCGGTTGGCTATTTTAGCTCGCGGGTCTATTTGGAGTGCATATCTGGGTCGCTTTGGTACTCATATATAATTTCATATATTTTTACAAAAATAACATTCTATAGTCCATACTACATATAATTAACAAACAAAACCAAAAACCTCATGGATGCCATTCATATATATTCAAAATGGAAATTCCAGTTCCAATCCAATCCATAATTTATAAAATTTGAAGATCTCCAAATATCACTAAATTAAGTACCAACATATATTTCATTCTCGATCTTAAATAAAAGCAAACAGAAAATAACTACCCGGTTCTGCAGTAAGAACATAATATGAACAAATTAATAAACTATTGTGCAACTCTATTTTCCTAGTCCACCGAAGTTTTCCCTCTCTCTATGAATCTCTCCCTTTCATCCGGGTTGCTATTTTTGGTGATCCGGGTCGCAAACGACCCACGTTTCGGGTCAACGACCCCGGATCGCGGGTCGGAGGGTGGGAGGGCGATCCTGGTAACTTTGTTCAAGAGTTTGTCACTATTTTTTTTCCTGGTGTTATATTTTGTATGTTGTATTTGCTTTCATATAGTGTTATCGGACAGCTGTTTTGCACAGATGATTATGTGGAAGCTATACATAACTTGGACATGGGTATCTTTATCTGAAACTGGGACATCAGTAACCCCGATGTACCATCATATCTATACATCCATGTCAATAACGTGAAAAATATTTTTCCTAAATATATAATCACCATAAAATATAAGATAGCACACCTTAAAATTAGGAAAACCTAGTGCTGAATTTTAGATTTCACAGAGAAATTAGGCAAACTATTCCATCTGGAGTTGTATCGAAACCCTGTTCACATGTGTGTCCATGTCAATTTGACTTGATGAGGCTAAACCACCTGTTGGAAATGCAAACTTCTGAATGCAGATGCCTCTTTCAAAACCGCCTGCAAATTCATCGAGCCATTCTAGAATGATAAGGTGGTCCTGGGATGACTAGTGCATCATTTGGCCCACATTAGAAACTCAAAATTTGACTTTGAAATGAATTTATCTTAAATCAAGTTCTTTGATTTAGACTTTAGTGCTCACAGGAGTCGAGGGGTCCCAAATTTATTTTGTTTCAGAGAAGTATTTGGATTAATCTTCCACTTTCCTATTTGTGATCAAAATTTTGAAATCTTTAATTAGATTGGCGCAAAAAAGAAGAAGGAATAGTCGGGTGAAGTTGTTGGATCTTCTATAGTAATACACATTGATAATTCATGTCTTCAATATCAGATGAATTATAAGCTTCTAACTTGATTTTACGTATTATAGACGAAATCAGCAAGAGGAAAAAAGACTGGACATGAAGGAGACTGGAATGCTGAGGAAGATGATGTGTCCACATCTGAGCATCTGAATGAGAAGCAACCTGATGATGCTCAACCTTCCGAAACGTCACATGAACCCATGGTAATAAGCCTCTGGAATCCTTCCTCCCTATCAAGTATACAATTTATTTTTGTAAATGATATCAGCACAACCATTCTTTAACAATTGCACAAACCCAATTGTCTTTTTCCCTTTTAATTGGTTTGTAAAAGCTTTTTGGGAACTGAAATAACCCTTAACAGCTCTTTAAATAATTACCGACAAGATGGGTAATGCAAATATAAAAACATGGTTGTGCTGATTTCATTTCCCTTTATTTTCCTTTACATTGGCTGGTAGTGCAAATATTGTCGACATTAGAGTCTTACAGAATCTCACATGCTTGTACAGGCAGAGGAGAATCTCAATGATAGGGATGGGGGAGCGAGGAAAGGAGGGAGGGGGCGTGGCCGAAACAAAGGACGTGGGCGAGGTCAGTACCACAATAACCGTGGAGGACCTTCAATTGGGACTCCCCCTTCGGGTAATTCGATCCAAAATGAACTGCCTATAGCAACCAAGCAACCACCTGGACCCCGTATGCCAGATGGCACACGGGGATTCACCCTTGGCCGTGGGAAGCCACTTAGTGTGACTACAGCATAAATTTCATGTCGCTATCTCATGTATTTCACTTTGTATTCGTACTTAGGGTGCTGATGGCAGGGTTTTAGATGGGCTGTCTTATCCATTGATGTGGGGGATTTTTGAGTTTTTTGCTTCTGCTAAGCAGGCAAAGTGGCCTTGGTGTTGGGCATTTGCTTTCTTTGCTATGTGTTGTTTCTGCTATTGTTTTTTGTTTGGTCATTGATGTAAAAATGGAAAAAAAAAATATCAGAACAGGGGGTCTCATATGGATATAGATGTGACTGAAAAAGTTATATTTCTAATGAAATAATATTTTTCTCTTCTGTTATGTTTAGTAAATATTGCCTGCATGTCGTGAAATTATATCCTCACTCCCTTCTTTTGATAACGGCACTTATCTATTTATTTTTGGGTATTGATGTTGGCACTACCATGTTTTGGTAATTTGACCAACTCATTTTGTCTTTTCTTTTTTAATTGCCTTTCCAGAGCTTTTTGGGTATTGTTATAACCTTTGACAGCTCATAACATAATAAAAGACAAGGTGAGTGCAATTATCAACATATGATTCTGCGAATATCTTTTTTTTTTTTTGGAGTATGACATTTTTCATTGAAACTAGAGAAGCATCAAGGACGAGCAATCCTCCTGCATTACAAAATATCAACGAGAACTGGAATGGACATGCCCAACCGAGAGAAGTCTTAAAATAAGCAAAAATAGTCGTGCATCTTTTCCATCCATCGACTTTCTGTTAGACCCGCACCATTTCTTAACAGGATTCCACATAATTCTCCGTCCATCTTCATTAGTCCCTTCAGGACGCCCTTTTTCGATCGACAACCAGCTTTCCTATGCCGAGCACTTCTCCAGCTCCTCCATGATGTACTTGATTGAAAAAACCAGCATGTCAATGAGCATGTGCTCCAGCAGTCGATTCAAGAAGACATGGTTTTTTTTCTGGCAATCCTCTCCTCAACCAAACGGATACGTACAATCCTGTTGGCTTCCCAATTCAATCGCCTCGCAGTCCTTTCCTCTCTTAACATCAGTTGGAAGAAGGGATGTTCGTAACATGGGGAATGGGTATCCTTGACAGAATCCGTCTCACGGAGCCTAAACATGGTGAAAGGTCTATCTGCAGCCTCAAGGTTAAATAATTCCCACTGCTTTGGGAGGAGATCCCTCAACAACTCTCTGTGGGTCGGGTTAGTGATAAAGGCCTTCTCTTCATCGTAGGTCATCGCCCTCATTCTCATGAGAATGTTTTCTAGTACCATAATCTCTCTGAAATACCTCCTATTCCTACTTCCAGAGGACAAAGATGATTCGTTATCCATACTTGTTGGTTGACGAGAAACTTACCCACAAAATCTAGTGTCTCCAAATATTTTCTTTTACTAGATTTATTGTTCTTCAAGCTCTATACCACGGATGCCATAGAAACCAAACCTCAGATGCTACAAATCCCGTCCCTTCATAATAATGACAAATGCTTAGGTTAGCATGATAAGGGGGATTTTTAATCCATTTCCATTTACCAAAAAGAAGTAACTTTAAGGAAGCTTGTACTCCACGAGTGCACCTAATAGCCTCGTAACACCTAGAAAAAACTAAAGGGTAGGCCTCCCAAACAAAACCGCCAAAATCTACGAGTAATAGAGGCTTAAAGATGAATTAACCAAAAGCAAATCCAACTCTTGGAAGATGGGAAGTTAATTTGATAGGCTTTGGGAACCGATCATTGTTGGGCCTCCTTATAGCACCCACAAACTTCTCCAAAAAGAGTGAACAAGGTTTTGGTCTTGCCACCTTCGCCTTGAGAATTAAACCCGAGGTGGTCTCGCCAAAGACAAAGTTTCTTGCTTTAGCTTGGTAGGCACATATTTTGTTCAACTTGGTAGATAGATCTAGCCATGATACTTTCCGCCCAGGGGCAGGAAGGTCAATTGACCCGGATCCTACTAAGGAAAGGCAAGAAAGGCTCTCACTGTCAGGGAAGGCGTGCCCAGGATCCTTGTCAGATCTGACCTTGGGCAGCGCACCCAGGACCGATTCAAATTTTGAATTCAGAATAGGGGACAAAAACTCGTCGGAAGGCAGTCTCGGAGGATTCAGTTGGCCTTCTGTCGGCGGCAATGACTGAAAATCCAAGCCTGCAGAGCCTGACGAGGATTTGGTCGGAGAATAGCACTCTAATTTTTCCAGAATTTCAATCCCAGTGGAATATATATAATCAAGAACCCTAATTTTAACATTTGACCTAAAATATTTCTTCCCGGGGGCTAAAATTTTGGCCGAAACAAAGCTCATACAATGTTGGTATCTGCCTTCCATCCTTATTTCTAGGACCTTACCAAAAAGATTCCCTAAAGCCTCTACTATAGATACATCCCAAACATGTAATGGGATATCATAAAAATTAACCCACAAAGGTTCCTCTCCATGAGTAACTTCCTTATTCCACAGTGAGAGGGAGCTCAAATGATTCCCCAGAGCTTCCAGGCCTTTGGAAAGGACTAGCGAGGCCTGCAGTTTTGAACCAAACATAACAAGAATTCATCCTCCGCCAAGGTAAAGGGGCATTGTAAGGATGGAATGTCCTAAAGCTTTTGTGCCCAAAGCCAGAGGTCCTCTAAAGATCCTTTGTGGTCTTTCGTTTTCCCTATCAAACAGGTTTTAAGAGAATTCATTAGGATTTCTACTTCCCTTCCCAAGATGGTTAAAGTCGGGTTACCTCCCTTATCTTTTGAGGTGATTGTACCAGGCCAACAATTGCTCTCATCAAGATCCCCCTCCAGTCGAGGTGAGGGACGAGCACGTGGTGCCCAGGAGGAAGGGGCCCTAAGCCGGTGACACCAGTGGCAATTATCCCTCTATTTGAAGTTAAGGTACCTACAAGGAAAGCAGAGCTAGTTTTCATGCGCAGAACCTACCTCTGTTTCCAATTTTCCTTTAGACGCGACTCCTCCCGTAGACAACAAGACCAATTTCCTTTTATCTTGATTACATATTCTACAACAATTTTACCATCTAAAATTTTGGTAACAGTAAAAGGAGCATACCAATTTCCTTTTATCTTGATTACATATTCTACAACAATTTTACCATCTGAAATTTTGGTAACAGTAAAAGGAGCATTGCCAGTCCTCCGACCCTCTCAGTCATGATGATTCTGCGAGTATCAGTTGCTTTATTTTTTTATTATTTTTATAAGCAGATATAGGCTATTATAATTTTCAAAAGGCAATCAAACAGTCAATCAAGAGTTTCATAAACTGAGTCCCATCAACGGGTGTAAACGAGCCGAGCTGAGCTTGGCCAGGCTCGGCTTGGCTCGGTCAGGCTCGGCCAGGCTCGCGAGCCTTACCGAGCTCGGATTATATTATGTCCACACCCCTCATCTTCCCTGGACAGCCCTACTAGTGTAATTTGACTACTTTTTTTACACTATGGGGGGTGGTCCTAGTAACAAATGGGGTTCCAAAAATGAAGTGACATATTTTTGCCCCCCCCCCCTTTCACTCCATGGACAACCCTTTTAATGTATATATTAATATATAATATATATATTTAAATATATTAAATTCTTAACGAGCTTTAACGAGCCGAGCCGAGCCTGGCCTAACTCGGGCTCGGCTCGTTAAGCTTAACGAGCCGGCTCGGCTCGGCTCGTTAAGGATTCGAGCCGAGCTTTTTTCGAGCCGAGCTCGAGCGAGCTTCCGAGCCCGAGCCAAAATTGACACCCTTAGTCTCATCTTAGATTGATCAATACGTTCATTTGATAGGCATTTAGTTGGATCTTCTATGCCCAAAATTCTTGTGCGTTGAATGTGAACCATTGCCTATATTTAGTTTTCGCTGCATGTAACGATGGAAATGATTTGCATTATATCTCGGCCGTAACAATTCGAAATAAAAAATACCATATCATGCGAACGGTTCGGATCAATCGAAGTTGGGATCCACCATTCTGTAGTGGGTCGATCTAGCTTGTATCAGGTTGCATGGGAGTCTCTTCAACCATTTCTCTTCGACCTGCTGATTCACCGAGTTGGAGTCAATAGAGTGAACTCAGTCCACTGTCCAACCTAATCTTGTTGTAAGTCTAATTTTTGGAGTTATATGTCATACCTATCAAAATCACAAAAGAATTAATTTTGTCCGAGTCTAGGGTTTTTGTTAAGCATCACATTTCCATGTACAGTTTTTAGGATTCATGTGTAAATTAGGGCCCGTTTTGCATAACCCCCCCCCTAAACGGATAAAATCCTCCCTGTAACTGTTTCTGTGAGAGTGGTTCACTGCTTGAGGATAAATTCACCCCTTTTAACGTTTTTCTTTGCCTTTAAAATCTAACGAATAACGTTAAAATGTGGGGGGGGGGGGGGGGGGGTAATATCATTTCCCCTCCCATTTTGTATTTGGAATTGAGTTACGAATACAAATTGAATAGATCCGGCAGCTCATGTAGAGGGAGACAGAGAGGGAAGGGGGTACTTCCTAGTGAAGGGGAGAGGTTGAGGAGCAAAGAGGGTGAAGGAAACTGCCACATCTATGGATTTCCAATTTCTTATTTCCACAGCAAACTTAGAAATCTGATTTTTTTCACTGTCTGCATTAGAAATCGAAGAATTTGATCTGATCCAAATTACAATGCAAAAAGGGCTACAAATGTGAGAAATCCAAATCAAAATCTTCTCGGCATCCAACGGGCCGTTAGTGAATTTTATAAATTTGTAAGGATTTGATAGGCCATTTGGCCTCTCAATTTTGTATGAGAGAGAACATATGCTTACTTTTTAGCAGATTTTGTTTTATTTATTTAAAACAAAATGAGTCTGCTAAAAGGTGAAATGAGAGAACAGAGGCTTACCTTTTAGCAGATCTGGCTTGGGTCTACTCAGAAATTGTCTAGTAAATTAAATACTATAAATATATATTAATCAGTAAATTTGTCACAAAGGCCTATTAGCTCAGTTGGTTAGAGCGTCGTGCTAATAACGCGAAGGTCGCAGGTTCGAGACCTGCATAGGCCAGTTTTTAATTTTCTCTTTATGGGTATGTTAGTCATTTTACTACAAGCCTCGAAAAAGTAGTCAATCCGACAAATAACTGATTGCCACGTGGCGTTAAGTGGTCACGAGTTCTTTCTATAGGGGTATGTTAGTCATTTTACTACAAGCCTCGAAAAGTAGGAGAGTTCAATCCCACTAATAACTGATTGCCACGTGGCGTAAATAAACAGGTCACGAGTTCTTCCTGTACGCATTTTTTTTTATGGGAGATGATATTTTCACCCCACTCTGCAG
The DNA here is from genome assembly GCF_043159265.1 of Tasmannia lanceolata. Taxonomy (NCBI): domain Eukaryota; kingdom Viridiplantae; phylum Streptophyta; class Magnoliopsida; order Canellales; family Winteraceae; genus Tasmannia; species Tasmannia lanceolata. The sequence continues at coordinate 17,997,555 of NW_027518714.1, forward strand.
GACGCATTCGCCCCCCTTTCAACGTGATCTGACGTCAAAAAGCGTTAAAATTGCCCACTGGCCACTGTTCACGTTATAAAGGGGGGTGAATGTTTAGTGAAGGGGGGGGGGGGGTGAAAATATCATTGCCCTTTTTTATTAGAAGTCAGGAAGAAATTAAATAAATGGAAGGCTAATCTTCAGGGAGAAAATATTTTCTCTTCCCATTGTTCTTCCTCCCTCATATTATTTTAGTTTATTTTCCAGGATTCAACAACTGGAAAACCCATTCCACCTACCAAAATCCCTAAACCCACCTGGATACAAACTCTTCCCCATTCAAATGTCACTAATTTCCAGGTTTTATTAAACCTAATTTGACATTAAAATATTTTTTAATCAATTAATTAATTACTAATGCTAATTTAGGTCAATTAGCAAGCGTGGATTGTCGGATTTTCCTCCCACTAGTATTTCCGCTCCTGTGTCATTTTCCATATTAGAAAATTTTACTTGTTTTGAATATTGGCCGCATGAGTAGGAAGAAAAATGAAGAAAACAATGACTTCATGTGGTAGGGCCCACCAAGTTAATTTCATTATTGAATTTGCGACGAGATGCTAATTTGTGGCCGAGGTTTTAAATTTCGGTTTCTGTAACCATTTCGGCTCTCACCGAGACTGAAAATTGAAATTTCGTCCGAAATTGGGTACGCTATTAAAAAATAATATATTATTTCACACCAAACTTCGGCAGAAATTTTGGGAAAAATGCTATATAATTTCTCAAAATGTCGGACGATATTACAAAAAAAATGAAATTTTGGCTGAATTTCAGTACCGTCTCGGGTTTAGGCAATTTAGGTTTCGGTGTTGACTTAAATCCGAAATTTCGGATTTCTTGCATGTTTAGTTGGCAGGAAAGTGCATTGAAAGGGCTTTCCTAGCAAAACCTTTCTTACTTTCATTACTTTTTTAGAAAATTGTTTTAAGCGTTTATTTTCCCTTTATCTATGTTTGCTGCCTAAAAGGAAATGAGCACTTTACTTATATTAAATCATAAAATATCTTCAGTGGGTAGAGTCCATTCCACCTTCTCTCTCTCTCAACTCTCAAGTGTATCGCCTAAAAGTAGCCCATTTACTTTTCCGTGAATGGCTGGGATTAAAAAAAAAAAAACGGTTTTTAGTCAGACTAATCTCAGCCATTCATAGGAAAGTGAATGGACTGATTTTTAGCAACACACTTAGTGGGGATTGGGGTGAAATAGCCTCCCACACATATACCAAAGAGTTATATATGTATTAGCTGTGCGGCCTACACAGAGGGCTGATGTCCCAAAAAAGAGAATGGATCCTACATGTAAACTAATCACTAATTTGCTAATTTGTCTAAGATGGAACTGCCTGTGCCTGAAAGTTAGGGCAGTGATAAATTTACCCCATTAAAGAAGAATACACCCCTGTATTCTTCTTTCCAGGGGGTGAATTTATCACTGCCCAAAAATTAATGGGAAGTGATATATCCGCCCCTTTTGATTACTTGGAACTTCCAGTAGAATGTACGTGGCAATCAGCCCCATTGAATCCTTCTGAAATACATTAGCCTCCATGCAGTCATTGATACATTGCTACTGAAGGGACAAATATATCACCTACACCCTTGTCCGAACACTTCTCACTGCTTCAATCTACTTGATCTGGCAGGAAAGGAACTCGTGACTATTTCATAAAAAAAAAAACCTATAAAAGGTTCCTTATAAGTAGAATTATCAGTGCAACGAGGTCTCGTATTTTGGCCCTTAAGCTGGAAGACGAAGACTCTGAAGGAAACCAGAGAATTTCCAACACCTTTAATCTTGCCCTGTTCAGTAAAGCCACTGAACCAAAATTTTGTCATTAGGAACCTCCTGCTGCCTATGAGATCAAGTTGAATTCGGACGCTTCCTTGGCTAGTGATTCCGCCTTGATTGGAGGCCTTCTTCGAGACCACAAGGGTGCAATCCTTTATCTCTTCTGTGTTAACTGCAATCCTCACCCAATCCAAGAATTAGAAATTGAAGCCATCCATCATGGAATCAAATCTGCCGCGCAGCACCAAGTGAAGAGACTGTGGATAGAATCTGATTCGCTCATTGCTGTTATGGCCATAAACCTGCTATGGCCGTGCCCATGGTGGAAAATCCCAACGCTTGAAAAAATTTGATCCATGCTCAACTCTTTTGAGAGCTGGAAGCTGACCCACATTTGGCGTGGAGGCAATAGAGCAGCTGACTTCTTATCCAAACCCAACTGTATCTGTAAAGAAGACTCAATTACTCTTGAATTGGTTCCAGAGGAACTTGCAAATATTGTTACTGATGATGTATCCGGAATGATTTATCCTCGATTGTAAATTTTCTTTTTTTTAATATAGCTGGTGGGGGTCTGCCTAACCCCAAATTACCGATAAAAAAAAAAGAAAAAAAGGGACAAATATATCACTTCCTAAATTAATGAGGCTTATGTATAAAATATTGAGTAGTTTACTAGTGGGTCCAATGTAGAAGTCTTAATGGACAGAAGACAATGAACCTCACAGGTATACTAAACTATGATCTATTAGTGGGACTAAGATGAAAGCTGACACGGAAAAAAGCTAATGGGCGTATTAAAATAAGTAATGTAGCGCCTGCATTGATGCATTGTATTAATCACTAATCAACTAGTAAGACTAAGATGGACTGTCTCATGGCCAAAAACCAATGGGCCTACAAAAAATATGAATCCACATGTATGCTAATCAATGATCTATAAGTGAGGTATGGAGGACCCCATAGCTAAAAACATATATTAGTAGGGCCTACATAAAGGGTCTATTAATGACCAAAATTTAATTGACCCGCATACATGCTAATCAATGGTCTAACAGTGGGGCTAAGATGCGGGCCAAATGACCAAAACTAATAAGGCCCACATGAATCCTTAGAAGTTTAAGGGGAGTGAAATATTGGTCCCTTTTCTTCCCCGGGGCCACCCTGCCTTAGTGTATTTATTTATGACTACTTTTACACTACAAGTGGGTGGCCTAAGGAAGAAAATGAGGCCAGATGTGAGTTGGAGTACTGAAGTCTAGATGATTGAATAACATCATCTGTTAGTAGCTTAAACTTTTGGAGCAATTGGTTGTTTAATACTTTAATCTGCGCAGCGCAGCATGAGAGATGAAAACTTGTTTGAAATAAGAAGGGAAACGTTTTCACACAACCACATTTTGATATTTACACATACCCAGCTGTGTTTTCTTCTTTAATTGGGTCATGAGAGCTTTTTAGGAAATGTAATAACCTTTTGACAGCTCTTTAAATACTAAAAGACAATATGGGTTAGCGGAAATATCAAAATATGGCTGTGCTGATATCATTTCCCAATACAAAAATGTACATTTTGACTACTTTTTTGTTAGTGGTGAAATTGGGATGGGTTGGATCATGTTGACACCGACCCTAGCCCAAGCTGAGGTGTCATTACCTCAACCCTAATACGACCCAACGTGAGCGTTTGGGCAATGCGGGTCAACGCTAACCCAACCTACCTCTAAATCTTGTAACCCTAACTCAACCCGTCTAACCTGATTTTCTAAATCGGGTCAGGACGGGATTGGGGCCAAAAGAGAAAAAAATAATAAAAGAAATTAAGAACCTTTGATTTTGAAAATCACGGTAAAATTAGTGGGACAAGCCGAAAAGGGTTGGGTTCGGTCGCGTCGCATCGAGTTACTCAAGCCCTCAAGCCTAACCCAACATGAAATTAAATTGGGTTGGCTTTTTCCAACCCTAACCCAACTCAACCAGAGCTGAAATGGGTTGAACCTGTCGGGTTCAGGGTTCGGGGTCAACCCTACCCAAGTAGCACGCCTAATTTTTGTACCTTTGTAAAATGCAGAATAGAAAATTGGCAAAGGGTCAAAACCCAAAAAGCATGACAGCCGGAGGAAACGACATTTTAAAGAAGGGAAACCATGTGAACACTGGCTAGTTAAGCCTACCTCAAAGTCTCAAACAGCCCTTGTCATGTTTACAAAGAATATTATATATAGAGAAAGCTCATTATGATTAAATAGAACATAATGTATTATATTAATAGAAAAAGCTTATATTACAGGCATGCTTTTAAATTTCGTCCGAAATCCGAAATTTCGAACGCATTTTTAAAAAATAAAAAAATAAATGTTACAAAATTTCGGAATTTCGAGATTTTCGTCCCATTTCGAACCTTAATACCAAATTTCGGACCCGCGAAATCTCGGATTTCGGTGGGGTCCGAAATAGGTACCGAAACCGAAATTTAAAACCTTGATTATAGGATATGTATTATATAATTTATATTAATAGAACCGATTCTCAACATGGATTTTCAAAACCAACAAGTTGAATTGGCGTGACCGCAGAGTTCTCCATCAATCCAGCTGCACCCCTAACAACCCAATTCATAAACAACACAGAGGAAAAAAGATGCATAGACAGAAAAGGAAAAAAAATAATGGAAAACACGTTTCTCTTTCATTTGACTAATATCTCTCTTCATATGGAAGAAAAAGACTTGCATAGAAAAAGACAAAGGGAGAGAAAAATTCAAGCAGGAGGAGGAGGAGGATAAGAAGGTTAGTTTTTGGGGTCATCTCTCTCTTGATGATGAATTTCCACTCATAAAAAGTGGGTGATTTTTCAGAAGGTTTTTTGGATTGTTGAGCACCTCTGTTCATGATAAAGGTAATTTTTTTCTTTGGAGCTTCTGGGTATTTCTTTCTTTGGAGCTTCTGGGTATTTCAGATTGGTTTTTGTCCTTCTTTATGTTTTTGTTTTCTTTCCTTGATCTCTGTATGATCTTAGGCCCTGTTAAGAAAAAAAAAGATGACTTTAACCAACCCTATTCAATTTTTACTTAGAGGGGCCTTCAAATTAAGACTATATCCCTTTTAATTAACTATTATCATATCATTTCCCTATAATTCACAAAAAGAAAAAAAAAATCCAAGAAAAAAGTTTTCATCAGAAATGTATTTCTTGAAAAATCCAAACAGGGCCTTATGGATATGACAGTTGAATTTTCTATATGAATTTCAATGGTATCTTAACTGGGATTTTTTTTCCCGTAAGGAGCTCTGATTTGTATTTTTATTAGGAAGTTTCCTTCTTTTTCTAATGAAAAATTTTCATTGATTCTTCTATAAATCTTAGGATTACAGAATTGGGTTTTTGAATGAATCCCATAGATATCTAAATTGAGTCTTTTTGATTGAATCTGTTATAACTATAATTTTATTCTGGTATTGAGATTCTCTCATCTGTGCTATTTGCCTCAATAAAAAAAAAAGATACTTCATCGAACAATTTTTGGGTAATATTCTCTAGTGCATCATATATAAATACTGAATTTGCTTATCTGAATTGATTCCAGTGATGTCTTAATAGGCTCTTCTTCAATAATAGATTATGACATTGCCCTACAATCAGAACCCGGGCCAGTGTTTGCTCAGGAAGAAAGCCAGTGATTACCATTGAGGCATTATCAAACATACAATTGTGTTGTTGTGTAGAAGTTTATCAGATCGAATTCTCCTCGGAAACATCTATTTGTGGATGAATTTGAATTGAGTTTCGAAGATGCATTCGGCGAATCAGTGGGGAGGTACATTTGAAATCCATGGAGACTTGAGTACAGATGACGAGCGGAGTCGGAACATGGACATGGACAGGGCAGCTCTTTCTCAGCAACTGGATGAGACCCAGCAGAGTTGGTTGTTGGGACCTCCAGACAATAACAAGAAAGGGAAATATGTTGATTTGGGGTGTGTAGTTTGCAGCAGGAAGGCCTTGAAATATATCTTTTGGACCTTATTGATATGTTTTGTGGTCATAGCCCTTCCTATCATTATCGTTAAGTCCATCCCCAAGCACAAACCAATTCCTCCTCCTCCTGACAATTATACTATTGCTCTCCACAAGGCCCTTCTCTTCTTCAATGCACAAAAGTGTAAGTCTCTCTCTCTCTCTCTCTCTCTCTCTCTCTCTCTCTCTCTCATGGGTGTTCTTAGGATATTCTTTTTTTGTACCCTATTTCCTCAAGGGCACTTTTGTCATATTTCTGTTGCGCCATGATCGACACCATGGGTATACTACGAGGGACTGATTATTGTCTTTTGGTGACAAATTTTGTTCATCTCCAATGAGTGTATTCCTTGTAGTGACCTTAACATAGCAACCCTATAGGGCAATGTTCCTTTCGGATTTTGAGAATTGATTTTGAGTCCAGTTTTGGACACAAATCAATTCTCAAAGCCTTAGCCGCTAGCGCTCAAGGTGCCGAGGGTAGAACATAGTGCTTTCACAAGCTTCCTAACTGGCCACTCCTCTGTTTCTTTCTTTGCACCAGTTCAAGATAAATGGAAAACTAAGGATATTTTGTGGGTTAATGTCTAATAGGGGTATTTGGGCCATGATCTAATAAAAGAGCATTTTAGTAATATTTTCTTCTATGAGGCATTTTGGCGATTTCAGAAATAAGTCTCTCCATGAAGACCTCTACAAAAGTGTCTTTACCCCTTAATTCAAAACTGGTACTGTTCATTCCTTAGTACGGTGGAACTCGGGTCGATTTTTGGGAATTTGAGTGATTCCAATTCAATTTTTAGCAAAAGCTCAACCCAACTTGTACCTTCATTCCTTAGCACATGATCATCTTGATTACTGTATTCATAATTATTGATATTGATGGGGACTCATGCAGCGGGCCGATTGCCGAAGAACAATGGAGTGCCTTGGCGCGGGGATTCTGGCCTGCAAGACGGGTCAGACGTGCCCGAGATAAAGGGGGGTCTCGTCGGAGGGTACTACGATGCCGGAGACAATATAAAATTCCATTTTCCGATGGCCTTTTCCATGAGCATGCTAAGTTGGAGTGTGATAGAATATAGTCAGAAATACCAAGCCATAGGGGAATACAATCACATAAGGGATCTCATCAAATGGGGGACTGACTACCTCCTTCTCACTTTCAATTCCACTGCAACCACCATCAGCCACATCTATTGCCAGGTACCACAAATAAATCTTTACTTTTCAACTTGGTTTTTTTATTCACACCTCTTTTAGAGGTGCAGCAGAAAAGAGAATTCTATGGGTGTGTATCAAATATTAGTGCCATTGGTGTACTTTTTTTATTGGATTTAGAGGCTTCTGTATTGATAGACATTGATAATCATAGGTTGCCCATTTGCTAGTCTTTTAGGCCCTGTTTGTTTTGGATTTTGAGAATTTGATTGAGAGTCCCAAATTAAGGCCATGTTCGTTATGGATTTTGAGAATTGTTGGATTCAAATTTACATTTAATTTTCAGTCCAATAATCAGTTTGGACACACTATTGGTTCTCAGAATCCAAAACAAACAGGGCCTAAGGACATGTTCGTTTAAGATCATGATAATCAATTGTGATTGCCAAACCGATTTATTGGACTCAAATTTATGTAAATTTGAGTCCAATAATCGATTTGGCACTCACAATTGGTTTTCATAATCTTAAACAAACAGGGCCTAATTGTTGGACCCGAAATTACCTTTAATTTCGAGTCCAATAATCAGTTTTGAACTTAAAATCTCAAAAAAATGGGGCCTTAGAGGGGTATCAGGTAATTAAGCTAACATCCATTTGTCTTTTGTCTTGTGTGCTTCATGAGTTTAGTGTTTGCAATTACAAGATTACTAACAGAAGACCAAAGTACTGATTGACTTCTGTTGCTTGAACAAGCTGAAATGACCAAAATACCCTTGATATCAAGTGTTGAGATTACTATAGTAGATTCTAAAGTACAAATACAAGATTACTATGGTCATGTTTGTTTTTTCTTTTGAGAACCAATTGCTATTGGACTCAAATTTAGGCCCTGTCTGTTTTGAATTTTGGTACTGATTCTGAGTCCAAAATTGATTATTATAATCAGCTTTGGACTCACAATTGGCTCTCAAAATCCAAAACAAATAGGGCCAGGCCTTATGTTCAGGACCTGTTCCTTTTAGATTTTGGTAATGTTATTCTAACAATTGGTTTTGAACTCGCATTGCCAAAATCTAAAATGAACAGAGCCTTAATTTCTAGTCTAATCAGTTTTGGACAGAATTAAATTTCAAAATCCAAAGCAAACAGGCCTAACAAAGCTATATTAATGCCAATGTGATGGTTTGACATTGACTATCAAAACTATTCTTTCTTTGACTTTGATGAAATGACAAAAATACCCTTCTAACGACGAGAATTGCTAGGTGGGCGGGGCACTGAACGGTTCGACCACCCCAGATGATCACTATTGCTGGGAGAGACCAGAAGATATGGATTATCCAAGAAAGACCCAAACATGCAGCTCGGCGCCCGATTTGGCAGGCGAAATGGCCGCGGCTTTAGCCTCGGCCTCCATTGTCTTCCGAGACAATGTAGCCTACTCAAAGAAACTTGTCAAGGGGGCCGAAACACTCTTCAAATTTGCAAGGGACTTTGGAAAAAGAACACCATATAGCCGTGGGAATCCCTATATAGACCAATTCTACAATTCAACTGGGTACTATGATGACTACATGTGGGGTGCCGCTTGGCTATACTATGCCACAGGAAATACTACTTATCTTGCACTGGCCACAAATCCGGGGATACCGAAGAATGCGAAGGCGTTTTTAGGGATACTAGATTTGAATGTGTTGAGTTGGGACAACAAGCTTCCCGCTGCACAACTGTTGTTAACGAGGATGAGAATTTTTTTGAACCCTGGGTACCCTTATGAGGACATGTTGAAGAGCTATCATAATGATACAGACCTCACCATGTGTTCTTACCTTCGCCATTTCAACACTTTCAATTGGACCCAAGGTAAAGATCTCCAACTTACTCTAATTAAGTTACTTTTGTTTTGTTTTTTTTTTTATGGGTAAGCTGGGAGTTAGGCGGACCCCTACCAAAATATTAAATAAAGAAAGATGATACTACAGTAGGAATAAGACCACTGCCGAATCTTTAGAACAATCTCTAAAGAAAAGGCAGAACAACTGGGGTCATGATAGCCTTGAAGACAAACCCAAAACAAGCAAGAGACAAGAAAATTAAGTTCCTCTTCCTTGTTACTCTGCATGTGTGGCCACGTTTGGCAGCCATGAAAGTTTTTTCCATGGAATACAAGTTTATATCAATTGGTAGGAGAGTGACAAGGAGGATGGGAGAGGGAGAGAATTGAGAGGGCATGAATGAGGAGAGGGTGAAGGTGAAAAATATGGAAAAGAAAAACTATATTCAAAATAGAGTTTTTGTTTTAATTATTTTCAGTCACTTTGCACCATCTCCTCATTCGCGCCCTACTGGCCTCTCAATGCTCCCCGTCTCCCGCTACCCCTCTCTCAATACTTTAAGCTTATATTTCATGGAAAAAACTTCATAGTTACCAAACATATATAGCCATGTGTGTGTATCTTTACCCATTGGAAAATGGTAAAAGGAAAGTCACTTTTATGCTCCTTCCTAAAAGACACACGTATTGAGCCCACTTCAGACTCTTGCACACGATCAGATCTGTTGATCTGAACTGAGACCATAAGTCTAACCAAATGAGAAGACAACTTGATATGATGATTCTAGGCCCTTCACCCATCAAGGCTAGCTTAGAGGTCCACCAAGAAAATCTAAACCATTGATTTTATGGTCCTTTATCTCATGCATAGAATGTTCATTTGGTATGGGACCAAGACCATGTGTTCCAACTAATGATGTCCTACAAAATCAACTCTTTTTTCATTTGGTAGGTAAGCTGGGATTGAACCTGCGACCTCCATGTTGAAGAAAAAGTTTCACCATTGAGCTAAGGGCTCAATCCCAAAATCAATTGTCTTGATTTGTTGTAAATGTAATTTTTGAGTTCCATAATCAGTTTTGGACTCAAAATCGATTCTCAATATCCATAACAAGGGAGTCTAGATAACAGCTAATTAAAACGTGAATTTTAAGGCATTTCTTTTTTTATAGGTAAGCTGGGGTTAGGCAGGACCCCTACCAGTGTATTAATGTGGGAAAAAAAGATATTACAATGAAAAGCACAAAGCAACACCACTATCCCTGGAGAGTAGAGACCATATTTAAAAGAAAAGGGGGCAAACAAATGATATCAAGTGGTCCAGTGGTCCACATTCTTCGATCTAACCCTAGAGACTATCTATTTGTTATGAATTTAGCTTACCACTCAATGGGTGAGTGCTGGAGTTACATAATGGGCTAGCTTTATGGGTGCATATTGGGATCTTTGGGAGTGTCTTCAGCAGGGAGTGCGGGACTATTTCTTCTTTGGAACCTCTAGCCACGACTCACCTTCGGAGTCATTGTGGTCCGTCAATAATTCGTTAGATGACTCTTTTCTTCCATCGATTTCTTCTAAAGTCATTTCCATGTTCGATGTTTTGTTATCTTGGTCAGATTCTTCAGCTGCAGATAGGGCTGATAATCATGTAAAGGGCAAAGGCAAAATATAGCTAAAAAGGAAAATATTTGACGGAAGAACATATGTTTTACCACTATATGTCATGAAAACATGTGTACTTAAGTCATTTGGATACATACATGTGTATCACTTGCATCTAACAGTTCTAAATGTTTTTCTTCTCGTGGGTGCAGGGGGAATGATAGAGCTTAATCATGGAAGGCCTCAACCTCTACAATATGTAGTAAATGCTGCCTTCTTGGCGTCTCTATATGTAGATTACATGGATGCTGTCAACGTTCCAGGATGGGTCTGTGGTCCTAACTACTTCTCTTCCGACGTTCTCCGTAGCTTCGCCACCTCTCAGGTATTCCTTATTCCTTTCATTTTCTTCATTTTTTATCAATATATTCTTTCAAAGTTCCCATTGATGCAAGGGCTTTACATTAGAAAAGATCAAAGTACCAGCCCGCACGGGTTTGGTTCTTTGGCTTAAAGTCATGGGTATGCTCCCTATTTCAAATCCCCCAGGGCTTACTTGATGCGTGTGGTTTAGTGGTGATCGTGTGCATCCGTAGGGAATAGTCCCATACTAAAAATTGGGCTGAGGATACCCTTAGGGAGTGGCCCAGTGCATGAGGCTCCCGCCATTGCGGGGGGTCTGGGGGGCTAGATGTAAACATCTATACCCATGCTTTGCAGAGAGACTGTTTCCGTCACTCAAACCCGTGACCACCAGGTCACAATGGAGCAAGCTTACCGTTGCGCCAAGACTCACTGGGGTGAGGATACCCTTATGTTATTTAAAAAAAAAAGGATTAGAGTACTCTTCCTGTTTGGATTGTGAGAAGAACATTTATCGGTTTTCCTAGGATTTTTTTTTGTCTTCAAGATTTATAGGACAATGATATAGTTAGGGAAATGTTATCAGCACAACCATGTTCTGATATTTGCACAAATGCAGCTTGTCTTTTCTTTTTTAATTGGCTTTTCAGAGCTTTTTGGGAACTGTAATAACCTTTGATAGTTGTTTAAATAATAAAAAATACGATGTGTTAGTGCAAATATCAAAACATGGTTGTGCTGAATGCTGATAACATTTCCCTATAGTTATGCCTTTTTTTTTTTTGGAGGGATGTTATCATTATAAAGAGGAATGATAGACTCAAGGGCGCCTTTGCAAAAAACAGTTACAAGGGTGCCGCCATTCGTCCATCTCAAGTAGGGCTGGCAATTTCACCCGAAAAAGCGGGGATCCGCCCCGCCCCGTTTGGGGAGGGGATTCCCCGATTTGAAAGGGGAAGGGGAAGGGGAAGGGGATTATAAAAATTCCCCGGTGCGGGGAGGGGAAGGGGAAGGGGATGGAGTTGTCCCCGCCCCGCCCCGCCCCGCTACGCCCCGCTAATCAATGCCATTTTTTTGTAAATTTTTAAGTGTTTTTTTTAAGGAAAACTACTAGAAACTCTGTGGATCGGCTACAAGATTCCCCCAAACATAAACTTAGCTTGTCTTTTCCTTTTAATTAGCTTCTGAGAGCATTTTGGGAACTATAATAACCTTTTCACAAATGTTGAAATAATAAAGACAAGCTGAGAGCCTGAGACGCTGAGTGTATGCAATTATCAAAAAATCGTAGTGCCAACAAAATTTTAGGGTTGGATTGCAGGTTTTAATTTTCAACAAGAAAAATTTAGCTACTAGAAATTTGTTTCATGTCAGCATTAGACTGAATTGCAGTTAAAGAAATAAGTCATTTGTTGATTTTGTTCTCTTCTCCATTCTCATTTCTCATGCTCATCTGGGGGTTAAGATGCTATACAGAATGAACTAATGAACATTATTTTGCGTGTGTGAGCGCCCACTTATGGACTTTTAAAGTTCATTGTGACTACTGAAATAGTTACTTTTTGCACATTGGCTGTCTGTTAATGAAGGTAATCCTGGTGCTCATTTCCTATTTATCATTCCATAATTTATGCAGAAAATTGCTGAAAGATGAGGTCCTGTTGTTATTTATGTTTGTTGTCTCATCCATGCATTTCTGATTTTGTCCATCTGTTTGTTGATCACATGAATAGAATCATAGCATTCATCACAATATTGTCTGTAATGGACGTAGAAGAAAGAAGCTCTGTTTGCTGGTTTGATTAGGTTCCAAAGAGGGGGCGGGGCGGGGATTTTGTCCCCGAAGGATGCGGGGAGGGGAAGGGGAAGGGGAAGGGGAAGGGGAAGGGGATTAGATATTCCCCGCGGGGAGGGGAGGGGGATTCCCCACCATCCCCGCAGAGGGGAAGGGGAAGGAGAGGGGGAAAATTCCCCGCAGAGGGGAAGGGGAAGGGGACCCCAACATCCGGCCCCGACCCGCCCCGTTGCCACCCCTAATCTCAAGAAAGTGGCAATGACAAATACAAAATTAAATGAACAATAAATGCATTTTGTTGACAATAACAAATAGGAGCGCCCTTGCAACTATTTTTTTGCAAGGGCGCCCTTCAGTCTATCATTCCTCCATTATAAATTGAAGGTAAATAAAACTTGAATGGCTTTGGTTCAAAGTTACTTTTTTCTTCAATTGTAATCAAATAATTTAACAGTAAGAAATTTTGGAGAAAATTTTCTGTTACTACCGATTTGCTAGGGACCATTGCTGAAGGCATTTGCAGACAGGCTTTTGCGTGATAGAACAGCAACCTCAGATGAATGAAAATGAATAAGACAAAATCTGAGCCTATGTGACTGCTCTCTCATGCAACAGCCTATCCACGAAATGCCTTCTGCGATGGTCCCTAGTAAATCCCTTTCCAAACATTCCCTGTTATCCAAACAGAACCAATGCAAAGGGGTATTTTTGCCCATTCACTCATGGGCAGTGTTATACCAGAAGATGCAAGCACTTATTGATTGCATAGAATGTAAGAATCATGACAAAGTTACTAAAGCTTAAAGTTTTAATAAACTCCCCAAATGACCAAAATAACCTTCTGAAAACCAAAATGTACTAATTTTGTGTTTCTACAGGTCAATTACATATTAGGAGCCAACCCTAAGAAGATGAGCTACCTGGTAGGATACGGTGCGAACTATCCTAAGCATGTACACCACCGTGGTGCATCGATACCTCACGACGGGAAAAAATACTCGTGCACCGGTGGATGGAAGTGGCGTGACGCCCATGGCCCGAATCCGAACCTAATCACGGGGGCCATGGTTGGTGGACCAGACCGGAATGATGGGTTCAGCGACATGCGCACCAATTACAACTACACCGAGCCTACAATGGCCGGCAATGCTGGTCTAGTCGCGGCTCTCGTTTCGCTTACAAACAGTGGTCGTGTTGGTATTGATAAGAACACCATTTTTTCAGCAGTCCCACCGCTGTACCCGAAAACGCCATCCCCGCCACCGCCTTGGAAGCCATAAAATCTATAGCTATTGTCATTTACTTGCCCCTGAATTTCATATTTTTTCCTTTTGTGTTTTATGTTTCCCTGATCTTGTTTATTCTGTAAAACAATACCATGGACGTTTTCTTTACTTGATAGTTGGGGGCGAAAAAATCGGTTTATATGAAGTTTTGTGGAATAACATAGGTGCTTCATTGCTATCTTTACTGTGACAATACCCATGGAGTTGTAAATTAAAATGCTTGAAGCATGCAAAGAGCATTTTCACTGGGTTAGCGATTCTTGGGTTTGTTTGTTTTTCTCTCCATGTTCTTCATCTAGAGGAGCCTACCGTAGGAAGTGCCATATCCTAAAACTTCCACATCAGACATTCCCAGTCATCTGCAATTTGGTAGTATATGATCTCGTAATGATGGTTCACTAGAGGGCCCTAAGATAATCTACTGAGAGCATAGTGATGAAATGTTATGTGCCTTTTTTAAATTCAAAGGTCGAGCCTACATGATAGGTTGGATGATCACAGAAAGCCTGGTAAGATAGATGTTAAATCTAAATTTTATAAGTATCTTTTACCCCGTTTCTCCAAGCTATCGTTTATTAGAGATCTATTTAATTTCAAGTGTCTTGGTAAATGGACCAAACATTCATTTAATACCTACCCAAAAAAAAAAAAACATTCATTTAATCTAGGGCCGTGATATTCTCAACCCCTGCAGTACGCATTCACCCCACTTTTAACGTGATTTGACATCAAAAAGCATTACAGCTGCCCACTGTTCACGTTATAAGGGGGCAAACGCATACTGCGAGAGGGGGGAGCGGGGGTTGAAAATATCATCTCCGTTGATGAGTGTGATGTACCTTCTCCGCACAAGGATCGCTGAACGATCATCGTGATTTTTCCTTTTTGTGGCACGCTCCTCATATGTAACACCCAGCCTTGGTGTAGAGGGGGATGTTTTCAGAGGGATACAGAGGATTAGTCCATCAAACACAATTGGGTGTTAATGTAGTTAATGTTTGGGGAGATGTTAAAAAAATAGGGATCTGCTAGGGACCATCACTGAAGGCATTTTGCGAAACGGCTGTTGCATGAGAGTGGAGGACCTCTCTATACAAAGCTGCCCCAGTCTCCTAGAGACTCCCTCCCTACCAAGTCTATCAACCTCACTATTTGCCAACCTCCGTACACTATGAAAAGAAACGGGGGACCCCTCTACACAATCTAAGATCTCGTCCATCTAATGAGCAAAATGAGCAAACCGCCAAGGAGACGGAGAACTCCCTCTGAGCCACCTAACAACGTTGAGGGAGTCACCCTCCACCGCTACCTTGTCAAGAGACCTTGTATCTAACATCATTACACCTTGATGAACTGCTCTGATTCACTCTCCATTTGAGTCCGCAAACCCAATCAGGCCTGAAAAAGCCCAAAGCATTTCACCTTGCTCGTCTCGCAGGAGACCTCCTATCTCGGCCAAACCTAGGTTCCCTATCCTGGAACCATCAAAGTCGACGAACACACTAAAGGGAGACTCCCAAATCTATTGAAAGATCGACCTCCGATCTGTACTATAATATACCTCTCTCCATCTCTGCCACAAGTCATATGACGGCACAAAGCAGAAGCTAGGCAAGACCTTAGCCCAAGAGATGGTCAGCGCTAATACCTTAGTGAAGAGGAATTAAGGGGACTTCACTAAGCCTCTGGAAATCTTGGCATTCCTTTCCTTCCAAATCACTCAAATGATAGATAGTAGAATCACATTCCATTGTATTTGGTCTCTACTTTGCCAAGGTACACTGGACCAATATTCCAATAACTCTGAAAGCATACTAGGAAAAACCTAAAAAATGCCGAATCTACCAAGAATGTGACTCTAAACAAGCCTGGCGGTCCAGCAATGGATGAATATGCAATCAACTGACTCACCTACCTCCACACATAACTCACAGTGATCAATAACCCACATATTTCTACTGTGGATGTGGTCCACTCTAGGGCTTTATCTAGGACAGCCGTCTAGGGGTGCAACTCGAGTCGATTTTTCAGAATTCGGGTTGAGCTTTTACCCTAAAATCGGATCGGGTTCGGGTTGATTCCAATTCAATTTAAGCAAAAGCTCAACCCAACCCGACCCAAGTAGCACCCCCTACAGCCGTCCAAGCAAACACACAAACTCTAGAGGGAGCTGGGATATTCCACACTCTAGCCATAAATCAATCTTAGTCTCTATTTATTTGACAATATAATTAGTGTAGTGATAAATCGACCCCATATATCTTAAATCGACCCCCTATGGAGAGAGAGACACATAGAATTAGTGTAGTGATAAATCGACCCCCATATATCTTAAATCGACCCCCTATGGAGAGAGACACATAGGGGGGTCGATTTAAGATATATGGGGGTCGATTTATCACTCCCCTATAATTACCAGTTTTATTTTAATTTGATGATTCTTTTCCTAAAACATACAATGTGATGAACGGTTTGAGGTGCTAGTAATACTAAATAATCAACACAAATAACATAGAATTCTAACGTGGGCTATGCCTCTTCAATGAAGTAGTTGAACTGTCACTTTCATTTTTTGTGGCAATCACATGCTACTCTTGAAGCTTTAAAGCCTTCATGCACCTCTCTCGCTCTCTCTTGATTTCTTTCCCCAACTCCGCCTTTTCTGCTTCCATAGTTTTCTTCTCTTCCTAGAGTACTGTTCAAAGCTTCAAGTAATGGACATCAAAGCTCCAATTGCACAAGATATGTCTTATAGTGAAATGGTCCAAAAGAGAAAAGAAGAAAAGGGTTTTCTCTACAGCCGGTAATATCTTCTTTGTTTCTGATTCCGTTGCTCCATTTGGTTGCCGGAATTTTTTTTATTCTTGGGACTTTTGTGGAATTTCCGCAGGAAACCCAAGTTTGGTTGGTGGGCCCAAAATAATCCCAAGAACCAAAATAACCCCGCACGAAACCCCAGGAAGGAAAAGAAAAATACTCCAAGGAACCAAAATAATCCCAGGAACCAAAAATGAGCTTGCAGAAGATTTTTTCTTCTTCCCAACAGTTCAAGCAACCAAACAAAGCTTTTTTTTTCCACCATAGTCCGGTCAACCAAACATAGAATTTTTATTTTACCGGGATATTTCCAAGGAGTTTTTTTTTCCCACCAATATCCCAAGAAGTTTTTTGTTACACAAAAATCTCAAGAACCAAAAAAATTCCGGCAACCAAACGGAGCTGAGAATATATTTTTCCATTAAATTTATTTAGCTGTTAATTTTTATTTATTTATTTATTTTTGGATGCAGTGTCTTTGCTCTTTGCTGCTGTTGCTGCTGCTGCTATGAGGGGTGCGAATGTTGCCTTCACTCTTGTTGCTGCTGTTGTTGAGGTTGCCAAGAAAATCTCTATAGGAAAACTTTTTCCTTTTCTCGGGCTTGGATTTTCTTTAATCTCTTTTTGCTTCTTTTTTTTTCTTTTTTCTTTTTGGGTTTGAAGCTTAATGTATTAAGCATTTATTAAAGATAATGCTGCCATATTTCTACTGAATAAAGGCAAACAGGCAAAGTATTATTTTTAGATAAATTAATTATTTTTAGGGAAATGATATGTTCACCCCATTTTCTTACTTGGGGCAGCCTCCTCTAGTGTAAAAAGAGTAGTCATAAATAAGGTAGAGAGGGCTGTCCCAAGTAAGAAAATGGGGTGAGTATATCATTTCCCTTATTTTAATTGTTAATCCGAGATGGCTTCCATTGCTGCTCTACACGTGACTGTCCGGGCACAGACCAGATGATCTAGAACATCCATTTATTTTTTCACCCACCATATAGACGGTTCGGATCATCTAACCATGTTGTGTAAATGATGGGTGCAACCCCATATTTTTAACCATTTTTATGATAAGAATATCCTTTTTTTTTTTTTTTTGTAAAATGATAATCGTACACGATTTTGATAAGGAAAATGATATGAGCACAACCATGTTTTGATATTTTCACTAACTCATCTTGTCTTTTAGTATGTAAAGAGGTGTTAAAAGGTTATTACGGTATAACAAAGATGCAGCCATTGATATCTGATCCAACGACATCCTCTTAAAAGGTAGAGTGTTGTTGGATCAGCTATCAAGGGTGGCACCTGATTATGCGCGAAACCGAACTTACATCATATAAAAACTCTATTTATATCCCACGATTAGGTTTCATCATTTCATAATATTAAAATTGCACAGAAACGAGCCTCATTCAGGTCTAGGGACTATCTGTATCCTGTAAATAGAATTAAAATCCAACGAATAACCATATTTGTGAAGAGTAATAGTGCAAAATAATAATATCTCAAGTAAATAAAACAGCAATATTCAAATATATGGTTCAAGAGAGAGCATATACTAATATGGTCATGCCTTGATTCACAAGAGGAGAATTGAGAGGTTCATACAACAAAAAATAGATTATGCCAAGATAACAATCTCTCAATATGGACTTGTTAGGCACTTTCATAGAAAGCCATTTTTGCGGGCTCTTTTTTCAAGAGAGAACAGCCATCTCGAAGCAAATTTTGTCTTATTCATTTGATTCATCTGAGGTGGCTGTTCTCTCCTGAAAAAGTGAACTGCGAAATGGCTTTCTGGAAATTGCCTAGCAAATCTCCTCTGCATAACATATGGAGAGAGAGAGAGAGAGATGAAATGAAAATTACACTTACAAATAGGACATAGATAATTCTCCAGGTATCAGAAATGTGTCTTTGTTCACATCAAAGATTGCTTTAGTGACATCTTCCACCTTCCAAGCTACTCTCTTCCCTGGCAAAATCATCACATTGGAACTTTTTAAAACTAGAATCATCTTTCAGTTAAGAATTGAGCACTAAAATGAAACTATATTGTATGAGAATTTGATAAAAAAAATAAAAAAAACCATAAAAAAAAGAATTTGATAAACCTTCATGAACCCATAAGCTCAAAATAAGTAGTCATTCAATAAACAAGGGAATGATCAAACAAAAATCACTTGGGCTAGTTTGTTCAGCGCAAATAACTAAGATTTTGGGTGAGAGTATTGTGTAAACTTGCAATCTAATTTCCTCGAAATCCAATTAGATTGCATACTCAAACTAGCGTTTAGTCAAAGTAAACTTCATCATGAAATATGAAAAAGAACATATACAATCCCTTTTGCACGCAGGATGATCACATTTGAACTTTTAGGTACGACAATTATCGATTCAATTTGAATTTAAGCTGTAAAAAGTAACTACTTTATAAGGTTAGTGAAATTTTAAAAGCCCATAAACTTGAAGAAAGAGTATTACAAATTTGCAAGACAGTGAAATTATCAAACAAAACAACTTTACACAAACACAACACTACTATGAAAAAAAAGAAGAAACCACAAAAATATTCCTCTCTTCCAACATGATGATCACCTTAAGAATTACAAAATAAGCTATCATTTAACTTTAATGTGAGTTCCAAAGGAACTCAAAAAGGAACTTTGTTATATGTAGGTGATCAAACGAAACAGCCCCAAAAACAGTGAGGCCCACATTTTTTTGGGTGCTCCAAACCATTTATTTGTTGGGCCCTAATGTAGATAGCGTGGGCCCAGAAAATCTTATCCATAGAAGGTTCCTAACCCTTTCATTCGTGCAGCTATTTATACTAAGCCGTCCATTTTAAACCCCCATAAATCAAAGGGTTAGGATCATCCTATGGAGAAGATTTTCTGGGCCAACACTATCTATATCAGGGCCCAACAAATGAATGGTTTGGATCACCCAAAAATTGTGGGCCCCACTGTTTTTTGGGGCTGCATGTGCATGCATGGCCGTCCACCATATAAATTCTATATAAACTAATACGGGCACCACATAATGTCACCTTTGAATATCATATAAATGTAGTGAATGTGCCAGCATGTTTGATTTTTAGAGTTCGTCGTGTGCTACCAATACACGTGTTGAATTACATACCTGCTGACACTTGAGAGTGCTTGGAAAGAGCCTGAGACTCTCAAGGCTCAGGGTATAAGGGGTTATAAGGCACTTTGTTAGTATTAGATTCTAACAATGACCAAGCAAAGCTCATAGAATTAGTAGAATGTGTAATATAAGGAAATCCCAAGCAAAGAAAAACAATTGGGAATAGAGAGAGAGTGAAAATACAAAGTCTCAAATAAGAAAAGAGAAGCTATAATCAAGTAATCAATTCAACTCAAATACCTTTCGTGATCCAATCGCTAGCTCATTATCTGTAATGGAGATTGCTTCAAATCCCATTGGATGCAACACCTCCTCATAACTGCAACAAAAAGTATTGTTGTTTCTATTGAATTGCTCTAAGATTAGTGGACACGGACACGAGTGTCGCGTGTCGACACGGACACAGAGTGTCGGACACGGCTAAAATAGAAAGTATATATATGATGCAACAACAAATATTAGTTAATGAGGAGGTAAAAAAGAATTTATAATAAAAGATGAGTTAATAATAAAAGAGGTAAACATAATATGCAATAATAAAACAGAATGCCATACTTGACATAGCACAAAAACGTTTCTACACACCCACATTAACTCTAACACTCGTAGCAGTACATTTAAAAGTGTCCAAAGGAGTGCAGACACGGGTGGACACGTGTGCCGTGTTGGACACGGCACGACACGTGTGTCAACATGGCAGGATACGTGTGTCAGCAATAAATTCAAAGTGTCGGCTAAATCATAGGAATTGCTCCAAGAAGGGAGATATGTTTTCCAATTTTTGATGGACAAAAGTTTTTTCTTTAAGAAAAGACGGAAAAAGCGAGAAATGATGAACATAACTCTTGACAATAAGTTCTGAAGGAAGACATACTCGGCCACAGAAACTTTGTACTGTGGTCCCCCAACGTGATCACTGATCTGCCATAGAAATAATGTTAATGTTTTTTTTTTCTTTAAAAGATAAATGATAGATTTTCACTAGATAGATTTTCACTAGAAAATATAAAAACATGCCCGACGAAGTAAATTTTTCGTTTTATTTTCTCCATGTAATAAAAAATGTGGATTTGAGGGTCACTTATGAAAACTAGAGGGGCTAGAAAATGGGAAGCATGTATACTATTTCTCGAATCCCAAGATTTTATGTCCTAACTCAAGGTGGTTTCCAACTGTCACAAATTTCTCTGATGTTTTCAAAATATGAGATTTTATTGCGGAATTTTGATAAAACGACATATCCCAGAATGATCCCGAGATTTAAAAAAATACAGGGATATTTTCATTTTTATCATTTACCGTAACAATATCACAATATTATAGTGATAATATCGCAATATTTATAATTTTACATTTTTCTTAAATTATATATTTTAAATAATTATATTTAATTATTTTTCCCAATATAAATCCAAAAAAATAAAAAAAAATAAAGATATCCCAAGATTTTCCCTTGCCAAGAAATTCCCGATATTTGTTACTTGGGTTTTCAACCACCATATAGAGGCATTCTTCATTAACTTCAAAAAACAAAACAAAAAAATGAAAATAGCAAAAAGGAATTGACCTTCACCGGGACCATCAATGTGATAAGCTCCCCATCTGGTTTTAAAATATCTCGAAATTTACTTGCCCAAGCTGCCCTCTTGCATGGTTCAATTGCACAAAAGAACCTGTAATTTTCCCAATACTAACATGAGCTTCAAAAGAAAAGTTCCTATAACCAAACCAAGCAAATGAGTGAGAAGAAATGAACTTGGACCTCAAGAAAGAAAGAACTCACATATAATCGAAGATGAGATCAAACTGCTCATCTGGATGCCAAGTGAAGAGGTCTGCTTTTAAAAACGTGAATAAATTTGCATTTGGCAATGAAGAATACCACTGGACATTTTATGCAAAGAGTTAGAAAGAGATCCATTCGCAAAGAGGTTAAATTTGCAACAAAAGTTCTTTGCTAAATGCAAGGTTTAAAATTCTTTGCTAATGAGCCAAAACATGTATTCTCAGTGCGCTGTTCACAGTTCACTGCATTCCAAGTAAAACTGTAAGAGAGAGAATAAAGAGGCTAATTATTTCACTAAATCAGCTTGTATTTCATAAGGGCTTAAAGTAAATTTGGTAAATATGATACAGGTGTAGGCATGTAGATAGTGCATAATAATAGTCATAGCTTCCATTCTCTCTTACCTCATTAGCCTTTTTAATGGCATTATCTGATATGTCCAAGCCTACAACATAGCGCTCGGGGCTGGCAATTGCAACCACATCATAACCCTGTTCATAAAAAATAAAAAAATAAAAAAAAACAGAGCTATTTTCATCATAAATGGTTAAATCACAAAAATGGTGAAAAAGAATGAAGAAAGAATGCTTCTAATGGTTACACTAACCAAAAATATTTTCTAAATAGCACTTCGATCCATCTTTTAGAAATAGATAACAAAAGTTTCAGACTGTATTTTTCTTATAAGCTATCTAGAATTCCAAAGTTTTGGGGGACAATGGGCATGGAAAATAGCATCGTAACTTCTGAAAAAAAAGAAAAAGAAAGAAAAGACCACTGCCTCAGATAATTTTAACCAGGACTAGTACACCCCAAACTACTTTTTTCGATCATTTCCAGAAATCAAACTTCATCGAGAGAGAGAGCTATTATGAGGTTTCAATGGATTTTCTTTCTTGTTATCTGGTCTTCATTATGTATTACTCAGGAACTATATGAGTTGACGACTGCATATCAAGTAAGTAAGTATATACCATCTCCATTTGCACACACGGCCCGTGTATCTAGATTATTCATCCATGACGCATGTGTGGATGGAAAAATTTCCCAACAATTGAACCAATTGGAAATTCATCAAATGGAAGTGCTTTAAAATGCGGATGCAGGCAAAAATGCGGCCAAAGAAAATCCTTGTTGACTGGGTGCGGCGCGATCGAGTACTCGGTTGATATAGCTAAGTACTCGATTGACATAACTTAGCATAGTCAAAGGAGTTTTGGTTGACATTGTAGAACAAAATGTGGACTCGAACAAGAACGCAGTCAAAGTGAAAGGGAGTCCACTCGGACGAGCCTACGATGATGCGGGGGAGTCTTGAAACTGCGGATTGATCAGATGGATAGCATTGTCCCACCAGAGAGAATTTGATTTATCATTTCCATCGCACTGGCCATTGTTCCTAATTTCAGCAAATTGATTTCTACATTGTCGCATTGTGAGATTTGGAAACATTGAATAGACCCATTCCAGCTCAATTAGAAGATGAAAAATTAGAAAATATTTGTTCATTTTGATATCCCAAGTTATCGGCGCACGTATGGGCATGCAGGCGCGCGCACACACACACAAGTACACATACAAGCAAATTTTCACATAACACACACACCACATGCAGTATACATTTGTATGTATGTAAATATATAGCGTGTGGTACGTCACTTTACCTAAACCTACATTTAATCGTTTCACTTTCACAACCTTTCTATATTCAGTCTATCTAATTACCACTGATTATTATAAGAAGACTTTAGTTCTTTAGGTTCTCATAATCCAATCCTCACAAAATCAACTACCAAAAACTGAAATTTAGGCAAAATCCGAAATTTGGTAATTCGGTTCGAAACTCCGGACCGAATTTCCGAAATTTCGGCCGAAATTTTGGAACATTTTTTAAAAAAAATAAATAATGGCATTCAATCAAAATTTCGGTCCGAAATTTGGTAAATGGCGAAAAATGAAATTTCGGAAAAATTCGGTTTCGGTCGAAATTTAAAACCATGGTGTTGCATACCTTCTACTGTTTTCTTTGTTCATTGCTTGTTACTTTATATGTTTACTAGTTTTATTTTGAATCAAACTTCCTTCTAATTATTTATTGTATCTTATTTTAGATGTATCTTATTAATTTATTTATAGTTTATGGAAGTGTTTCCATGTCTTAATTTCTACAATAGTTGTGCCAGACAATACTTTGACAACTTGAGACTCATGTAGTACCCTAAGGTAACTCTGTTTAGTTTCAATGTACTTCCAAAGATTTAGATACGCTTTTTTGTATTGAACACTTAAATGAAGTGATCTTTCTATATTTTCAATGTAATCATATATTTGTTGACTTGCCAATTTAAGAAATCACCATTTCTAAGTTAGATATATGATTCCAAATTTGTTCTATAGACAATATTCAGGTACTTCAGCTATTTCGTCACTTAGCTTATTGAAATTGAAAATCTTTTCCTGCAAAACCAGTGAAATTGAAATTATGTTCAATTAAGGAAGCCAAATATGAACACAATAAAGGAGGTTTAGCTGGGTACTAAGGATGGGTGTAAAGTACTCAATCAGCATGTTGCATGGATCTGCCAAAGTATCATTGAGGTGACTCCTATTGGGATAACAAGGAGTCCTATGTCCTGTCGAGGATAGGATCTTGGAGATCGTGGAGATAAATTCATTATCGGAGATCCTGGAATCGACTGGGGGGATTGAAGGGAAGTTTCCTACGATTTAGCCGACACTTTGAATTTATTGCTGACACACGTATCGTGCCGTGTCCGAAACAACACGCGTGTACACACGTGTCGACAGTCCTTTGGACACTTTTAAATGTACTGATTGAAGTGTTAGACTTAATGTTGGCAAGTGGACACGTTTTTGCACCATATCAAGTGTGACATTCTATTTATTATAGACTATTGTGTTTCACTCTTTTATTATTAACTATTCTCCCATTATAAACTCTTCTTGAACTAATATTTGTTGTTATATCCCCTCCCCTAAACCTAAAACCTTAAACAAACTCTTATTTCAATACTATATAAATTGTATCATATTGGTCTCCATTTTTCAATGTATATTGGATACGGAAGAGAACTAGATTAAATTGATGAATGCATTGTTATTCGATTATCTCATGTTTGTTTTAGATTATAGTTAATTAATTCTACGATTTATCTCATGTCACCATTTCTAGATTTTTAGATGTTGCCATGTCAGACAACTCATACCTTTGTCGAAACACGAGACACGAATCCATATCCACAAATTATGATTATATATACCTTCTATTTTAGCTGTGTCTCCGTTTCTAAATTTTGAGGGTTTGCAGTGTCCAATACTCTGTGTCCGTGTACACAAATCATAGGAAGTTTCTAATTTTCCACGCTTAAGAGAGAAGCATGCTATCCAAATAGATTGTCCATTCAAGGTGCTCAGTTGCGGAAGAGAACTAGATTAAATTGATGAATGCGTTGTTATTTGATTATCTCATGTTTGTTTTAGATTATAGTTGATTAATTCTAAGATTTATCTCATGTCACCATTTCTAGATTTTTAGATGTTGCCATGTCAGACAACTCATACTTTTGTCGAAACACGAGACACGAATCCATATCCACAAATTATGATTATATATACCTTCTATTTTAGTTGTGTCTCCGTTTCTAAATTTTGAGGGTTTGCAGTGTCCAACACTCTGTGTCCGTGTACACAAATCATAGGAAGTTTCTAATTTTCCACGCTTAAGAGAGAAGCATGCTATCCAAATAGATTGTCCATTCAAGGTGCTCAGTTGCGGAAGAGAACTAGATTAAATTGATGAATGCATTGTTATTTGATTATCTCATGTTTGTTTTAGATTATAGTTGATTAATTCTAAGATTTATCTCATGTCACCATTTCTAGATTTTTAGATGTTGCCATGTCAGACAACTCATACCTTTGTTGAAACACGAGACACGAATCCATATTCACACATTATGATTATATATACCTTCTATTTTAGCTGTGTCTCCATTTCTAAATTTTGAGGGTTTGCAGTGTCCAACACTCTGTGTCCGTGTACACAAATCATAGGAAGTTTCTAATTTTCCACGCTTAAGAGAGAAGCATGCTATCCAAATAGATTGTCCATTCAAGGTGCTCAGTTTCCACATTTTCATGTATGGGGCTTAGAGAATCAGATCAGACTGGCCAATTGTTCCTATTCCCTCAGTCAATTTCAAAATTAGCAATTAAAAACAAAGAAATAAAGAAGAAATATGTACTTCTATGGTTTTCTAATGAGGTATGAAACTAGGCTCAAAGAAGAAAATATGATCTCAGGTATATGTTAAAACATTTTCCTCCAGCCAAACAATGACTCGACATTGAATCAAGCTGAAAGTTCCTACATAGACAATACTCAAATTTAAATTATGCAGATCAAAATTTGATAGATCTTCGAAACAATATCCCAGTCACAATAAGATGAGATAATCCTATAGTGAACACAAAGGCAAATTCTTGATTTGTAATATATAAGAGCGTGTGTACAGAGCAACTTTTACAGAGTACAGTGTATACAAGGTGATTATTTGCCTAATTCGTGGAGGATGTTAGAGTGTAAGGGAATGAGTATCACGAGACACTATTTCTGTTATGTGTTTGCATAGATAAGAGAGGAAAAGGTACACCCCCCATTTGTAGTTATACTCAAAGGGATGTTTACTTATACTCAAAGGTGTACAATAGATCTACACTCAATGATCTTATATATTTGATGGCTATATCCCTGTTTTCACACTATACAAAGTTGTGTCGTTTAATGCCCATACATGTACAAGTAAACACATAAGCACATACATAGTCGAGGTATCATATATACACAAATGCCCACAAGCTGTGAAAATCCAAATACAATATGAATCCACCCACCAATATAATTATGCTTACCAACACACATGTGAAATTCTGATGAAAGTTCAAAGTTGGGCCAGAATGAACAAATTTCTCATTGACTGAGAATCGATAGACTTAATATCAGAATTTCACATGAATACCCTAAGGGCGCGTTTGGATACCTCCCATTTTGTATTTGGATTTGGAATTGAGTTTTGAATACAAAATGAATAGATCCAGCAGCTCATGTAGAGGGAGAGGGGGAAGGGGGTACTTCCTAGTGGAGGGGAGAGGTTGAGGAGCAAAGAGGGTGAAGGACGCTGCCAGATCTGTGGATTTCCAATTTCTTATTTCCACAGCAAATTTAGAAATCTGATTTTTTTCACTGTCAGCTGCTGAATTAGAAATCCAAGAATTTGATCCAATCCAAATTACAAAGCAAAAAGGGCTGCAAATGTGAGAAATCCAAATCAGAATCTTCTCGGCATCCAAACAGGCCCTAATTGAATGAAGAATTCCTATTGCCATAATACACTTACAAAGATGAATTTTATTTGAGCAGTCACATGACAAGGATCAAAATCCTAGTCATGAGGTCACTGTACACGCTGCATGTGGATGTGATTATTGAAACTAGTGATCTGTTGGCCACCATGAGAGCATATGGGAATATCCAGTCCAATGCTGAAATAAGATCCCGATAGCTTGATCAAAGCTTGCATGTCACTGTTCAAAATATTTTGAGGAAAATATATTATAAAAGTGTCTATCTGATCATCTGTTTGGCATGGGAGCAGAGTACTGGATACTCCCCTACTGTCTAGTGGAGACCTAGAAGATCAATGATCCTGATCACCACAACCCCACACCTAGGTGTTCAAGGTTTTAAATTTTTGTTTCAATTTCTGTTTAGGACACCATGGAAATGGAAACGTTTAGGTTTCAATGGGAAATTTTGGTGGAAAACCTGCAAAATCATGGAAACGTATGAAAACAAATACAAATGATAGAATTTTATGATGAAACTTCAGGAAATGCTAGAATAAGCACAAATAGACACTTAGAAACCGTCATATAAACAAGATAGTAAATGATAATGGTTCAACAACATCAAATACCTAGTGACATGCAAGGTTGCACATGTCTGATTCAGCATATATCATGGATTCAAATGTCGGTTTTGGTATGTGTTTTGATCATCACGAAACGGAAACATTTTGGTTTCGGTTGAAAATTTCGGTGGAAATCATGTAAAATAGCCAAGGTTATAAATTTCGTTTCGTTTCGTCCGAAATGGACGAAACATTTCGTTTTCGTTCCGAAAACAAAACGAAAATTTCAAAATTTCATTTCGTCTGAAATGGACGAAATTTTGAATTTCGTTCGAAATTGGCTATAACAGGTAGTTTGACTGTTTTTTGCAGAAATTACATCAATGCCCCTGTAACAGCTCTTTTGGGTTTTTGACCATTTTAGCCTCCAAATGTGACAGTTTATAGCTGTTGGGAAGGGTATTCTAGTCATTTTTACTTGCACAAACAATAAAAAACTCTATAAATAGCATTTCCCCTACCTTCTTCTCCTCCACCTTCACATAAGTGATTCTCCTTCTCTTTTCTACTTTTACTTACACTATCTATTCTAATAAATTCCTACAAGTCTACACTCTTCTTCAACTCAATCTAAGTCCATTTTGGAGCAAAGGGAAGGCCTACCTTCAACTTACAACTACAAGAACTATTTCCTAAGGCTTGCAAATTACAAGTTACACTACAAATTTCAAGTGAAGGCTTACAAGTTACACTACAAATTTCAAGTGAGGGAAGGCTAATATTATCTTATTCTCTTCAAATCAAGTTCAACCTCAAGGTTCTCTTTATTTCTTTCCATTTCCTTTCTTTTATTTCTTACTTCATTTGTCCCCTTCTACTTCATTTTTTTGTAATTTGTTTCAATTTTCTTTCTTCTAATTCATTTTCCCCCTTCTTCTACTTCATTTTAGAATGAGTGGGTCGGGTTCGGGACCTTCTGCAGGAGCATCCTCTATTGGTTCGGCACCCGCTAGATCGAATGACCCGGCATTGGCTTACGGTACATTGGTTCCGGGTCAAAAAAATAAAATAACTTGCATATTCTGTTGCAAAGTCATATCGGGTAGAGGTATAACCCGCTTGAAAGAACATTTAGCGGTTGTTCCTGGTGAAGTAGCATCGTGCAAAAAAGTGATTGAAGATGTAAAATATCGAATGAAGCAACTTTTAGATGCCAAGAGAAAAGAAAGGGCTAGGATGAGCCTATCCAGAGCAGAGGTTGGAGGTTTTTATGGCATACCAGACGAAGAAGAAGAGCAGGATGAAGTCATTGGCACACCATTGCCTCAACGAAGGGGTAAGGAAATTCTTGTAGAACCGAGTGGTACAAAAAGGAAGAAGGGAATCACAGGAGGGATCAGGAATTTCTTTGCACCACGAACAACCCCTGGAGCCCAGCCAAGCATTAAAAGTGCTTTGGCTACCAAAGACACAGTGGATAGAGCAGACATGGCGGTTGACAAGCTTTGCTACGATGCCAATCTCCCTTTCAACGTTGCCAATTCACCTTTCTGGCAACCTATGGTTGATGCTGTGAATGCCGTGGGTTCGAGTTATAAGGCACCTACTTATCATGCTTTAAGGGGTTCCATTTTGAAGAATACAGTGGATGAGCTAAACAACTACTTGGAGGAGATTAAGATGTCATGGAGATACACTGGCTGTAGCATTATGGCAGATGGATGGACAGACACCAAACAACGTTCCCTAATCAACTTTTTGGTGTACTGCCCTAAAGGAGTCAGATTCCTCAAATCCGTTTATGCATCTGGCATAGTGAAGAATGCCGATGAATTATACAATATCTTTGAAAAGATTGTCGGAGAGGTGAATCCGGAATATGTGGTGCAATTTGTAACTAACAGTGAGCCAAGTTACAAAGCTGCTGGGAAAAGATTAGAAGTCGCGTTTGGTACATTCTTCTGGACTCCGTGCACAGCTCATTGCTTAGATCTCATCTTGGAGCATCTGTGCAAACCGACTGTATTTTCTCACATAGCAACCACAATTGAGAGGGCTCGGACGATTACAAAGTTCATCTACAACCATGGAAGCCTCTTGAATTTGATGAGGAAGAAGTTCACAGGTGGGAAGGAGTTGTGCCGCCCTGCTACAACTAGATTTGCTACAAATTTTATTAGCATACAAAGTCTGGTGTTGAATCGGAAAGCACTTCAGCAGATGTTTGTGTCTGATGAGTATAGTACTAGTAGGTTTGTCCAACACCCACTGAGTGAAGGGGTAGTTAGCACTGTGTTGGATAAATCTTTTTGGGACCAATGCAAGTACATTCTAAACATCAGCGAGCCTTTAGTGAGAGTGCTATTTTTGGTAGATCGGCAGGACAAACCGGCGATGGGTTACCTATATGAGGCCATGGATAAGGCCAAAGAGAACATCAAGGAGAGGTTGAAGAGAAAATCAGATTACGTGCCCATCTGGAGGATCATCGACCAAAGATGGGATAGGCAACTCCACAGTCCCCTCCATGCAGCAGGATATTTTCTTAACCCTGCTCTCTTTTTCACTCCTACCTTCTCTAGGCACAGTGAAGTAACCAGAGGCTTGTTGGCATGCATCACTCGACTAGTACCCGATGAAGCTACATAAGACCTCATCACCAATCAAATTGAGGATTATCGAGAGGCTAAAGGTATGTTTGGAATGAAGCTTGCAATCCGCAACCGAACGAAGTTGGGACCAGGTATATTTGAGTTGTTTGTTTAATTAAGTATAATTCATTTTAACTTTCAGTCTCTCAACAAATAATGCTTTACTATTTGTTACTTTACAGTTGCATGGTGGAATCAATTCAGAGGTGACGTGGAAGAATTACAGACTTTTGTGATCAGAATCCTCAGTCAGACCTGCAGTGCGACTGGGTGTGAAAGGAATTGGAGCACCTTCGAACACATTCACTCTGCAAAGAGAAATAGGTTGGAGCACCAGGATTAGATGACTTGGTGTTTGTCCATTACAATCTTAAGTTTCGAGAAAGGTATACAACGTAATATAATGTTTTCAACTCTCACCTCATCACTTTAAGCTTTTAAGTTTAACCTTTGACATTAAACTTAATGTTTTCCTTTTCAGGGACTTGTTGAGGAAATCATCTACCACTAGTGACCCTTTGAGCATAGACCATCTAGATGCCATGATGGATTGGGTTGCAGAAGAAGAAGATGTCATATTCACGCCGGAAGACATTGTGTGAGAAAATCTTGAAGCACCTACTGCTGTGGTTGGGTTGGGGACGACGACGACGACTTTCTCATGCCTCTTGAAGAAGATGTCCCTACTGGTGGTCCAGGTGGTGATGACAACGGCGATGACGACGGCGACGACGACGACGAAGACGGCGAAGAAGACATTGAGTATGATCATCCAGGTTCTGATGACTGAGAGTTGTTGCTACTAGCTATTGTCTATGTTTCACTTTCATGTATCTTTTTTTTATGTTTTTCTATGTATTAGACTATCAGTTGGACTTGTGCAAGACTTTATGTGTTTAAGTAATAAATATGCCTTTTGGGCCACATATTTTGGACTATTTATTAGTTTTTCATCTTTTTCTATTGATTTTTATTTTTTTGGATTTTTCTCATATTTTTTAATATATTTTTTGTGTAAACGAAAAATTTTGACCGAAATCCCACCGAAATTTCGTTTCGGTGGCCAAAACGAAATGGCGACCAAAACAAAATTTACAACTATGAAAATAGCAGAAACATATGGAAACCTATGCAAATAATGAAAAGTCAAGATGAAACTTCAGGAAATGCTAGAATTAGTGCAAATACACACTTAAAAACCATCAAATAATCAAGAAAACCTTCCATAATGGTTTAACAACATCGAACACCTAGTGGCATGCATTGTCACCATGTTTGGAACAATATAATGCATTATTAAAATATGACCGTGTTGAATAAATAAAAAATTGTAATTATAAAAGAGGACTGATAGATATTTTGTTACATGTATTATAACAATCACATATCTGATAAACATCTCCATCCTTAATGTTTCTTTTCATTTCATCATGTTTTGACAATCACATGACTCTCTTCATTTTGTAGAGCCAGTTTAAAAACTAGTAAAATGAAGAGAGTTGTCATTATCAAAATTTGGTAGTGTTGATATAAGTCCTTTTTATAAAGCCTAAAACATAGGGATTACGGGTTAGGTTTTACTTTATTTTTTTAATTAAAATTGTTTGTATATTTTTTTTGAAAAAATCAATAGTATGATGATCACGGGTGCTATAAAGTGAAGCTTTTTTGTTGGGTTTCGACTATTTCAGTGGAAACGTGTATGGTTCGACCTACATACAGTACTCAAACAATTCCATTAGATTTTTGTATCGGTGCACATGGACCCAACATGTTTAGGTGTAAACGTGTACATTTCGGTAGAAACTTGAATCCATGGGAACATTTAGGTGGGTGTGCAACTAGAAAACCCAAGCCTAATCACGAATATGCACAGCATTCCTCAACTTACAGAATGGAAAAGTACAATTACAGTACTTTGATCAAATATTTTAACAATCCATCCATCCACCTACCCATGATCAAATGTTTTTAAGTTTTAAAATTACATCCATCCATCAGGGTTGGGCCTATACCTCAATTGGTTGAGACTTTGTATCTCATGACATCGTAGTTTCAATCCCAGTGTACCTACGAAAAAAAATAAAAATACATCCATCCATCCACCAACCAATACGAACATACATAATGTATGTACACATATACATACATATTCTCACATATAAGGCAAGCATCCATTTAACATCACACATGAGCCCATATACAAACATACTCATCAAATTTCTATGTGAGCTGTGAGCATGAGAGAGACCTACCATATAAACTAGATGAAAATCAAACTAATACGGCGATTGGGAGAGAGACTTAATTAATCTCACGTCCGGGAGATATCCTAAAGAACAACAGAAGTATAAGGGAAGAAGAATACTATTATTATTCATTCATGATTTTCAAAAAAAGTTAAAATCGTTCTTTTATTTTCTAAAATCTCTCTCACGCTACTTTCCCTACTAAAAAGATTCATAACATATCACTTTCCTAATAATTTAAATAAAAGCTAATATAAGATAACTACTAATAGTATCTAAGGTAATATAGGATAACTACTAATAATGTCTAAGGCTAAGAATAACTATTAAGATAGGTTTGTATCATTTCCCTTCTCCTTCAAAATGACCTTGTCATCAAGGTCTAAAATTTGGAATTTTTGCGGAAAGTCACGCTGGTGTTCTCATGTGCCATCATCCGGATAAGATTCGTAGTGATAATTGTTGTCTGTAGGGAGCATGATTGTGCTACCATTCCTTGCTTAGATTTCTGCATAACCCTGCTCATCTGCTGAGACTCCATTGTCGGAACATCACTTGACGTGGAACCGCGTAGAACAATTTTTTTGCCATCACGAGAAAACTCCATACGTAAATTTGCAAAATCCCACATTATTGAGCCAAACGTTGTCAACCATTGTACCCCTAGAACCATGTCGTAGCCGCCTAATGGAAATAAATGCGCCTCAACACAAAAATTATTTCCATGCATCGTCCATTGAAATTCACGACAAATCCCTGTACTAAAAAGTAGAGTACCATCCTCAACAGTCATTGGCAAGGGATTTGTTTTCTGCATGACACAACCGGATCGTTTCATCACTCGTGGGTCCAGGAAGTTATGTGCGCTCCCGGAATCCACAAGGATCATAATCGGCATTTTTTTTACAAACCCCTTAATACGCATAGTTGGGAATGACGACGAACCTGTAAGTGCAAACACAGATATCTGTAAATCCGCAGGTGGAACTTCTTCAGGGGAAAGATCAGTATCTTCCATTTCTGCCTCAACCTCGTCGTTATCACAACCATTTAATAGAAATAGTTGGGGTCGCTTACAATGGTGCCCCGGTACAAACTTCTCATCACAGTTGTAGCAAAGGCCTTTTTCTCGGCATTCCATCATTTGTTTTTTGGTGAGGTGTTTGATGGGAGGAAAGTCATTGCTACCACCAAATTAAGCTTTCAGACTTGGCGGTGAAGGCAATAGAGCAAGTTTAGGAGGGGGTCGAGGACGACAAATAATAGCATCAACTGATTCCTCATGTAGCCTAGCCAACTCAATGGCCTGATCAAGAGTTGTAGGCTTGTGCAATTGCACACCTGGTCGAATCTCATCTTTAAGTCCCGCAATGAACACACTTACACAGAATTGATTAGGAAGATCTTCAGTTTAACTAGATAAATTTTCAAAACGTTCCCAATATGCTGCAACTGTCCTAGTCTGTCGAAGCCTCATAATGTCTCCAATGGGATCATCTCCCACTCTTGGTCCAAAACGCTGACAAATAGCCTTTTTGAAGACCGGCCAAGAAACAATTCCATGGGTGTGCTCAAACCATTGGAACCATTGAACAGCTTTCCCTTCCAAGCGAATCGAAGCTAGGGCCACCCTTTGCTCCATATCAATTCCATTAACCCCAAGAAATTTGTCGCAACGATAAACCCAACCCTTTGGATCATCGCCCGCAAATTTAGGAAAATCAATCTTTGCACAACGGGGTTGGAAAGTACCTGAAGGAGGGGCTGAGATTCTTGGAAAAGTGACCTCACTCTGATCGACATTATTACCTCCAATTTTCGAATCATCGAGCACATTACGAATGACTGTCACTCCCAAGCGCTGTAGAATTTCCATAAACTGAGTTGTTGTCGAAACCTCTATTCGAGCAACAACATCTAGACCTGGCAAACAGGCGGGCCGGGCCTGTTTTGACCCGGCCCGTACGGGTCCGGGTCAAACGGGCCGGGTCAAAATGACCCGAAAAATTCTACGGGTCACTAAGCTTGGATCCGGACCCGGCCCACACGGGCCAGGTCGACCCGCGGGTCACACGGATTTTTTGACATATTTTTTAAGATTTTTTTTATTTGTATAGGGATTTGCTAGCCACCTTTGCCAACCATTTATGTTGACTGTTTGAGAGATTTGTCTTATTGTCGCGTGGTGCAAAGTGCAAAGATTGGCAGAAGTACAATGTGTGACAAAGGTGGCTAGCAATGAATAATAGCAATAAATAATAATCATGGAGTACTAAGTTTTAAATGAGAAATTACGGGAAAATGGAACCAAAGTAGAAAAATTAAAAAAACCGAAAGAATATTCTAAAATATGACAATTACGGAAAAAAATACATAGAAAAACTAAAAGTTATGACAATGACGGAAAAAAATACATAGAAAAAGTAAAAGTTATGACAATTACGGAAAAAAAAGTGCCAAAAAGGTGCCAAAATAAAACCTTCGAACTTCACTTCTATACGGGCACCCGCGGGTCCACCCGGCCCAGCCCAGTTTTGACGGGCCGGGTGGACCCGCGGGTCAATTTCAAACGGGTCACGGATTGGTGACCCGGACCCGTAATTTACGGGCGGGCCGGGCTGACCCGCGGGTCCAGGTCACTTTTTGCCAGGTCTAACAACATCCTACAACTTCATGAGCTCTTCCGAATGATGAGAAGAGGATTCTTTCGGTTTAGAAATTGTTGTAGAACAGAGTTTCAATTCCGCCTCAATTTGTTTAAGTCTGGTTCCATCTGCCATGATTATTGATATGCAAGCCGGAGATCGTCGGCTCTGATACCACTGAATAAGAGGCTTGGAAGAGAGACTTAATTAATCTCATGTCCGGGGAGATACCCTTAAGGACAACAGAAGTATAAGGGAAGAAGAAGACTATTTTCATTCATGATTTTTAAAAGAAAGTTACAATCGTTATTTTATTCTCTAAAATCTCTCTCACGCTACTTTCCCTACTAAAAAGATTCGTAACATATCACTTTCCAAATAATTTAAAAAAATAAAGCTAATATAGGATAACTACTAATAGTATCCAAGCTAATATAGGATAATTGCTATTAATACCTAAGGCTAAGAATAACTAAGATAGGTTCATATCACAAACAATTTTTCCTTTATTGTTAAAAAAAATCAAACAAATTTCAAAGT
This sequence comes from Tasmannia lanceolata, assembly GCF_043159265.1. Taxonomy (NCBI): domain Eukaryota; kingdom Viridiplantae; phylum Streptophyta; class Magnoliopsida; order Canellales; family Winteraceae; genus Tasmannia; species Tasmannia lanceolata. The sequence continues at coordinate 18,033,216 of NW_027518714.1, forward strand.
GAACATTGGATTCCTCGCTCCCGTCTAATAAACCAAACAATGCAAATATATGAAACCAAAGTCTAATTTTATGTATCTACTCCTTGCCTGGCAGCAAATCAATCCCTAGCAATGAGTAAATAATTTCTTTAAAAATAAATAATAATAAAACAGCCACAAAAAAAACAAAAAGAAAAGAATAGAAAAGAAAAAGAAAAGAGACATCATTCATAATAAAAATACATGCCCAATATCATCCAAACCCATCACAAAAAAAAAAAAAACCTGCCCAATATCATGGAGAATGTGGTGGATATGTTCACTATGGTGGCTGGCTCAAGGAGAGAAGTTGGATTAGTGCTTATCTTCTCTTGGCTTCAAGAAGGATGGCTCGACATGATGGTGATTATGTATCAAAGTGGAGATTGTTGAGTTGGTGATACAAAATCACCGATCCTATTTTATTCTTGAAGTGCGTCCCACTTGGCCGTTAAGTGGGATATGCTTTCTCTCTATATATATGGTTTGTATATGAAAGAGAGAGTTTGAAGTAGAAGGGAAAATGTAGAGAGGAGAGGAGAAAAGGCTAGGGCAAGGCAAGAGGGTTTTCTCTTGGGGGCTCTAGGAGGGCTTTTGTGATGTGGCAAAAGCAAGGTTCTTCTTGAGTTGAAAGCTAGGGCAGGGCAAGAGGGTTTTCTCTTGAGGGCTCTAGGAGGGCTTTTGTGGTGAAGCAAAAGCAATGTTCATCTAATCAAGGTTGAGGAGAAGGTTTAGGGCAAAAGAGGGGTGTTCTCTTGGGCTCTTAGAAGGCCTTTTTGTGGTGAAGCAAAAAGGGGGTTCCTCTTTTTATCAAGGTGTATTCTTCTTCTTCCATTCTTCTTCTCCATTGGATTTTGTCTATTGTAGCACAAGCATTGTGTTAGAGAATTTTCCAACCACTTCTCGAAGGAAGGTTTTTGTAAGAACCGGTAAAATATATATATATTACTATTCACAATAGTCACTATGCAAGATTACTATGCAGAAATACTATGCAAGTTCACTATTGAGATGCACTATTTAAAACTACTATTCACAGTAGGACCCACCGAGTACTATTCACAAGCGGGTCCCACATCAGCGGACCCCACACGGGTCCCACCAAAAGCGGGTCCCACACAAGCGGGACCCATACAAGCGGGTCCCACATCAGCGGGCCCCACACAAGCGGGTCCTACCACCAGCGGGTCCCACAACAAGTAGGTCCCACAACAAGTAGGTCCTACACAATAATTCAAGTTACTATTCAAGCAAATAAACTAATAATATAATAATTCAAGTTACTATTCAAGCAAATAAAATAATAATATAATAATTCAAGTTAAGCCTATAAATAGAGGCTCGCAGAGAAAAAGTAAGAGGAGAAGGAAAAGGAAATCTGAGAGAGGAGAAGGAAAAAGGAAATCTGAGAGAGGAGAAGGAAAAGGAAATCTGAGAGAGGAGAAGGAAAAGGAAATCTGAGAGAGGAGAAGGGAAAAGGAAATCCACTTCATCAAGGTAAATCTTTCAATAGTTAAAGTATTTCTTTTATATGCAAGTCATATTTGAACGGTGAAATGCTAGCATAGTAACCGTAAAGTAAATGGTTGGTTCTACCACCTATGTAAATATCCATCTATGTAAATCAGGATAAAACATGCATAAGAGGCGATAACTCGCTATAGATTATGCAAGTTTTACCCTCTTATTTGAACGGTGAAATGCAAGCATAGTAACCGTAAAGTAAATGGTTGGTTCTACCACCTATGTAAATATCCATCTATGTAAATCAGGATAAAACATGCATAAGAGGCGATAACTCGCTATAGATTATGCAAGTTTTACCCTCTTATTTGAACGGTGAAATGCAAGCATAGTAACCGTAAGTAAACTTTCAGCACAGAAAGGCAAACTGCTAAGCATAGGCAAACTGCTAAGCATAGTAGCCAAGAAATAAACTAACTCAAAGAATGGTAACCTGCTGAGCATAGTAACATGTGGGGTCCACGTGAATATTAACATATGGGGTCCACATGAATAGTAACATATGGGGTCCATATGAATAGTAACATGTGGGGTCCACATGAATAGTAACATGTGGGGTCCACATGAATAGTGCATGCTGGGCCCATGATCTTAAAACATGACTTTGATACAAATTAGAATATTTACAGGTTATTCACTCCAAGGTGTAAGCTCAAACAAACCTGTGACCAGAAAACTATAGGTAAGGGTCCCCTATCATTGATTCTCTTTTGCTGACGTAAGGGTTTCAAGGGTTTCTTATCCATTGATTCTTTGATGTAAGGGTTTCAAGGGTTTCTTATCTATTGATTCTCTTTTATGTAAGGGGTGTTCCTTTCCTTTGATTATGTTTTTGATGTAAGTGTTGCCTATCTATTGATTCTTTGATGTAAGGGTTTTTCGGGGATATAAGGGTTTTTCTTCCCCGAAACTTGTTTCAATGAGATATGTTTATGTTTAGGGTTTATCTTGTGATACCCTAATTCTGAATATGGACTGAGTTATGATATGATGACGGATGGACGCGTTATAGTCCTCCATGTGCACGTGGGTAATGACGACTCTAGAGAGTGTAAATCTAGAGGATTATGAGCTGAGATATGGCTATGAATGAAAGCATCTATGCTTAATGAAGTCTATATATTCTTGATATCAAGTTTTGTGAGTTTTCTCTCTACGTTTGGAAAGCATGTTGTGCTTATTCTTTCTTTCCATGTTTATAATGTGAGATGTCCTATCTGCAAGATATCATGTTCTTATGAGCTTGACAATTCTACATCACTTGTTGTTTATACCCTACTGGGCTATTTGAGCTCACCCCTTTTCCTTGTTTTATGGTTCCAAACCCCAGGTGAAGTATAGATGAAAGATGAGGAATGCTAGAGTTGAATGCAGAACTGTTCTAAAAGAACAATTATGTTTTAAATGTGTATCAACTATGTCTTGAATTACGATGTAATAAGTTAGACCTAATTTCTGTAAATCCTCTAAACGTATTTGAGATCTTGGGAATAATGAAAGTTTTGTTGAGAAAAATGATGTCATATTCTTCTACGCACCGAGTTGGTATTTTAAAGAAAAATCGGGGCGTTACAGTTTTTCCATGTACTTGGTGTAGAGACTTGGAGGTTATTTTGTGGCTACATAGAAGGTTGGAAAGAAGGGTTTATCCGTGGATTTTACGAGGTAACATTGTACTATTTTGGTTATAAATAGTGGATTGATTGTTATCTTGTCTGTGGAGTAGCCCATTGTGGTGAACCACGTATATTCTAGTCTTCATGTTGTTATTCATGTTGTTATTGCTTGTGATTTGCTCCCTTTGGTGGTTGTGGTTTGTTGGCATGCATTTTCTCCATCTTGTTAGTGCAAGATCTTGGGTAATTCTGTGTGTTTGCCGGTGGTAGATCGGCAGGTGTTATTGGAGCTGATTTTTTGCAAGGGCGCTCTTCATTCTATCATTCCTCTACATATAATACTGTTGGCTATCCTAATTTTCAATACTTAATACAAAAATCTAATGATATAAGAGGTGATTTGCTAGCGTCCATCGCAAAAGGCATTTCGCGGATGGGCAATTGCATGTGAATGAAGACAACATGTGGAAAAAGTGTCACGGTTCAGCCATAAAGGGGTAGGTGATGGAAAATATAAAATGTGATACAAAATAATATAAAACTGTGATAAAAAATATTAAATATACCCCATTTTAGTTTCCCATGGTAATATTAGGGAAATGATATCCGCGCCAAGGTGTTTAGATA